>NC_049247.1:20591461-21210275 GCF_011100685.1 Canis lupus familiaris
CCATCAGCAAAAGGACAGTCTTGGTGACAAGAACAGTGACAATATGTGTCTCTGCAGCCTCCTGCTTTCCCTCATAAATGCAAACGAGAAAAAAGTATGGTGGTCAGGAGGGCGCGGCCCCTTCTGCCACTGAGCAGAGCAACACTCAGCTCACTGTTGGCTCCTGCCACACAGAGATGGAAGCCGTCCCGCCACAGAATCCTCTACAGCTTCTCTGGGCTCGAAGCTTCATACTTAGCATCCTCTGGCCTCAAGACTGCCCCATGCCTCCTGCCTTCTGCCACAAATCCCCCGATGGTTCCCGGCCCGAGGGGCCTTCCCTGGCCATTCTATTGATTTATGTACCTCACTACCACTGCCCCCTTACTTCCTTCGCTGGCACGTCTCAGCGCTCCCTGCGCTCACTACCACCCTGCAGCTGCTTGTCAACTGCCTGGCTTGGGGCCCGGGCTCCCAACCCTTCCTCACAGGGCAGCCCCGCTCCAGCATAGTGGCTGACACAGAGGTGTACAATGAACACCTGAAGGCTGGCAGACGGACAAACAGATACACGAACTAAGCAGCCACGGTCTGAAGTGGCTCAGGCCCCAGCCACCCTGACTCCTGATTCCCAGTTACCTCTTCTGCTTCTTCTTCTGAGTCGACCACGGGGAAGTCTTGTAGGGACTGAGTGGTGCGTTCTGAGCCATAAGCTCCCACGGCACCTTTCCCCTTTCTCTGCTTCGCTTCGATCGGGTTAATGATACCTGATAAAGTTCAGCAGAAGAGAAAACAACTTCAGGTCACAGCGATTCCTGCATTTGGACAAGCCACACAGTGGAACTGCCCTTCCTTAGTCCTGACACAGAGTGACAACCCAGGAAGGCAAGCTCTCCTCTGCCCCTGCAACACTTCAGCTTCCATGTGATGTGAAAGTTCTGAGCATTTATGGGCCACACGACAGGTTGCTGACATTAGGTTATTTATAGTCTAAGTACAGGTTTTCATTTACACTTGGATTCTTCTTGGAGTCCCACATTGGGCTCCCTGCATGGAGCCTGCTTCTCCCTCTGCCTGTGTGTCTCTGCCTCTCCTTCGCCCTGTGTCTCTCATGAATAAATAAAATCTTTAAAAAAACAAAAAACAAAAAAAGACAAGTGATTTACAGACTCTCACAGAATAAAGGGAGGTAAAGTGGCAATTCAGTATGAGACCTCGTATCACTTGGTAGCTCCTGTCTCCCAGACTTCACTTGCTTCGTAGTGAGTATAAACCTTGGAAATAACTTTTGTTCCAAGAGTTTAGAGACAAGACATTAGCATTTCAACAAAGACTGCCTACCCACCCCTACAGCTAGTACTTTGGCAATCTTGAATTAGGACGGTCCACTCGTGCTCATTCCAGGTCACCACCTCCAGACTCCACAGAGGTTCTTGGACTTTCCCTACAACTGATATGTTCAACACATACCCCAGGTGTAACCTGAGCAAATACTCAGGGAGTGGAATCTGGATTATTGACACTACTACTGTTTACATCCACTTGGTGACTGCTCACAGGAAACAGATCAAGGAGAGAGAAAGCAAGGTCCTGCAGGAAGAACCCAAGTGCATGGTCTGTGTAGCTTTGGTATCAAGGAAACAGGGATTTGTGAGTAGAGCTGTGTGGACAGTGCCTGGGACAGGAGGCTGGGCCGCTGAGCACCAACAGAGGCCCCAGTGCGGGATCTGCTCAGCCAGGTTTACAGTCTCTACTGCTGAACAGGCTACACACAGCATTTCATTGTTACTCCTGAAGGACAAATAACTGTGAGCAGGGAAGGTTAGACTCCTCTGCCTCCAGGGCCCAGGAAAACTGCCGTAAAGTGAAGCGTGCCAGGACAAAAGCCAACAGGGAATGCTGGAAGCTGCTTTCCAGAGGCCGTGAGCACCGTCCTCGGCAGCTAAAACCAACTGCTGCCAGGCAAATCAAAAACTTTATGTAAAATTATTTAAAATACTGGCAACAAGTTCATTTCTTTCTTTCCTTTTTTTTTTTTTTTTTTTTTTTTTAAGATATTATTTACTCATGAGAGACAGAGAAAGAGGCAGAGACAAAGGCAGAGGGAGAAGCAGGCTCCATGCAGGAAGCCGGACGTGGGACTCGATCCCGGGACTCCAGGATCACGCCCTGGGCCAAAGGCAGGCGCTAAACCACTGAGCCACCCAAGGGATCCCCAACAAGCTCATTTCTTAAGAAACACTGGACAGGCCAAAGAAAGCAGCCTGTTTGTTTGTAGCCTGTTTGAGCCTTTTCCTAAAAAAGCCTAAGCCTTTTTTTTCTGCAGAGGAAGTGTTTTGAGTGTGACAAAGCAGGTAGCTGAGAACAACCGTCTGGTGCTGGCAAACCAGGCTGCAGAGTTCACATCCTCCAAAAAAGAGAAAAAGCAAACCACTCCCCAGACCGTTCCTCCTTCCTCTGCCTTGCCAACCTCCTGCTCGGCTGCAGGGTGCTGGTGCCCTACCTTGTGCGTTCTTCCCCAGGCCCCTTCCAGGGACGTAGCCCATCTTCTGAAGAAGCTTCTGTCCAATGCCTTTTGTGTGTCTTTCCCAGCTGCCAAAATCCATGAAAGACTTGGTTCCTCCTGCAAAGCCTTTCTGGCTGGGTTTAAAATTGCCACCCTGAGCAGAAAAAAACCCAAAGCTTAGTTGATGGAAAAAGAAAAACCTAAGAAAGCAAACTTGGATGATGGGAAAAAGACCTGGCAGAGCATCATGAAAAGGGTCATACGAACCAAAAGCAGAGCTGCACGACGTGTCAGCAAAGAGGTTGCATGGCCCCCCCGAAGGGACCCACTACCACGAGGAGAAACCCACATAACCAGCTTCTACCAAGCGCCCCCCTCTTCCTGTAGGAGATGCCTGAACTGCCACGACCTCCCACAGACATTTCAAAGGTCACAAGCCTGAGCCAAAGATGCTACCGTCTTTAACTTCTTGGGTCCGAAGTCCTTAGGAAAGTCATCCTGTTTAACAGGCTTCTCTTCATCTTCCGAATCTTCCAGCTCAGCCTCCTCTGCTGCCCCTTTCTTGAGACCGGCGCTGATGAAGTTGACTGGTGCAGAGTAGTCGCGGGCCCTGTGGGCAAACACACAGCCCCCAGGGGGCCTTAAGGAAGCCTTCTGCAGCGATCCCTTGTGGACACTCTGCCGGCTTGAGATCCCCCGAGAGGGGAACTCCAGGGATCCATTTTACAAGAGTAACCTATTCACTTAGACCAAAAGCGCCTCAGATCTGACTTCCTGTGATCACGGTAACATTGTTACCTGTCAGTGCAAGGTTGATTAAAACAGCAATATATGATCTTACACACTGTATTGATTTTGTCTCAACAAAAGTGAAAGGACACCATGCAAACTATGATGTGATAACGCAACTCTTTTACATGTTTTAAAATTAACTTTAAAATCATTTGTTTTGGACCCCGTGTTTCAAGTACAGAAATCAAGCAAGAAAGAACTTCGGATAGATAAACATCATCAAACACAATAAAAGAAACTGTATGAATGCAAAGTATATTAACAATTTTATTGGTCAAACTCTTAGAAAAGTTTCACCTTCATTACCTTTATTTGCGTATGAAAACTAAAGTAAAATACCTAAGAAATTAACTCTGAGATAGAGAGTATCAATGTTGACAACTGTCACAAGAACAGTCCTTACAATGTCCTATTTCCTGGTTACCTTTATAAAATGACCAACTTGTCACTAACCATCCCCATGGCAGTAGCATTTTTTCCTAAACAATGCAATGTAACTTAGGCCGTAGAGACCCAGACTCAGGAGTCAGGCCCAGTTTCTTACAGCCTGGTTATGTGCTTTTGGCCTCAGTTTTTTAATCTGAAAAAAGGAATGATAATGATGCTACTTTTCTCACAAGGTGAAGGATACCAAGCACGTAGAGTGCAGAACAAGGTACTATCTTATGGTTATAGAGAATGTTAATTCCTGACCTCTGATCTATTTATCACCCACTTTTAGGTTTCCTTGCCAGATGAGGACTTGATCTGACCTCCATACTTTCTCCCCAGCCTCCTTTGTGAAAAACGCACAGTGTCAATGGGCTAGAGCCTACAAACCACAGACGAAACACAGAGACAAAGCCAAACTCGCTACACGCTCTGGTCAAGTGAGCTGTGGCCACTGCACACATGACCTCTCACACTGGGGAGGACGACTACTGGCCTGAATCCTCCTCTCCTGCCTCATGGAGTTTCCTCTTCCCCTGCAGCTCCCTGTCAACTCTGCACACTGACAGGTCTTCTCCAAAGGTAAGTGCAGCCCACATCATCCGCTCTACCACAGACCTCTTCTCAAACTATGCCCCCTCTCCCTCCCTCACCGCAGCCTGCAAAGCTTTCTGTACCCCTGTGGACACCCACCGCCTCCCCTCAGGAGCCTCTGCATACCCGTGCCTCTCCTACCACCCTCATTACCTTCTGCTGTAATAGAAACTCAAAAGTCACTTCTCTAGAGAAATCTTCCCTCACCTCCCAGAATAGGCCAAACTCTCTCTCTCTCAGGTCCTAAATCAGTTATAAACTTCCATCGTATGAGCTGTCAATTAATGTGTCTCCATGCTCTAGCGTCTGGGCTCCCAGAAGGAAAGGAATGGGGCTGCAGTATACGACATGGTACATATAACTGCTCGTTAAACATGAAGTGATGGTTAAATCAGCAAAAGAGCAGCACTCCGGCCAAAGAGGAAGCTGGGCCTCCCTAGCTTATATCGTAGCTACAGGACTTGGTAAGGCCAGGAGAAAGGTATATTTAGTGGGCTATCTTCCCACCACCCCCCATCTTCCCTAAAGCGAGGAGGAAGCAGTCTCATGCTGGCCAGTACCGTTTGCCTCCAAAGCTGGGCCTCTCTTCATCTGAATCTCTCTCTGCCCACACTCCATAGGTGGCCTCTTCCTTGGTCTGCCAGTGGCGCTGCCGGTTGGGGTTAAATTCATTCTGGAGATCCCAGTCGGTGATCTCAAAGTTCTCCCGCTCATCGTCATCATCATCCATGTGGCCTTCCCCATCCCGGTACAAGTGGGACAGTGACATGACAGGTCACTAAAGAAAGGAATAAAAAAGGCACGTGGTTTGTGGTAAGTCCTGAGGGGAGAGCAGCAGTAGGCTTCCGTCCCTGCTCCTCACTCCCTTCAAACTTCCTCACACTCAAAGTCCCAATGATTAAAAATCATTGTTAACAGTTCAATAAGGCAGACATTAAAAACATATTTCAGAAAACAAACACTATTTAAACAGGTGGGACAAAAGACTGGTCCCAACAATATGCGATTCCCTGTCCTGGTCAAGGTCATAAAACTTTACACACACTCACACCTAAATAACCCACAAAAAAATAACTCGGTATGTTATTCTACTTATTACTGCCTCAGAAACGGGGTGGGCATCTTCCTGGAACCCCCCCCCCTTTTTTTTTAATACCATGATGACACTTTGTTTTCTTTCATACTGAACTGGCATGATATAGTTTAGAATAGAGAGCTGGTCTGCAGTATCTTCCAGAACCGCAGAGATCCTCAGCACATCTAGAATGGAGAGTGGCTCTACGATGTCTGGGAGGACTTCTTTTTCCGGTTCTTCAGCTGTTTCTTTTTCTTCTTCTACAGCACTGGGTGGCTCGCCTGTCACGGACACTGTCACCTCAGAATGCCAGATGTTTGCTGGAAGATTTGAGGCTTCTAACTGGCCTTCTCCCATTCTTCTTAAATTAGTTGTAACTTCAATGGTACTTTTACAATCTCACAAAAAAATGTAGTTACTCTGGAGTCAAAACGAAGGATCAACAACAACTAAATATGAGGAAAGAGTTACTATATCTGGACCCTTGGCGGTTCACCACCGGGAGTGATGGTTTTTAGAACACGCTTCCTGAAGTATATTACTTGGTGAGACCCTAAGACTTAAAAGTTTTCCTCCCAAAACATGAACTTCTTCTGAAGGCATAAACCCTACCTTAACAGAGATTTCAGCTCCTGGTAGCTGAGTGATGAGATTCAGCTGACTCTACCCCCACCCTCTGGGAATGCCTGTGAGCCAGATTAAACGAGGTGGTGCCTAAAAGACGCTTAGCTCAGGGGTGCTTGGGTGGGCCAGCTGGATAAGCATCTGCCTTAAGCTCAGGTCAAGACCTCGGGGTCCTTGCTCGGCGGGGACTCTGCTTCTTCCGCTCCAGCTCGGCCCCTCCCCACCCCGCTTCACGTTCTCTCTCAAATAAGTATTTCTTAAAAAATTTAAAATACTAAGCTCAGAGTAAAAACGCTCCGGGAGCAAGGGCTGTTACGGTAGCCCCAGATCAGGTTCCTCACCGCCACTATCAGTAGGTTGGGGAGGGGACCTCGGGGAGGACTGCTGAAACCCCAGCTCCGGCGGGTCGGCGGCGGCGTCGCGGCGTCACCACAGCCGCGGGCGGCAAGCAGCCTTCGCGGGGGCCGGCGCGTCCGGGCGCTAGTCCCCAGGCTCCCCGGCTCACTGCACCCCCGCCACGCTGGCGGGGCGCACAGAAGGGAAGCGCCCCCGAGCACTCGGGGCTCCGCAGCGCCTCGGCCTCCCCGGGCCCCCGAAGAGCCCGCGCGGGGCGGACGAGCCAGGGGCAGCACCGGGCCTCGGTTCCGCGCCGACGGCGCTCGAAAGCAGGCTTGGAGCAGGCTGCGCGGAGGGGCTGCGTCCCCCGCACTCACGCCCGCCGGCGGGGACGCCCCACCGCTGCCCGCACCCCCGCCCCGCTCACCTCCGCAGGTCCCGGGTCCAAGCGCAGCTACCGGCCGGAGGCCAGGAGCCCGGATGTGCCCGCGGCGGCGCGCCGGAAATGACGTACAAGGGGGCGGGGGCGGGCGCGGGGCGCTCTTCGTCACGGCCGCGACGGGCGAGCGCGTCCCGGGCTCCAACGGGGCGGGGCCGAGTGCGAGGGAGGAGGCGGGGCTTCCAGGGCCTCGGATGGCGGCGGGCGCGCTGCCGGACCTCCCCGACCTCCCCGACCTCCTCCCCGACCTCCCCGACCTCCGTGCCGCGCCCGGCCCGCGGGGACCCCGCCGCCAGTCTGAGACTCGACTGCGTAAAAGGGGCTAGAGGACTGGCGCACGGGGCAGCGGTGAGGGCCAGCGGGCGGCCGCGGGGCGCGGGGCGGGGGGCGCGGGGCGCGGGGCCAGGCTGCCGGCGGGAGCAAGGTCTCGGGTGCCGTCGGGGCCCCTGGCCGAGCACCGCGGTGGGCGCGGAGCTTGAGAGCGCAGGGACGGGCGGACCAGGGCCCCACGCGCTCCCTCCGGGAACCGCCCCCCAGCCCGTGGTCGAGACCTTCATTCCTTCACCGATTGATAGGACCGTGCGGAGCCCCGCGGGCCGAGGCTCAAGGGCTTCGGGCCGCCCGGGGAGTGGCGGCTGCCTCTGCACCCCGCAAGCACCCGGGCCCGGGGCCCCCCTAGTCCCTGCGCCTCTGGAAGCCTCGCTTTCCTCTTCTGCAAAATGGTTGAGGATCCGGGGAGATGAAATGTGCAAGCACAGGGCTGCCTAGGCGTGTCAGCCCCTAGTCTTCGCTCACGTTCTTTCTCTCTCCTTCCTATGATGAAAAGGTGCAAGCGGCAGTTGTTAAGAATACACGGAGCGCACCCGGCTCTTAGTCAAAGATCTGGATCCAACTTCCCGCCGTTGTGAATGAAACCAGAACCCACAGGAAGGCAAGCGACTGCCAGCTTCTCGAAACACGCGCTGTGACTCCCGTGGTCTCTGCGTCCCCACTGACGTGTGTCACCGAGGCCGACACACAGTGTGTAGTCAGGAAAGATGTTAGAAAGTGAGGTTTCATAGAAGAGAGGGCAGGAGGGGAAGAGAGTCTAACAGAGGAGAAGCTCCACCAGGGAGCAGAGGGAGGAAAAACAAGGAGACCAGATAGACCGTGTTGAGTCTGGGCCTGGAAATGTATAGGCATCTGGTGATAGGCCAGAGCCAAAGATAGAAGCTCGCTTGGCTTCTCTGTAGCTCTCTCTCCAGCTCTACAGCTGACTTCATGGAGCAGCAGTTACTCAGATCACGAGGGGCTGATGCTAGTGGATCTGCTTCACCAGATGGACCCTCCACGTGGCTTCTGGAGAAGGGGCCTCTGGGGACGGTGGGGTCACTAGGGGTCACTAGGAGTACAGGCTCTGAGCGCAGGATCAGGCTGTGCATCCCCAACAACGGGGCAAGTGGACCTCATGTACTGTGCGATAGGATGTCCTGAGAAGGTCGTAGCACCACCCCCGTGATATTCCTGTCAAAGATGCATACCTGGGACAGAATCACTAGGATACTGGAGACAAGCCCAAATAAAGACATGTTCTGCCAAACAGCTGGCCTGTGATCTTCAAGAGTGCCCAAGGCATGTAAGTCAAAGACAGACCCTGGAAGTGCTCCAGACTGAAGAAGGCGAAGGAGACATGACCGGTAAACGCAACACCTGATTCTGAATTGGACCTTTTTGCTGTAAACGAAGTTATGGGGATAACTGGCAAAATTTAAATGCGGTCTGAAGTTCCATGGTAGTGATGTGTCCGTGTTCATTTTCTGATTCTGATGGCCGTCCTGTGGTTACGCTGGAAAATGTCTTTGCTGGAAATATTAAAGTATTTAGGGGAGTGATAGGGCATCAAGTAGGCAACTTAGTCTCAAGTTATTAAGGGGGGAAAAAAGGTTCTCTTTGTACCTAGATATTTTTGTTTTAAGATTTATTTATTTATTTGAATGAGTGAGCATGAATGCAGGGGGAAGGGGAGAGGGCAAAGGGAGAAGAAGCAGACTCTCCCCCGAGCATAAAGCCTGACACATGGCTCAATCCCAGGACCCTGAGATCATGACCTGAGCCTACATTAGATGCTTAACTGACTGAGCCACCCTGGAGCCCCCTAGAATTTTTTTTTTTTTTTTTTTAATGAAGTTACTAAAGTAAGACCTCAGAGATCCGAATCACTTTGCTCCTTCCTTGATGTGGGATGGGGGAAGGTAGCTTCACCTCACTGCACCTCAGTTTCCCCAACTGCAAAATGGGGATAATGACACTAGTGCTCTAAAAGGAGTGTTTTCAGGCCACAAGACAAGACAGGCAGCTAATACATACATTAAAGCTGCTGGTCATAGCAAGACCAGTAAGACCTTGGTAAATGCTTAAGGCTGTTTTCATTTGAAAGACCCAACCTCACACCCCTACACGGATGGGCCCGACTGCGTAAAAGGGGCTCAAAGTTCACTGGTTTCTCAGGATTTCTGGGTTCAAATGCCCAGTCTCCAGAAAAGCAAGGGGAGAGGCAACCAGAGGTTTAGATTCCTGATTTCATACCCGCACATCATGATCTACCACTGCCCAGAGAAACGCTGGCTTTGGGCCTTGGGGACACCAGGCCCGTGTCTAGATTCCCAATGTGGTGCTCAGACATGGAGATAACCAAGAAGGGGTTGCCAGGCAACAGGGCTCCTCAGCAGGAGCCCGACAGGGCCCCAACACTCGCCAGATGAAGCAGTGGAGAAGACTGAACCACGAGGGGCGTTCACAGGCTACACAGCAGTTTAAGGACAGAGCCAGGCCTGAATGCAGGACCTTAGACTTCCAGGCGGGTGCCTTCTCTGCTGCACCATGCCGGGGGCACCCCCACCGTTTCTGCCAACTTACCTGAGCTAAGATGTACATTGTGATGCCTGTCTGTTTGGGGTCCCGAAGCTAAACCTTCTGCATACACCAGCTCTTGAATTCCATAAACCTCCCCATAGTTTCTGCTACCTGAGTCCACGGTCCTATCACCCCCTCACACGGCCTATGCCATCCGTACGGCACTGTTTCCATATCACCTTTGAAAGATTTGGAGGGGACAAAATCCTTTCCTTAGTTACAACTTTAAATAGGTTGGTACCATAGAAACAATCTGCAAGTGGCATTTCAAGGCTGATATATTTAAAGTCCAGCACAAGTACCTTTTCTAGGACGGTGACATTACACAGTTGCACAAGGCTTATTCTTAGTTCAAATTTTGTCACAAAAATATAGAGCGTGTCCTGAACTGGGAAGAGTTGGAAATCCAGATGAGCTGAGATTCGCAAATCTGGTTTCCCTTGAAATGTTCCATACAGATGGTCGATACCTTACTTATCTTTCATGAGTTTGTGAAGACTATTCTGATAGCGAAGCTGGCAGGATCCGCAGACCTGGGTGTCGTCTGCGGGGCGAGCACCCTCACAAGCAGGCAGGGAAGGGGAGGAACCACAGCCTTCCTCACTCATTCATTCACTGGCTCATTCACTCATTCACAAATATCTCAGGAGCTCCTAGGTATTACCTATTGCACAGTAACAAGGACCTTCAAACTTCGAAGCCTGGGGCAACAGTGAGAATTATCTCACACAATTTCCATGGGCAGGAATTCAAGAGTAGCTTGGCTGCCGACTCAGGTGCTGGTATCGACTCGGGATCTCTCCTGGGGTTGCAGTCAAGATGTCAACTGGAACTGCACATACCTGCAGGCTTGACCCAGGCTGGCTGATCTGATTCCAAAGTGATTCACTCACTTGGCTGGTGGGCTGGTGTCGGCTGTTTGTTGGTAGGAGGCATCGGGAACCTGCCATGTGAACCTCTACCTACGGCTACTGAGTGTCCTCATGACATATGACTGGATTCCCCCACAATGAGTGACTAAGAGACAAGGCAGGGGAGCCGGGGTGGCTCAGTTGGTTAAGCATCTGACTCTTGGTTTCAGCTCAGGTCATGGTCTCAGGGTCCTGAGATGGAGGCCCATGTCGAGCTCCTTTCCCAGCAGGAAGTCTGTTTAAGATTCTCCTCTCTCTCTCTCTCTCTCTCTCTCTCTCCCCCCCCCCTCGCTCTGCCCCTACCCCGCTCACACCCTCTCTCTCTCTAAAAAAAAAAAAAAAAAAGAGCAAGAAAGAAACAGGGTTGAGGCCACATCACTGGAAGTCACACACTGCCATTTCCCTAATAGCCTATCAGTGACATGTTCAGCCCTATTGAGGGTTGCCAGGTTTAGCAAGCAAAAAATACAGGATTCCCGGTTACAATGTGAATTTCACATAACAAGTTTTTATTTTTTAAGATTTTACTTATTTATTCATGAAAGACACCCACAAAGAGAGGCAGAGACACAGGCAGAGGGAGAAGCAGGATCCATGCAGGGAGCTTGATGTGGCTTCCTGAGCCAAAGCCAGACAGACATTCAACTGCTAAGCCACTCAGGTGTCGCTCACGTAACAAGTTTTTAGTGTATGTCCCATGAAATATAAAAAACTTAAAAATTATTGTTTCACCTGAAACTCAAATTTAACCATGAGTCCTATATTAATCCGAAACCCTATCCCCATTCAGTGGAAAGGCACAGCATCACCCGGGCAGCTTGGCAGTTGGCTTTCCCTGCCCACGATGGGCTATGCCTGGCTGGGGTGGGGGGCAGGGGTGGGGGCAGGTTGGTAAGTGGGGACAAAGGAAGAGTAACTGTTCTCGACTCAGTGTACAGTCCAGTAAGACCAACCTGAAACCCAGCACCAGGCAAATCAATGCAAAACCTTGACCATGATACGTGCTTCAAAGGGAAGTACCGGAGCTTGGGATGGGGATGGCATTCTCATCAGAAGCACCATTTCTAGGTTTCTTAGATTAAGCTTTTGCATGTGATTTTGTGTGCATGTGCGTGTGGGGGGAGCACATGGAAGGGTCTGCCACTGAAGGGGACAGAATTCTGAACACACACACACACACACCCCTATGCACAAAACGGTGAACATGGAACAGGGCCTGTGGTCTGTAGGCTAGTTAACAGTAGCGTGTCCCTGTCAATTTCCTGTTTTGATGTTACACTGCAGTTGGTACATGTCCGTGTTGGGGGAAGCTGCATGAAGGATCTGCAAGACCCTGTGTAGTACCTTTGCAACTTCATAGGAGTCTATCATTATTTCAAAATAAAAAGGCATCGGCCCCTTGAAAACACCAGCTGTTTCCATGGAAACGAGGTCAGATCAGAATCATCCACACTTGTGGACGGACGGACGGACGTGGGCGCTTGGTCAGGAGCCAGCCCTGGTGGGTGGAGTGAGGGCTTTCACCCAAGGGAATGGGATTCTTTGTTAATTGTCCTGAGAAGCGTTCCTTTAGAAGAGAACGAGGACAGGGGTAAGAGATGTCTTCCTGGGTCTTGGCCCAGATTTGGGGCTTGAGAGGGCCTAGGGTAGTTCCATCAGTGGGAAGAACCCTCCCTGCTCCCAAGGCAGAGGCTGGGGAAACCAAAAAGCCTGGATTTCTTGATGACACAGCCCTCTGCGTGTCTGGAATCACTGTGATTTAAACAGTAAAGATATGTCTTCAGTCTGCAGCCTATTGAAGGGAACATCACAATTTCCCAGAAAGAATCTCATAATCTGATAAGTTCATACATTATTTGAAGACCCTGCAGGGGAGGCTGATAAGCTGGTTTTGATGAGGACCGTGGCCAGCTGTGTTTTCCAAAGATGGCCACAACTGCATCTGTCACCCACATGCACTTCCGCGATGTGACCCTGCCACTCCGCCATCAAGAAGAGGAATTTCTCTATTCCTTTGAATGCGGGGGGGGGCAGGGGGGCTAGGACCATGACAAACTGAGTGGAAGTGATACTGGGCCACGCATATCCCTTAACTGACTGGCTGTTCTGCTCCTTCTGGCCTCTGGTAACACTTGCTCTGGGAGAAGCTAGTCACCATATAAGACGTCCGGCCGCCCTAAGACCGCCATGTTGTCAGGAAGCCCAGGCTAGCCACGTGGACAGGCCATGTGATACAGAAGCCCATAGAAGCTTCTGGACGCTCCAACCACCTGGGCCCAGGCACCAGACATGGGAATAAAGAAGAGTCCGGGCGACAGGAGTCCCAACCACCATCTGACTGTGAGAACCAACCAGCTCACTCTAGCTGACTTCCCCAACGGAGATATTTAATAGTACACTGCTGTAAGTCACCAAGTGTGGGGCCAGCTGGTTTTAGAGCAACAGATGAATGGAACACTGGATAAGGCTGGATGTGTTTTGCTCCCCGGTAAGTGGTGATCATGAGCCTCCAGTGTCTGGGGCTCCATGAACTCCCCATTTCACTTCAGTCCAAGATCAGGAGAGACAAGAGCTGCCTCACACTGTGGGCTCATCACACACCAGGCCCCACTGCCTCTATCAACCATTGGCCCCTCCCAATACACCCATGAAGTTTTAACTTCCCCATCTTACAAATGAAGAAATGAAGGCCCAAGCCACACAGGCAGTAAGTTGGCCTGACTCCAAAAAATCTATGCTCCAAACCACTGGGAGTCACTGCGTTCCCAAAGCCCGTGAGCCAAGGAGTGTGTATAAAACACCTTAACCCTTAAAGATGTGAAACTGCTCTGGGCCCAGCTGGTCCCTCTGCATCTGGGGGCCTGTGCAGCAAACTTAGCAGGCCAGGAGTGCTCACATCCTGTATGTGCCAAAGAAAACACTGGCCTTCAACCAGCTCTTAGGAGATGATCTCTAAGCCCTTGGGATACCCTGTCTAGTAAGTGTCTTTGCATACCAGGGGCCCTGGGCCACACCAGGCCTATTGTCTATGCTAACAATGTGACTTACGAGGGAGGGGGGCCCTGGAATCGTGTTGTATCCCTTGACCTCTGCAGAAACCAGAGACTCCGTAATTAAGGTTAGTCATACGGGTGCCCCGTGCCTATGACTGTTGCCCAATAAAAAGGCTGCACACCAAGGCTCAGGCGAGCTTTCCCAGTGGCAATACTTGATATGCCTTGTCAGAATTAAATGTGCCCGTAGCCTCCACCAGGTGAGAATGCCTGGAAACTCACTCCTGATTTCCCTGCCCCTGCCCTCTGCACCTTTTTTCTTTGCAGATTTTAATCTGTATCTTTTCGCTGTGATCAACCATGACCAACCATGCGACCGTGAGCCCAGCAGGTTATCTGGGAGTCCCTCTAGCAAACCACCAATCCCAAGGGTAGCCTCAGGGGACGCGACACAGCTCAGAGTACCCTGCTGAGCACCCAAGATGGGAACCTTGCTTGCTTGTCGTCAAACCACCTGACAAAATCCAGGACGGAGGGGAAAAAAAAATCTGCTCATTCTGTAAAGCAAGGCACAGACAAATAAGTCCCTGTTCACTTTATTCAAATAATTTTTTTCCCTCTGAATCTGAGTAGAACCGAGGAAGAATCAAAGAAAATCTCATATATTAAATTCTTAAATAGATCCTTTGAATTTAAAAGGGTCAATAGGAGAGGCACAGGTGTGGGTCTTGTCCCCGCAAACAAAGCCACCAAGGCAGTCCTGCAAATTAAGAAAAATGGCAAATCCATTTCTTTAAAAAAAAGTTCTTGAGGGGAAAGATTAAAAAATACCTAAATTTCAAAAGCTGGACTACTGCCACACTCTTGGTTCTCCACCCCTAGGAGTGCCCAAAGGTAGGGAGGGAGTCTCCAGGTAAGCTGTCAGTGATTCAGCTTTTGCAAACAGATGCAAATACATTCCTCATTAGCAGTCCTGTTTTGGCGGTGAATAGCAAGCAATATGCTTGGATTAGAGGTCCGATTTCCACTCGAATGCAAAGTGTCTTCTCTCAGCAACAATCTGCAGAGATCTGAACAGGGAGACAAGTGCATTAGGGCCAGAGGCAGACAGACCTTTCATACTCGTCTGTGTGATCCAGGAGCCTATGGTCCTCATGCTGATTCACAGAAGCAGGAGAGGTGTCAGCGCACCCCAGATGGCCAGAGAGTTTAAATTTAGAAGCGTTCCTGGGGTTCTCGCCCGAATTCCAACCTGCATCCGCCTGACCTCAAAGATAGATTCTTTTTACTTAGGAAGACAAAGTGGTGGTGATTACGTCATAAATGCCAATGGATTTTTGGAGGCCAGGGGAGGATGAGCACTTGCTTTAAGGCCAACTGTTTACCAGGGATGAGCAAAAGCACCCTGTATACGGTATCTCATTTAAACAGTACAGAAAGAACTGTATCTGGCTTTTGTCAGCAGGAAGCTTTGAAATTCTACTAAAGAATCTGCAGAAGGAGAATAAGGGGAAGGTGTCAGGGAGAAACATTGGAGCCAGGAGCCTTTCCATAGGAGTCTTCTCTCCTCTGGAATGCACCAGAACTCTGGGATCTCGGCACTACCTGGGATGGGATCCCTGATAAGGACAGGGCCTGAGTGCCTCCGGCCTTAGAAGCTGGGACAAAGTAGATAATAAAAAGAAAAGAAAGAAATAGAAAATACGCTGATTATTTAAAAATAAGATCAGGAGACTAAAACTATAAATACAGTCCAGGCGGGAGGCTTCTTCACAGGCTGGAGCAAGAGGGAGAACACCCAGGCAGGCTGACTGTGGCCTCTCTGTGGGTTACCGGAGTGACAGGAAATGAACTTCCTGGAGCCTTCACTCCAGGGCCCACAGGCACAGCGAGGGCACGAGGCTTCCTGGATTCCCACGCACCCACCTGGGCCAGCTCACTTCATCCCCCAGTGGCCTTTGCAGGCCGACACAGGCGAATCCCCATTCTCCAGACATCACAAGTGGAGGCTGGGAGAGGACCAGTCTGAAGTGGGTTCCTAAATCTTTGACGTTCAAGGTCAAAATGTGTCCCAATTCCCCCTTTGCAAAGTGAAGAGACAGGCAGGCACTTCAAATCGTGAGTGAACTCTGGAAGAAGATGGCCTTGGGAGAAGGAATTTGGCCATCTGGTGGCTGTGTGGTCTTGGGCAAATCACAGCACTCTCTGGGTTCTAGTTTTCTGCCCGTGTCCGTGGCCTTGCCAGGGATCCCAGGGTTACACCAGTAACCCTGGAGAAGCACTGGGTCCAAAGCCCTGGGGGTTACTCTTAGAGAGACCTGCTTGGAGCTTTTCTTAGAACATTAATTGCTTTGAGCCAACTCGATGCTGTTTATAGAAGCAGGATAAACAGACAGCATTCTGTGCAAACATGCTCTAGAATCCCACCCCTCCCCCCATCACATTGGTCCTCAAAGTCAGACACCTTTTTCTGTTTGGTTCTGCAAAGATCCCTGCCCCCACCTGATCCAGAGCTAGGAGACTAAGTGGTGATTCTATAAATAGCTCCCCCAGCTTGTCGCCATGGAAACCCCTTGGGGCTGGGTCAGCCCACCTTGGTGGACACTCCTCCCCAAGGAGGCTCTGGGAGGGCAAGCTTGCTCAGGGGAGTGGCTCCTGGGCTCAGAAGCAGTGAGCAGGAGGCAGCAGTGGGGAGAGAGAAGCGGAGAGTGCAGGCGTACCTGGAAATCATGAGCTTCCTAAGTGGGAGGAGGTGCTGTTCTGGTTCACCTGGAGGAAGACAACACAGAGAGGAAGGGGTCACGGCTAGGCTGGGGTGCCAGGATCTCACTGCCCTGAGGCTGAGCCTCAGCATCCTGGGAGCAGGCACATACTCGCTCCTGGGGTATTTACTGCACACCTGCTACACGCCAGGTGCTGAGGATGCTGTGAACACGCACCTGCCTGGTCCTATTCTGCGGCGTCTATGCCAGCGAGGAAAACCTTTACAAACACATATGCGAGATAACATCCCATCCCACCTCCGGGCAATACAGTGGGCTGTCAGGAGGGACTCTGGAGCTACTTTGGAGAAGGTGGTCAGGAAAGGAGGCCACTATAAGGGGATGACATTTAAGCTGTAGTGTAATAAAAAACAAACATAGGCGCTTTGTCCTGGGTTCCTGCACACGGCTCCTAAAACTCTAGAATCTCAGGAGCGCTAACAAGCATCTCTAGTATGCTAATGAGATGACAGCTGTCTGGCTTCAGGATGGGCGCTGGTGGCTAGAAAGACCAAGGCATGACTGGAGAGGGGAGAGGAGCTGGAGAGTAAGTGAATAACCGATAATGTCATTCAGTCGTATCTACTTCATGACTGCTTCACGGAAACCCCCAAAAGATGGCTTCAAGAAGCTTCTAGATTGGTGGGCACATTGAAGTGTAGGAGGGTGGCATGCCCGAAGAGGGCCTGAAAGCTCCACACCCCTTACTCCATACTTTGCCCCGTGTACCTCTTCCATGGCTACTCCTGGGTCATATCCTTTATAATAAACCACTCATCTAGGGGCACCTGGGTGGCTCAGTAGCTGAGCGTCTGCCTTTGGCTCAGGACATGATCCTGGAGTCCTGGGATGGAGTTCCACATTGGGCTTCCTATAGGGAGCCTGCTTCTCCCTCTGCCAATGTCTCTGCCTCTCTGTGTGTGTCTCTCATGAATAAATAAATAAAATCTTTAACAACAACAAAAAGACACCACCACTCAGACAGGAATATCCTGAGTCCTGTGAGTTGATCTAGAACATCATGAGTAAGGGGGTCATGGGAACCCCCAAATGTTAGTTAGCTGGGCAGAAATGTGGGTAGCCTGGGAACCCCGCTGGTACTGGCATCTGACGTGGGGGGCGGGGGGCAGGGAGTTGTCCTAGGACCTGGGCCCTTAACCTGCAGGGTCTGACACTAATTCTGGCGTCACTGTGAGAGCTGAAACACAGTTGGTGTCTGGAGATTCAGAAACTGGTTGTTGGTGTTGGAAAGCACCCCATAAGCCAAGCTCTAAAAGATGTAAATAAGGCAAGGCACACAAAGGTCTGGCTGGAAAAGCATTCCTGGTAGAGGGAATAGCAAAGACCTGGAAAGAGGCAGATGGGGTAGGTAGGAGGTTTGATGCCTAGCAAACGAGTATTCTTTTTTTTTTTTTTTTTGCATTTGCTGCAATTCAAATGTGTGAGCTGCTGTGTTCTGCTCGCTTAATATTTTTCCATCTTTTACGTTTCAGGATGATCACTCTAGATGGCTACAGAGCGCCCTGTGGAATGCACTTGCCATCATGCACGTAACTGTGGCCACAGGACCACTTTCCAATTTTTGCAATACTCTGGATGAAGTCATGCGCCCCGTGGAGGACAGGGAGGGAGATGAGGGCAGAAAGCAGGAATCGGAGGCAGTTTGCAGGGCACCTCTCCTGAGCGTGGCAGTGTTTGCAATGACAGTACATAGGCCATTCCTTAGCATTTTTGCCCCTAACAGAACAAGAAATAGTCCCAGGCCAGCCAAACCACTCGAATATGTCCTACACTGCAAGAGAGTATAAACTGGGTCCAACTCTTCGGTAAATAAAGTTAGCCTTCTGGGGTCAAGACTCTTAAAAAGAACTGGACCCTTCCGCCACTGTAACAATGCATTCTAAGGGAATGGTTAGTAGAGCCTCCTGCCCCCACCCCACAGAAGAGAGGCAAAAACAGGATGACATGTACATGCCATCATTCGGGATACTGCAAAAACTGGACACGATCTTAGGGCAACAGTTCATTGGTGGCACATAATGCATTCCAGAGGATACTATGTCACCATCCCAAATGGCAAGAGTGAAACCCAAAAGATGGGAAAACATTAAGAATGTAAAACCAAGCAGCTCATATGATAGAATTGCAAGGAATGCAAAGTGCATATTTAGGCGGGCAAAAAAAAGGATAACTGTTCAAAAATGAAAGGCATTCTGGATAGTAACTATTTCCCCTCACCTCCACTTCTGTTTCTTGCTCCTGTTACATCATCTTTTTGGTTAAAGCAGGCAATAATTAGTGCTGACTAATCCTGAGGACATTTTTTTCACAGCGGCAAGAGGATGGGATGGGTCTCTGACTCCCAGAAAAAGAGCGTGGAGCCCTCGCCAAAGAACTAAGTTGTGTGCAAAAGCCATGGACCCCGGACAATGAGCACTCATGAATTTGATTATTATGCTGGAGACTGGCATAGGGTGATCCACCCTTTCTCTTCCAAATTAAAGAAAACACACATACACAAACTAAGGACACCTCATTTAAAGGGGAGCGGTCATGTCAGTGGAAGGGGGCAGTCCTTGACATGATCCCTGCACCCTGTGGATATACCCAGGATGTGGGGTGGGGGGCACAGCCAGGGAGGTGGGTGTGGGGTGGCAGGGGTGTTTGTAGGTCTACACCCTTGGGGATATCCATACCACATGACCCTTATGGTTCTTATTTTTTGGCTGACTAAAGAAAATTCTGGGCTGGGTCGTGTTTGGGGACTGCCACTTTAAATAAAACTGGATTTAAGGCTAAAGGCAGATAGCTTGACAAAAAGTCCCCCCCCCAATCCCTCCAACTGCTCTCAAGCCGAGCGACAATGATTACGGAAGAGACTTGGGCAGAAGGGCTGCTGTTTGGTCCCTGGTCTGACACCCCCCTCCTCTCAATTTTCAGACCAGGAAATGACCAGCCAGATTAGAGAAGTGAAGTGTCCAAGGGCATCTGCAAGGTAATGGGACAGCCCAATAAACAGATTTCAGAATTCCCCTTGGGGTTTCTAACCTGAAAATATCCTTTCAGATTGGCTGGTGTTTTATAGTCGCCTTTCAAGACCTAGGAAAGAGGAACAAAGTATCACTCTCATGGAAATGATCAAAAAATAAAATTCATCCTGTCACCTCCACCTTCCCATCCACCCATTTACCACTCACCTATTTAACCACCTACCCATTCACCCATCTATACATTCACCCTCCCTCCCATCCACCCACCTGCCCACCCATCTACCTATCCACCCACTCATCCATCCACCCATCCACCTACCCACCTCTTCATCCATTCACTCCGCATCCATCCACCCATTTTTCCATCCATCCACCCACCCATTCATCTACTCATCCATCCACCCAACCACCTACCCATCTACCCACCCATCCACTATCCTATCCATCCACCCATCTACCCATCTACCCACCCCTCCATCCATCCATACACACATCCACCTCTTCATCCATCCATCCTCCCATCCATCCACCGATCCCTCCATCCAACACACTTTTATCAAGCTCATCTTATTTTAGGCATTATCTAAGCTCTGGAGGTACAATATTAATCAGACTATTAAAATTCCTTTTCACCTTGGAGCATCCTTTCTAGAGGGGGAGCCAGAGGATCCACAAGTAATAAACACAAATAAACAAGAATATATCAAACCATGGCAAGCACTATATAGAAAGTGAAACAAAGGGAAGTGATCAGGAGTGACTAAGGGGCTTCTTTTGAGCAGGGGGGTCACAAAGGACCTCTCAGCGACCCTTCAATGCCAAGGAAAACCAGCCAAGCCGAGCTCTAAAGGAAAAGCATGCCAGGCAGAGGACACAGCTGGGGCAAAGAAAATCCCAGGCTTTTCCACTATCTCTTCACATAGAAGCCACCATATAGACCAGCACCGTCCAATAGAATATAATGTGAACCAACTATGTAATTTTCAATTGTCTAACAGTCACATTTTTGAAAAAGGATAAAGTACATCAAGTGAAATAATTCCAGTTATATCTTTTATTTAATCTGATATATCTAATATATTCATACTTCAACCTATAATTAATATGAAAATGAGTAATGAGAAACTTGACATACTGTTTTTGATACCAGAACTTCAAAATCCGGTGCATATTTTACACTTAACAATGCCTCTCAAGTTGGACCAGTCAGATTTCACTAGTCACATCCAGTGGCCACAGGAGGTTGGTGGCTAGTAGCTGTAATGGACAGCACAGGTATAGACAAGTTCATTAGCTCTGGGGTCCTTTCAGTGCCTGTGTGTCCTGCACCCCAGGATCTGTTACAGGAACATACAGAGTCTACAGAGAAACACACACACACACATACACACACACACACACACACACACACACACACACACGGCTTTCAATGAGAGAACATATCACTGTGGTAACAGCAAAACTACCATAAAAGCTAAACAAAACTACAATAAAGTCTGGCACCCCCTGGGAAAAAAAACAGGGACATCTTCCATTTTAAACAAATGAAGGGATCCCTGGTTTGGCGCCTGCCTTTGGCCCAGGGCGCGATCCTGGAGACCCAGGATCGAGTCCCACGTCGGGCTCCCGGTGCATGGAGCCTGCTTCTCCCTCTGACTATGTCTCTGCCTCTCTCTCTCTCTCTGTGTAACTATCATAAATAAATAAAAATTTAAAAAATAAATAAATAAACAAATGAAAACCAGAAGTTTAGAGCAGTGATCTCGCTCACCAAAATTTTTTAATTTGTATGCAATATACAAGGTCAGATCTTACTCTGGGACCTTCTGACATGTATCCTGGGATAAGCCAGGGGCCTCTGCCTTTTATTTATTTATTTGTATTTATTATTTTTTTTTACTACTTATTTATTTATTTTTTTTAGAGAGAGAGTGTGTATGAGAGCCAGTGGGAAGAGCTAAGGGAGAGAGAGACAGAGAGAGACAGACAGAGAGAGAGAGAATCATCAAACAGGCTCCCCGCTGAGCACGGAACCTGACATGGGGCTTAATCTCACCACTCTGAGATCATGATCTGAGCTGAAATCAGGAGTCGGACATTGAACTGACTGAGCCACGCAGGTGCCCTGGGCCTCAGCCTTTTAAAGAGACTTCAGAGTAATTGCCGCTGGGCCCTTGGCTAAGAACACAGGGTAAAGAGAGCCCGTTGTCACTGCGGTCCTCACCCTGGCCCAGCCACTGTCTGTGAGAAGTTCCTGGAGGCCGGAGTCAAGATCACTCCCAGCTGCTGTTTCTTCTTCTTAATCCAGTTAATTGATTTTTTATTATATGAAGATATATTTAATATATATAAAAATATTATATGAAAGAGTATATGTAGAGAAAAGTATATGAAACACATAAGTACAGCCTAAAGAATACTCTATTAAAAAAGAAACATAATAGGGGCACCTGGGTGGCTCAGCGGTTGAGCATCTGCCTTTGGCTCAGGGAGTGATCCCGGGATCCTGGGATTGAGTCCTGCATTGGGCTCCCTGCATGGAGCCTGCTTCTCCCTCTGCCTGTGTCTCACCCTCTCTTTCTGTGTCTCTCATGAATAAATAAATAAAATCTTTAAAAAAAATAAGAATAAATAATAAAGACTTAAAACAACTGAATAATGAAAAAATAGACCACATCGAGGTTGCGAACATTCACACTGTCAACTCTATGCATCTACAGTGGATCTGAGGATTTCCACAAATAGTGTTTGCAAAATCCACAGATGTCAAGGGGCAGGAGGAGCTCCGAGACCCTCTTCAATCACAAGGGCAGAGCCCTCAGAGCTCAGGGTTAAGGAAGCCTGCCCGTGTGTGAGATGCTTATTAAAGCCTTGTGAGCACCAAATTGGGTCTTTCTCCTTGAGTCATTGAAGAATTAAAGGGGAAGTGACAGAAGTTATGACTTCCTTCCTTGGCTCTTCAACACAAACACTGTTTACTTTCTGGAGCGCCTGGGAGGCTCAGTTGGGTCAGTGTCTGTCCTCAGCTCGGGTCACAATCTCAAAGTCCTGGGATCAAGGCCCATGTCAGGCCCCGTGTTCATGCTGTCTGTCTGTCTATCTCTCTTTCTCTCTCTCTTTCAAGTAAATACAATCTTAAAAGAAAAAAAAAAATAAGGGTTTACTTTCTAAAATCAGCATGTGTTTGGAAATGCTGAGAGTAGCTGGAAACAAGACTTTGGGTCTTTTTCTTTTTTTTTAAAGATTTAAAAAAAAAAATAAATAAATAAAGATTTTATTTATTTATGCATGAGAGACAAAGAGAGAGAGAGAGAGAGGCAGAGACACAGGCAGAGGGAGAAACAGGCTCCATGCAGGGAGCCCGACGTGGGACTCAATCCCGGGACTCCGAGATCACGCCCTGGGCCGAAGGCAGGCGCTAAACCGCTGAGCCACCCAGGGATCCCAAGACTTTGGGTCTTAATGGTATAAGGGCTGGCAGGGCTCGTCTCAGGCCAGGGCCCCAAGCTCTCACACTTTTGCTCACTTAGTGCCTCTAAGGAAGTCAGAACACCACACCCAAAGGAGACTAGATGCTGTGACAGCAACATGTAAATAAGCCCATGAACCTGCTTACTGTTCCTTTACACAGGAGTAGCTGACTTTTAACGCTTCAAAAACACCAAAAAAACCCCCCAAAAAACCAAAATACCCCATCTCATCAAAGTCATTTTCCTCGACTGCCTGAACTAAGGAGAGCTAAGAAGTTATTTAAACTGCCCCAAGCTTACATTGGTCTGAGAAATCAACATTAAAATTTATGGGGGTGGGGCAGCTGGGTGGCTCAGTGGTTGAGCGTCTGCCCTTGGCTCAGGTCGTGATCCCAGGGTCCTGGGATCGAGTCCTGCATAGGGCTCAGCCTGCTTCTCCCTCTGCCTATGTCTCTGCTCCCTTTCTGTGTCTCTCATGAATAAATAAAATCTTAAAAAACAAAACAAAACAAAACAAAAAACAGAGAAATAGGATGCAATCAGTACACAAATGGAGCTGCTGTTAGATGCTCTAGTATGAGAGACAGACTACCAGGTAGATTTGAGCTTCCCTGTGGCCCAAGTGAAAATGAAAATATAGGCGATGCTACAATTCCCCATGTCCTAACACAGGCCAAACAACCCCGCTGCAGGCTGAGCACACATCTCTGCGAATGCACATGCACTCACCCGATGCGTGTTGTTGATGACGATGGGGTCAGGGTTGCCGTAGTTGGGCGGGTTTGCATAGGGGTCATAGCCGAGCCGAGCCAGCATGGGGGCGATCTGGGCCATGTCCCGTACCACGTCCCCAGGAATGTGGCCGGTCCACTTGGAGAGTGCTTCCAGGTTCACAGGCTTGATGACCTGGTCAGTGGATCGCTCGATCCTGGGGAGAAAGAACAGGCTGTGCAGGGCACAGAGAGACCCAGATAGCACCCGGGCAGCTGGACAGGCTGGGGGTACCTGTCCCTGGGGCAGCTGTGACCCCCCCACCCCGACTGTGAGGCTGTAGGCAAGTCACCTGGCCTCCTCATACGTCTTCCATACAATGGAGGAGGGGGGTCTTAAGAGTGGGTGCCAAAAAACTGGAAGACAGTATTAGGCAGTGCACGGTTAAAATTCTGCTTCCATGACGTCATGACTTTTTAAAAATAACATTTTATTTTTGTGGCTAAGATGGGTATTTTGTTCTTGAGAAAAAATATGAAACACTAATGGTAAGGCTAAAAGCAGCCACCACTCCCGGTCCATCAGCTCCCTATGGGGACCTTGTCTTAGTATCTGGGGGCCCACCCTCTCTCTCAATCTCTTTCTGTGCTTCATACAGGAGAGTGGCTAAGGGCAGACTCAGGAGTCAGAGCTCTTGGCTTCAAACGCCAGCTGGACTGACACCAGCTGTGTGGCCTTGGGAAAGTTCCTTCACCTCTATGAGACTCCCCTATCATTCCTTATCTACAAATGGGAATAATGATAGAGCCCACCTCACAGGGTTGTTCTGGGGAGTAAATGAGTTCATCCAAGAAGAGTATATAGTTTACTGTGAGGTTTCAGTAAGTGTTAGCTTTCTCTCTCTCTCCTCTCTCTCATGCACACAAAAAACCTATGCTTTCGTTTGCAGTTTTTAAAACAGAAATCATACGCTGCATGTTTTGGCTTATGACTTTGTTTTGCACCCGATTCCTCATTCTGTTCTCCAGCTGCACAGCGGTCCTCCACGGCTTATCGTTCCTATCCCCCTAAAGATGGCCATTTTGGTTGCTTTTGCCCTCGGCTGCAACAATAAAACCACCATCGTGTTGGATATGCTCCTCCACTCTCCTCTTCTCCTCTGTGGCAGGCTCACCCAGCCATCTGAATCCCGAGGACCCTACTGATCACAGGTCAAGGGCCTTGTCCGATGGAGGGCAGGGAACTCCCGGGATCCAGGGCCTATTTCTAGCCGCTTCCAGCCCAACTAAGAGATAAACTGGGTAGAAGAACAGAAACAAGAAAGACATAGCAAAAAGAGGACAGGACCAGGAGGGAGGGAATGGGAATGAAGAAGGTGGGATGGTTTGGAGTCTGCAGACCAATTCGGTCCACTGTGTCAAAGATCTCAAATACGCGCATGGCCTTTACCACGCTATCGGATCTCCAGGAAACTGCAAGGCAGTAATGACACAGAGGTTCCCCAGGACATGAACGGGAGGAATGCCTGATGGAAGTAAATAAAGGTGGAAATACTAACAGGGTATGTCAAATAGAATGCTGTGCCCTATGAAGGGGAATATTACACAGCTGTCCAAAATGACATCGCGGTGGCAGGCAGGGGGCCGCGGGCGAGTGGTCCCAGACACAAAGTGCACAAAGGCTACAGGGAAACATGTTCATGTTCAGTAGGACTCTGGCTTTCTCAACAGCCCCTGACAAAGGACCAGCAGGTCTGATGCCAAAGTCTAAACAGTGGGATTGTAGCAGGTTTTTCCTTTCACGGGGACATCATCCCCACTTCCTGATTTTTTTTTTTTTTTGTCATGTTAATTCACAAAATCCCAGCTCCAGCACTAGCTGCCTGGGGTACCTGACACATGGGTACCTTGTTGCCCAGAGGGAGCATAGAGGTACCCCTATGTCTCCTGCTCTGTTAGGGGTTTGAAAGGGCCTGCCAGGGCACAGCCAAGAAGGCAAGGAGGAGGAGGTGTGGTCCCAGAAAGGCCTGCTAGGGCCTGCTCAGGAATGAGGCAGAGAGGCAGCACACCCCGATCCTGACCACATACCCTGGATCTCAGGAGAGGTTCGGCCTCCCCAGAGGAGGAAGGTGGAGAGTAAGAGAGTGAAGGAGGGGAAGAGAGGGGGTTCCAGATGTGGAGAGCTTGAGAGCACATGCTCCGGAGTCCCCAGCGGACCTCAGTTCAAATTCAGGCACCACACGTGGCCAGCTTTGTGGCCTCAGGCAACTTTTCTCTGAGATTCAGTTTCTTCATCTGTAAAATGGGGTAAGAGCAGTTCTTTTGGCCCTGAGACTGCTGTGGGGATTAAAGGACTAATGTGTGTTGGGGGCTTGAGCACTTACCACACCTCAGGGACTCCCTACATGGTAATGAGGGTGAGGATAATGTGTGTGCCAATAAAATCAATGTTAATGCTAACACGATAATAAGAATAGCACCGAACACGTACTAACCTATTTGATGCTCACAGGTAGCTAGAAGCCTGATAGACTATACCCCTGTGTTACAGGTAAGGAAATGGGGCACACAGAGGTTGAGTCACTTGCTCAAGGTCACACAGCCTGGAAGGGTGGAGCTGGGATGGGAACCCAGGTGACCTGGTTTCAGATCAGCATCCTTAAGCTAACCCTTACCCACTACGGCTTACGACAAAGCACCTTCAAAGTCTGCTGATTCTCTCAGAAAATGGAAGAGTCGATGGCTCCACTTTTGTGGATAATGACGCTGAGGCTCAAAGAAGTACAGTGACGTGGTCAGTGCCACAGAACTACGAGGAGGGAGGCACAGTTCAAGGCTCTGCTCTTTACCACTGTCTTCCCTGAACTCCTCCGTGACCACAAAGGAGGCTGAGGCTCAGAGAGGCCACACAGCTCAGAGAGACAGCGGTACTCTCCCACCTACAGCTCGGAGCGGGGCCAGGGGGCCGGGCGCAGGGAGGGGGCTCCACTCACTTAGACAGGGACACGCCCCCGGGCTTGCCGATGAGGTCCTCGTGATGCAGGACGGCGTCGCTCCAGGAGATGCCCAGGAAGTCCAGGATGAGCTTGAGGGAGCGCCTGGGGTGCAGCACCAGCTGCTCATAGTACACGGGCAGGCACTTGTCCTTGCCCACCTCCATGCACTGGGCGTACATCACCTCGATGGCCTTGTTCCACTTGGTGAGGCAGTCGCGGTAGCTGCTGAGGTCAAAGCCGGCGATGGTGACCTTGCGCGTGATCATGGAGTGCACGGACGCCCGGCCGTCCCGCACCATCAGCAGGAACTTGGAGTTGGGGAACAGGCGCGACAGGTAGACGGAGGACTTGAGCGTGAAGGGGTCCTTGTTGCACAGCACGCGCGCCGGCTCGCCGTGCTTGGCGATCACCTCCAGGATGAAGGCCTGCATGGCGGCGTCCAGCACCTCGTCCGTCACGCCCGCCTCGTCCAGCCGCAGCTTCTCGCGGCCGGACTTGGACCAGGCCTGGCGCATGGCCAGCACGCGGGGGATGATCCGCGTCTCCTCGCCGCAGCGCACCTCGGGGTGGGCGTCCAGCATGGCGCGCATGAGCGTGGTGCCACTGCGGGGCACGCCGCCCACGAAGATGAGCGGCATGGCCTTGCCGTAGCGGTACTCCACGCGGTCGGCGCCCACCACCACCAGGTCCTCCTGCTCCGGCCGCATGGCCCGCCGGGGGCTGCGCGGGCCCCCCAGCGCCGCGCGGCACTCCAGCACCTGCTGGCCCACCTGGACGGCCAGCAGCAGGGCCAGGGTGCAGCCGGCGGCCAGCAGCGCCCTCCGCGCCGACAGGCGCATGCTGGGCCCGGGGGCGCGGGCCTGCCTCAGCGACCGGTCAGCGGGGGCCCGGCGGGGCTCGCATCTGGGGAGAGAGGGGCCGGGGTCAGGCAGGCGGGCAGCTGGGGCCCTCCCCCCGCAGGCTTCCTCTGCCATGGACCATCACAACGTTTCCACGGTCAACAACGCGCACGGCAGCGGCTGAATCCCGCAGCACCTGCCGCCCGGGGGCACGGTTTTTGCGTGTTCCCTTATGGCTGTCCCTCCAGAGCCTGGCACAGACCCTGGCACCTAGCAGGGGCACCGTAAGTATCTGGGGGGCGTGCCTTGGTTGACGGGGCAGGGAGGGCAGTAGCAAGGGGAGCAAAGGGCTGCCCAGCGGGGGAGCAGCTGAGCCGGAGTCTGAGATTCCCGCCCAGGCCAGCCAGCCCTGGCGCCTGCTCTGAAGGACCACACTGTCACACGGGAGACAGCGGGGAGCGTCCCGTCCTGTCCTGGGCTGCTTCCGGAATCACTACCCATTCACTCAGTCTTCATTCGGTAAATGGGCATTAAGTGTAACAAGGTACCGGGCACCGTGCTCAGTGCTGGGGGCAGGAGAGCGGATTAGACAGCAGGGCCTTTGAACTCAAGAAGCGGAGGGCTTAGTGGGGGAAGCGACAGTACACAAGCTCTAGCCACAGCGTAGGAACGGCTTACACTGGGCGAGGCATCAGGTAGGGGAAGGAGGAGGGAGGTCCCGGAGGGCCTCTCAGGGGAGGTGGCATCCAAGCCAGAGTCCCCGATGATGAGAAGGAGCTGGCGGTATGAAGCTGTGTGGGAGGGGTGTGCCAGGCAGAGGAAACAGAGAATGCCAAGATCCCCAGATGGGAGAGGGTGTGGGGTGTTTGAGAACCTCAGGAGGCAGTGGAGCAGAAGGGAAGGAAAGGGAAAGACTGGGGGGCCTCAGGGGCCAGGGGAGAGAGCTGGACCTGCTCTCAGGGCAGCTGCTGGGGAGAGAGGGCCCACAGGGGGGAGAATGGAGGCAGGGAGGTCAAGGAGGAGGCTCTGGCTGGTATCCCGGTCCTCGGGAAACTCAGGGACGCCGGGACTGTGAGGGTGACATGGGAATGGAGACACGGGGTGACCGAGCACAGAAACCGTGAGCCTGAGCCTATGCTCCTCACGCCTCCCAGGGACAATGATCAGACCTCAGTGGCAATTCTTCAAGCAGGGGCTTGTTTCAGAAAGCAGGGCCCTCCCAGCCCAGCGGCCCCCTTCTCCAGCCACCTCGAGTGACAGGCCTGCCCTCCTCCCTGGCTTATCCTCAAGGCCTCTCCATTTTGCAACAAGAAGCCAATACAGGAAGTGCAGACTCAGATGCCAGACGGACACACAAGCCAACCCCTACTGCCCACCGCAGCCCTTCCCTGCCTCCCCGCCACTGCACTTCTGAGCCTCCTTTGCCTTTCCACATCTTTCCAGAATCAGAGTGAGGTCTTGAGGTCTGTGGCATTTGAGCAGTCACGCAGGCTTGGGTTCAAATCCTGGTTCTGCCCCTTCCTTTGTGGCTGTGCGAGCTTGGCCAACACACTTTACCTCTCTGAGCCCCATCTGTAAAACAGGTCTAAGAGTAGCAGCCTCAAAGGGCTGGCATGAGCATTCCACGACTCCCCTGAGAACTCAGGATCCCATCGGGCATGCAGGGAGCATTTGCAAGGATATTATCAGTGGCCTCTACCATGACCATGGGTTATTCATTGATTTCCACATTCAGTGGGTGCCTCCTGCATGCTGGGAGTTGGGCTATGGAGCCCAGAGACAGAGCCTCCACCCCCAAGTCTACTCACACTGTGGACCCACACCTGGGAGGGGGTGACAGGTGAGGGAAGGCTTCCTGCAGGAGGCGGCCTCCTGCTGAGTCTGAATAGTGGGGGGTGGGGGACAGGTGGTTTTCAAACAGCCAGGTGGGGAAAAGAGAGGGGTGTTCCTGGCAAAGGGAACAGCCAGTGAGAAGGCACAGCCAGGGAAGAAGGCAACATGGCTGGGAAGCTGCAGGCAGCACGGTGCGTGGGGCAGGGTTTGCAGGAAGGAAGCAGGAACCGAGTGTTTCTCTACGGGCGTGAGGTTCAGCTGAAAGCACCAAAGGACCAGGTTTGCAGCTGGACCAATCCACCCACACGGGCCCGGGCTGCCCGGGGCCCCTCGGGCTGTAGCAAGTGGCAAATCGACAGGAGAGCCAAGGCAAAGCACAATCTCAGCCCTGTCATCCAAACGGCTGAGAGGCCCCAGCATTTCCTGGCCGTGTGGCTCTGGGACAGTCACTTCCGCCATGTAAACCACAGCTTCCTGGCTGCAAAGAGGGGTGGGGTACACGGACCTCAAACACTGCTCTGAGGGTTCTAGAAGCAGCTGACACAGCAAAGATCAATCTCATCCTGGGGTCCCTAGTCTCTGTGAGCACTGGAAAATAGCTGGGGACCCTCTCCCCAGAAAACCCCATCTATCCTATGCTGCTGACCATGGTGGGGGCTCACTGGTGCCCTGAATTCAGGCTCTGGGATGGGTAAATCTAAATCCAGGGCATCCAGGGCAGCTCCAAGGGCCAAGGCAGACTGGATGGGACATAAAGCCACCCAGAAATCCCTCCAGGGGCCTGTCAACTTGTTCAAGTGCTCACTGAAATCCTCCTCTCAGACTCTGGACTAGAATTCTGTTTATTATTTCAGTGTTGGTGCTCCTGGGGGACAATCACTACTGTTTGAATTAGAGCAACTACCCTTTCCTCCTGACACTTGGCAGGGAGTGAGAGGATGGAGCTTTGGGGGAAGAGAAGCCAATGGTGGGGTGCAGAAACGGAAGAAAAGGGGTAATTTGGGAAAGGAGTTTCAGAAAGCACAGTAATAGTGAGCCCGCCACTGTGTGTGCGCGTGCATGTGTGTGTGCCCTCTAGCTTATGTTTAGGGTTGGAAGTGACTTGGATGCTAAATCTCAGGGGGGAAAGCCCCCAAGAATGGATAGGCAGAATAAGGAAAATGTTATCCACATACCAATTGTGCTTAATACTGACATTTCATTTGGCTGCAACACTTTATTATTATTATTGTTGTTGTTGTTGTTATTATTATTATTTTAAGTAAGCTCCAACTATTATTACTATTACTATTATTATTATTATTATTATTATTATTATTAAAGTAGGCTCCAACGCGCTACTGGGACTGCCCTCCAACACAGAGCTTGAACTCACGATCCTGAGATCAAGACCTGAGCTGAGATCAAGTCACACCCTGAACTGACTGAGCCACCCAGGCACCCGTGGCTATAATACATTTTAAAACAAAGCACCCGATTTTTGTGTTTTTACATTCATGAAGCACTTGCTTGGCTTAAACTTTTACCATGCATCATATAATGGGACCATCTCTACCACCCGTGGGGTAGAGAAGCATCACTCCCAGCAGCTCAGAGAGAAGAAGCCACTGGCTCAGGGTCACACAGCCCGAGCGACAGGCCTGGATATGACCAGGCTGAGGCCGAATTGTTCACTGTCTTCAGACAGGACGTGCGGCAAAAGGCCCGTCTGTTTCTGCCACCAGAAGAAAACAGCTCAAAGCAGACAGGTCAGCCCGGAGCAAAAGACAGCAAAGACCTGGGGAACACTTTGAGAAGAAAAAGTAGGGTAACCTAGCAAAGAGAAATAGCTGGGGGCCCACAAAGCCAAAGGCAGCATCCTGGCCATCCACAGCCAGGGACCCCACTCTGAAGGGGCCAGAGTGCCCAGCCTGGGGACTCGGGCCAGGCTTCTACCCCGACTACCCTGCTGGACTCTGTCAAGGGAGCTGTCCCAGTGTCCTGGCAGTGAGGATGGTGGGTGAGAGTCTCAGACTCGGCATCTTACAGCCCTGGGTTCAAATCTTGCCTCCACTGGCAGCCGGGGACTCGGACAAGGGACTTCACCCCCCCCCCACCTCTCTTTTCCCCTCAAAAAAGGGGAGGGAGCATAATAATAACTCTTTCTCAGGGAGCTATTATGTGGTTCAGGGAAATTTTGTGGGACGTGCTGAGCAAGCACACCGAAACCCTAGCAGACGGGACGCAGAGGGTCTGGATTCTGGCCACACCTTGAATCCACTCAGTGAAGCTGGGCACCAGCCTGCTGCGGGATTCGGTCTTCTACCACCAGGATAATCATCTCTCTAAGAGACAGACAGCAGCAGAGGCCTGCCCCTGCACTGCTGGGATCCAGCTTTGCCCAGATGCATTTCTAACAGCCAGGGGAGTCCGGCTGCCCAGTAACAGAGGCCGAGGGAGCACAGCGGCTCTTTCTAGGGCAGCCTGTGGAGGAGCCCAGACTCTGGGGGGCCTTCTGGATGCACTTACCTCCCCTGGGCACTCTCATCTCTGGGTTCCAGCCCTTGTGGCTGCTCGCCAAGACTGTGCGCTGGGTGACCCCTGCAGAGGCAAAGGAGATGCTGCGTGAGAGGTGGGGGCTATGGGACGGCCGAGCTGCCTCAGAGGAGCAGAGGAGGCTGTCAAGCTCCGCAGGGGCATTTGGCAATGATTTGGGAGGGAAGTATTCTGGGGGACGAGTTGGAGTGCAACAGGAGGGCCTCTGGGCCCAAGATGCAATGGCTGGGGGCTAAGCTCACCTGGCCCTACAGGGAATGAACTGGCTCACTGCTCAGGAAGAGAGGTGTGAGCTGAGAATCTGAGCTAAGGCACTGCCGCCTTAGGGAGCCCCTGGGTCTCTACCAACCAGGGTTCTCCCTTCTCGGCCCAAGGACCTTAGACTTCAAGAAAAGTCTTGAAAGATAAGTAACCACCACCACCACCACCACCACTATATCACTAATCACTATCTGGAACTGCTGGATAAGGTTGAACAGGCTGCGCACTGCCCAACTTCAAAAGCATACCATGTACCTAGGATAAATACGGCACCTGCAGAGTGGGACAATGTCCTGCAGCTGCCACCTAATACTGACCAAATGCCCACTCTGTGAGGGTTTGGTATCATCTAGTCCCCCTATGAGAGTGTAATGATCTTAATTTTAGAGAAGAGAAAAAGACCTCAAGAGGAAGAGCAATCGACCCAGGGAACTATAGGAACCAGGATCCGCATCCAGATCTGTGAGACTCAGATGCCCAGCTCTTTCTTCTTCTTCTTCTTCTTCTTTTTTTTTTTTTTTAATTTTATTATTTTATTTATCTCAGACAGAGAGCATGAGCACGGGGAGGGATAGAGGGAGAAGCTCCTCACTGAGCAGGGAACCTGACACAGGGCTCCATCCCAGGACCCCAGAATCACGACCTGAGCCAAAGGCAGACACTCAGCCGACTGAGCCACCCAGGTGCCCCAGATACCCAGCTCTTAATCTTTGCACTAAAGGAACAGGGCCATGAGTACAATGGGGTCCGGCAGGAAGCCAGGACTAATGTGGAACCAAGGGGGCTCCTGGTGTACATCCCACTGCTGTGTCTTTACTGTTCAGGGTGGAGAAGAGTTCTAGTCTGGTTCTCACCTTCCCCCATGTTACAGATGGGATGACTGAGGCTCATGAGGGAAATCAGGTCACACACTCACGTGCTGAGTCTGGGGCTCTCAGTCCCTTCCCAGAGGTGGGGGTGGTTAAGAACTCATCCCTGCAGTTGGACTCCCTGAGTCCAACAATAAATCATTGTTCCTCTGGGCCTTAGTTTTCCTCTTCTATAAAATGGGTTGTTGTTTGTTTGTTGAAAGCTTACAATGGCCCGTTTACAGCAAGCATTTCAGAAATCTCTAGTTATTTTATTTGTGCTATGTTGGAGATGAAATGGGTGTAGGCCTTCACTGCATTTTTGTTCTCTCTGCCTTCCTCTTCACTCACTCCTCACCTCTATAGTTTGTGCCTATCCTTGAAAAAGTGGAGAAGCAGTCTTCTGAGTTCTCTTACACACAGATGGCGGGGGGGGGGGGGGGGGGGGTGTGTGTCCCAGGTGTAACCATAGCAACAAGCAGCACCCCCCCCCCCCCCACTGTCCGCCGCCTCCAGGCCTCTGAGTATGAAGGCCTGGCACTCCTAGGGCCTGAACAGCCAATGCCAGAGGTCTGCCTCTTGGAACAAATACACTTAGGGACACTCTTCCAGAGGTGAGATGGCTGGAGGCCCAGCTGCCCTGGGGCGGCCCTTGAAATGCCACGGTGTTCAGAGAGGCCTGCCAGCGACAGGCCCACGGGGTGGGGGCCGGCACACAGCTTCTCACCGTCTAGAGCTGCACAGCCAGTGCCCAGGGCGGGCACTAACCACTTGTCAAGCATTTACATTTAAAATAAGTAACGTGAAAGAACATTTTAAATTCAGCTCCTTGTGGGCACAGGCCATAGTTCAAGTGCCTGGTCGCCAGATGGCAGCCAGTGGCTACTGTGCTGGACAGCGCAGCATGGACCCTGGGATGGGGGTCAGCGAACTGCACCCCTCTGGCCAAATCCAGCCTTCAGTCCTTGAGCTTTTACCTTTTTTTAAGGGAAAGAGAAGAGTGAGAGGAGGCGCAGAAGGCGCCAGGAGAAAGGTGAGAAGCAGCAACAAAAACCTGCCATCCTACCAAACCTGAAATAGTTACTATTTGGACCTTTCTAGAACAAGCCCTGCTCTAGAACGTTCCCCGTCACTGGCCGGAAGTTCTACTGGACAGCGCTGACTTGGAAGACAAATGAGATGCATGGATGTGGGGGTCACTGAGCCCCCTCCTTCTTCTGTAGGAGGAATGGCAGCACTGATTAATCATCACTGTGTACCAGAGCAGGGCATTCCATGCTCCAACTTATTTCATCCTCACAAGAGCCCCGAGGCAGGGTGGGGTGAGGAGGGCCCTCCTCACCTCTACTTTCTCCAGTTTATGGATCTCAGAGGCCCTTGTGGGAGCAGGGTATGCATAATTAGGCCCCAAAGCAAAACGGCCACACCAGCCAAGCCAAACAGCAAACTCAAACCACAAAAAGAAAAAAAGACAAGAAGGAAATACGTGGACTCGAAAGGCCAGCAGGAGTGGTGTTTAGTGTGACATTTTTTCCCCTCAAGACACTTTCAGGGATCCCTGGATGGCGCAGCGGTTTGGCGCCTGCCTTTGGCCCAGGGCGCGATCCTGGAGACCCGGGATCGAATCCCACGTCGGGCTCCCGGTGCATGGGGCCTGCTTCTCCCTCTGCCTGTGTCTCTGCCTCTCTCTCTCTCTGTGACTATCATAAATAAATAAATAAATACCTAAAAAAAAAAAAAAAAAAAAGACACTTTCAGAGGGTTGTTATCTTGTCTTTCTCTATAATAAAATAACAGAGAGACTAGCATTCTTTCAATTCTCTTCCACGCAGAGTGGCGCGGGGTGGGGTGGGGGGGGAACAAGACGCCGGGCCTCTGATCCGGCTCCACCAGCTTCTGGCTGTGTGACCTCAGGCAAATCCCTTAGACTCTCTGAACCCCAGTTCCTGCATCTGTAAAATAAGGATGCCAGCAGTACCTGATAGGGCCCTTGTCATGTGGTCAAGGCCAACAAGGAACTCGCCTACTAAGGGTGCTGGGAGGTGTTGGTAAGTTAGAAAATGCTGGACCAGCACCTGTCAAACGGCGATTTCCTTTTCTCATTTCATGCTGGGCAGAACTTCTTAAGGTGGGGCCTTTTATCCCCATTGATGGGCAAGGAGATTGAAACAGGGAGAGTTGAGGTGGTTTGCAGAAGCCACCCATCTAGGCAAAAAGAAAAGTCAGTTTCCAAAGCTGGCTGTGTCCCCAAGATGCCGTCCTGGGCATCATGTCATGTGGTTCATAAAATGGGGGTGGCAAGGGAGGCCAGGAGAGGCTCTGCTCTCTCTGTGCACTGACCCATGGGTTTCCCTGCATGACCACTGGAAGGGAGGGCCAGGGAAGGGGGGGAGGGCTGTTCAGTACTCAAGATCCCTTTAGACCCACATTCATTCACGCATGTTTACACCTACTGTGTGCCAGGCACTGATCAGGACGCTGGGACACATCAAGGGCCGCAGACAGACAGCCCTACCCTCACGGAGCTGGCACCCTGGCGGGAAGCAAGGAAAACAGTGTGTGGGATAATGATGCCTGGGATAAATGCCTGGAAGGAAATGCCCACAGTGGGACGGGGAGACATGCCATAAGGTGTCACAGAAGGAGGTGACATTTAGAGAGACCACACCGATTTGGGTTCAAACTCATGTGAGCTTTTTAACTCAGCATGATTTCTCTAAGCTCAGGGGTTCCCTGGGCTGGGGAGTATGGGCTTGAGCACATGATACCAGCTAAGGAGGCAAGTGGCTGCACTTACAGAGTGGCCTTGGAGGGGTGCCTGGTGCCCCTGTGCCCAGGCTCAGCATCAGCCCTGCAAACTCTCCCCCTGGGAGCCAGCTCCCAAACATTCCATCGTCATGGGTACCACCCACCCCAACCTCTAACCCTCCCACGCAGAGCTGGGGAGACAGGAGACAGGTGCTCGGGAGGGCCGGGCTCTTGAGGAGCAGAGACCTCCTACCCACTCTGGAGGGAACCCAAGGCAAGAGGAAGAGGTAAAAGAGTAATTCTTGAGCATAAAAGCATTCTTGGTGCTTAAAAGGGGAAGAAGAGAAGGTGGGCTGGCACACTGCTTTAAAAGTATTAGCTCTTACTTATTTTTTTAAGATTTTATTTACTTGAGACAGAGAGAGAGCACGCGGGAGCATGAGCAGTGGGAAGGGGCAGAGGGAGAGGAAGCTGCAGATGCTCCGCTGAGCAGGGAGCCCAGTGCGGGGCTCAATCCCAGGACCCTGGGACCATGACCTGAGCTGAAGGTAGATACGTCATGGACTGAGCCACCCAGGTGCCCTGAGCTCTTACTTATTGAGCACTTAGTGTATACCAGGTATAAAGCTAAGGGTTTTACACAGATCACTAAATTCTGTCCTCGTGACCACCCCCCACCCCCCTCTTTCACTATTTACTGGGGCTCAGAAAGGTGGGATCACCTGCCCAAGGCCACACAGCTGAGAAGCACGGGAACCAGGAAGAAGACCCAAATCTTCGTATTTTGCACCAAAAAATGACCAAAGCAGAGTCTTTGAACTCTGGGCCAAGAGGCCCAGTTCAGCCCCCTGTTGGGCACGTCAGGTTTAGGGAGTAATGAGGCCCGTGGTCACATCCCAGGTCCCCCGCTAAGAGGCTGAGCGTCCTGGGTCACTCTGGTGTGGCTCCCTGAGCCTCAGTGTTCCCACCTGACAAATGGGAATAACACCCAGAGTCCTGAGGAGCTATGTAACTTCTACCAAAGCCTGGCACAAAGTCAACATGAAAAAATGTTAGCATTTAATCTTGTGAGCACTGTCCTCACAGCATGTGTATACACGAAGAAACAAGTGGCCTAGAAAGGTGGGATCACCAAATCTCCTGTCTAGGGCCAGAAAGCCAGCAATCTTGGCCAATGTGGATCACGCAGTCTCTGACACGGCAGCTCCACAAAAGCCGCTCTACACAACACACCAAGGAAGCTGCGTGGCTGGGTTTCATTCTATAAAATCAGGCTGTGAGCTAGGTTTGTCCCACAGGCTATGGTTTGCCAACCCCCTGGTCCCTGTGCTGAAAACACAGTATGGGCAGCACATGCCCCCAGCGGGACTTGCACAAGCCCAGGAAATGCAAATGCACTTAGACCCAGTGGGAGCTGGTGTCTGTTTTGGTTCTGGGCTCCATCCCAGAAGGGCCAGTGGGAGGCCTCAGGTGGCCAGCCTTTGGTGGGTGAGAGAAAAATGTTCAACTCAGGAAAACAAATAGCTCATTAAAAAAAAAAGGCAGCAGGAGCACAAGCACGCGCACAGAATCATCTAGCATCTGGTCTGTCGCCAAGTAAAGACTTAGAGAGAGAAATTCGCGTGTGCCTGGTCTTTTACGGACATCATGCCTCTGACAACCACCCTGGGGGTAGACGCTATTATTAGCCTCATTGTACGGAGCAGGTAGAGGAGGCTCAGAGAGACAAGGTGCCTGGCTCAAGGTCATACAGATGGTAACTGAGCCTGAACTGGAACCCAGGTCCGTCGGACATCAGAACCCAAGCTCTGAATCACTTCCCCGAAACCCTACCCCACCCAGTACACAGATGGGGAAGCTATCTGTCATGTGGCCACTCAAGGCAGCAACCAACAGGGACGCCTGACCCCTGGCTCCCGGCCTCGCCCCCCCTCGCAGCCCCTGTCCCCCGCCCCCAGCTCCTGGCATGGCCCCTGCTCCAGGCTTCCTGCTTGGGAACACACGAGGCCCCTGCCTGGAAAACAATGCAAACAGGAGAGGGCCAGGGTGACCTTGCAGGGCTGGGGCTTCCTGCACACACACGTACACATGCATGCAGGCCCACAGGGGACCCTGTCTCCATTCCTCTGCCAAGAAGCCGCTAGAGGTGGGGAAATGAGCACTGGAGTACGAGTCCTAGTTCTGCGATTATTAGCAATGCAGTCCCTGTAGGGGCTGGAGGGGTGGCAAGACATAGTTCCTAACTTCTCTATGCCTCGGTTTTCTCATCTGTGAAATGGGGATGCTGCTGTGGAGATTAAACAAATGACCCGACAGCACTCGGAGCAGGCTCTATGCCTCTACCACTGTGATTTCTCCCCTTTAACTTGTTTTGCAAAACCCCGCGCAGCAGGCCCCAGGGCACCCCACCCAAACATTCTGATTCCAAAGTTATGTGATTGTGGAGACCCAGGGATCTGCTTTTACCAGATGCTACTGCCACTGCCCCTGCCCCACCACTCGAGGAAATGCTGCTTAGGGCACTGGATCCAGTGTTTGAGGCGCCCACACAGTGGTGCAGGGTGACCTCAGGACACAGACCCACATCTAGCAGGTCCTATGACCCTTCTGTGCCACAGACCCCTTCTGAGAAGTGTTTTTGTTTTGTCTTATTGAGAGAAAGAGAGAATGCACAAGCAGCTAGAGGGAGTAGGGGAAGGGCAGAGGGAGAGAGAGAATCTTAAGCAGGTTCCATGCCCAGCACGGATCCCGACGTGGGGCTCGATCTCACGACCCTGGGATCATGACCTGGACCAAAATCAAGAGCTGGACACTTAACCAACTGAGCCCCCCAGGCACCCCAAGGGTTATTTTTAAATAGAATAAAATACAGAGGATCAAAAGGACACCAATTATAGTGAAATCTGGCTAAGGGCAGAATTACCAAAAAATGCTCTGATAAAGTAAACTATGTGCTCGTTTATTAAAACAATAAAAAAGATCTAGAGGCAGGCCCTATAACAAATATAATGTGCATGCAGTAATGAGAAGAGGTATCTGTAGCTACTGGCAAGCAATATAAAAATATATGTGGTTTCTATTGGTGACCAAGGCCCTCCTGCCTGGATCATCACCTACATAGTCACCTGGAAGAAATGTTAAATTACAGTCAACCAAGATGTTAAATTAGAGGCACTAGGTGGATCAGTCGGTGAAACGTCTGCCTTTGGCTCAGGTCATGATCCCAGGGTCCTGGAATCGAGCCCCCACATAGGGCTCCCTGTCTGGCAGGGAGCCTGCCTCTCCCTCTCCCCTCCCCCTGCTTGTACTCTTTCTCTGTCAAATAAATAAAAATCTGGGGATCCCTGGGTGGCTCAGCAGTTTAGTGCCTGCCTTTGGCCCAGGGCCTGATCCCGGAGTCCTGGGATCGAGTCCCACGTGGGGCTCCCGGCATGGAGCCTGCTTCTCCCTCCTCCTGTGTCTGCCTCTCTCTCTCTCTCTATCATGAATAAATAAATAAATCTTCAAAAAAATTTTTAAAAATCTTAAAAAAAAAAAAAAAAGATGCTACATTAGAGTTAAATTCTCATCAGAACTCCCTGGCCCCTTGGAGGCCATCCAAAGACTGTGCCTTCAGGAGCCAGAGGGCGACACTCCTACTGGGGAGGGGCCTGGGTCCATTCCTCCCTGTTTCCTCTTGCCACCTCCACCATCAGACAGTAAGAGCAACAGGGTTCTTTATGAGGAAAAGCCTGAGGGCATGGTCCAGGGTGTGGCCTAGGTGTTTTGATTTTACATAAAAAAATAAAAGTAGGAGGCCACAGGACTCTCAGTAAGAAAAGCGACCTCTACCCATGCTGGCCACACACGCCAGCACTTGACCTTGGATATTGGATATGAACTCAAGTTTGAAGAGAGTGGAGGACAGTGAGACCGGAGTCGTTGTGACCTTGTTCCCCAGAACCAAACATGTGGCCCTGTGGGGAAGCAGAACAAGTTGTATGGATCAGTCACCAACGATGCAGAGCTCCAGGGGTCAGGCAGCTAGCCTGGGTGTGCACCTGCCTCTGCGCCTCAGCTTCCTAATCTGTAAAATGGGTCCAACAATTCTTATGAGCAAGGTTGCCATGAGGATTCATGGAGGTGGAGGCTTTGCTGTGAGAAAGTGAGGAGCAGAGGACTAGGGGAGGTGGCTGGGTAAGAGCCACTGGGGAATCCTTGGAGCTGCCCCAAGGGAGAGGAGACAGGACAGGGCACAGAGGATAGAAGGTGGCCAAGGAGCCCAAATGCACTGGGCCACAGCAGAAAGCGACATGGACAGAGACCCCCACTCCTCAGGTTGAACAAACAACTCCCAGCCTTTCTTAGGGTGGGCCTTGCTGGCATTATCTGTCAAATGGGCGGATGCTGCTAGAAGAGAGCAAGAGGTTTACCTGGTAGGGCTGGGATCAGGCAGGGGGCGGATGAGGGGCAAGTGAGGCACTACCCTTGAGTATAAACCTCAAGCGGGTGCCCCTCCCCAGAACTCAAGATCAGCAAGTTCAACGCAATGTTTTAAGATGAATGCTGAGCATTCACTTTGACACAATGCTGCGCAAACTAGGACACACAAAAAAATGTTTTAATAGCCTGGGCAAATAGTGGTGCTGTGTCAAGCCATACTGCAGCCTGGGGCAGAAGGGAAATGTCAGTAACACTGATCTTGTCTTTATTTAGTTCTGACACACTGTTCAGCATGGAAAGTTTTGCTTTGATTTAGATTTGGGAGGGTAACTGCCTTCTTGAGATTTAATTCATCTATTCTTTTTAAAAGATTTTATTTATTTATTTGAGAGAGAGAAAGAGAGCATGCATGTGAGCATGCACGAGGGCAGGGAGGAGCAGAGGCAGAGGGAGAAGCAGACTCCCCACTGAGCCGGGAGCCTGATGCAGGGCTCGATCCCAGGACCCCAAGATCATGACCTGAGCCGAAACCAGACGCTTAACTGACTGAGCCACCCAGGCATCCCTATAACTCATCTACTTTCAAGTGTACAATACAATGGTTTTTAGTAAATGCCCGGAGTTATGCAACCATCACCACAATCAATCTGAGAATGTTTTCATCACCCTGAAGAGAAACCCCAACCTTTAGCTGTCACCCTGATCCCTTATCTCCCCTTCCCTGGCAACCACTAATCTACTTTCTGACTCTATGGATTGACCTCTTCTGTACATTTCATATACAGTCAACCATTGACGGGGGTTAGGGATGCCGGCCTACCATGCAGTTGAAAATCTGCGGGCAACCTTTGACTCCTTCAAAACTTAACTGAAAGCCTACTGTTGACCACAAGCCTTACTGATAACATCAACAGCACAGGGGCACTTATATGCTGTATTCTTACAAAAAAAAAAAAAAAAAAACCTAGATTAAAGAAAATGCCATTAAGAAAATCATAAAGAAGAAAAAAATACGTTTGCAGTACCGTCCTGTATTTACATTATATTAAAAAAAAATCTATGTATAAAGTGGACCTATGCAGTTCAAACCTGTGTTATTCAAGGTCAACTGTAAAGAGACTAGCACAACATGTGGTCTTTAGTGGCTAGCTTCTTTCATTTGCCATGTTTTCAAGGCTTACCCATTAGTTTTGATTTGTTTTCAATTTACATCACAGCATTATCTTTTAAGGATTTTATTTATTTGCAAGAGAGAGACAGAGCAGGGAGCCTGATGCCGAACTTGATCCCAGGATCACGACCTGAGCTGAAATCAAGATTCAGACACTCAACTGACTGAGCCATCCAGGCGGCCCCTGAGTTTGTTTCTATGAACCATAAATCAATGCATGGCTCTGTTCACACCTGTACCCAAGAGCCAGGGAGCATGGGGCCCTCAGAAATTGGCCCAGATGGCAGGGGCTGCTGGGAGAGTCTCCAAGAAATCTATGCAGAGCACTAGGAAGAGGTTCCCCACAAAGCCCTGCTCCTTCTGGTACCACTCTGCTTGACTTGCCTTGAGATATTCTATTGCCTTGAGATTTATTGAGCTCCAGGTGACCATGTGTCACCTCCCGACACACTGAGCTCAGTTTTACTTAGTCCTGGCACACCCGTCAAGGCAGACAGCATGCCCAGGGGACAGACAGGGGACAGGAGTTGGGGTCATTTCTGCTGTTCTCTGGCTGTGAAGCTCTGGGCAAGACATCCACCATCTCTGAACCTCAGCGTCCTTATCTGTTGAATGGGGTGTGGAAGACTTCCTCACAGGGCTGCAGAGAGGAGACAAGTCCTTGGTGAACTGTCACTTGATGAAAGCAGCAAATGCAGGCTCACTCAGCTGGCATCGACCTGAGGGCCTTGTGAGCATGGAACTATTTGATGCTCCCACTCAACCTGCGAGGCAGTACAACATCCCATTTTACAGACAAGGAATCAAAGTCTCAGGGGAGTTAAGTACCTTGTCCACCACCACGAGGCTGGCAGGTGTTGGCCAGGATTTACATTAAGGTCTGACTCCCAAACACTGGGTCTTAGAAATAGAGCTGGCTTCATCTGCCTTTTTATATGCCAGGCTCCTTCATTCAAAGACCCCACTCTGGGTCACTCTGGGTTTAAGGGAGGAAGACACAAAAGAGCAACACAAAAGAGCAGCTCCCTGTGGTACAAAAGCTCACCTCAGAAACCCCCAGCCTGCCCCCTGGCTGTCCTGAGAGATGGTGGGCACACCCCAGGCTGACTTTATCCAAACCCCATGGCCACATGTAAAGTTTAGACACAAGTCTGTGGCCTTCAGGGTCTGCCAGCCTGGAAGGCAGAGCAAAGAGCGACATTCCCTGACCCCAGGACAGGAAGGAGCTTCCAGTCCTACACACTCTGCCAAAGCGCCATGCAACCAGGACATGCCTCTTCCCTCTCCCGGACTCAGTTTCCCCACCAATGACCTCCAGAGAGAGAAGGTGGTGGCTGACCTCCGAGTCTCCCTTCCTTGATCCAATTTCAATGGCTAGAACCTTCTTTGTTCAACATTTCAGGTGGTGCTCCCTGTAAGATTTCACTTGAAAAAGGAGTTCAGGTTTAGCATTTTAAAAAGGACACCTTTGGCTCAGGTCATGATCTCAGAGTCCTGGGAGACTGAGCGCTGGGCTGGGCTCCCTGCTTGGCGGCGAAGAGTCTGCTTCTCCCTCTGCTTCTGCTCCCCCTCCCCACTGCTCCTGCTCCAGTGCTCTCTCTCTAAAATAAATAAAATCTTAAAAAAAAAACAAAAAAAAACAAAAAAAACAAGAGGTCAGTCTTTCTTATCTACAGAATGAGAACAGGCAGCACCTGCATCCTGGGGCTGCAGAGAGGGAATAAGATAATACATCCAAAGTGTTTTACAAATCCCCGGACTCGCGCGGGGCCCTGAGTGCACGCAGTCCTGGATGCCCCCATGCTCCCGGCTCTCGAGGACCAGAGCTGTGAAGGCAGCCTTGGGCGAGGCTCTTAACCTCCCTGAACCTTGAGATGGAAACAGCTTTCCAGGTTCCTGCAAGGGCCCCACTGCTCAGGATGGCCACGCCAGGCAGCCAGGCACTGGGCATCCCAGACACTCTTTAAGGACTGGAAGCCACGGACCCCAGGGAGAGGCTCAGGCCACCCACACTCTCAAGTCCTGGGAAATCTATCTGGCTGAGCTGGTCTGGGTTTCACCCCATATGGCTCTGGCAAATTTCCACAGGCAAGTGCCAGTCTGGCCCAGGAGGAGGGCTGTGCTGAGCAGGAACACTCACCCTTTCTCTGGCCAGGGCTGCAGATCGGGCCACTGCAGACCACCGTGGCTTCTCCTAATTGGTCTTCCTTCCTTCCTTGGCCAGCACCCAGCTAACTTGTCTGCCTCAAAGAGAACACGGGAGATGAGGTGAGGGGCAGGGTGGCCCAACAGTGGTTAGGGGCATGAGTAGACAGCCCGAAAAGGACCGAGTCCACGTTTGGCTCTGCCAAGGATGGGCCGTGAGACGTGGGGGCCAGTTAACGTCAACAGCCTCAGTGTCTTCATCTGTAAAATGGGCTGAGCTGCCTGCCTTGGAGAGTTGCCGGGATGACTACTGAGGCAAATGCTTAGGGCAGGACCCAGCAGGAGGAGGATTCCAGTAAATGCCGGCAATTAAATTACCATCTCTAGTTAGATATTCTCATTAAACATTCCACAGTACAACCACAACAGACCTGGATGTGACCTTATAAAAATTCATTACCCTGGAGGCGCCTACAGGGACTCAGTCAGTTGATTTCAGCTGGGGTCATGATCTCAGTCAGGGTCATGGGATCAAACCCTGCATCGGGCTCTGCGCTCAGAGTCTGCTTGTCCCTCTTCCTCTGCTCTTCCCCCGCTCTTCCCCCCCTTCTCTCTCTCTCTCAAATAAATTAAATCTTACTCTGCAAGACATCCGAGATAAGTTAGGTGACAGAGGCTAGCTGATCCCATGCTGGTAAATATTTATGCTGGGAAAATACTCCAGAAAGGTACACCCTAAAATGCTAACTGGAACTTCATTTATTTCCCCTTTTCCTCCCCCTGAATTTTCTAACTCTCCAACAGTGGATATGTATCAACGGCGTGATAGAAAAGAAAAGGGAAAAATGAAATCGGGGTGATTTCTAGGCTTGCTGCATAACTTTGAGACCTTCAGGCCTGGAATACAGAGCCAGCCTTTGAGAAAGACCAGGGCAAGCCCAGAGAAGAGACTCTGGTCAAGGTCATGGAGCAGGCCAGGCCTGGGCCCAGCTTTCCATGCACCCAGATCTGGACTCCTCTCTACTGGCATTGTGCTGGCTCATTCTCCTAACAAGATTAGGTAGGCTGGCCTCCTGATTAAAAGTCTGGCTCTGGGGATGCCTGGGTGGTGCAGGGGTTTGGCGCCTGCCTTTGGCCCAGGGCGCGATCCTGGAGACCCGGGATCGAATCCCACGTCGGGCTCCCGGTGCATGGAGCCTGCTTCTCCCTCTGCCTGTGTCTCTGCCTCTCTCTCTCTCTCTCTCTCTCTCTGTGACTATAATAAATAAAAATTAAAAGAAAATAAAAAATAAAAGTCTGGCTCTGAAGTCAGGCTGAAGATCCCAGCAGGGCCAGGAGTTACGTGACCTTGGGCAACATACTCAATTACTGTGGGCATCGGTTTCCTCATATGTAAAATGAGAATCAGACTTGCAGCAGTGCCAGATGGTTTCTGTATGGATTAAATACAAGGCACGGAAAGCACTTTGTACTGTTCCTGGAAACCACTGGTACTCTGGGTCCCATTATTATAGTTATCATTATTATTAGTATCTGGGATCTAGTTATGTCATGGAGAATCCTTCGAAGGGTGTGCAATGCTAACCCAGCAGGCACGGGAAGGAAATTCAGACTTGGGTAGTAGGGAGCCATGGCAAGTATTTGAGCAAGAGAGGTGCCTATGACTCTGAAGCTGTATGGGGCTGGCAGCCAGTACTCATCTACAGGAGCCTTCTCTGTCAAGGTCCTCTGTCACAGGCTCCGCGTCCTAGGCGATCCTCCTAAGGCTACTGGGCAAAAACAGCACAACCCCCACCAGCCACACCCCTGCCAGCTCTGCTTGCTTCCTGGGCTCCAGCTGGGCTGGTGACCGTCAGGTGATCAACAAGCTGGGGGACTTGAAGCAGCCCCGGTGGCCTCAGTCCACAGGTGCGATGACCAGGAGGTCCAAACACCTGGCAGGGGCCCCAGGGCAACAGAGGAGAAACAGCCCCTACTTCAGAACCATGAAGACTTGTTCCCTTCTACTTTCCTATGTGACCTTGAGAAAGTCCCTCCCGGTCCCTGAGATAATCTGCCCATATGCAGACAGGGTCTTACAGTTTCCATATGCTTGGGAAGGGGATGCATGCAACGACATAAAGCAATGGTGGTATCCTTCCATGTGTGCCACACACTGTGCTGGGCTTCAGGTGCAAACATTCATTAAACCCTCACCACTCCAGAAGAAGTCCCTGTATCTTTCCTAGTTCTAAAATTTACTTAAGCAGTCAAGTCACAGGTATAATCTCCATATTTGAAAAACAAAAACAAAACAAAACAAAACAAAAAAAAAAACAGAGAAAGCTTAAGTCTCTTTGGAGCAAAATCTCCAATGCTCTCCTTGTCCCCTTTTTTCTAAGAGGTAACCACTGCTGATCAGTCCGGGGATGGGCCACCTGCCCTTCTTTCTATGAAATCCCAGTGGAACGCGTATCTAAATGGACATCACACTGGGCCTCTCTCCGCACCTCGTGAACACCCATCCTCCCATCCACATGCTATCATATCCCACCAGGGACCAATTCTGTCCCCGAGGGGAGCAATCTCTGGAGGCAGTTTTCGTTGTCAAGAGTAGGGGTCGTCTCACGAGGAGGGGGGGGGAGGGTGTTGCCAAGGATCCTAGAGTCCAGGAGGTCAGCCCTCACTCCAAACAATCACCTGGCCCCAAGTGTCAGTGATGCTGAGCCTAAGAAGCCCTGGATCCCAGGTATCCTTCTGAAACTTGGGTGGTCCACCCCACACCAAGTCAGGGAGGTATGTTCATGCCAGCACATTTATTCTGCCACCCAGTAAACATTGCCTGAGCACCTGCTGTGTGGCCTGTAGCCCAGCCAGAGGCAGTCTAGCACGGGTCTCATCAGCTAATGACTCAGGCAAAGACACCCCTCCCTTTGCCCCCTGCACTCAGAGCATGCTCATCCTCACAGAAGACAGGACCCCTGTATGGATGGGATGTACATGGGATGGTCCTGTCCTCCCTCCTCTGAATTGCACCAGAGCATGCCCCCCTGCACGGTTCAGGGCCAAAGCCTCCCTGAGCGACATTTAGGCTGTTTTCATCTTTGCCACAGCGCGGGGTTCCCTGGAAGCTGCTGGTCCCTCCTGGAGGTTCCCCATCCAATCTGCATTTTAACAGACCCCAGGGATCCCCATGCACATTAAAACTTGAGAAGCACAGATCTAGGGAGCTGTGTAAAAGGGGTGGGCTGGCTGGGGGGACCAGCATCTTTAGCTCTCAGCAGAAACTGCCAAAGCACCCCCAGAACATCCCCCCAGCTGATGGTCTACAAGTTCCTCTCTGTACCAACTTTGTATGTCAGGCGCCGCTGACATAAGGGGTGATAGCTGCTCCCCTTTTCCAGATATGAGGCTGAACAAGGTGTCCAGACAACCAGAACCCAGGGTCAATGGCCTGGCTTTTAGAATTTGGCCATGCCCAGAGCATGTTCTAGGCCAGCTTCCTGCCCACCCACTCTGGCCATCAGAACGTGGCTCAAGGCAGGAAGGCAGACAGCTCACCTAGCAAAGGAAGGAAAGCTCCCAAGGGAGGGAGCAGGCTCCGTGGGCTGGGCACCTGTGAGCGCCACCAGGAAGGCTGCCCTGTGCCCATTCATGTCCAGTCATCCGGGACAGAGGACCAGGCTGGGGGACAGGGCACCCTCATCAAGCACGAGAGGCAATGCCAGGGTAGTGCGGTGACCTGGAGGATGGGGGAGGGACAGGACCCCGGAGCCATGGTGCTGGCTGGGGCCCCGGCTTTGGCCCCAGGTTTCTTCCCCCAAAGTGGGCTCACCCCACTCGCTGCAGAGTTGCTGCAACAAGCGGAACATTCGCATCAGCCAACAAACAGTGGCGCTATCTGGAGGCCTGTCTCCCCTCTGGAGCTGGCACCATGCTACTTCACTCAATGACCACCAGCCATGGTCAGCACTGCTCTCCACCCCACCACGCAGATGAGGAAACGGAGCTCAGCGCCCTGCCCCTTGATGGCACACTGAGACACGGTCAGGGGAGCAGAGGCCTTGCACTGATAAGGTCTGCATTCCCCATCTGGATTCTGCCTCTGTTGAGTTGTGTGCCCTTAGGCAAGCCCCATCATCTCTCTGAGCCTCAGTTTCCAAAGCCGTGCAGTGGAGACATAATCCAGAGATGGGAAATGGGAAGCCACCCAGCCAACGGGCAAGGGCCATGCCCACCCTCCCCTAGGGATCCACATTGTTCTCCCCCAAAAGACCCAGCCCAGGAAGACCTATCATCCGTGGGCATCACAGATCTCTCCTATGCCCTAGGTGCGACATGGGTGAGGCCATGCAAAGCTGGCAGCCTCCAGAGAAGGAGAGAGCCACTACTCAAGGTCACACAGCTGCTGAGCAGTGGAGAGCAGGGCAGGGAAGCAGGAGGTAGGATGTCAAACCTGAGTGGGATGCAGGGTACAGTCAAGGTGGCAGGTCGGTTTAGCAGGTGCCTGGAGTAGAGACCAGCAGAAGCAGGCCCACGTGAGGCGGCCAACATCACACCTGCAGTCTCTGACCTGGGAGGCCTCTTTGAAGGACCTGTCAGTCCAGGGATGTGCCGCCCCCTTCCCAAAGGCTCCTCCTCCCTCTGGGCCCAGTCTGATCACCTGCACATCGACTACCTGTCTACCAGGGCTTCTCTCTGTGGCTGCAGCTCAAGTCGCCCTGTGGCCAGATGCATCCCATCCTCTGGAATCTTCTCTCAGCACTGCGGCCAGAGGGTGTATCTACCATGGAAACCTTACCATGTCGCTCCCCTCCCTAAGCCCTTCTAGGAGTCCTCAGCCTCAGCCTAACATTCTAGCTCTTCCCCAGGCTTCATAACAGTGACATCCAGATGATGTCCAGGGGGAGCCACAAGTGGAATTCAATTTTCCAGAAGCCACAGCTAAATAAAAAAAACAAAACAAAACAAAAGCCACATGAAAAAGAAAAAGGTGAAATTAAATCTCTTTCTAGATTTCAATTAGCCCCACCTATCCAAAATATTACTGTTAATCAATAAAAAAATTCAAGTAAAGTCAACATAAAATATAAGTAACATTCAAAATCAATACAAAAATTAAGATTAATGAGACACTGCCCCCTCCTTTCCACCTTAGGGCTAGGTCTCTGAAATCTGGGGAGTATATCTGACTTCTCGGTAGGCGCATCAGATCTGTATTTAGAGTTCATAAAATTTACTGTTGAAAAAATACATTCGCATCCCGAAATAGTTCCACACATGCATAAAAGTCTCCCAAGAACGGAATCAAGTGTCTGTTTTGAGATCTACGTTTAAATTACATTGAAATAAAAAATTCAGCTCCTCGGCTGTGCTAGCCACGTAGCAAGGGCTCAACAGCCACATGTGGCTTTCAGTTCCTTGGGGGGAGGGTGGCTGCCCATGACACACAGTGACTGGTCCTCACGGCCCTCTTCCATCTCATTTCCAGGCCTGCCCTTGGGGGTGAAACCCCCAAGCACGTTGAGTTCCTATCTCCATCTCCACAATTCACCAGTGCCCTCCCTTAGCACCCCCTGCTTCCTGCCAGTTTTTACTCAGCCCTTCAAAAGTCAGCTCCAGGTTCTTCCCTCCTATGACAGCTTCTCTGACATCCTCTGGGTGGGGTGACATTCCCAGTCCCTCTGCTCATCCCTCCTACTGTGACATCAAACAGTATTACAACTGTCCATCTCAAGGCTTCACCACCTCAGTGCTACTGACATTTGGGCAGCATCCATGGCCTCTACTTACTAGCTGACAGTAGCATCCCCTCACCTAGCAAGCTGCCACAACCAAAAATACCTCCAGGCATCCCCAGTGTTCCCTGGGGGCACAATCCCCTCTGGTTGAGAACCAGGGCCTGGCACACAGAAGGCACCCAAGCATGTGCCTAAACACAGGAGGTACCCTCAACTGTGCTCAACCCCATGAGGCTTGCCTCCTCCAGGAAGCCTTCCATGATGCTCTAGCACAGTCAGTTCTTCCCCTGGGCTCCCAAAGTCCCCTGCACTCGCCCCCCCCCCCCCCCCCCCCCCCCCCCGCACCGAGCAATCCTCTAAGAGTAGGAACTGGGTCTTGTTCATTGCTGTACTTTCAATGCCTAACCTGGCGGATGATATGTAGTGGTTGCTTAATAGATATTTGCGGAACTGACCTGAGAAACAGGGATGACTTAGGTTGAGAAACCCCCACAGGGTGAGTTTTGCCTATTTTAGTTCAGAGTTCTTTCATCCCAGCAAAGGTGTTAAAAAAGGTACAGCTCCATTTACGCAGCAAGCACTGGGCTAAATGTAAAAACTCTGCAGGGTTTAGAGAGGGGAAACTGAGGCTTACACAGGTAAAGGGCTTGCCCTGGCTTCAAATCAATGACTTTGAGGCTCGAAATGCCTGGTTCTTCCTCTTACTGATCAAAAGAATTTACAAATGGAAGACATTTGCAATACGTAAATTACATAAGGTATGTGTAAACAATATATAAAGAGCTCTCTTAAATTAGTAAGAATAGGACAGGCAACCCAATAACAAAATGGGCAAATCTGAAGAGATACACTTCATAGGAGAGATCATCTAAATGGTCAATAAGCATATGAAAGAACACTCACTACCATCCACCAGGGAAAAAAATGCAAATTAAAAGTCTAATATAAGACCACTATACATGTGAATAGCTTTAAAAAAAAAAAAAAAGAAAAGATAATACCAGGTGTTAGCAAGGATGTGATACAACCAGAACTTTCACATTCAGGTGACAGGGGAACCTGGCAACTCCCTTTGAGAAATTGGCGTAATAGAGACAAAAGCTGAACACGCACCTTTTCTGTAACTGAGCAATTCTACTGTAAGTAGACATCCAGCAGAAATGCATCTAACTGGGGCACCTGGGTGGCTCCACAGGTAAGCATCCGACTTTTGATTTCAGTTCAGATCATGATCTCAGGCCATGCATTGGGCTCAGCACTCATCCCTGCTTGGGGTTCTCTCTCTCCCTCTCCTGCTGCCCCTCCCTCACGCTTTCTCCCTCAAATAAATAAATCTCAAAAAAAAAAAAAAAGGAAGAAAGAAAGAAAAGAAAGGGGAAAGAAATAAAGAAATGTAGCTAACTCTTCACCGAAGTTCACATGCCAAATGAAATGTTCCCAGCAGCACTATTTGCAACCCCCGCCTCATTAGAAACTACTCAAAGGCCCATTAATGAATATGTAAATACAGGTAAATAAATACATACACACCTAACAGCCAGGCAAAAGAACAAGCCAGAACTTCACACAACAATCTGGATGAATCTCACAGATTTATGCTGAGCAAAAAAGAAAGAAAAAAAAAGCCAATCCGAAAGAGAGCATCTGCGTTTTTACGTACATAAAGTACTTTATCCAACTATAAAGCACAAGACGGGCAAAATTAATCTCTATTAGGAGATTTAAGGATGGTGGTTGGGAAGGCCTGAATGCAAGGAGTACCAGGCACCTTGCTGGAGGGGGTGCAGGCATGTGCTTTTTTTTTTCTTGAGCTGGTGCCATCACACCTTTGGAAAATTCACCAAGTGGTCCGATGCTGAGTAGTGGTGCTGGGGGGGGGGGGGGGGGCACGGCCCTCCCACCCACGCACCTTCCTGTCAGCTTTGGAGAACACACAGGACTCCATTCATTCCCCTCATCAACACCCGCTGGCAGGCACTCTCCCAGGGCCAGGCCTGGGCGTCAGGAACAGAAAGGTCAATAGAGCTGAGGCCTCCGGTCGTGCCACCCACAGCCCAGATCCTGGCACAACTACCCCCAAACCCACACTCAATAAGGGAGCAGCCAGGCTAGGGTAGCTTTTGATGAGGGGCCAAGGGGGTGATGTCTGCTTGTCTTCCTCTCTCTCCATCCCTCCCCAGAGCACGCTTCAGGCTTTTTCCTTCCCGACACTGGGCCACACTTGAACATTCTGGCACAGGTGACTCCTCTGCTCCTCGTCTCTGCCACCATGCCTCCTCTGTTCCCCCTGGATGAACACCTCCAGCCCCAAATTCCCTCAACACCAGACTGGGGCAAGAGCTGTCTCCTCACCACCTCCACTTGGGCGTTAAGCTGGTACCTCAAAATTAACGCAACCAAAGCTGATCTCCTGGTTTTCCCCCTCAAATACCTCCCACCCTTACTTGGTGGCAGCGCACTACACTCAGGCGATAAGGCTTGAAGGCAGCCAAAAGCAAGACTCCCCTCTCTCTCCCCCACCCCAATCCAATCCAGCAGCAGATCCTGCCAACTTCACCTTTAAGGTACAGCCACGCAACCATTTCTTGGCACAGGTAACAAAAGAAATAGACAGGGGGATCCCTGGGTGGCTCAGTGGTTTGGCGCCTGCCTTCAGCCCAGGGCGTGATCCTGGAGACCCAGGATCGAGTCCCATGTCGGGCTCCCTGCATGGAGCCTGCTTCTCCCTCTGCCTGTGTCCCTGCCCCTCTCTCTCTCTCTCTCTCATGAATAAATGAATAAAATCTTTAAAAAAAATAGACAAATTAACGTCGGGATAATTAAAAATATTTTGTGCATCAAAAGACACTATCCACACAGTAAAAAAGACAACCCACAGAACAGGAGAAAATATTTACAAATCCCCTATCTCACAAAGGATTACTAACCAGAATGTGTTAAGGACTTTCTAAAACTTAATGACAAACCACCAAACCACCTGATTCAAAAATGGGCAAAGAACTCTGACATGTCTGCAAAGATCTACAGATGGCCCACAAGCATATGGAAAGACGTTCAACATTGCTGACCATCAGGGAAACACAAATCAAAACTGCAATGAGAAAGCACTTGGCACCCCTCAAGGACAATGTGAATACCTCCCCTCCCATCTGCTCCTCCTGCCTCAACCCTGCAGCTTTCCAACAGTGGGCATGTCAAGGCTCCCCACTATTCTTAAGATGCAATTTTCTTTAAGCAGGGGGATGGGCAGAGGGAGAAGGAGAGAGAGAGAGAATATCTTAGGCAGGCTCTACACCCATCATGGAGCCAGACGCAGGGCTCAATCTCACGACCTGAGTCAAAATTAGAGTTCAAGTCTTGGGACGCCTGGGTGGCTCAGCAGTTGAGTGTCTCCCTTTAGCCCAGGGCATAATCCCAGGATCTGGGATCGAGTCCCACATCGGGCTCCTTGCAGGGAGCCTGCTTCTCCCTCTGCCTGTGTCTCTGCCTCTGTGTCTCATGAAAATCTTAAAAAAAAAAAAAAGAGTTGAAGTCTTAACCAACTAAGCCATCCAGGTGCCCCAGGATGCAACTCTTCACATGGCTTGTGGGGACCTCATGATCAGCCCCCCATGCTCCAGACCAATGGAATATCTATCAACCTGACAGATGCCACATACTCCTGATTTTCCTAACCACTTTCCCAGTCTACCTCAGACCCTAGGTGTGGACACGTGCCCCAGGCCCAAACAATTACAGTGTTCGTTCGAGGAAGGATACATAACTCCATCTAGATTATTGAAAATTAGCTAGAGACTTTAGCAGCACTTCTAGGGAAACTATGGAAAAGGGTATGTGGTTGGAGGTACAGGGACATCTCTGGTCACCACCAGTGGAGCCTGCCTGAGAAGCCAACCCAAGAAGATGGAGCTATGGGAGACATGGGAACCCAACCAACCTGAGAAGATGGGAGACATGACTCCCTGATATTAGTTGGGCTCCTGGATCCAGCCATGCCTGAAGCCATTCCTACCCCTCAACTTTTTAGTGACATGAGCCAATAAATGTACTTTTTTGCTTAATTTCACGGGAGCTGGATTTCTGTGTTTGTCAATCAAGAGTCCTATCTAGTAGGTACCTATATGCCCTTTCCCCAATTTTATCTTGGCTTGTTTGTTATCACCTCAGCTCAAGCAGCTCCTTTTCCAGGAAACCTCCCATGAGCACCCAGATTAGATTAAATACCCCTATGTCTCAGAGAACCATATGCCTACTCTTCACCATCCTCTATAGTAATTGCTATTTGCCCTTTCACCTCCCAAACCTACCTGACTGTGGAGAGCTCATGGGCTGAGGGGCCCTGCAGTCTTTTAAATTTTTTTCCCTTTTGTATTCCCACCCTTAATACAGAGACTGGGATGCCCACAGGCATTCGTATTTTATTTTTAGAGCTCACTCTGTTGACAGCTAAGTGTCCTCAGGTATCAGGGAGCAGTGAAAAAACAGGTTTTGCAGGAAGATGGACCTTAGTCTGAATTTTCCCCTATTAGCTTTGTGACCTTAGGTAAGTCACTTAGCCTCTCTGAACCTCATTTTCTTACTTGTAAAAGGTGAACAGCAACTAAGTACACATAAAGGCCTCAATATCATACCAGAGCAGAGTAAATGCTCAATGAATGGCAGTGCCTGTCTCCACTTCTTTCTCCAAGACAGAAATCCTGCTGCTCCCTTTTATTTCTGCTCCACCACTGGTGTGGATATCTGTCAAACTGCCTGCCAAGCACGCATTCTCTGATCTTCTGGGATCAGTCCTTGTGAGCAGTGTAGGGCTGATCCCATGCCAGGATCAGCAATGGAGGGCTGGCCAGTAAAAGGGTACAGACGTTCACAGATAGGCAGGAGACCCTGGGTGGGCGAAGAGGAGTCAATCCCAGCATTTGCAAGAACCACTAGAGAAATGGCTCTCTTGTAGCCGAGACTGCTAACGTTAAGGGAAAGTGCTATTGGGGAGAGCGTACCTGAGAATGAGGCTACCACAGAAGAAAGCCCATCTAAGAGACATGTCCACATACACCGGGGTACCTGGATCCAGCTGTACCAGAAGGCGATACACCTCCAGATTTTCCATTTACCTGACCCCAAAATATAGACACACAATAGGCTCTTTTGACCTCTGCATGCTTACCACTCAGCGGTCTTCTCCCAGGCCCTAGAATGATTTTTCTTCTTTTAATGTGCAGACAGGACTCAGGGTGATGGCTGGAGCCAGCTAACCACTCACACTTCTGCCCCACGGGTGTAGAAATGAGTTTTCCACGTGGGAAGCCAGCTCTTATAAAAGTCAGGTTGTTCCCATGTATTTTGCTTACAAAACAGTCAGGTTGTTCCCATATATTTCACTTAGAATGCCTTTGGCTAACTTCCCCCTTGCCCTGCCCCCAGTTGCAGTTTATGGCTTTTTTATTGCATTACCTTCCACTTCTTTGTTGTGGTGGTTTTGCAATGGCCGATGGCCAAACAGTGGAAATGCCTGCCCAAGAACAAAGCAAGCAAGCAATAAATATTTGCCGGAGGTAATGTCCCCAGATAAGAAGGCCTACACCTTTTTTTATGGTTCATCCCTACGGCACTTGGCTTTCATCCCCCAGTGATACTGTGGGCATGTGGGTCTGGACAGATGTAGGATTATGGGCAGGGGGTTAAGAGCACAATTCGCAGGCTTGATTCCAGGGCCGCACCTACCTGGGCATCTTGTTAACAGAGGCACCTGCCACCCTTCTACCCCCCACCCCCCACCCCGTCGTCTCCATCTCAGACAAACAAAGCCTGGGACTCGGACAGTTTCCTCCCTCACCTGTTCATGAAGCAGGCATAAGAGCAAGGGTTTCAAAGTCCTCAAGAGCTGTTCAGAACACTTCGAATATCAAAAGCCCTGAGAAAGAAGGGGCATCTCCTCACGGCTCACTGACGTCTGGGGGCGCTGCTCCAGAGTGAGTGAATGAGCAGCCTCTTCCTACAGAACAATGGTTTGGACCCCTAGGAAGCCAGGGACCTTGCTAGAAAGTATTTCCATCTGCAGACTTGCCTAGACATCACAAGGAACAGGGCCAGGTGTGGGGAGAGTCCCTGAACTTCTCTGAGCCTGTTTCCTTTTCCTCATCTGTGAAATGGGTGAACAACATAATCCTTCCTGCTATGAATTACTGAGACCTTCTATGCATCAGGCACCAGAAAACCTTCTCTGCCATCTTCCTGGCAACCCGAGATGGTCACTACTATGATGTCCACTTTACAGATGAGGAACTTGAAGCCCAGAGAGGGGAGGTGGCTGGCTTGAGGTTCCACAGCTCCAGCACCAGCCAGCTGGCATTCTAATTCCCATGTGTCCGACTCAAATGACCCCATCTTTCCACCATATCAGGGCTCCTCTCAAAGGTGCCTCGCATCACTCTGAGGTTCCAGTGATACCACACACAAAAGATACATATTTGTGCACCTGTTTGCTCAGGAACTGGCAAGTTCTAGATATTTAGGGATCTGGGAACCAAATGGCTGGAGGGAGACGCAGCGCCCTGGAATCCTCACTACTCCATTCACCTGGGCCCTCAGTCCCCTGTCCCAAGTGGAGAAGGTCCCCAAAGAGCAGAGCTGGACAAAGAGACAATAAAGTCAGTAATCACCTTTCAACGAAGGAGCACATGCCTGGGCGTCCTCGTCCTCCGGAAGGTGGGCTCCCGACCACGCATCTGGCTGTGCCCATCACTCCCTGCCATGACCCCAGCTCCACTAGGAACCTGCCACCCACCGGCAGCCCCAAGAAGTCAGGTCCGAAGGAGCTCGTGCACCAGCACAAGAAACTGATGCTGGAGCAACTGGATAATGAGCAGAATGAAAGGAGAGCCCGATCAGGGGAATAAATAAGTCACGTGACCAAGGAGGTCCGAGGAAAGGCTGTGGGTTCTGGCTAGCACGGGGCAGGGGGTGGGGAGGGTCAGACGGGAATCCGAGAAGGATGCGCAGCACGGGAGCAGGTGCAGAGGGCGCAGGTGCAGAGGGCGGTGAGGTGTCGGGGGAGGGAGGAGCTTGTGAGCAGAGAGGCCCGAGGTGGACAAGCAGGCTGAGAATCACGAAGAGCAAAAGGATTCACTGTAACCACAACAGTGTCAGGGTCACGGTGCGGCTCAAGGTTAATGGTCATAAAAATAACAATAGCAGGAATAGTAATAATAGCAAACATGCACGTGCTGCTTACTTTGTGCCCAGATGCTTTCCTGGGCATCTACATGTACTAGTTCAATTGATCCTCACAACTCATCTATGACAACGGTGCTATTATTATCCCATTTTATAGACAAGGAAACTGAGGCACAGAGCAGTTCAAGTTCTTGCCCGAGAGCTCACAGAAGTCACGTGGCAGGGCAGGGTGTCGCTCCGACATGGTCTGGTCTTTAGAGCACGCTTAACCCCCACTACAGGAGTTCCCAAAATGGGTTCCCAGACTACCAGCGGGGGCAGTGCCTGGGAACCCATTAGAAATGCAAATTCTCAGGCTCCTTTTCCAGGGGATGCTGCTTGCCTAAAGGTGCTGCCCTGCTACATACCTGCTTAAGAGTAGAGGGAGGAAGGGGGGGGCAGACCTTGGGGCCTTGAGTGCCATAAGAAGGGGCTCCCCCCACTCCTTTATAGGCAATAGGGAGCTAGTGAATGCTTTTGAGAAGGGGAGCCACATCTTCTCCTTTTGGGTTTTCCCAGCTAAGTTGCAGAAGACCTTGTGAAAGAAGGAGATCCTCATGATCCAAGCAACATCTAACCAGAGGCCCGAGGCGCCCAAGGCCAAGGCAGCCATAGCCCCTGCCTGAGAGGAAGCACAGTGAGGTCAGTGACCTCTGACCCCGTTGACCCCCTCTGCTATTCTCAGGGCCTTGTGTTTCATCACTGGGAGGGTAAGGAGAGACCCGCCCCCTGCCAAGGATAGGGGGAGGAACTTACCAGGACTCCCCCAGCAGGTGGGGGGAGGGTAAGCCAGCCTTAAACCCCAGTGCCCTACCTCCCAGGAGGGGGTTCTCGCCTGACACCCACAGAGGGCCACCAGAGAACCTACCAGCTAAAGGCTCTCCCTGCACTGCATCCACCCTGGGGAACCCAGATCTGTGCTGTACTCCAAGCCTGTTTTCATGACCTGAGCAAATCACCTATGGGGCCTCAGTGTCCCCCTCTGTGAGAGGAAAAGGCTGGTCTCATTTTCTAATATCACTATTCTCCCCCCAAATTTGCCAGCAAATGTGCACGGCTGGCCTACTGTGTGTACTGCGGAGCTGTGAACAGGCTGGGGCCTCCCCAGGGAGCTCAGCGCCACTGAAAGAGAAGGAGAGGCGAACGACCCCACAGGGTCCCGCACCTGCCCTGTGCGGATTCAGGGGGATCCCCAGAGGCAGGGTAACCAGCACCTCCGCCCAGGTGAGCTTCCAAACCAAGTTAGACCCAAAGCTGCACTCCACTCCCTCGCTGCCAACCCAGGCTTCCTGTTCCTCTGCCTCCCCCGCCCCTGGGGCCTGCCCTCCTGGCCCCCACCCCCCAGCCCCGCCCACCACTGCACCGGGGGCCCCGGGGCGGGGCTGCCCTAGGGGGTGGACTCCGAACCCCTGCAGTGCTGTGTTGCCTCCGCTGGGCTCCCAACCTCCCTGGGCCAGGCCAGAAGGCGCCCGCCACCATCTCCCAGGCCTTCAGGAGGGTGGTCGCGCAGTCCCTGGGCTCTGTGAAGGTTCGGTTCTGAAGGTTCTGGGGGGCAGGATGTCACTCACAGTCAAAGGAAGTGGGACAGAGCGTTTCTAATTAAAGGAAGGGCTGGGGGGGGGGGTTGTGGAGGGGAAGTAGTGCCCGTGGGGGGAGGGGACAGACAGAGGAACAAATGGAGAGAGCCAGCTGGCCTGAGATAGAGAGGTATAGAGATGGGGGAAGACAGAGTCAGAGTCAGGGGGAGACCTGAACAGAGGGAGATAGAGACAGGAAGGAGACAGGGAGAGACAAAAATAGACCCTGCCAGATGTGGGGAGCAGGAGCGAGATGGGGGAGCAGAAGAGCCTGGAACTGGGACCTCGGCTCCTGTGACCTGCCTCCTACCCTGTAACTAAAGGAGTCCTTTCCCACCCCTTGTTCAGGGAGCTGACCTTAAGGGCAAGGTCACCTGCTAGCCTGGCCCCCTCTGAGCCCCCCACCCCGTCATGGGGCTGCCCAAATTCCCGCCTACTGAGGACCACCTTCCTGATTACTCTCACCTGTTTCATATATTTGTTCAATGAACATTGCTAGAACATTTTCAAAGGAAACTAGAACCCACCGGCTGAGATGAAAAACACGCCCTCATCAAAAAGAAACTACAAAAATAAATGCAAAGGCAGGGATCTTTCCGCCTCCTGGCTGGGGGTGGGGGTGGACCAGGGAGCCCGGGGTGGGGTGGGGTGGGGAGGAGGAGCCAGCAGGAGTGTGCTCTGTGTTAAACAACAGGAGCCCAGAGAGAAGTGCTCAGTTAGCACCAAGCAGTGACTCTCCTGGGAGTCAGCAAAGGGTAGACGGGGATTTGAAGAGGAAGCCTCTCATTCTGCAGGGGGAAATCCAGTCCCTCCAGGATGGCACTGGACACTGTGCTGTGACTCAACTTCTGCTGACCTCTAATCTTAACACCTCACTCCACCCCTGCACGTACCAATATCTGGAAGTCTGGGCCATGAACACTAGCAGACCTACCAGGCCTAGTCACACACCTCCAAACTTTTGCATCTGTGGCTCCCTCCCCCTTGGACACCCTTCCTGTCCTCTTCTACCCAGCTAATTCCTACTGGCACAGTTTGTACCAGTCTCCACCCCCTCCAGGCAGCCTTCCCTGACTGCCTCCCATCCATGTATCAGCATCCCCCAAAACACTCAACACCCTGTGTGGCCTCTCTGGTTTGCTGTCTCCTCCACTGGAATGCAGAGTTGGATCTTTCCCCATATCTTCACAGGACCTAGCAAGGCCCCCTATTTGGTTTTTGTGGGGTTTTTTTTAAGATTTTATTTATTTATTCATGAGAGACACAAAGAATAAATGCAGGGAGCCCGACATAGGACTCGATCCCGGGTCTCCAGGATCACGTCCTGGGCTGAAGGCAGGTGCACAACCTCTGAGCCACCCAGGCTACCCATGGCCCCCTGTTTGTGAAGTGAATGCAGAAACAGACAATCAAGAAGTGAAGGCAGCCTAATGCTCACGGACAGTGGAAATCAAAACCTTCTCTGAGCTGTGTGGGAAAGTTTCTGGCAAAAGACCCTGTAAGAAGGCGACGCCCTCGCTCCAATGGGCCTCACCTACGCCCTGACCCACAGACTCTAAGAGCCTCCACGTTCTCACCTATAACAGGAAGACAAAAGAGTGTCACTTATGATAACAGTTGAGCTCAGAAAAACACACGTAAAGAGCTAAGTATCCAGCAGGCACTCAAATCTGAACGGCAATCATTATTTTACTATCACCTTACCAAAGATTATAACTTAAAGGGACCCAAGAGATGATTAGATCAGGGGTTGCCAGATTTTCTGTAAAGGGCCTGGCGGTAAATACTTTCAATTTTGTGGACCACACGGTCTCTGTCTCTGAACTCTGCCCTCCTGGTTCAGAAGCAGCCACCGACAAAATGGAAATAAATGTGTGGCTGTATTCCAAAAAAACTTTATTTATAAAAACAAGCAGCGGGCTGGAAAGGGCCCTGGGGGCTGTCGTTTGCCAACATTCTAGGTAGACATCTTGGGTCAGAGACGTGGTTGACTTTTTTCTTGTCTGATTCCTCCACCAGAGGGTAAACACTCCAGGAAAAATGGGGACCTGGTGGCTTCTTAAATCCCGCACCCCAGCATCTAGCTGAAAACTGCCACATGCCTCTATCCCAAAAGCCTTTACCGAGTGCCTCCGCTGACCTAGGTGCGGGGCCAGGTGCCATGGACACAGTGGCACCTATAGAGGCTAGCGGAGGGCGTCACTCAGCGGATATCTGTGCCGTGATGGGATGGAGGGATGACCCCACAGGCAGCCTCTGGAGTTGGGCAGATCTGGGTTCAAATTCCAATGCTGTCACATCAGACCTGTGTGACTTCAGGGAAAGTGACTCGACAGTCTCTGAGCCTCAGTTTCCAGGAAATGGAGTGGTCAATAACCAATGCCTCCCCTGATCCCTTGTGAGGACAGAGAAAGCGTCCCCAGAGCCATGCAGGTGATGTAGATGTGCTGGGACACAGACATACTCGTCAGTACTCACAGCAGAGGGGTCTCAGCTCGCCCTGAATATCTCACTGTGGGTTGTGTGGGGACCGGAACCAAATAAGGTGGGACCCTGGGGTCCAGAGACAGAGCCTTCCATGCAGGGAGTGTGAAATGGGGGCAAGCTCCTGATGTGTTAAAAGCCTTGAGGCTCCTAGTGGCAGAAGAGGTATCAGGAGGCCTCAGACAACCTCCAATGTCCTAGAAAAGCAGAACTGGAAGGACTCTTGAAGAACATGGAAACCAGTGGTTAAAACATTTTATTTTTAAAGCAATGGAACTACTTGTTCAAGTACACCCAGGCAGGCCCGTGGTGGCCTCAGAGCAGTGAAGACCTGTACCGGGCCAGCAAGCCCTTGGGGCAGACAGGTCACTCATGCGATGGTGGGGAATGGTGAAGACTATGATGACCAGGAGAGCCCAGGGCATTTGAGGGGGAGCTTCAGGCCACTCCAGTTTGGCCCAAGCTCCTGAGTTCCCAAAAGAAGTGGGAAATTGGATTATTCTCTAAAAAACAATTGAACGTCGGTTCCATTTAAAATAAAACCCAGGGACTCCTGGGTGGCTCAGTGGTTAAAGCATCTGCCTTCAGTTCAGGGCAGGATCCCAGGTCCTGGGATCGAGTCCCACATCAGGCTCCCTGCGAGGAGCCTGCTTCTCCCTCTGCCTATGTCTCTGCCTCTCTCTCTGTGTGTGTCTCTCATGAATAAATAAATAAAATCTTAAAAAAATAAAGTAAAACCCAATGGAAACTGAACAAAAACCATCATCTGGGTCAAAGGCATCAATTGGCAGCTTGTTACAAGTCCAACCTGTCCATTTCACAGGTGAGGAAACTGAGTCTCAGAGAGGGAAAGCACCTTGCCCAGTGTCACACCATGATTCAGAAGCCCAAATAGGACTCAGCTGCCTCCAAGCTCCTACCCAGCCCCATCTGCTCGGGAGTGTGGGGGAATGGGAGGGAGTAGAGGGATCAGGGTTGTGGGGTAAGAAGCCAAGAGCCCTGCTTGTTCTGTCATCCAGGATGGAGTGTGGACAAATGGACAGGGAATGGGATAAACATGCATTAATAATACATGATAATTTGTAATAATATATAACACTGTAATATAGTAATAATAACTGACACCTTCTGAGTGTTTCTTATGTGCTGGGCATTAAGATAAGGTATCAAGAGACACCTGAGTGGCTCAGTGGGTTAAGTGTCTGCCTTTGGCTCAGGTCATGATCCCAGGGTCCTGGGATCGAGTCCCACCTTGGGCTCCCTGCTGGCCTGGGAGTCTGCTTCTCCCTCTCCCCCCTGCATGTGCTCTCTTCTCACTCAAAAAATAAATAAAATCAAAAAAAGGAAAAAAAAAAAGGTAGGGTATGAAGAAGGGATAAGATGGTAATTAAGAGTGTAGACTCTGGATTCAAATCCTGCCTCTCCTACTTCCTGGCGGGGTGACCTTGTGCTAAATTACTTCACCTCTCTGTGCCTCGGCTTGTCCAATTCATATGGCCACTGAGCAGATCAAATGAGTCAAGGTAAATAAAGCGCCTAGAACACTGCCCCATGCCTGGTGAGCTCTGTTGATATCAGTTGTAATCATGGCCTTTTGACAGATGGGGACGCCGAGGCTCCCAAAGGGACATGCTCAAGATCCCAACAGCCTGTCTGACCCTGAGCTGTCACATTTTGCCTTGTATCAAGGTGAGCACTTTACCCCATCCCCACCCCCGTCCCCATCCCCTCTGGTCCAATCCAGGAGGTAGGTCCTATCTGTACCTCTATTCTGCAGACTAGAAAACGGATGCATTGGGAAAGCAGCCAAAGAATACAACCACACAGCCACTGAGGGGAACAACTAGATTCTAAGGCAGGCCTAAGCCCTGGAGTATGCATGCTACCACCAGGCCCACTTTCTGGCCACCAGCTGGCTTTCTGGCCACAGCAGACTGGTCAAAAGTCTGGTTGGTGCAAGAATGCACTTGGCAGACAATCTGGCTGGCCTGCGTTTGCCTCCACCATCTGAGCACGCAGGATAACACAAAGTTCCTCCCCCCGTGGCAGGCACAGAGGCTCCCCAGGGCATGTGGGCACTGTCCTCAGCAGCCCTGCCCTGCAATTTCTGGGGTCTGGCCCACCTCATGAGCTGGTCTCAATGAATCATTCCCATGAATCCACCTCGTGCCACAGCCCAGAGTGGAGGAGACCAGAGAAGGGCCATGGGAAGGGCAAGCATCTTGGAACCTTCTCTCGAGTAGCTCCAGACAGGGTGAATGTGTGGCTGCCGAGAGCAGAGAAGGGGGACTGCAGATGGCAGGAACAGGTGGCAGGTGGGGAGGCCGGGAGCGGCTGTTACAGACAAGTTTCTGCAGTGCCACAAGGCAAATCAGAGCCAGCCAAGCAGGTATATACCTGGACTTTCAAATCACTAACACCAGCCACTTCTGCTCTGCCTCTCTTACTACGGAACAATTCACAAAGTCATGCCGATAACACATTTTTGACAGCTCTCCCAATCCCAAGGTGGCACCGCATCCAAGTTCTGACTCAGTCCACGCCCACTCCCCAGCAGGACACACGGAGGCCCAGAGACCCTGGCTGAGCCTCTTGAACCCTGTTGCCATTTCCCCAGGCAACACAGGAATGCTTGATTTTAAAAGGACCAGGAAAGGAAAGTAGTTACAGATGAACAAAAGCGGGAGGGGCTGGCTACAGATGCCAGAGGCCTGTCTCAATGGCCCTTTGGAATAGCAGCCGCCCAGGTAGGACGAGGCTGCTCAATGCAAACCCAGAACGCACAGAGGAATGCTGCCTTCCGTTCCAGAACTAGCAGATGACAGGGTTAAGAACATCAGGAAGAACTGGTGACTTTTAAGAAACTTGGTTCTTTCATGAAAATGCCATGCTCTGACCTGGGTGCTTTCTGGGCGGCTCCACCTCACAGAGGCAAAGAGGTGAGGGGTCCCAGACTTGGGGGCGATGCCAAGAGGAGGGAGGGGATGTCTGTGTGTCATCCTGAGGGGCACCACTGAGGCACCTATAACTCCAGACTGCAGGTCTCTAGTCTGGGGGCAGAGATGAGGAGGGGGTGGCACTTGTTGAAAGAAGCAGTGACTCACTGAGGTTGCGCAGGTGGCCCACCTGTGAAACCCAATTTCACAGTCATGGAAACTGAGGCCAGATAAGGAGGAATGACTGGCACAGACTACATCACTACTAAACCAGAGTGAGTCACCCGGAGATTTGGCCACCGGGGGAGGAGGTCACCTTCAGAGTGAGCATGGGTGGCCCGGGGGGTGGGGGTGGGGGGATGGTGGGCAGGACCAGACTCCCTTTCGAAGCTGAGAGACTGGCTTCCGCAGGTCCTCACTGTGAAGGGCCACCCAGCTGGTGTGGGGTGGGAAGGTCTGGGCGGTTCTCACTCTTCCTATCCCCTCTGCACAGGTTCCTAATCAGCACCACCAGGTCCTGAGGTGGGCACTGCAAGCCCCTGGGCTCCTCACTGCCCCCTGTCCTGCACAGGGTCTGGTTGAAGGCCCTCAGCAAGGATGTCCCTGTTACAGAAACGACGGAAGCGCACACACACCTGGGCGAAGCGCTCCATGGGCTTGATTTCTGATTTCTTGATGGTCCCAGAGATGTTCCTGGGTGACCTGAAGGACACTCCTTATTCTGCTAATGAGGCATTTAATCCAATGCATATTGGAAAAATACTTTTTAACAAGCACATTGAAGCCAGTTATTTCAAAGATTATGACTGCTCCGGAGACTATATTTACTTAAAATGATCGGTACCCTTATCCATGGCTGGTGGGATTGTAAAACGGGGCAGCTGCTTGGGAAAACTGGCACTTCTTCAAAAGGTTAAACATAGAATTACCATCCGATCCAGCAACTCCACTCCCAGGGATATACCCGGGAGAACTGAAAACATATGCACACACGCAGACTTGTACACGAATGTTCACAGCAGTGTTACAACAGCCAAAAAAAGTAGAAATAATGTCCACCAGCTGAGAACTGGATGAATAGAGTTATATCCCTGCAAGGGAATATTATTCAACCATTAAAAGGTAATGAAATACAACTAATAAAACTAATATGACATTGTATGTTAACTATACTGGAATTAACCTAAAAAAAACTTAAAAAAAAAAAAGTAACGAAATACTGTGGCACCTGGGTGCTTCAGTGGGTTAAGCGTCTGACTCTTGGTTTCGGCTCAGGTACTGATCTCAGGGTCATGAGATCCAGCCCTGAGGCTCAGGCTCTATACTCAGCAGGGAGTCTGCTTCCCCACTCCTCCTCCCTCTGTCCCCCCTCCTCATGCTCTCACTCTCTCTCTTTCTCCAATAAATAAATAAATCTTAAGAAAAAAACTGTTAAAGAAAAGTAATGAAATACTTAAAAAAAAAAGGTTTAATGAAGAACTGCTATAAACCACCACATGGATCGGCCTCCGAATTGTTCTAAGTGAACAGCACCAGTCGCAAAAGGCCACATTGTGCTGACTCCATTTACAGGAAACGTCCAGCACAGGCAAATCCATAGAGATGGAAAGTAGATTAGTGGTTGCCAGGGGTTGGAGATGGAGGGATTGAGGAGTGATTGCTGATGGGCCCAGGGTTTCTTTTTGGGTGATGAAATGTTTTAGAATTAGGTTAGTGATGGTGGTTGCAACATCTCTGCATATCCTAAAAAAATCTAAAAAAAAAAACAACAACAACACTGAACTGAATGCTTTTTTTTTTTAAGGGTCAATTGTAGGATATATGAATTCTATCTCAGTGAGGCTGCTATAAAGAGATTACATGAAGTTCTAAAAAATGAGGTGATAAAAACACATCCATTGGGTAAATAATAGAATACTACAACAGGGATTCAGTAGGGTAAACTGGTTCACGAATGACTCAACACACCCAATTTCACAATCATGGAAACTGAGGCAGGATAAGGAGGAACGACTGGCACAGACTACATCACTACTGAACCAGAGCGAGTCACCCGGAGATTTGCCCAACTCCAGAGGCCTGGCCTTGTCATCAGGCCACCCAGCTGAATAAAGGATAGGCGATGGGGTACAAGGAGAAGGGTCCACAGCCCAGGACGGGAGACAGACCTGCAAGGAGGCTGGTAAGCGAGGGAACGCGCCAGCTGCCCCTGTGGGTTTCAGAACAGGAAGCGCCCAACAATGCCTGCAGAGGACCAGAGGAGGCTTCCAGGCCGGGCGCTGCCTGAGGCTTCTGAAGGATGAGTAGGAGTTTGCCAACTCGCCTCACCAACACCCGTACACGCAGTCGGGAGGCCTGGGAGGGAGGGTTTCAGCTCAGCCACATCCCACCTGTGGGGCCTACCAGGCCCGTGGGCGCATGACCTTTCTTAGCCTCAGTTTCCCCATCTGCAAAAGGGGAAGTGAGCAAGTGATAGGCACAGTGCCTTGTAACAACCGCAGTCCCCTGGACGGTGCCCACCCTTCCCTCCCAGGGCGTGACGGGCGGTTGGGTGCGAGAGCCTGACCTGCGCTCTGCCCTGTGCCCCCCAGGTCCGGCCACGCCGCCCCGGCGACCCAGGCCCCCTTCCCCGGCTGCCGCTCCCAGTCCCGGCTGCGCCCACCCAGCGGCGGGGGCAGCGGGGCGGCGGGTCCGCGGGACGAGCACCCCTCGTCGCCGGTGACCCCAGGCCCCGGCGGTGCGCGCCCCCCGACGCCTCCGCTCCGGGCGCGCCTCGCCAGTGCACGGCTCGGCAAGTTAAGTTGCGCGCGACCCCGCGCGTCCCGGCGCCCGCCCGGGGGTCCCCGCAGGCCGGGAGGGGGGCGGGGACCCCGGCAAGCGGCCGCCCCGCCCCCCACGGACGCTGAGCGCCGCCGCGCGGGCCCCCGGCGGGGAGCGCGGTCGGGGCGCCGGGGCTCTGCCGCACCCCGCACCCCGCGGACCGGCCGCGCGCGCCGCCTTCCCGCCGCCTCCAGCCGCCGCGGGCCCGGGCTGGGGGCTCCTCGGCGCCCGCCGGCCCTCCACGGCCGCCCCGCCGGCGCCGCGCCCCGCGCCCCGCGCCCCGCGCCCCGCGCGCCCCCCACGGCCACCTACCGTGCGCGCCCAGCGACTCCGGGCTGGCCAGCCGCCCCGGCCGGGGAGGGGGAGGGCCCGCGCGCGGACACGCCCCCTGACGTCACGGCGCCGCGGCCCCGCCCCGCCGCGGCCCCGCCCCCCGCCGCGCCCCGCCCCGGAAGTCCTGGTCGGCGGGGCCGTGTGTGCGGGAGCCGCTCCGCCCGCCTGTGAGCAGCGAAGTGCCGCGGCCGCCGGGACGCGGCGTGGAGACGAGACGCTGGGCCGAGGGCCTCGGGCTGCCGCGTGTGCCCCGCGGGGTCGGGGGAGGGCCGCGCGCGCAGACAGCGGGGCTTCTCCAGAAAGGGGCGCTTCGGCCCCGCCCGGCCCCGCCCGGCCCCGCCCGGCCCCGGCCCCAGCACATTCTGCAGCACCTGGAGACACATCTGGGGCACGAGGCTGTCCGACTGTGTCTCCAGGGAACGGGCCACAGAGGCTCCTGAACGTCGTGCCATGACGCAGCCCCCGCCCCGCCTCAAGGTCGGTTGTGCTGAGGTTGAGAAACCTCCACATACAAGAGTGACAAAGCTCCAGGCTGACAGGCCTCAAGGTGTTTAACCTCTCTGTGCCTCCGTTTCTCTGTCTGTGAAATGGGTGTGTAATACAGCCATTATGTGCATATGCACTGAAGGAAGGGGATGAAAGGGATGCGGGCTTACTTTTCATTGGGAACCTTTGTTCTTTGTTTTTATTTTTTTTAAAGATTTTATTTATTTATTCATGAGAGACCGAGAGAGAGGCAGAGACACAGGCAGAGGGAGAAGCAGGCTCCCTGCAGGGAGCCCGACGCGGGACTCGATCTCAGGACCCGGGGATCACGACCTCAGCCAAAGGCAGAGGCTCAACCACTGAGCCACCCAGGCTTCTATGTTTGTTTGTATGTTTTTATACATTTCCGTAATAATTGCAACCATAACAGCAGACACACGCGCACACACACACTAAGTAGGAAACGTTTATCTAAACATTTCTATATTTACGTATTTAAACTACTAAAAGCCTGTGTGATAGGTCTATTGTCATCCCCACCTCACAGATAAGAAAACCAAGGTGTACAAGATATTTAGTAATTTGCCCATGGCTAGCCATGCGTTCATTCATAGCTCTTCACTAATTCATTCATGGATCCAGTAAAGAATGCCTCCCCATGTAGAACGTGTTGGGACTGACACTGTGAAATCCCCCGTCTCCATGAAGCCGGCTATTACTGAAAAACACATATTAGAGGTTTTGTATGACTAACTGCATAGTAACTCTGCTGGGTGCCTTATAAGGCCCCTTTGTGGGTGGAGAGATGGAGATCAAGAGAAGAGATCTGAATGGGGATCATTTGTTTTGTCGCATTCTAGCTAGCAACAGCATCTCCTGAATGCCTTGTGCCAGGCACCGGGATTCAGCAGGTGACAGGAGGACAAGACCCCTGCATCCAACCAGACCCTTCAACAAGCATGCACGATAAAGCAGGCACCTCTTATGGGGAAGAGAAAACAGGGGATTAACTGGGACCAGGGAGGGAGGGCCAGGAGTGTTTACACTAAGGCCTGAAGCATGGAAGCCTGTGTGAATCACAGGGATCAGCAGGTGAGAGGTCCAGCAGGAGGCACTTTTCAGATGCAGACTGGTGTGCAGTGCAGTGGATGGGATGCGGGGCAAGGGAGAGATAGGAGGTCAGAGGGGTCTGCAGGGTCTGGATGCTACAGGGCTTCAACAACTGTGCAAAGGAGTCAGGACTTCATCTTACAGCATGGAGAGACACGGAAGGTGTTCCGCTGGGGAAGGACGTGGTTAGCTTTGCTTTCTGCAAAGACCCACTGGCTACTCTGTGGAGCAGGACAGGCAGGAAAGATGATTTGGAGGCTGTTGAAGTCCTCTGGAGGAGGCAGCCAACCCCAGGCAGGGCCAGTGGCATGGAGGGAGTGTTCACGTTCCAGAGATGTCTGGAAGACAGAATTAGCAGATCTCAGTTGCAGGGCTAAAGGGGGCCAGAAGATCTGGTTTCTAGGTTGGACCTTCCCCTATCAGCCCTCTAACTCAGCAAACCCCTCCAGGTCTCGAGCTGGCTGTCTCCTCCTTGAGGAAGCCTACCTGCCCCCAGGAGATCCTGATGAGATGGACACCAGACCACACCACCCAGGAATTTGATGTGACTTTTGCAAGCAAATGAAAGATCCCGGCCTGTCTGCCCCACCAGTTTCTGAACAACCGGGTAGGGGCCTCTTCTGTCTTCTCCCCCAACCTGTTTCCCCAGCACTCAGGAGGCCCTCAGCCAATACTTGTCAGAAGCAGGAAGAATAAATGTGGCACAAAACACGTCGATTCTAAAACTCTTTCCAGCTCTGACGTTGGAGATGATGATGCTCATGATGATTCAGGGACTGACTGCGCTTTAGGCTCCTTATATTTGTGACAAATTGATCCTTTACTCCTCCCAACAACCTCATCACTCCCATTTTACAGATGAGGAAACAGAGGCTCCATCGGGTAATTTGTCTTGACCACAGGCAACAGCTTGTAAATGTCAGAGCTGAGATGTAGACTCAGCATGGTGGTAGAAGGAGTGGACAGGAAGGAAGCCTCTGCAGTGGGCAGGGAGGAACCTAAGATAGAGGACAGGTACTTTTCTTCCACTGGAAGGATGTATACCACTCCTGCCCTGGTACCCAAGCTTCACAAAGCACTCTGATATTAGGTATCTGATCCAGGTGCCTGGCTGTCATGGTAACGAGGCTCTAAAGAGATGCTCACTTCTCCAGAAGCTCCTCAGGACACCCTGCCTGACACAATGTCCCTTTGCCAAAAATTGGTTGCTATGTGTCTGTCAGCATCTGGTGCTGACTACAAGGGATCACACCTCTGGGTAGTCCTTCTACTCACTCCCCACCCTCCCCCACGCCGCACACATTGCTGACTTTTTTTTTTTTTTAAGATTTTATGTATTTATTCACGACAGACACAGAGAGAGAGGGAGGCAGAGACACAGGCAGAGGGAGAACCAGGCTCCATGCAGGGAGCCCGATGCGGGACTCGATCTCAGGACTCCAGGATCACGCCCTGGGCCGAAGGCAGGCACCAAACCGCTGAGCCACCCAGGCGTCCCGAAATTCAGATTTCAATGTTCACAAATAGTTTTCTTTTCTTTTTAATTTATTTATTTTATTCAGAGAGAGAGACTGAGAGGCAGAGACAGGCAGAGGGAGAAGCAGGCTCCATGCAGGGAGCCTGACGTGGGACTCAATCCCAGGTCTCCAGGATCACACCCTGGGCTGAAGGTGGCGCTAACCTCTGGGCCACTGGGACTGCCCACATTGCTGACTTTGTATCCATGCCCTGTTGCTCAAAAGATGGTAGTTTACCTCCTGTTGCCCTGGATGGGAGAGAACACTCCATAACCAAGGTGCTTTGTCTTCCCAAAGGCCTCTGACTCAGAGATTCATGAGCTGGGATCTAATGTTGAAACATGATGACATCCCAGCTGGCACTGCGTTTGGAAGCCAGCATTTAGGGCAAAGCTCCTGCAGAGTCAAAACAAGCCCTGAGAAACTCCAAGAAAGCTGTGGACATGATACCCACATGGCCAAGTCCGGCTCCACTGGTCGCCTCCAGCACTGTGCCCATCAACATTTCTGCTGTTGAGCAACCTGAGAAAGTAAAACTCTAAGTTTCAGTCTCAAGGCAGAAAATAGGGCTTATCTTTAAGCTCTGAAATTCTGTTCCTGGTGGTGAGAAGCTCACATCTTGTTGGAAGTAGGACCCACAGCAGAGGAAACAGGTCCCTAACTCTTATGTCACACTCCCTCCCAGTCTTTTTACATGTACCGGTCTTTGACTTGCTTGTACTTTGTATTTGCTCTGATTTTTAATACATGTTGTGTTTATTCATAAATTTGTTAACAAAAGCTAAATAGGGCGCCTGGGTGGTTCAGTCGGTTAAGTGCCTGCCTTAGGCTCAGGTCATGATCCCAGGGTACTGGGATTGAGCCCCTCCCCCATCGGGCTCCCCACACAGCGAGGAATCTGCTTCTTCCTCTCCCTCAGCCCCTATCTTCCTCTTTACCGCCTTTGTTCATGCTTGCTCTCTTTCTCAAATAAATAAATAAAATCTTTTTTTTAAAAAAGGTAAATGAATGTAAGGAGATAATGATAAATCAAATATAAAATAATCACTTTGTTATTTCCTTCCTAGTCTTTATTGGTTGGTTTTGCCAAATGTCTATCTCATGTTTTTGCACTAACATTCACATTGTTTTCAAGAAAGAAAAAAAAAAAAAAACATGAGAAAATGAGGGCAATGACACCTTTCTTTGAGTTAAAGCAATTTGGAAAATCTAGATCATGAATGCACGCAAGTTTTACCACAAATTGAACCAATGGATTTCTGTTAATTGTGCCTTTTATAGGACTCATAAGATGGATACACTGAAAACAAAACAAAACACCTGCTATGACCAAAATAGTTCTTTCAAGAAGTACGAAATACAAATTCTCGGTGATCAGAGAGCAGTTGTGCTATATCTGAATAGAGAATGTTTCTCTTTTCCTTTCTCTTTCTCATCAAATCATGTGTCTTTTGGTCACTGAAGCCTCAGAGTTGACTTTGTATGGCCCATGTGACTGGAAAGCTTGACTCCACTGTAGTAGAATTTTAGAGCTGCACCCACCAACCTTGGGAATTGAGGATGGGAGTCTATGTAGCTTGACTTGGGAGTCAAAGAATCATGGAAGCTCAGAGATGACTTGCAGAATCTTGGAGCATCTTGGAAGTAGGGAACCATGGAATCCCAAGGTCAGATAGAATCTTGGGGCTAGTTGGACTTTCGAGCTGCCCCTGTGGAGACAGGAGGAAGAAGTCCCAGGGAACTGAAGCAATTTGCCCAACACTTCGCAGCTTCTAACAGTAAGGCAGGACAAACACCCACAACCACAGATTCCTGCCTGGGAATCCTGTCTTCTAGTCCAAGACAGGACAACCTGTCTTCAAACGCAAGACACTGGTTGTTTTGAAGGGTGGAGGTGTGGAGAACGAGAGGGAGAGGGAGACTGCATGCCCCAGAGTGCAAGACCCTCTGAGTCAGGTGGTGCCTCAACTTTTACGGTCAGCAAAACCACAGAGTGGGGTGTCATGAGGCCCCACATTTCTTTCCAGCTTCATCTCCTGCCACGTTCTGCAACTTCTTCCCATCCCCTGCTTCTGCCCACACAACCACCAAGCTAATGCTCTCATGTCAATGAGCTTTGCTTGTCTCCACCACGGTTCTCTCAACCTCTGTGCCTTTCCCGTGGTGCTCCAGGCCTGCCAGGTACAGCTGTGAAAGTTGGGCATAGCACAAGGGTATCGCATTCAAACTGCAGCCATCACAGATTTATACCAATAAATTCTGGCAAATGGTAGTCAAATGTCTTGAGGACGAAGCATCTTTTGATCCTCTGTACAAAGGTGCCATGTGGGGTAGTAACGTCCCTGCTGTTTCTTCTGTCTAGAATGTTAACTTTCCTATTTTCCCCACCAAGCAAACTCCTATCCCATCCCTCAACGCCTCCCTTCCTCCATGACAATACCTCTCCGAGGCTTCCTACGCAGATTAAAGGTTAATAACATCAATCAATAATAACTGTAGATATGGGAGTCGATATCACCCGGTGCAGGTTTCCGAAGAGCAGAGCATGTACCACTTGTAGTAGGAGACATGATTCTTAGTGGAACCTGGACCCAGGATTAAATAACACTGCATCAGATACAAGAGAATAATGCTCTTTTCAATCTTCTTTGATTATATCAGAGAGAAAAATATGTTTGGAGCAAGCATGTCTTTCATATCTCTCTCCAACACTTGCTAATCACCCATTTTATCAAAGAGCACACAGGTTATAGCCTTAGAGTCTTCGGCAGGTGGTGGTGTCTATTCGATACTTGGCCTTCCTAAAATTGTATTTACACAATTGGTTTCTATCTATGGCATATGACACTGGTTTTCCACTTCCCGTAGTGTTATGAAGCTTTACTGACAAACGAATGCCTCCGAGCACAAAATAGAAGGCCTATTTAAAATATATATATTAAGTAAATAACAAAACAGGTGTTAAGCCAAGAAGGTAAAAAATCATGAGCGAGCACAAAGGAGTAGAGTTTGAAAACAAAGATTTGTTTAAGAGCGCATGCAGGCTCAGCAGCCAGCCTGCATGCCTGGGTTCAAATTTTGATGGGCTGTGTGACCTTGGGCAAGTCACTTCTCCCCTCTCCGAGTCTCCATTTCCTCACCTGTTAAATGGGAATGATTATAATGTCAGCTTCCTAAAGTAGTCCAAAAGATACACTAAGTGATTGTGTGTAAAGAACTTTGCCGTGCTTGCTGTTTTTGTTACCAGTATACATAATTATTAAGACTAAGGATGAGGTGCCTGGGAGGCTCAGTGGGTGGAGTTTCTGATTCTTGATTTAAGCTCAGGTCATGATCCCAGGGTCCTGGGGTTGAGTGCTGTGTCTGGCTCCACACTCAGTGGGGAGTCTGCTTGGGATTCCCACCTTCTCCTTCTACCCTTCCCCCTTGGTCACATGTTTTTGTGGACACGCACGCTCACACACTCTCTCTCTCTCTCAAATAAATAAATGAATCTTAAGAAAAAAAAAAAAAGACAAGACTGAGGAAGTCACATGGTGGCAATGATGGGGGACCCCAAAGCTCACATCTATACACAGATCCAGGAGACATTTTGGCTTTAGGAACTTTTATTTGCACAGGAAAGACAGGGAAACTGAGTCTGAGGGAGGGGTGTAATGAGTGAGAAGAAGAGCAAGGTATGGATTCACTTGGGAGGCTCAGCAGCCAGGACCGGGAAGCAGCCCTCACGGTGCCACTGCCTGTCACGCAGGCGACGTACTGCCTGCATCTGCGGCTGGAAGGCCCCCCACTCGTTCCAATGCCGGAAGTCACCTGGCTCCAGGAGATATTGGTACCCACGGTAGCCGGGATATTGATAGCCGACCCAGCTGGGAAGGAAGCAAGAAGGTCAGGGTGGAGACAGCCAGCCTCACTGCCTGGCACCCGGACCCCAGGCCGGACCAGCCAGTTCTCCACCCATCCCTGCCATCTGCTCTTTATCCCTCATGGGCTTGGATCACAGGAAGCAGGTGCAGCTCCTCTGCCCTGGCTTTGTCCCTTCCTGGGGCTTCCTACCGGCTTTAGCCAGTGACTCCGTCTCTCTAGAAAACCTTGGTTTCTCCTTCTAGAAAGTGCGAGTGGTCACTACGACTGGTTTGGTCCAGGCCAAATGGGAAAATGTTCCAGAAGTGCTTGCTGAGTATATGATGTATGTGCCTGGTAGTGAAACCGAAGCACATCCCACTGACGGTGGTGGCTTGGGGCTCACGGAACAAGATCAAAGGGATGAAGACAAGCTGTGGGGACTGGTCAGCAATGAGGCAGAGAAGAAGGAGGAGCCTCTTTTCAAATAATGGTTTCCTTTGTATGTAAGTGAATTTACGTGTAGTGATTGGGAACGCACATTCTGGTGCCAGCAACACCTGGGTTCAGATCGTAGCTCTGCCGCTTACTGGCTATGAGAATCCAAGTTGATGACTTACCAGGACTTCAGCTTGTTGTCTTGGCAATGATGCTAATGCACCTACCTCATAGGTTTGTTACAAAGATCCCGTAAGCTATTCACTGAGAATGAATTAGCACAGTGCTTGGTACATGGTTATCATCAATGAATCATTTCTGACTTCTGCCATTTTCCTTGTGCTGGGAGGGTCTGTCCAGGCCTCTCCCACACCTCCTGCCCATCTTGCAGAGTCTGCTTTAAGTTCTAGACTCCTCAGATTAAACCACTGACCTGCCTTCCACTCCCGCATGCACAGCCAGTTCCCAGAAACCTCCCTTCCTCCTCTGACCTGTGATGTTGGACATCATCTCATGGGTATACATGGGCCTTGCTGCTGGGCTGAGTGAGCCCCCCTGAAGGCAAGAACTGAGCCTTATTCATCCCTGCCTCCTTAAAAAAAAAAAAAAAAGACAAGACTAAGGAAGTCGCATGCTGGCAATGATAGGGGGACCCCAGGGTTCTAGCACAGTGCCCGGCTCACAGGCGATGCTTAGAAATTTCAGGTGGCTTGCAGGGATGCAGGTTTCAGGGAAGAGGAAGAGCCAAGCAAAAATCCAGAACCCTGATGCTGTTGTAGGAAGTCAGAAAGAGTCCAGTTGAGAGACAGAAGCTCTATATTTGCCTAGAGGAGACCAGGAGTGTCGGGCACGGTAGTTCAGAGGCAGTGGGATGGATACATGGATACAGTGATCTCCTCAGGGCATCCAGTCCTCTATGGTCTCACAGAAATGAGGTCCCAGGGCTCTGTTTCAAAAGCTTCAAATCTGAAGAGTTTGGATAAGGGGCCCTTTTAGATCAAGGAACCTGGAGTGCCCATTGTGTAGATGGGAATGCTAAAATGTGCAGATGGGCTCGGGGCTCACCCGGCTTTCACAACACCTCAGTGACAGGTCAAGGCCCCTGCACTACCCAGGCTCGCCTCTCTGAAGTCATTCTGCTCATTTCCCCTGGAGGCTCTGGATGTCCCCGAACATGCTCTTTTCTTAGACGCATCTAGAGTCATCTACCTGCATCAGCTCTGCCTCTCTCACTTATTTCTCCAATCCCAAACTAGGTCTAGAAGGGTTTACTCTCTCCATCTTCCATCTTTTTAGAACCAATTGCCAAGTTTGTTTACATCAACATGTATATTCATCAAAGTACGAATCCCCTCTCCAGAGGAAGAAAGCTCTGTGGGTGGAGTCCCAGGGACCAGCCCTAGGAGAATTCAGGAGGGACTCTGCAGCCTTTCCCCCTGCACCCGATGCTATATCCTATAGGGAGGACAGCCTTTGAGTCTGTCTGTGCTTGAAGAAGAAACAGAAGCCCAGGGCCGGGCTGGAGGGGTGACTTACGTTCCGCTGGAGACCCTCACGCTGCCAACACGGTCACAGAAGCCGTAGACCCAAAGACTGGGCACATCGTCCTCCTGGATCTCCATGGTCTTGCCCTTGAAGTTGGCACCCTCAAACAGGCAGATCTTGTGCTCCTGGGAGTCCTGGGGAGGGAGAGACTGGCTCAGGCATGTGAAGTATGAACGGGCAAAGAGAAGTAACTGAGAGGGGGGCCCCTGGCTGCGGAGAGAGAGAGAGAGCTGGGGGTGCTCAGGCCACCGTGGGAATTGCCCGGGATTGCCACCGTCCAGCCTGTGAAAGGGGGATAACAGCCTTGATTTTAAGATGTTGTCCATACAGCATTCTTAGCACAACACCTGGCATATGACAAGTGCCACCAAAACATTAATTTTTGACTGTTATTGTTATGGCCCAAGATGCCATAACATAACAAGAGGCTCAGAGGGCTCAAGATGGTTGAGCAACATATATTGTCTTATCCTCACAAGGTACCTTTCTACAACATGCCTCTTCTCAGCTCCCACACACGCTTGAACCTGCCTGTTTGATGTTTGGGATGAGCACTGGGATTTGTGAAACCTCTCAGGAGGGTCTAACCTGCAGTCAGGAATTAGAAATGATCCACAAACAGAAGCAAGGAAGACACCGAAGTGTCTAGCTCTGACAACTGGGATAATGAGTCTCTAAAGCAGCAGGGGAGGCAGAAACCAGGCTTCACGTCTCTCATCTGTCCAGGGCTCCTAGCAGGGGCTGGGTCCCAGGGACATCTCACGAATCAATGAGCACCAGCGCCCAGTGCCCTTGGTCGTCACGCCTCCCTGCCTGCCATTCCTCCTCCTTGCTTGCCCCCCCGCCCGCATTCCCTTGCCTGCCATCACACCTGACACTTGCTCCTGCCCTCCCCATCAGTCCCCCAGCACCAGCTCAGGAGCCACTCACCATCTTGATAGGCCGGAAGGACATGAGCCTGTCACTGCGGTAGCTGCTCGACCACGTGTCCCAGCGCGGGTACTCGCCTTTCTCCAGGACGAACATCTCCCCTCGGAAGTTGGACTGCTCAAAGGCGACCCAGCTGGATGTGACAGCGATGGGTAGAATGACAAGGCAGGACCGGGAGAAGCAAAGGCCAGAAGGAGAGAAACCGTTAGCAGAAGCCCCCCAACACACACCCTTGCAAGGTAGCCCTGAGGCCAGTGAGTTTGATCCTAGGCTATGTTAACTTACTGGCTGTGTGACCAGGGGCAAGTGGCTTTACCTCTCTGAGGTTTGGTTTCTTCATCTAAAAATGCCTGTTTTCTGGCAGGTGGTGGAGGATTGTATGAGACAGTGTGTATCATTATGTGAGCGAAATGTTTCCCCAGTTGTGGGATGCACATGGTCTAAGTACTGAAAGAACCTGCAGTAAAATAGACATAAGAAGACATTTTATTTTAGCCCTGAGGACAGCTAGGACAATGTCTCCGTTGGATGCTAACGGACCTTTAACACTCACTAGTCTCTCTTTTCTGTAACAAGGCAACAACAGCTGCCCGCCCAGAGCCTGGAGCAGGCAACGGTGGGATAGCGCTATTTTGTGTTCGTTGTGTTCATTTTTTTTATGGATACCATTTTGTGTGTGTGTGTGTGTGTGTGTTCAAAGTTTATTTCAAGTCACAGAAAATATACAAACTAAGACAATAGAATGAACTGATTTTGTTCTGAGAGGTGATGTGAATCCTCCACTTGGCACCAATTTGGGTCATTCAAGGGTTAGGATGCAGAAGTCATCTTTTTGCAATGTTTCAACAAAGTTATGGAATTAGTGTCCCAATTTGTTGCCAGGTATTTTTGAAAACCTTTCAAGGGGGATCCCTGGGTGGCGCAGCGGTTTGGCGCCTGCCTTTGGCCCAGGGCGCGATCCTGGAGACCCGGGATCGAATCCCACGTCGGGCTCCCAGTGCATGGAGCCTGCTTCTCCCTCTGCCTGTGTCTCTGCCTCTCTCTCTCTCTCTCTCTCTCTCTCTCTCTCTCTGTATGACTATCATAGATAAAGAAAAAAAAAAAAGAAAGAAAACCTTTCAAGGTGTTCCAGTGGATTTCTGTATTTGTTCCTTTAAGATTAGGATATTCTGCCTCTGCTCAGGAGGCAGCATGGCAATCTTACTTATTACTTATAGCAAGTGATGTTGCCTTCTCTTTGTGCCAGTGATGTAAAGGTTCTTGAAAATATATCTGGGTTCGAAAGGGTCATTTAAAATGAAATATGTTAAATAAATAATAGTCCTGGATGTACTAAGGGGACAGTTGATACAGGTGCTTGAATCAGGTTTGATAAGGACTGGCCTGGAATATGGAACTCACTCGGTAATTGCTATGGAGGCAGTGGGAGGGGACTGGGAGTAACACCTACCTCTCAGATACCTCTGAGAATGAAATGTGACTGCATTTGAAGCCGTTCAGTCCTCCAGGAGAACTGATTGCAAGTTTGAAGTCCAATGGGGCTTTTCCTGGCTTTCCCAGGGCAGCCTGGTTAAGGATGGGAAGTGAACTTGTGTTAAAGAGACCCCTGCTTCTGGGGGAGATTGATGAGAAGTTTAAGAGTAAGGGACCCCTTAGCCTTTGCTCTATATGTGTTCAGGAGTTCTCAGGAAACAAGAGGGACATTGACGTTAGTATTGTCTCTCTGGGATCTTTCTCAACCTAGAAGGAGATGGGGGTGGTGGTGTGTGTGGCAGGTGGAGGATGAGCTACCACCATGGATGGAGGCACAATGAGTCCTAGGAGCCTCAAGTCTTTGTCTGAGGAATGAGCCAACCCACTCTGGAGTGATAGTTGTGCTCCTAGAATAGAGGGGAATCTGCTTCAGCCCTGATTGATCTGGAGTAGATAAGGATGGATGGATGGATGGATGGATGGATGGATGGATGGATGGATGGATAGTTGGATGAGTGGATAGGGAGATGAATGGATGGATAGGTGGGTGGATAGGTAGGTAGATGGGTAAAAGGGCAGATGACTTGGTGGATGGATGGGTGGGTGGGTGGATGGATGGATGGATGGATGGATGGATGGATGGATGGATGGATGGGAAGGGAGCCTTGGAAGATGGTTCTTGTAGGAGTTAAGAGCATTGACTCTGTAAATAGACCTAAATTCTAATCTCAGTTCATCATTTATTTGCTGCTTGACTTCAGACAAGCCACTCAAGCTCGTTAAGCCTCAGGAGAAGAGAGGAAAGATTGCATCTACCTTGTCAGGAGATTATGAGGGTCTAAAAAGGAATGTGCAGAGCAAATCCAGCGCAGAGAAAATGCAATGAATACTATCTTTTATGGTTGGAAAGGGAGGAAAGCTGCTGGGGGTCTGAGCTTATGGAAGGATAGATATTGAAGTGGTTTGGCCACCCTGTCTATCTTCCCCCAAACTTCCCCTGTCATAGCTCTGGGAATTATAACACCCAGTGAGGATCTATTATAAGACTGAGGAACTGTAAGTATTTATTTCAATATCTTTTCTCATCTCCTCACTGGAGCCTTATGTGCAAGTAGAGAAAGAGGGCAGGGATATTAAGTTACAGATATGGAAACTGAGGCTCAGAGGGCTTAAGTCACCAGCTATGGTCCCGGGATGGTGTCAGGTATCAGGTTTCAGGGTGAAGGTTCCTAAGTTTCAGGTAGGCATGCCCTGCCTCTCTCCCCACCCCTGTACCAAGGGCACCCTGCTCCTCTCTTTCCCCTGCCCACTTCATCCTCTCCATCCTTTTTCCACCACGGTCTCTCCTATAGCCCTATGGGGCCTGACACAGACCCAGGGCCCTGGACCACAGCCCCTTTCTCTCCCCATTGGGCGCAGCCCCAGAGCACACACCACACACCAAAGACCAGCTGCATCTTTGTTGGAGGAGAAATACTCTGGGTTTGAGTCACTGTCACCAAAAAAAGCCTGAAAACCCAAATTGGCCACATCCGCAGCTTCTGTTCCCAGCTGGGCTTTGGGGCTGAGGGTGGGGCTGAGGCTGTGTTGACCACACCAGGGGTGGGGGTGGGAGCAGGAGGTAGAAGTGCACTCCTCCCCACCACCTACCCAGGATCAGGGTGACTTGGCTGAACTCATGGGGCAGTGGAGAGGGTAAGCAATGGTCACTGTCACCTGCTATGTTGGGGCACTCACACAGTGCCAGGCCCACGCCGCATCATCTCCTTCAGGCCTCAGCATAGTCCAGTGAAGGGGAGTGGGGACCATGACTCTCCCCATTTCAGAGTTGGGAAAGTGAGTCTCATGATGCTGGGCATACAAGCTGACCATACGCCTTGGGGGATTTGGGGCTGGTGAGACAAAAGGCAAAGGGGCCTTGTGGGTCTTGTCCTGCGCCCTGACCTCAGCCCACAGGGGTTGGAGCTGGTATGGCCACTATGAATGTCTTATAGGGTTGCTTGATACCCAGGAGAGCGGGTAGCTAGTGGACACTCGGCCCTCTGGTCAAGAGAAAAAGCATTTCTCCCCCCAGAATTATGACTTTCTGTGAGTGTGACCTTATGCTGATCAAATCACCTCTCTGAACCTCAGTTTCTTTATCTGCAAAATGGGAAGGGGAATAATACCTTCCTCCCAAGTTTGAAATAAGGACTAGAAATATGTGTGTCCGATAGCCAAACTGTGGAAGGAGCCTCGGTGTCCAACGAAAGATGAATGGATAAAGAAGATGTGGTTTATGTATACAATGGAATATTACTCAGCTATTAGAAATGACAAATACCCACCATTTGCTTCAACGTGGATGGACCTGGAGGGTATTATGCTGAGTGAAGTAAGTCAGTCGGAGAAGGACAAACATTATATGGTCTCATTCATTTGGGGAATATAAATAATAGTGAAAGGGAATATAAGGGAAGGGAGAAGAAATGTGTGGGAAATATCAGAAAGGGAGACAGAACGTAAAGACTGCTAACTCTGGGAAACGAACTAGGGGTGGTGGAAGGGGAGGAGGGCGGGGGGTGGGAGTGAATGGGTGACGGGCACTGGGGGTTATTCTGTATGTTAGTAAATTGAACACCAATAAAAAATAAATAAAAAAAAAAAAGAAATATGTGTGTCTCTGCTAGCATGCTGGCAGGCATAGAGCAGGTGCCCCGTAAATGCAGCTATTATGTTTCCTTATTATTATTTTATCACAGTGCTAGGAATGTCCTCCCTCGTCCCACACTCACGGTCCCGAGGTGACAATGAGGCTGCGCACTCGGTCAAAGCCACGGTCTCCCAGGTTCAAGCACTCCCCAGAGAATTCCACACGACGGCCCTGGAAGTTCTCCTGCTCGAAGACCACCAGCTGCAGGAGAGAACCCCCATCCCAGGGGGAAAGGGGTGCAGAATGAGGGGGGCAGTATACCTCCCATCTGGAGATGCTCCAGGCCAAAACCTCATTAAATACCTATATAAATAAAAGCAGGCCTGCACAGATCATATGAGAGTGGGCCATGAGCCAAATTCTGTGGAACAATCCTGTCCCCCCTTCCTTCTACTTCTGAATTTAGTATCTGCACAATCATTAGGCTCCTATGGATTTCTTTCTTTCCTCTGTGCTGTTCCTTCTGCCTGGAATGCTTTCCCCACCATACAACCTCATCCTGGAGTTCATGTTCCCTGTCCTGCTCTAGGCTCAGATGTCACCTCCTCCAGGAAGTCTTCCCTGATGTTCTGCCCCATGTGGGCTTGGTCGAGTGCTCCTGCACTGTTCTCAGCCCATTATTGGCACAAGCAATACAGTCACTGCTGCTTTGCTTTCAAGTGCCCCCTTCTCTCCCTTGATTCAGCCTCCAAGGACCAAGGGTTTCCCCAGGGCGGGGTGTGGGGTTGATCTAATTCTGTACCTCAGCCTCAGTACCTGCCACAGAGCTGATGCTCAGAAAATGCTTGCCCATCCACCTGCCTCCACGTAGGAGCCTCTGCATTGGACTTGGGCTAATCCCTCACCTCACTGAGCCTCCAGCAGTTTGGTTTTTCATTTGCAAATGTCTTCCTTCTCCAGGCCTGTTTCCCCAGCTATACCAGGAGGAGGTTCCCATACTCTTGACCCAGCCCTTTCACTCCTATGCTTGTCCTCCCAAGAGAAACTCTGGTATGTGGACCCCAAGAGATGAAGAGAAGGCCCATCCTGGCCACAGTGTGCACCAGAGCAAAGCTAGCAGCTGCCCTGATGGTCCTCAGGAGTGACGGTCCCCACTCTGAAATATCAGACAGCTGCCAAAATGAGGGACCCACAGCAACACACAGCAGTGCTGATGACTCTTAGGGATCTCAGAGTGGGTGACAAGAAAAGATATAAACCCAGAATAATTGCCCAGAGCGTTTTCCAATGAGTTAAAAACACATAAAACATAAAGAAAGGAATTTCTTTTAAAGGAATAAGGGGTAAAAATGCATGCAGGCCGATGGTGGGCAGGGGTGACATTGTCAGGTGCCTTGAGTAGGGGAGAAGGTTGATGGGCTCATGAGGGATACTTTAGAGGGAGAGGATTTTACTGGGTTCTGGTTCTTAATTGAGGTGGGGCAGAGTTTGCAGGCATTGCTGCATTATTAAAAGTTAAATAAAAAGGAACGATTAATGAAGCAACTGCATGACAAAAGCCGACCAAGCGAGGAGGAGCGTGTGAGCGCATGCCGTGAACCTGGCAATGTGAAATGACCCCAGTTCCGCGTACCGGTTTGAGACCAAACCAACCCCAAGCCAAGAGGGCTGGAGAAGCTCTTTCAGTCCTCACTGCTTTGAAGAATTTTCAAAAAGGTCTGAGGCCACCTGCTGCTCCTAGAGTACCTCCTGGGGGCTGGTGATTTCTGGTAAAGGGAGGAGGAGGAGGAAGGGAAGGGCAAGGGAGGAGAGAGGGGAGGAGCTGAGAGGATGTGCAGGGGTGGAGCCCAGCCCCCGCACCTCAGGGTGCTTACCTTGTAGCTGCCGGGAGGCAGGTCCCCGGCTTTGGTCGTTGGCACCGTGGCTGGGGCCAGGGCAGGGCCGGGGCCGGGGGCAGGTCCTGCGGCCGGGGTGCCCTTTCCCTTCCCATCAGGCCCCGGGTTCACTGCAGCCGTAGCTGAGGCCTTCACAGCCTGAGACATGGTCCCCACCTGCAAACCTCTGGAAAGAAACCTTTGGCCTAGGTCACTCAGGGATGGCACCCGCAAGCTGTCCCCCAGTCTCACATCTCGCCAGCCTTCCTTGAACTCATTGCTCTCTTGCTCTCTCTTTCTCTCTGGAAATTCTGGAGATCATGCATCTCTGATGTCCTTCCACCTGTCATGCCCTCCCTTCCACCCCCTATTCCCCTGCTGTGTCCTTCCTCTGCAACGAGAAGCTCTGCACACCGCTCTCCGCTCTCTGGGCTTCTCCGCCGGTGTGATAGCAATTGGCCCCGCCGCATTAACAGCACCCTGTCCCATTTGGGACTCAGGGTACCCCAGGCCTGTTACGCCCATGAATGAACGCTGATCCCATATGCAGTGCGTGCCATCGTATCCCCTCGGAGCTCAGAGAGGGGAGGTGACCGGCCCAGGAGCACACCGCCACTGGCCACTGCTAAGAGTTAGGACTCAGTTTCAACTTAGGCAGAGGATCCAGCCACAGGGTTATCATCGCTCTGCTGACTCGTGGTCCCCAGCGCTTGGCCCAGCAGCGTCTCCCGTAGGAGATTCTCCACTGACACCTGTTCAGCCAATGTTTGAATTCTGGTTCCTGACTCCTTCCTCAGTTGAGCTGCGGCCTGGGGCGTTGTCTGGGAACAGGCGTGTGGGTGCAGACACAGGCCTGGGACTGGGGCATGAAGGGGAGCCGAGAGGATGGATTCCGTGAGTGTGGGGGGCTCTGAAATAGGGACTGCACGGGCACTGGCCGGATCGGGCTCCGGTCAATGCCTCCGGTTCCTCATTGCTTCGGGGGCACAGGTGCCTTTGAGTGTTTGGGGAACGCCCTGTCCCGGGCTCCCTTTCATTTTGGAGGCAATTTCCGGGGATTTGAGGACCACCTGACAGTACAGATTAAAACCCTCTGGTCCAGCTGATTCCTGAACACTTTCTGTAAAAAAGGAGCCAGTCAGGGCAAGCAGCTCCCTCCCCCCGCCCCCCAAGGACTGCCCTCTCTGGGCAGGCCAGACATCTGGGCCACATCTGGGGCTTGCAGGCTCTTGCTTACCAACCCCCCCCCCCCCCCAACCCCCATGTCACTCTGTGAAGCAACATTCTCCTGAGCTGGCAGTTGGGCTTCTTCCTTCCTGGGGATGTTGCTCTTCTCTCTCTGTCTCTCTGTCTGTCTGTTTCTCCTCCCTCTCTGTTTATTTTTATCTCCTCTTTCTCCCTCTGCCTTTCTCTCTCTTTGGTTATGGGTCTCTCTGGCTCCCCCCTCTCTGCCTTCCCTGGGGCTCTCAGCAGCTGCGGAGTCCCCTCTTACCTGGGGACCTGCTACTTCCTGCTGAAGGACAGGCAGGCGGTCAGGCGGGCGGGTGGGCCGGTGCAGTGGGTGACTGGGGGCCGACCCCCCATTTTATAGTCTGGCAGACACCAGGGCCCATGGTCTGTGGCACAAAGCGGGAGCTGGCTCAGCAGGCTCTGGGCAGGGGGCGGCCCCCGGGGCCCTGATCTTGCCCTGGTTACTGTGGAGGACAGCACTTTCCATTGTGAGCCCAGCTCGCGCAGCAGAAAGCCTGGCCAGTTGCCACTTCACCTCATCCCAGGCCTGGCCCCTAGCCGGAGGCCTTTCTCTAGAACCCCAGCTGTGCCGGGCCCACGGGGTCCCTGCTGGCCACAGGTCCTGGGACAGAGGAAAGGAGAACCCCGGGGGGGGGGGGGATACTTGGGTGATAAGGAGCACAGCAGATGGGGAAAGCCTTTGTAAAGGCCGATGTGGGTATGATGTCAACAGCCCTACCTGCGGAGTGTTTGCTGCGTACCTACCACAGCGCTAGATGCACTCCCCACGCCGTCTTGGTCAAGCCCCAGGACAATCCACCTTATTTGGTACTATTTTCTTTTTTTTTTTAAAGATTTTATCTATTTATTCATGAGACACACAGAGAGAGGCAGAGACACAGGCAGAGGGAGAAGCAGGCTCCCTCTGGGGAGCCGATGTGGGGCTCAATGCCAGGACTCCGGGATCATGACCTGAGCCAAAGGCACACACTCAACTGCTGAGCCACCCAGGTGCCCCTATTTCATACTTTGAGTACCCATTTCACAGATGAGCCAAGCAAGCTCTCTGACAGAGAGGTCAGAGCCAGGAACCGCCCCCCAACAGGCTGGCTGGGGGGCCTGTATGCTTCATTCTCAGGCTCTCTGACTTTGGCTCTGGCCTGACTTTCTGCCTCCAGAATAGAAATCAGGATAGTAAGTGGGAGTGAGGGGAGGGCACTGTGCTCAGGTGAGTTGAATGTTCCAAGCCTGAGTCTTCTTCCTCTACCCACACTGGACCCAGATTCATCTCCTCCCCTTCCCTGACCTGCCTGTAGAACCTCTTCTCCATAATCTGACCCTGGGGACAGAGCTGGTGGCCAGGAACATGACTTCCTTGGGGGAAGCCCAGAGCCCTACCACTTCTTGTGCTCTGCTTTTTATTTATTTTTTATTTATTTTTTATTATTTATTTATTTTGTGTGTGCCTGTGTGTGTGTGTGTGTGTGTGTGTGCTCTGTTTGACCCCAACACAGGGTCTGGCACAGAGTGAACCTTCATTCAGTTTGAGGGGGACTAAATGGTTATGCCAGTGGCTCACAATGGAACCTGGGGTGCAGGGGGTGGTAGGGGAAGCAGGATGGGGGAAGAGAAGTAGGGTGACTGGCTGGGAAAAGTGGAGAATCACAGAGAAAGAGAGGAAGACAGAAATGCAGAGGAGCCATGGGGGAGACGGGCAGTGAAGAGGAAAAGACAGAGATAGAAGCCAAATAGAGCAATCAAAACTCAGAGCAGTGGAACACACACCAGGAGGCTTACCATCCAATTCCCTTCTTTCACAAGTGGGAGAAACTGAGGCCCGGTGGGAATAAGTGACTCCTACACGGTCACACAGTGTGAGCTCACAGTGAGCTGGGGGGGCCTGCAGGGCCAGGTCTGCAGTCTGGCTCCCCGGCCCCCAAGTGGTGGTGGCAGCACCGGTTCCTGCCTCTTCTGCGGGGGGTCCAGGGACCCGGCCCCCCACAGAGCCCAGCTCCCACCTTGAGATCACCATGGCCTGGGGCCAGCTCTGCTGTCTGTCTGCTTCTCCACCCCTAGCCAGCCTCCCCTCACTTCCCAGCCTCCCCCTCAGCCTTTCATCCTGGGCCAAGGCCCGGGAAGGGGGGCGGGAACCACAGGATGGGGCAGCCACTGGAAACTGGGCCAAGATGCCTGTGGCTAGGTGGGGGGGCACCCACAGGTCTGGGCTTCAAGGCCAGGCTGTCTGGGGCAGTTCCATGTCCCCCATGGCTATTGGCCACTTGCCAAGGGGTGGGGGCAGAGGTGGGGGCTGGCCCCCCATGCTGGGTGGCTACACCCTGAGCATTTTACTGACTTGGGTCCTGTAATCCTCACTATGAGGGGGTATCTCTGGGATGAGTTCCACTTGCAGATGAGGAAACCAAGACTAGTCCCTTTCTCTGCTCTCAGCCTTGTGCCTCATCCCCAAAATGGAATCGGGAGTCACATCTTTTTAACTCCTGAACCCAAGCTCTTGAAAACAACGCACTCCTGCTTTCATATGAAGAATTATTTAATAGTATTTTTTTCAGCTTTATGAGCACATACCGTTGTGTAAGTATAAGGTATACAAGGCATTGATTTGATACAATAATAAATTGCAAAACAATTACTACCGTCCTATTAGCTTCCACCTCCATTGGGTCACACAATTGCTGTTTCTTTTTTGTGGTTGAGAACACTGAAGATCTACTGTCTTAGCAACATTCAAATATATGATGTAGTGTTATTAGGTATAATGGCCATGCTGTGTGCTAGATCCCCAAACTTCCTAATCTGATAACTGGGAGTTTATCCCCTGTGAGCAACATCTCCCCATTTCCCCCACCCCCCAGCCCCTGGAACCTCATTTTACTCTCTGTTTCTGAGTTCGTCTTTCATAGATCTCATATATCAGCCATATAGGGTACTTGTCCTTCTCTGTATGACATGGTTAACTTAGCATAATTGCTCCCGAGGTCCACCTGTGTTACTGCAAATGGCGGAATTTTCTTTTTTCTCATGGCTAATATATATATATATATGCCTCCATTCATTATGGACACGAGGTTTGCCCCATATTTTGGCTATTGTGAATAACACTGCAAGAACCATGGAGTCGCAGATATCCTAAGGGTAATCATTTTTATTATTAGCAATGATGATGACAATGAAGAGGCACATAATGCTTTCTGCGTTTCAGGAGCTGTTCGGAACAGAAAGTGCTTTTCGTGTGTAATTCACGTTTACCCTCACAATACCCTAATCTCTTTGGCTAAGCCCTATTTATTTATTTATTTTTATATCCATTTTATACACGAGGAAACTGAGGCTCAGAGAGATTAAGTAATACGCTCGAGGTTCCCAGCCAGCAAAGTGGGATGCAGACCCAGGCCGCCTGGCCCCAGAGGTTGCACTCCCAGCCTTTTATCTTCATCGTAGCCCTTCATCACAGTCGTGCGTGTAACCAGCCCAGGAGGGAGCCCATGTTGTGATGTTACAGGCCAAGAGCTGAGATCAGACATCTTCCAGGTCACCCAGATGTCAAGAGGCAAGGCTGGCTTCCACCCAGCGTGGTCTTGTTTCCAGCCAGACTCTTTGCTATGTCGTGAGAGGCCCCTCTTGGGTCAACCCGGGGGGGAGGAGCATAGGGAGAGGCTACTCAAAGTGAGTTGTACAAACCCTGGATATCTGACAGATGTGCGACTGTTTGCACAGCTTGTTCACACCCACCAGCTCCTTTATTCTGCCGACAGAGCCATCTGGACTCCTTTTTGAACTCTGTGGGTCCTGGAGACCCTGGCTCAGCCCACCTTTCTTGCCTGGCTCCCTCTTTCAGGGTCCCCAAACTCCAGCCCCATTGGCCCACCAGCTGTTTCTCATACATATGCCCCAAAAGTTCCCACCTCTGCAATTTTGCTTAGGAAAAGCATCCCTTGTATCTCACTCTGTACAACTCCTCCTTGCCCTTTGGAGGCTGGTTTAAATGGCACCTCCAATATGAAGCCTACCTTGATTGTCCCTGCTAGAAGAGGAAGGCCTGTGGAAGGAGGAAATGTATAGGCATTTGTGGAATGTTTTCTCTGTGCCAGGCATGTTACATAACCTCACAACAACTCCGTGATGTAGTTTATTCTTGTCCTGTTTTATAGGCAAAAATTGGGGAGAAAAGACCTGCTCCAGGTCACACAGCTAGGAAGGGTGAAGTTTTTGGATTCCTTGTCCAGTGCTCATTCTCCTGCTCCAATTGGAAGTACCCCAGAGCTGATTAAGGTAGAAATTCCCCTTCTTTTCTTCTTCATGGCTGATCCCTGAGTGAGGCCACCTGACCCTTTCCCTTCCCGCTGAAGCCAACGCTGCTGACACCTCTCCATTGGGACTTCAGCCAGGACTGGCTTTTGTTTCAGCTGCTTGTATGCTGAGTCGGAGCTTTGTCTCCCGGGGGCCCTCTCCCCTCCCTGCCTATAAGAGCCTGACCTCGGCTGGTCCCAGCATGTTCTGGCATATTCTCTGGGTCCGTCTTGGTAAGTCCCAGGCTTGGAGAAGGGGTGGGTTCCACGCTCTGAGCGAGCATCGTGGGAGGTGGGGAGACCAGGTCTCCAGTCCTGAGGATGTCACTGTGCCATCCTGAATGTCATCCTCACCCTTACCAAGGTCAGGTCCCCAACGTCAAGACCAATACCTGTCACCCCCATTTAAGAACAAGATTATTCCTATAGTCCTGTTGCCTCAAATGCCACCATTAGAGTCACTTCGTTGTGTCTGGTGCTGTCTTGGGGAGGCTCTCTTAAACTTAGCACCCTGGCACCTGCTAGGGTGATCCAGCCCACTGGCAGTCACAGAACTTTTCCCATAGTGAGCAGATAAATTAAGACAGAGTGGGGCTCAGAGGCAATGGGACCCAGAATGGGTAAGTTTTGAGATGGTGTATAGGCTGAGAGTAAGGGAGACGACATTAGTCACTGGGCGAAGGTCACAGATGGAGAAGAAGAAGAATGGACCAAAGCTACACTTTCTCCTAGCCTGGTCCTATCTGGATCCCATCTGGATCCTGATATTGTCCAAACTAGACTTTATCATCCAGAAGGAGAGCAGAGGATCAGGGTGGAAGGCTATCACGTTCTTCTCTCATGTAGGGAGCTGGCAACATGACCCTGCAGTGCACCAAGTCCGCAGGACACTGGAAGGTAGGAAGAGGCATGGGGTGGTGTCTGAGGAGTGAGGGGGCGGGTGTAGAGGTCCAACCCACTTCCAGGGGACCCCCTCAATCCTCCTCCATTGAAGCCCCACCTCACTCTGGGGGGCATGTGATGAGGGCCCGTTTTGCCGAGGATGCATTCGAGGCTCAGAAAGAGGAAGGGACTTGCCCAAGGTATTGATTTGAACTTGGGTCTCCTGGTCCCCAGATTTAACCATCTACACTCTGGCAGAGATGGCAAACTGCTGATTGCACACAGTGTATGGGTGTGGTTTCTTTGGCCCCCTCTGTGTTAAAAATAATTTGTTTCCCTGAATTTATCATCAGCTTTTAAAAACCTGGAGGGTCCACAGAAACGTCCATATATAGCAATTGTCTTGAGAAATCGGAAAATCTGGCTGGCATTCCCAGGTGGCAAAAATAGGTGGCGCTGAGCAGAAATCACCCATTTGTGGAATCTGTACTTTGCATTTCCAGCCCTCCCCCATCCTTACCTACCTGGCCCCTGGGGGCATCCGAGTTTGCAGTCCTTACTGTACCTGCCCTGCCCCACCCTTAGTCCTGGGGTGAGGTCCTAATCCCTCATCCCCCACAGGACTCTAATGCTGGTCTCCACCTTTTGTTTCTGTCACAGATTGTGGTTTGGGATGAGGAGGGTTTCCAGGGCCGGAGGCATGAGTTTACTGCAGAGTGCCCCAGTGTGCTGGAGCTTGGCTTTGAGACTGTGCGATCTTTGAAAGTGCTGAGTGGAGCGTGAGTCTGGGGGGCGCGGTGGGGGGGGGGGCGAGAATTTGAGTTGGGGTGGGGCTGGGGGACAGGGAGGGATCTAGAAAGAGGTGTTCTAGGCCCTAACTTTTCAGGCTCTAACTGTACCAGTGTGACCTTCCTTGGGTCTGAAGTGCTACGGAGTGTGCGAGACAGTAGTGTAAGGTTAAGCAGGTTGTGCACTGCCCAAATGTAGAAAGCATCATTCACACAGATCCTGCCTGCTGGATGAGGCGGGTTTGTAGGGGGCAGACCTTTAAAATCTATTGTTGGGTCTGAAAGGCCCCTCTTTGAAAGCAAAAATAGAAGATAAAAAAATAGATATAGTAAAAAATAATGCTATTTATCTTCAGTTGAATGTTGTTGCTGGAGGCTCTGGGATGAGATAAGCTGTGTTAAAAGAAAAAAAGAAAGAGAGAGAGATTAACGAAATGTGAAACTGTAATGACACACTAACATCACACCGAGACTTCTAGATCAGCACCTCTCTGTAGAACTTTCTGCAATGGTGAAAATGTTGTTCCTCTGCACTATCTGATTTGGATCCCTGGTCACATGTGGCCTTTGAGGACTAGAAATGTAGCCGGTGCATCTAAAGAACTGAATTTTTACTTTAGTTTTATTTTATGTGAGTTTAAATTTAATTAGCTACAGGTGGCCAGTGGCTACTGCATGGGATAGAAATTTTTAGAAGTTTGGGAAGTAGCTTGAAAGAAGAACAATGTTCTTTCCACGTGATCTGGAGTCACTTTATACTGTGCCTGTGAGTGCCACTAAGGTCATCTTGGGTGGTACTTATGCACCTCACACCCCGGGGGAGAATCTGTTTTAGCTTCAGCTTTGTGTGGGCGGGGAACTGGGGATCAGAGGGGAGCAGTGACCTGTCCAGGGATATGTCCAGCAAATTGACAGATCCTTCCTGGAAGGAGAAAATATGCTCAGCTTTATTACTCATATAGGACAGTCTGCTACGTAGCAAAGGCAAGGCCATCATGGTGGTAGTGTCGCTTGTCCCACAGAGTCGCTTGTCCCACAGGAGGACACCAAGAGGTGCCAGCTGACAGCAGGAGTGGTGAGCCCCCTGCTGTTGAGGAGCTCTCCGTGCTTCAGCTGTGGCTCCTGCTGGACGCCCTCCCCCAGGGTGTGGGGTGGGGGAGGTCCCATATCTCCAGGGAATCAGGGAGGGGATGAGTTACTGTCTCATGGCAGCCTCCCTCAAGGAAGGGAGGTAGGTGAGAGGGTCCTGTGGCTGCTCCTCACCAGATTGCCTGTCCTCCCACATTCCTGGAGGATCACGAGGAATCCCGCTGAGGCTTAGGTCAGCCTGCCATCAAGCCTTGTCTGTGTGACCTAGAGGACCTCGTGCAAGATGGCCAGGCACCTGCCCGAAGCAGTTCCCCTACCCACGGGGCCTACAGCAAGGCGGTGAACTACACACGGTCTGGGCTGGGTTTCTCCAGCTCGGCATGGTGGGTTTGATGCTGGATGATTCTGTGATGGGGGCCTGTCCTGCGCTTTCAGGATGTTCAGCAGCATCTGTAGCCTCTACTTGCTAAGTGCCAGTTGCAAACAACCTCTCCTCCCTCCTCCCAGTGTGACAACTAAAAATGCCCCTAGACATTGGTTAAATGTCTCCTCAGTGGTAACTCCTAAGTGATAACCATTGATCTGGGACTCGGAACGTGGGTCTCTTACCCCTTGCACTCTCTACCCCCTGTCCGCAGGTGGGTAGGCTTTGAGCATGCTGGCTTCCAAGGGCAGCAGTACGTGCTGGAGCGGGGCGAGTACCCGTCCTGGGACGCCTGGAGTGGAAACACAGCCTACCCCGCCGACAGGCTCACCTCCTTCCGACCGGTGGCTTGTGCTGTGAGTCCTTGCCACCACCTTGTCCCAGGAAGGCCTGAGCCGCTCCAGTGGGATTTGGGAACCGATCGTCCCAGAGTTCAAATCCTCATGTCACTTCTTCAAGCCATGTGACGTCCCCTCTCTGAGCCTTGGTCTCTTCATCTTGAAATGGGGCCATGTCATGGGGAAGGCTCTGGACGAGATCACCGCATACATTGTGACCTTCATGGCTTCGGTTATGATATGAGCCCCTGTGTGTTTCACGTCCTTCTTTTCATGACATGGGGATCCTGGAGAAGCTGGGTGCCAGGGGTGGCAAGACAAGGTGGGGAGGAAGGTTCTATTTCTTCTCCCTGATTCATTATCAGTGTTCCTGATTTTATACTCCAGCTACTGTCTATGGAGTATGGGTGGAGGTGGGCATTATTATCTCCATCTAACAGATAGAAGAGCTGAGGCTTGAAAAGATGTGAGTTTTTTTTCTTCAAAAGCAACTTTCATTATTTTATTTTTTATTTTTTTATTTTTTAGACATTTTATTTATTCATTCATAGAGACACACAGAGAGAGAGGCAGAGACACAGGCAGAGGGAGAAGCAGGCTCCATGCAGGGAGCCCGATGTGGGACTCAATCCGGGATCAGGCCCTGGACTGAAGGCGGCACTAAACCGCTGAGCCACCTGGGCTGCTCACAACTTTCATTACTTTACAAATCACACAAGGCACATATATTTATCATCCAAAGTTCAGAAAGAAACCTGATATGTTAGAGGAAGAAGTCATACTCACATGTCTGAGACAGAAGCCCAGTCTTAACAGTGCCGGAGACTTCCTTTGGTCTTGTTTGTTATCAACAGATTCAATCTATACCAATTGTTTTTTTTTTTTTTTAAGATTTTATTTATTTATCATGAGAGAGAGAGAGAGAGAGAGAGAGGCAGGGATACAGGCAGAGGGAGAAGCAGGCTCCCTGCAGGGAGCCCGATGCGGGACTCGATACCAGGACTCTGGGACCCGCCCTGAGCCAGAGACAGACGCTCCATGGCTGAGCCACCCAGGGGTCCCCATGGTTATTTTCTTTGTATACATTTCTGGATGGGCAAATGGTATATACCTTTTGTAAGGTTTCTGTAACCTCATTACCCTTCCAAAAGATTTTGTAAGGAAGGCTGATTTGTGGGGACAGGGGCAGGGGTGTCAGCAGAGGCTCCTGGGTTCTCGGCTGGGCTTCTGGTGGTCCGACCGTTTCTTCTTCCTACAGAACCACCGTGACTCGAGGCTGACCATCTTCGAGCAAGAGAACTTTCTGGGCAAGAAAGGCGAGCTGAGTGACGACTACCCCTCCCTCCAGGCCATGGGCTGGGATGGCAATGAAGTGGGCTCCTTCCACGTCCACTCGGGGGCGTAAGTGAATCTGAGGCTCTGCCTGGAAGAGAAGGAGAGGCTGTTGGGGGTGAGGTGTGTGTGGGGGGGATATGTTCCGTGAAAACTGTGTGCTGGGGACTTTGGGGCGCTGGTGCCCACATTCCAGAGGAGGACACTGAGGCACAGAAAGGTATAAGGTAAGAATATGTGGGATCTCAAGTGGCAGACTTCCATACCAAACTGATATTATGCCCAAAGGATACTGATTGACCCTTGTCATTAGCTTCAGGCACAGCTGGATCCAGGTGCTACGGCAGGGTTCTGTCTTGCCTCATTGTGGCTAAATTCTCAGGCAAGCTCTTCCCAAGCAAAGGCCACACGGCAGCTTCATTCTTACCCCAGCCAGCCCCAGGGAAAGAGAGCGTCTTTTTCTCACTGATTCCACCAAAGGTTCCAGGAAAGGCTCTCATTGGCCCAACTTGGGTCATGTACTCAACTCTGAACCAATCGTCATGAGCAAGAAGGGGGTGGTCTGATTGGCTAGGGTTGGTCACATGCTCATTGCCAGGACTTGGAGGGGTGGCAGGGGGTCTCTCCCCAGAAGTGGGGAGAATGGATGTCCAGCCCTTAAGAAATAGGTGTGGCTCAAACATCCTGCTCCAAGTCTACCAGCTGCTAGGTGACTGAATCCAGCTTCAAACCCTGGAATGACTGACCCTTCTCACTCTTTCCCCAGGGGCTGGCAGGTGAAGGCCAAGATGTGAGGTCTTCATTTAGGGAGGACATTACAACCACCTTCTTGGAGTACCCTTAGGCTCCTGGTAGGGGTGAAGGTGAAGGTGGCAGGGTTTTTTTTGTTTGTTTAACAGTTTCCCTTTTTTTAACCATCAGAAAATCTAGTTGTTCCAAAGTAGGATGGGCCTCTTGTGATTCCTGAATCCACTTCCCCCTTATAGAAGGGGTAATGGAAGCTCAGAAAGTGAGACACCAATTCTTGTCCAATCCTGAGCAATGTAGGGGGTCAATGAGTGGAAAGAACAATAGCCTTTGCCTTGGAAGGGCTTCTGGCTAAGGGAAGAGGGGAAGGAATAAAATTCCACACTCCCTCCTTCCATCCTTCCTCCCTCCCATCCTTCTTTCCCTCGTCCCTTCCTTCTTTAACTATTATTAGCCCCTCTTCTGTGCCGGGCATTGCACTATGCACAAGAGATCCCAATGAACCAGACACACACAGCCCTACACCAGGAGCTTACCTGCTGGTGGAGGAGACGGACATTTTACAAGTAATCTGATACTTGTCTAATTATATGAGAACTACAGAGGACCAGAAAGGGACAGTGGCCTGAATTGGAGAACCAGCCCTCAAAACAAGCTGAAACCTGACTGATAATTATAACTTGGCTAGGCGCCAGGCTAAGAATGGCTGGAATGGTGTTCTTGGCAGAGGGAACAGCATGATCAAAGGCCCAGTGGTGGGGAGAGCAGAGCACATTCCAGGCAGTGAAGGAAGCCTGGGATGGCTGGAATGTGTATGCAGCATGGGAGCCTTTGCCCCCCACCCCCCAATTTGGTCCCCTCGCTGATGCCTCTTTAGGGTAACGGTCTGCCTCTTCTGTTCCCCAGCTGGGTTTGCTCCCAGTTCCCTGGCTACCGAGGCTTTCAGTACGTGCTGGAGTGTGATCACCACTCAGGCGACTACAAGCATTTCCGAGAGTGGGGCTCTCACGCCCAGACCTTCCAGGTGCAGAGCGTCCGCAGGATCCAGCAGTGAGCAGGGGGCCCGGCGGTGGCGGCGGCAACGAGGAGCAGATGTGTGCTTGTCTGGACAGAGGACCTGTGGCGGTTCTTCTGTGCACCCTCCTCTGCCTCCCCCTGTGGCCCCTGTGAGCCCAGCACCCATGTGAGCCAGTTCATGCACAGTCAGCACGAAACAAAAAAAAAGTAATAAAAAAAAGAAGATCTAGCGCTAGTTTGTGTTTTTTCAATTTTATTCATCCGCTCAAGCAACCTCGGTTTTTCCACTTTATTGATTTGCTCGCTCATTTGTCTGTGTCCAGTTCGCTCCATTGTACTCCTACCATCACCATTTCCTTGCTTCTGTGTACTCTGGGTTTCCTTTATTCTTAATTTTTCTAGTTTGGGAGGGTAGACCCTTGGGTCATTCATTTTAGACGCTGCACTTCTAAATGACCGGAGAGTCATTGTAGAGCTATTAATTTCCCTGTGAGCACAGCTTTAGCTGCTTCCCCCACATTTGAATTGTTCAGTCTGATATTTCCCAGTTTTCCCCTGTGAATTCTTCTTTGGCCCATGGGTTCTTTAATGGTATGTTATCTTTTGGGATTTTTGAGATATTTTATTGTCATTGATTTGTTCTTAGTCCGTTGTGGACAGAGAACACATTCTGTCGGATTTCAATACTCACGCTCGCTTTCGGCAGCACCTATACTAAAATTGGAACAATGTAAGATTTCAATACTCTGGAGTCCAGACTTAATTTATAGCTCAGCAGATGGGCTATTTTTGATAGACTTGGTTGCCCACTTGAAAACTGTTTATTTATTTATTTATTAAATATTTTATTTATTTATTCATAGACACAGAGAGAGAGGCAGAGACACAGGCAGAGGGAGAAGCAGGCTCCATGCAGGAAGCCCGATGTGGGACTCGATCCCGGGTCTCCAGGATCACACCCCAGGCTGCAGGTGGCGCCAAACCGCTGCACCACCGGGGCTGCCCTGAAAACTGTTTAAATTTTGAAGTTGTCGGTTGTGGTGTTCTGTCAATGTCACTTAGGCCAAGTTGAGGTTGGCTAGTGTTTTTGGCAAGTGTGGGTTAGATTTTTCTACATTTTTGCTGACTTTTTAAAAAATATTTTATTTATTTATTCATGAGAAACACATAGAGAGAGGCAGAGACATAGGTAGAGGGAGAAGCAGGCTCCCCGTGGGGAGCCCCATGCAGGACTCAATCCCAGACCCAAGGATCATGACCTGAGCCGAAGGTAGACACTCAACCACTGAGCCACCCAGGTGCTCTCTGCTGATTTTTTTTGAGCCTCAATTTTTAAAAAAGATTTTATTATTTATTTAAGAGAGACACACACACAGAGATAGTGAGGGATAGCAGGAAGGAGAGGGAGGAGCGGAACTTGATCCCAGGACCCCTGGATCATGACCTGAGCCGAAGGCAGATGCTTAACCGACTGAGCCCCCCAGGTGCTCCTAAACTTAAATTTTTAACCAATCACTGAGAGAGGGTTCTTAGTATCTTCTACTATATAACCTGGGTTTATCCGTTTCTCCTTTTAGTTTTAAGCATTTTTGCTTCTTGATTTTTTTTTCTTTCTTCCAGAATGTTGATACTCTATTATTAGGTGCACTTACACCCAACATGGGCTTGAACTCATGACCCTGAGATCAAGAGTCACATGCTCTACCTCTACCGACTGAGCTAGCCAGGCACTCCTAGGTGCACTTCTATTGCCGATTGCTGTCTTCCTGCAAAATTGTTCCTAATTTGTGTTTTTAAAAGCCATGTGCAAAAGGAAGCAGTTCTCTCCCCTAGCAAAATTTCTCACATTCCTTTTGTCTTTACCCGCTTGGTTCTCACACACTACCATGGAGTCTCATTTAACATCTTCTACCCTCTAAAGGAGGTCTTTAAAACAAATAAATGAATTCCCAATCCACTTGCAGCCAGAATGGGGAGATCCGGCCTAGCTCACGCGCTCTCCCCACCCCCAGGGTTCTTTATTATGTAGATTGCCTTAACTTCATAAGGCTTCTGGCCCTTTTTCCAGACTGTCTTCCTCTGCTGTAAGTAAGTGGGACAGAGACCGGACAGGGTGGGGTCTGAGCAGGCTGCTGGAAAAGATAACATTATCTGGCTCAGGAAGGGGAGGGATGTATCTGGAACATTTGCTCTTGAGTAATTCTTAACCTCTCATTGGTTAGCATCCCATGCATTCAGACGATTGTTTTCCTGGGACCCTCTGTGCACCGGCCCGCCCTGGGAAGTAGTAAACAAGACACTTTAAGTACTTTCTCTCACCAGGCTGGATGGGGAAGTAGGGCAAGTCTACGGTGGGTCCCAATATCCTGTGATACTGGGGGAAACATCCAGGACTGTGTGGCTGGGGTGGGGGCAGATGAGAAGAGAGGGATGGGGGAGGCAGACGGTCCTTGGTGCTTATCTCTATGACCACGTCTTCTCTGAACTTGATCCCTGAGTGTCCAACTGTCTCCCTTACACCTCCCTGTGGATGTCTGTCTAATGCACATCTCAAACAGAACCCATCAACACGGAAGCTACACTTTTCCAGCTGTTCAGGCCAAACCTGAGGAATAATCCATAACATTTCTCTTTCTCTCTCACTCTGTAATCCCATCCACCGGCAAATCCTACAGGCTGAACTTTCAGGAGGTACCAGAATCCAATCGCTAATTACCACCCCCACTGGTCCAAGCCACTCTGTCCTCTCCTCCTTGTGGTGCCACTGCTCCCACCTTTGCCCACAAGCTACCTGTTCTCTGCCCTGGCAGCCAGGTGGTTAGTCCTGTTGAAAAGGGAAGGCAGGGATCTCTGGCACAGCGGTTTGGCGCCTGCCTTTGGCCCAGGGCGAGATCCCAGAGACCCAGGATCGAATCCCACGTCGGGCTCCCGGTGCATGGAGCCTGCTTCTCCCTCTGCCTGTGTCTCTGCCTCTCTCTCTCTCTCTCTCTCTCTCTCTCTCTGTGACTATCATAAATAAATAAAAATTAAAAAAAAAAAAAAAGAAAATGGAAGGCAGATCTTGTCACCCCCTTGCTCAAACCCTCTCACACTTCCCACCCCACTCCTAAGAACAAAACAAAACAGATCGGAACACAGCAACACTTTAGTAGTTCTCTCTGAGAGACTGGCCATCACCTGCCTCTCCCGTGGCCTCCCTGACCTCATGTCCCTCTGGGGAGTCTTCACCGAACATGGCGAGTGCATTGGCTTGCTCTTTGCCAAAACAAAACACCACACAGACTAGGGGAGCTTAAGCGACAGATACAGATTTCTTACAGTCCCGGGGACTAAAGTCCAAGTTCCAGGTGCCATCAGACTTCATTTCTGGTGAGGCTTCTCTCCTTGGCTTGCAGGTGGCTTCCACCTCTCTGTCTCCATGCGACCCACTCCTCTGTGTGTGCACCCCTGGGGGCCCTTCCTTTGCTTGTAAGCACCCAGTCCTACTGGGTTAGGGCTACACCCCAATGGCCTAATTTAAGGACCTCTGTGAAGACCTTTTCTCCCAATTTGGTTACTTCTGAGGGGTTGGAACTTCAACATATGAATTTTGGGGGGAAGCATGTCAGTCCACAATACCAGGTTTATTCCCCCGCAAAGCTAAGGGTTTTGTTTTGTTTTTGGTTCTTGCTGTTCTTTTGGATATTTTCCACCAAACCCTCCTCACCTGCCTCTCTCTGGTCGCTCATGAATAAATAAATAAAATCTTTTTTTTAAGATTTTATTTATTTATTCATAGAGACACACAGAGAGAGAGAGAGGCAGAGACACAGGCAGAGGGAGAAGCAGGCTCCATGCAGGGAGCCCGACCTGGGACTCCATCCCGCGTCTCCAGAGCCAAAGGCAGCGCTAAACCACTGAGTCACTGGGGCTGCCCGAATCTGTGCTTTATACATAAAAAGAATTAAGTTTTTTTTTTTTTTCCCTCCCCAAGAACCAATTTTTACCTCCTGGGGGCACTTTTGCTTCCAGGGGGAATGTATAATGGATGGGTTTTAAAGAACAATAATGATGTCAAGAAATTACTATGAAGTTTAAATTATATGACATGAAGAAGGAACCAACATCACATGCACCATTAATATTATCATTATCATCATTATCATGAGGAAGGCATACTACCCCAGGTAAGGGAGCTGGGGGCAGAGATGGGGGGTACCAAAGCACAAGGACAGAGGCATAGAATAATGCCAACAATTTCCACCAACCATTCCTAAGAGCTGGTTCCTGGTACTAACAAAACCTCAGAATCCACCGAGATTGATTTCATTGTCCTCTCCGTAAAATTTCCTCACTTCTATATCTTCTTAATGCCTGTTCCCTAGGACTGACCATGAGACCACTTCCTGGACAGGCTCCTACACCCACAGCAGCACCCACTTCTTCCATAGTCAGTTTCCTAAAGCCCCGTTGAACGGCAGGACACAAACATGCAAACTAATTCATACTAGGTTGTAATTGGCTATCGTGGCTAACTTAACATTTTCCTCTTGTGTTCTCAGGTCACTCCTTCCTTATGCAAGATGGGTCTGCCATGGGCAGCCCAGGTGGCTCAGTGGTTTAGCGCCACCTTTGGCCCAGGGTGGGATCCTGGAGACCGGAGATCGAGTCCCATGTCGGGCTTCCTGCATGGAGCCTGCTTCTCCCTCTGCCTGTGTCTCTGCCTCTCTCTCTGTCTCTCATGAATAAATAAATAAAATCTTAAATTTATTTAATCTCTAAATAAATAAATAAATAAATAAAATAAAACCCATCAGAATCTTGAGGGCCCTAGGCTCAGGGAGGTTAAGCAACTTGCCTGAAGCCATCCAGACTGTAAGAGGATTGAGCTCACTGTGGATGGTGTAAGGTTTAGAGGGAGAATGAAAGAGATCCTGGGCACAAAAAGCATTTATAAATGGCAAGTTGCTAGGTTCCTGTCCTCTCTTACTACTTCAGAAGTAGTCCCTCACACTTTAGTGTGAATAACCGGGGAGCCTCTGGTCTATCAGAGAAGAGTCTTGAATTCCTGGGGGACAAAGCAGGCAATATTTGCTGAGTGAATGAATGGGGGAGGCTCATTAAAATTTGATGGCGGTCCTGTTAAGAACCAGCCGGAGTCAAAGCCAAGAGTGAGACTGGTAACCATAAAAACTAGTACCCCAGATGTGAGATGGCAGCTGGAGTGACAGGCAATAAATGAGACAATTTGTCAGGGGTGATCTTGGGAGGGGAGGAAAGAGCATGAAATTATTTTCTATGTCTTGCCAGGAGACCAATTCTCCTAGGTAATAAAGGCGAGGGAACTTGAATTATTGATGCGATTTGGCCAGCAGCGATGGTAGGCACAGAACGCTCATCATCAAGAACACTGCACCCAGGCAGCAGGACTGACCACAGTGTCCAGAACTGTGGATCCCAAACCCACGTCCTCTGGGCCCAGAGAGTGGAGGGCACTGGTCCAAGACCACACAGCAAGCACTTTCCACGTTACCACTCCTGGAGCTGGCATGGCACAGCGGGGGACAACACATTTGGAGTCATGCACGCCTGCGTCTGAGTCTTGGATCCCAAGTTTATCAGCCAAGGTGACCTTCAGGGTGGTTGGGAGAGGGCTCTTGGCAGGTGAGGCTCTTTGATCCTTCACTCAGTGCCCTCTCTGTCCAGTTCCTTCTCTTGTCCACACTCCCCTTTCTCTACCGTCTCACCGAGCCACTCCCCTGGGAGTGATGGGGTGACAACACATCGCTGGAAACTGTCAACCAGAAAGGAAAGAAGCCACCTAGAATGGAAGAAGGTGAGAAGTGGAAGATCTCACTCCTGTTGGGTGTGTTTGAGGGAGGAGGCCTTGAAGGAGGGAAGCAGGGAGGGGAGGGGTCAGAGGGACATGCTTTCCCCTGCACACCTATTCATCCCCAACAAGGACGAAAGCAGTGCCATGACAGTGACCCAGCCCCTGCCATGGTCTTTGTGGAGAGGAGAAAGAAAAGCATCTACCGAGCTTGCTGGGCACAGAGCCAGGCCCTCACACATCCATCCGGGCAGAGCTCCATGCGCTGGGGTGGCCCTGACTGCCCTGACTGCCAGCCCCGCCTCCCCCACCTGGCCCAGGGAGGAGCCTTGCACCGCCTGCCTGTTCCTACTTCCTGGGGCCTCTGTTTACTGTGCCTTCATTACAGGATTAGTGGAGGGGAAATATCAACCAGGTGAGGGGCCCTTCTTTTCCCTATTGCAAGCTCCTGAATCTTCTGACGGCAAAGCTAGGGGTGGCAGGCCCTTGGGTCCCCACAGTGGCCTCCCAGAGGCTGCAGTCTGCTCTTTCTACCCTCCGGGGACCTTCAACAGTTTCTGGGAGGAGCTTCTAGTTTAGAAAAATCATTCCCTGGGCGCCTGGGTGGCTTAGTGGTTAAGTGTCTGCCTTCAGCTCAGGTTGTGGTCCTGGGGTCCTGGGATCAAGTCCTGCATCGGGCTCCCCTTAGGGAGACTGCTTCTCCCTCTGCCTATGTCTCTGCCTCTCTCTGTATCTCTCATGAATAAATAAATAAAATCTCTAAAAAAGAGAGAGAAAAATCATTCCCCCTCCTTTCTGCACTGAATGGGGCTCGGATCCCAGAGGCCAGAACATGACCCTCGCCTGGTCAAAAATGGTCACCGTGATGGGCCAAGGATGGGCACATGACCCAATTTGAGCCAGGAGAGTCAGCTCTAGAACTTTGGTTGGAACCGTCTGGAAGAAGTTCCCTTGGTGCTGGGCTTGCTAAGATCTGAGATGCGAAGTTGGAACTTGCCACCAAAGCCAGTCTAAGAACAGAAGCAATGGAGGGGAAATCAGGTGTCAGAAATGGCCAGAGTGAGTCTCACCGGCCTATGACACAGACGTCCCCTGTGCCTTTTATCACAGGGACTAAATAACACTCTCTGCCTGCCTTTTCTTTTTCTTTTTGGCCCAAGTTATTCTAGGATGGGTTTCTGTCATTTACACTTGAAAAGGCCCCAAACTCCTTTACTTCTCCAAACCCAGGGGCCGAAAGGAAGAGGACCTCACCACATCCCCTGCTTGGTGCAAGCTAGGGACTTGGGTTTTCTTTCCGGGAAGGTGGTTCCTTTTTTTCCTCCCTCCCCTATAGCTCAGAAGCTCCTGGCCCCTCACCCACCGGCTATTGTAAGGCTTCAGTGACCAGGCGAGGATCATGTTCTGGCCTCTGGGATCCGATCAAATGTCTTGATCCCTGTCTCATGCTCCGCTCCCCCCACAGCAGGCATGATTCACCCCTTTGCTCAGATGAGAAGACTGAGGCCTGGAGAGGCACGTTGACATGCACAAGTTTGAGCAGGGAACTGCAAGCAGGGCTGGAATTCCAACCCGGGACGCCTGACTCAATGTCCAGGGTCCTTCCTTCTGTCCCCCTGTGGAGAAGCCTGACACTGACTTCTTCGCTGAGATTCAACCAAAAATCTCGGCCCCATGGGGCTGGGGTCTCAGGCCCTTCCGCCCCCAGGCTGCTGGGGAGCACACCTGGGACTCCCATCCCGGGACCCTCCTCCTGAGACCTGCGCCGCACTGCCACCTGGTGGTGGCTGGTGAGAAGCACACCCTCCCAGTCGCTGTCCGAAGGGGGCTGCTCTGCGGGGGGCAGTGGGTTACACACAGGCGCGCGGGGCACTTTCTGCAAAATGGAGCCCATATTAGATTAGGGGTCCTGATATTCCTTCTCTGCTTTCAGTATCAGCCACGGCCATGTCTCTCTGCCACGTTATTTTTCTCCTTGTAGACCTTGGACACCCACAAAACGAATCACATTCTCTTTTTGCCTAGGCGGCCAGGGTGCTCAGAACCAATGTACAGTCCTCCGGATTATTAGCAACTAGATAAGACCGTGTGACAGGCATTTGGAAGAGGAACTCAATTCCTGGTTCCATGTTCCTTTCTCCGAGACTCACTTTTCTATCTTATTTCATATTCAGTTTTCTGGTCATGCTGAGCTTTATTATAAACCACTTTAACTCCCTCTTTTTTGGGGGAGAAGGGGACAAAGCAAAGTTATACATTCAGAAAGAACTTGCTTACTTTTTGCAAGCTTCAGTTCCCTCCCCTGTAAAGTGCGCACAAGTATCCCTGCCTTGAAGGGTTTTGCTTGGGTTTGAGGAGACGCGCACTCAGTTACTATAGGTGCCTACCCTATTTCCACCCCTCCACCCCCCAGGGCCCTCTGCTCTTGCCTACAGCAAGCCAGGATGCATAAGGGATCCCAAGTAGAGATCACTTTGTCCCCAGTCCCACTCTGTGATCAGCAGGCCAATTGGGTGCCCCAGCTGGAGCCTGGTGTCTGGGGTTCAGCCCCTGGCTGCCTGCTGGAGGACGTTTGGCCTCCAGAATCTCCCACCTCCTGCCTGCAGGCGCCGTGGCATTCCCAGCTGATTTGCAGAGAACCCAGATGCATCTCATAAATAAAGAATGTACTGTTCTGCAGACTGGCTGCGGCATGGCCACGTGGGGGTGGGAAAGTCTGGAATAGACAGGAGCCATGGGAGGCAGGGAGGATCGTATGGGGGCTGCTGGTCAGGGCAGGGCGACCATGAGAACCCGGGGAGCTGTACTGGGAGCAGGGTGGGGAGGCGGCTTTACGTGAGGCCAGGATCTGATGTGGATTGTTGGGACTGCATCTTGGTTCAGACACCCTCTAGCTGTGTTTCTTCAGCCTCAGTCTTCCTTGTCTGTAAAATGGCAATGACATCAATCCGTGGCACCATCGGGCTATTATCACTATTGCTTTTATTTTATTTTTAAATTTTTTTTTTAGAGTTTCTACCTATGTATTTATATAAGAGAGAGTAGGGGGAGGAGCAAGGGGAGAGGAAAAGAGGGAGAATCTCAAGCAGACTCCCCACTGAGTGAGGAGCCAGACGCAGGGCTTGATCTCATGACCTGAGCCGAAACCAGCAGACACTTAACCGACTGAGCCACCCAGTCTCCCCATAACTATTGCTTTTATAGCGTTAGGCCAGAACCAAGAACATGGCAAATGCTCCATGTTATTTGCTCCGAGCTTCCTTAGTGTCTTCCCCAAGACTTTTGTGTGGCTTCTGCTATGGGCAATGAGTGGGGTGGGATGAGGACCACAGGGATGCGAAGGAAACAGGGGGAGGTGCTCAGGGCAACAGGTGCAGGTGTTTGGAGCAAGAAGGCACAGACACAATCATCGCTCACAGGAGGTTACCAAGTGCCTGAAAGGGGGGTGCATTTCTGCGAGCATGTCAGCTTGAAGTGTCTGATTGGCTTATGAAGGAGAAGGTAAACTTTGGAAGACAGAAGGAGCTGGGGACCATGGGGACACCATGACAGGTGTGGGCTGACAGGACTGAGGGCGCCATGATTACACCATCAGCTTGGCTACCCTGGAATAGAGCCCTTGGGTAAGTCACTTTTCTTACCCCGTCTCTGTTTTCCTATCTACGAGATGGTTATCCAGAACTGCAGTGTTTTAAGCTGCGGTTTAGTTATTCTTTGGACAAACATACACTGCGGGCCTCCTATGTGTTGGACCCTCTGCCAAGCCCCGGTGATGCCACGGTGGCAAAACAGAGCGGTTTTCTCCCACGGGGCATCTCATAGATTGGCTGTGGAATGTGCATGGGTCCCACCGACAAGCAAACAGATCTGTGCAATCCCAAACTGAAATCAGCCCTAAAGGAGAGGGACATGGGTGAGCCAGGGAGTGTGTGTAACTAATGGGCTCGACTTCCACCCAGCGGTCAGAGGAGGCTTCCCAGAGATGATGAGGCCGCCAGGCAGGGCTGGGCTGGGAGGTGTGAGGCCGGAGCAGGAGCCTGGTGAGGGACAAATGCAGAGAGTCGACAGGGGCCAGGCCAAGGTGGGGATCTTGCTTTGCTTCCTGAGACCTGTGGGGCATCACCGGCTGTGTGGGGGAGCCTTGAAGTCAGCTTTGCAGTTCCAGAGTCTTCTGGCTGGGGTGAGGGGGTCAAATTGGGGGGGTGGGCTGCAACGGAAGCTGGACATCCCAGGAGGGGATGGTGGAGGCAGAGACCGCAGTGACATGGGGTGCAGTGAGGATGACTTGGTGGATTGTTCATGAGGATATGCTGACAGGACTGAGGGCGCCTTGGATCTGGGGGTGAGGGGGCATGGCTCCCCTCAAGTGTCGGGGGTCCTTGTAAAGTCTTCTGCGGGGCTTGTCTGGCTGCCAGCATCTGCCCATAAAGGGGAAGAGAGGAGGTGGGAGGGCGGGGAGGGCGGGGAGGATAGGGAGGCTGCGGTGCTGGCGGCTGGATGAGGTCTGTGCCTTTTTCTGGCAGCAGCAGTGAGTGGCTGGCTGGCTGCAGCACCTGCTGGGGCGGCTGGGAGGGCTGGGAAGCAGGTGCGGGGCGTCTGGAGGGGGTCTGTTTGCAGATGGATAACGAGATGGGATGGATGACAGCAACACACACTCTGCCCCCCTTCTCTGTTGTCTGGACACAAAAGCCAAGACAAAGGAGCATTGGGGACGCAGGACACAGTGCACACAGGCAGGCCCATAGAGCAGACACATGCTGGAGACAAAGGAGAGGCCCCCGGGCAGAGGCAGAGGCAGGCCCACGCAGAACAAGGGGTGCAGAAGCAGGGAAGTCTCCCTTGACCTTGGGCAAGGCCTCCTTGTTTCCGGGCCTTGCTCTGGGTCCTGTGTGAGGAGGCTGGGGGAGACCAGGGGACCCCAACTTTGCCAGTCCCATCAGACTCTTTCTTAAAGGAAAACAGGTCATGGACTCTACAAATTCAAGGGTACACTTTCAGGTTGTGAGGATGATAAAGGAAGCGACCATGAACGTGGGGCGGGGTCGACACTGGCCTGTGTTTAGTCAATTCAACAGCATCTTCGTACATGGGGAAGAGAGTAGTGGGGTTTGTGGACTTCCTAGGGCCCCCTTCCAATGACTTCCCCTAAGGCCCCCTTCCAAAGACTTCCCCAGAGTACGAAGCTCCAGGCCTTTGTGAATCTCTAGTGGCCCGTCCAACAGAGAGAGATAGAGAGAGCCAGAATTTACTGAAGCCATGAGTGGGCTATGTGTTTTCCCCACTCTGATCACTGAAGTCTCCTAAAAGCCTTCCAAAGAGGTTATTCCATTTTACAGAATGTACTGAGGCCCAGAGGGGCAAAGTCCCTTGCCCAGAGTCACGTGGGGAGTAAGAGGCGGGAGTGAGATTCAAACTCAGGTCTGCCCGTTGGATGTCCTTGTCTTTGCTGACAGGAAGGCAGAGAAAGGCAGCAAGACAAAGAGTGAGTTGGCGCGGGGTCTGACAGTCCCTAGTGGGCTCTTTCATACTTCTGCAGACAGCTGGGGAAACAGGGATGCTTGCTGGTGTTGTTCGGACACCTAGATACAGCTGTGCCTGAAACCAGTGTAGCTCTGGACTCGTTTCTGCTCGAACGAGTTGAAACTGAAAAGATCCTGAAAAGAATACAGATGATAGAGTTATTCTTGTGATGTTCCTATTCTTGTGATTTTTCAGCTCTCAATACCAGGTACAGCATCTGGCATTTGCTCAGCCTTTTCTTGATCTCCAAGGCTAGTTGGGTCACTCATATTTACTCCCATTAGCTGCTCAGTCTTCCTCCCTTACAGCATTGGTCATAGTGACTTCTACTTGCAAAGTAGCTTGTCTCTGTCCCAGGCTAGGCCCGGTTGGCACGTAGTGGGTGGAACCTTCTCAAACCGGGGAGGTTTGTTAGGCCTGGCATGGGCTCTGCTGGGTGAGATTGTGCAGTGAGTGGGTGATGGGGCAATGAATGATCCACTGTCCCCTGTGACAGATGTCCCCTTGACTGACACCTGGTGGCCCCTGAGACTCCCTGCTGATGGCAGCCTGGAGGTGGTGAGGGGTGGAAGCACAAGGAGCATCCTTTAATCACAACAGGTAAGAAGAGCTGGTGGTTAACTACCCTGGCGTCCTTGGACTCACGTGGGATGACTCAGGTGTGTCCCACTTGGACACAGGCTCCCAGAGGACCTCGGTAAGATGGGGTCCTAGTTGCCCACAACACCCAGCTCCTTATTATGGACTGAATTGTGGCCCCCCACCCCAAATTCATATGTTGAAGCTCTAATCCCCAAGGTGACTCTATTTGGAGATGGAGCGTTTATAGGGGTCATTAAGATTAAATGTGGTCATAAGAGTGGGGTCTTAATCCAACAGGACTGAGGTCCTTATAAGAAGAAGAGATGGGATTCCCATGTATAGAGGAAAGACCATATGAGGATGTAGCAGGAAGACAACCATGGAAAGAGGCCTCAGGAGAAAGCAATCCCGAAGGCACCTTGACCGTGGACTTTCAGCCTTCAAAATGGTGAGATCACGAAATCTAGTTTGTAAACCACCTAGTCTGTGGTATTTTGTTATGGCAGCCACAACAGACTAAGACATGCCTTAACGCACCTCTTCTGGCTTTCTTCTCTTCACTATCTCTAACTAATGCTTCCTCGGATCATCTCCCAAATTAACCACTTGCGCTTGAACCCCTGTGTCAGGGTCTGGGAAAGTCCAGGCTAATACACCTGTCCACGCCTTATCCAGTGGGGACACGTGAAGGGAGCCACTGGAGGCAGGACAGAGATAAGATCCTGAGGAACACTGAACTCTAGTCTTCTGTGGAACTGATCCTGAACCAGCGACGTCCCTCTGCAACTAAGGCAGGGATTAACTGCTGCTGTGCATGCCAGGGCAGGTGAACGGACCCCCCAGAGTGACCTCCGCAAGGTGACTGGGGCGGGGGGGGGGGGGTGTCATTGTTCTTCAGCTGACTGTGGGGAAGGCACGTCCTTCCCAGGGAGAAGATGGGATGAGCATAAATGCAGATGGGTTTTTCAAGATTCTGAGTGAGGGTTCTAGAATCAGACAGTGACTGGGTGTGAATCTTAGCTCTGCCACTTTCTAGCTGGCTGACCTTGGGTAAATCACTTCCTCTCTCTGAGCCTCACTTTCCTTATCAGATGATATCCACACTCCCTCAGAGGGTGTTAGGCTGGAATGTAGATAAAGCACTTGGAACAGTGTCAAGAAAGTGGACAAGGGGTCAAGTTCATTGCATTTAAAGGTGATTCCAGGGGCCAGGAGAATGCCATGGCTGTGGGGGATTGTTGAAAGGCACATTCTTTCTAGGACATGTCAAACGCAGCTCTCCTCTGCGATAAGGTGCTTCCCCCTGCATTCAGGGAGCCCCACCCTCACCCTGGATGAGGATGGCTGCTTTGAGGACTCAGAACAAAATTTTTTATCTGGGTGGGACAGAGAGCTGCTTGCTCAGGGAACAGCTGTCAGAGAAGAGCTCCCCTGAGGCTGTGATGGATGCACACAGTCTTGGTCAATAACAGAGGTTGAGGGCAGACTAAATCTTTTCCCTGCAGCCCTTCCTCAGGGGGCGCGGCAGGTGTGGCCAAGCAGAAAGGTGGTGATAGTGCTGCTGCTGCTGCTGCTGCTGCTGCTGCTGGGGTCTGTGTGATTAGTTTGGGTAACAAGGTAAAGAAACTCACATTGTCACTAACTCTAGAACCCCCTGACTGCATGCATTGGGACAGTATAAAAAGGAATGAGGCACAGAGAGTCATATTTCCCAAAAAACTGGAAAGAGAGACTCTAACAAATCCTTGTTCACTCATGTTCATGGTGGCATGACTCACAACCATCAAAAGATGGAAACCACGCAAATCCGGACAAATGGGTAAGCAAAGTGTGCTATATTCATATGCTGGAATGGTATTCAGGGGTAGAAAGGAATGGAATACTGAGTGGCACCTACTACAGCGTGGATAAACCACAAAAGCATTCTACTGAGTGGAAAGAAGCTGGAACCCAAATGACAAATGTTGTATGATCCCATTTATAGAAAGTAAGCAAAAGAGGTAAATCCAGGGCAGCCCCGGTGGCCCAGCGGGTTAGCGCCACCTTCAGCCTAGGGTGTGATCTTGGGGACCCTGGATCGAGTTCCATGTCGAGCTCCCTGCATGGAGCCTGCTTCTCCCTCTGCCTGTGTCTCTGCCTCTCTCTTTCTCTCTGTCATGAATAAATAAATAAAAAATTTTAAAAAAGAGGTAAATCCATAAAAAGAAGGCAGATTAGTGGTTGCCAGCAGCTGTGGGGAGGGGACGATGGGGAGTAACTGGTCAATGGGTGTGGGGTATATTAGGGTGACGATTGTGTCTGGGAACTAGACAGAGGTGGTGGGCACACACTGTGAATATTCTTCTCAGCTTCTGTGCCTTGATTAACACAACTAAAAGGCAGCTTGATGAATGGGAGAAGATACTTACACATGACATGTCCAATAACAGATTAGTCTTCAAAATGCATGAAGAACTGATGCAGCTCAATACCCAAAAAACAGGTAATCCAATTGAAATGGGCAAAAGGCATGAACAGACATTTCTCCAAAGAAGACACCCAGGTGGCCAACAGAAACATGAAGTGGTGCTCAACACCATTTCCTCATCACCAGGGAAGTGCAAATCAAAACCATAATGAGGTATCACCTCACACCTGTCAGAATGGCTAAAACCAGAAACACAGGACACAGCAGATGTTGGCGAGGATGTGGAGGAAAGGAGGATCCTCGTGCACTGTTGGTGGGGATGCGAACTGGTGCAGCCACTGTGGAAAACAACATGGAGACTCCTCAAAAAGTTAAAAATAGGACTAGCTACCCTGTGATCCAGGAATCGCATTCCTGGGTATTTACCCCCCAAACAGAAAAACTCAAATTCAAAGGGATACCTGCACTCCTGTGTTAATACCGGCATTATTTACAATAGCGTAACTATGGAAACAGCCCTTGTCCACTGACTGACAAACGGATAAAGAAGATGTGGTACATAAACAGGAATATTACTCGGCCATCAAAAGAATGAGATCCTGCCATTTGCAACAACAGGGAGAGAGCTAGAGTGTATTAGGCTGAGTGAAATAAGTCAGAGAAAGACAAATATCATATGATCTCACTGATATGTGGAATTTAAGAAACAAAACAAGCAAAGGAAAAAGAGAGAGAGAGAGAGAAGCCAAGAAACAGACTCTTAACTACGGAAGACAAACTGTTGGTTACCAGAGAGGGGTGGTGAGGGGATGGGGGAAATAGGGGATGGGATTAAAGCATACACTTATCATGATGAAAAAAAAATTGGGATCCCTGGGTAGCTCAGCGGTTTAGCGCCTGCCTTTGGCCCAGGGTATGACCCTGGAGACCCGGAATCTAGTCCCACATCGGGCTCCCTGCAGGGAGCCTGTTTCTCACTCTGTGTCTCTGCCTCTCTCTCTCTGTGTCTCTCATGAATAAATAAAATCTTAAAAAAAAAAGAAGCTACTCCTTTAAAAAAAATATTTACAAGACAAGAAAACAAAGTGGTTAGTTTTATACTATGTGAACTTCAACTAAAAAGTCCCCAACAGGTATGGTGGGGGACATGAGTGCTCAGCGGTACCCAGTGTACCGATGGGACTCGCAGCTGGGACCCTGGCCTCTGGGGCACCTGGTTTCTCCAGGAGCTGCTTTAGGGATAAAGAGAACCCTGTCTCTACCCCCGCTTCTGGACATGTTACCATTATCAGAATTCCCTGGAATGCTTGGGCTGAGTGGCACTGCCATGAGCCAAAGAATCTTGCTTGTGCATCCTTGTGGGAATGGGTGAGCAACCTGGTCCAGTTTAAAGGAGCAAAGTTGATTCCCAAGTGGATCCTCTGAGATGTATGATGGCGCCTCCTCCCATTGCCATGGCAACCAACACTCCATCATACGAGGCTCAGGCCATTTTCAAGAGAGGCAGAAGAGAGAACATTGACACTTCTCTTTGGGGTTCCATCTGGTGTTCTTATCGGCTTGTGGGTTCTTGGGGCCCGAGTTAGCTCTGTAAATGTCACCTGGAAGACTGGAGTTCCTGGCAAGACGGGGTGAGGATGACATTTACCATTTTGGGGTGTGCTCGGCAAGGTCCCGGGCCTCCCCACAGGATAAGGTGAGAGGCAGAGTTACATTGATGGGGAGGCAAGAAGGGTGCCAGCTCTAGCTATCAAACTGGATGTGAATCCCAAAGGAGGTGGTACCAGTGCCCTGAGACTGCAGGATGAAGAAGGCTCTGTGGGTTTCCAACCCACCCCAGGAAAAGGGAGGATTTTTGCTCACCACAAAGGCACTCAACAGGTAGACAGAAAGAGGGCATAGGATCAGCGGAGCCCCCAGGACAGCTAGTTTGGGCTCCCCATGATAAGGAAATGTGCTGTGTTATAGGACTGGGGCAGAGGACAGCCAGGCGGGTTCAGGCTGTCTTTTGTGTCTGCTGGACATGGGTTCTGACCCCTCCTTGTGTTATTCAGTTCATGGCTCACCCTGAGTCCACCTGAGTTAGATGGTCCCCTCACAGTGAGCCCCCAGTAGCTTCTCATGATCATTTCTTTTGCCTGCCACCCTCCCTACCCGCACCCCTTCTCTCAATGCTCTCCTTGAAAAGATATCCCTAGAATGAAACATACTTGGAAATAGGACCACAGGCTCATTGTTGTTCATCTTTTTTTTTTTTTAAAGATTTTATTTATTTATGAGAGACATAGGCAGAGGGAGAAGCAGGCTCCAATGCAGGGAGCCCGATGTGGGACTTGATCCTGGGACTCCAGGATCATGCCCTGAGCTGAAGGCAGAGGCTCAACTGCTGAGCCACCCAGGCATCCCTCATTATTGTTCATCTTTAAGAAGCCCCAGGGAAAAAGAGAAGTGTTGAAGATCTGGAAACAGACAAGTGACTTGATTTTTTTTTTTTTAATCCAAATGGATATTGGAAATGATAGGCTGATACTCAGGAGAATTTGAGAACAGATTACAAAACGAGTGACTTGGGAATACTTTAAAAAAATCTTCCTGAAAAAAAAAAAAAGTCTTCCTTTTGTTTGTGGTCTGGGGATCCAGGGGAAAGTAGTAGACCTGATAACTGCAATATTTTGGCTGCGTCCTCTGGGCAATGCTGTGACCACACCCCATCTTGCCTTTTCTCTAGCTGTTCCACATGAGTCTTACTTCTCTGCAAGGATTGCTAGCTCTGTCAGTGCCGGGGCAGTATCTGGGACCTCCTCTGGGATCTTCAGGGTTCCCACAATGTCCTTGGGCTGGGTACATTGGCAAAATGCTATAGGTTTGTCGAGCGGGATTTGGATTTCCTGGAGACCAAAGCAGGGGTGGAGGGTAGCATCCGAGGAGGAGATGGACAATGTGGAAGACAGCCTGCAAATGTGGAACCTCAAGTGGTCAGTTCAAATCCTGCCTGGGTCCCCTACTGTGGCTGTGGGCAGCTCTCACAGCCTCTCTGAGTCTTAATGTCCTTATCTGAGCAATGAAAATGATAAATGACAAACAGAGAAGTGTAAAAATTAAATGGCATTATAATAATAAAAATATAAATAATTTTTTATATTATAAAAAATTATAGCATTATAATAATAAAAATTATGTTTTGAGCCTTTAAGTGCCAGGCACTGTGCTAAGCTGCCCTCTGCCCGCATTTCCACATTTAACCCACATAACCCTATGAGGCGGATTCCATCATTATCTTTACTTTATGGACTAGGAAACCGAGTCTCAGTAATGGTGTGTCCAAGGTCATCCGCTAAGGGGCGTGGACAAAGCTGAAATTAAAACCCAGGACAGGCTGGTTATAGAGGCCCCCGGAACCGTCTAGCATTGGTGCCCAAGCTTGAATGTGCATCAGAATCCCCTGGAGCGCTTGTTAATAAAATGCAGATCTCTGGGCCCCACCCCAGAGTTTTCCACCCCGTAGTGCTGGCGTTGAGACCTGAAATTGGCATTTCTAGCAAGTTCCCAAGTGATGTTGATGCTCCTGGTCTAGGACCACTTTCTGGCATTACTGCTCTACCGAAGGGTGGGTACTAAGCAGAGGGCTGTTCAAAAAACAAAGGACCAAACCTATAAAAGTGGTCAGGCCGAGGGGTGTCGTGGCACGCACGCGGGCGTGAAGGCGCGGGCAGGGGTTCGAATCTTCCCTCCACCGTAAGCGCGTGTCCACCTGGCAGGATTCACCGAGAAGCACACCGAGGGCCCCCGCGGGTGAGGCGCCTGGTGCTCCGGGGCCCGCGTCCCGGGTCCGCTGATTGCGCGGGGCTCGGGGCTAGGGCTCCGGGCTCCTAGGGCTCCGGGCTCCTAGGGCTCCGGGCTCCTAGGGCTCCGGGCTTGGGCTCCGGGCCGAGTCCAGCCCGGCCAGCGTTGCCATGGCAGCGCCGCGGGCGGGGATGCTGGAGGCGGGCTCGCCCCTTTGTGCCGCGGGGGCGGCGGCGCGCTCCCCCCACCCTCCCTGCCTCCCGCGGCGGGCGGCCCGGACCCCGGGGGAGTGGGGGGGGGGGCGGGGGCGAGGGGCGCCGAGGCGCGGCCGGGGGTGGGGCGCCTCCGCCCGCCAGCCGCTCCCGCATTAAAATTTCATGGGCGCTGCAGCAGCTTACAAAGACGACGCCGGCTGCGCTCGGGGGGCCGGAGGGAGGGAGGCTGCGGACGAGTGCGGGGAGGAGTTTGCGGTGGGAGGCGCTTGCAGGGGCTCCCCCAGTTCTGCGCCGTGAGCCCGGGCACAAAGAGCCCTCTGCACTGGCGCCGCAGGACCGCGGACCCGAGGTGAGCCGCCGAGGGCGCTCGCGCCCCCCCCCTCCCCGAGCGCCCGGCGCCCGCGCGCGGCCGACAGCCTCGCTCCCCGAGGTCGGGTCGAGGGTGGGTCCCGGGGTCCCCGGCAGCGTTCAGGGGATGGCAAGGGCTGCCCGGAGTGGCCCTCCTTTGCAGGACGGAGAGCTCCTGCCGCCGGCACTCGTCCAGCGCGGCCAAGACTCGGGCCTGGGTGGGGCTTGGGGCGGCGGGGGAGGCTGCGCTGGGAGGGAGAGGGGAGGGGGGTGCGGGGTGCGGGGTGCGGGGGGCGAGTTGTCCTCAGTCGGGATCCGAGGGCGAACAAAGACCCTCCCCACGCCCCGCTGCCGGACCGGAGGAGGGGACCCTGGACCTCGCCGGCCCATCAGGTCGGCCGCTAAGTGGCCCAGCCCGGGACGGAGCCCGGGTGGCCTGGGAACCGGGGTGGGGGTGGGTGCTTGAGCCCCGCTTCTCTCCTACCGAGCCCACCGCCCAGGGCCTGCTCGGGCTCCGTCGGTGGGACCCAGATTCTAGACGTGCGGCGCGCTGGGTGGGTCCCGCGGATGGGGAGGGCAGGAAAACCACCTTCCTTGAGAAGAATGATGGCAATGATGATGATAAAAATAACCCATCAGTTTGCAGAGAGCTTACTTTACGCCAGCAACGTGTTTAGTGCTTTGCACGCATTACCACCACAGTCCCACGAGGAGCTAAGAACCCCGTTTTAGAGATGAGGACGCTGAGATCCGGAGACGGTTAGGTACGTGTCCAAGGTCACAACGCCAGTGATTCTGTATCCAGATATGTACAATTCTAAAGCCCGGTGTATATCCCCAAACAGGTCTGGGGAGCCCTCAGAACCCTTGCCACCTCTCCTCCTCCCCAGGACGCTCTCTAGAGAGGCTGGAAATGAAGAGGGGGTTATCAGATCTCCTGTGCCCCCAGCGGAGGGTCCCGGGCCAGAGAAATTGCTTCTGGGACTCTGCAGGGGGAGGCCTGGGGGACCCGGAATCCCTCCTGTCCACCCCAGGCTCCAGACCAGCGCGCGCGGGGATTGCTGGCGCGCACACCCCACTGCAGTGCCGCCGCGGGAGATCCGCCCCCACCTGCTGCTGGGGGAAGGGGGGAGGGGGAGGGGAGGGAGACTGGTGCGGGGAGAGGGGTCGGGAGAGAAAGGCGACGGAACGTGCGGGAAAAGGCTTTGTTTTTGCCGGTGCCAACCCCAGACCGAGCGCCCACCCCGAGCAGAACGCTGGTTCTGGGCGCAGTGCTTTACTTTCCCGAAGCGCATCCCCCTCTGGGAGCACCTGGGGGCTAAGCGATCGCCTGGGTTTGTTGGGGGCTGTGGGGGGCGGGGGGAGGCGGGGATGAGTAATTCCACTTGACAGGGAGACCTGAGGACAGTGGTTCTCAGACTTTAGGGGCGTTGCTTCAAATATGCAGATGTCCGTGCCACGTGGCCAGGGGATGAGTCAGCAGGACTGGGTGGGGCTGGGCATCTGGGTGTTTACTCAGCCCCCTCCTCCCCGTCATCAAGCAGGTGGTCAGACCTTCCGCTGGTCGAGGGAAGGGTACCCCAGCCTCTCCCCCGCCCCAGCGCAGAACCGTGTCGCAGTCCGCGCAAAATGGTATCCCCTGGGACCCTTTGGCCAGTGCCTGGCTTTGGGTGGCACTGAATCCCTCCCACACTGGCTCTGATTAAATTCACGTTGAAAGAATTTATGGGTAGCAGCGCCGGCGCCCCTCCGCGCCTGCATTTGATTATTTGGTGACCCTCGCCATTTGAGAAGGGCTCTAGATCTACCCTGCATCTCTCTTACTGCTTTTTCTGTCTCTCCAACTCTTCACGGAGGAGAGAGCTGGTCTTCAGAGCCCCCCCCCCCCCCCCCAAGGAATCAAACCCCTTGTGCCAGCTTTAGGAGACCCATTCTCTACGCTTGCATTAAAAATGAGAATTTTATCATTTGGGGTGATTTTTAAGAATGAACGTATCAGTTTAATACAATGGAGGATAATTGTAAAAGGTTGGAGAGGACAGATGTACTCTATACTCATGTGCCCTTTGGTTGGACCTGCCAGTTGTTTTCATTTTTCTTTCTTTCTTTCTTTCTTTCTTTCTTTCTTTCTTTCTTTCTTTCTTTCTTTCTTTCTTTCTTTCTTTCTTTCTTTCTTTCTTCTTTCTTTCTTTCTTTCTTTCTTTCTCTCTTTCTTTTTTTTTTTTTTAATATTTTCATTTCTAACTCCCTTCTCTGGATCTGATCCGTGTTTCCACCCAGGTCACCTCTTAAGCTCAGCTTCAGTAAGGAGGTAATTTCCCTCCTCTGAGCCTCAGTCGCCTCATCTGTAGAATGGGAATCATACTCCCTGCCTTAGAAGGCTGTCATGAGGCTAAGAAGCAGTACGCATGTATGAAGTGCCTGCAGCTAGTAGGTGCCTGATAAAGATATTACTGCTGAGTGTGCCCACTGTGTACTGGCTGAGTTCACTTACATGGCCCCTAAGTCTTTTATTGATCTCGAGTTATTTGCTTTTATTTGCATTGGGGCTGTCGGTTCCTCTTCTGGGTGACCCTTGGGCTGTTTGAGCAGGGGGGTGTTTCTGGGGCACTGGGTCCATTGTGCAAGTTCAGTGGGCTGGTGAATAACTTATAGGCTATCCTTTGTTCCAAGGGGGTCCTTCCCTCTAGTCTCTGAGGCTTGGCTCATCTGTCAGCTGGAGCTCTTTGTGGAACAATAGCCAGAGATACACTGGGGCAGAGGCAAAGGCTGGTTGAGAGTGACATCTGTCTCTGTGTCCCTCACCAGGCTGATCGGATCAGATGAGGCGGGGGTCCCCTCCCCGCCTTGTGGTCTAGGTGGGCCCCTGTGGAAGCTGGATGAGCCATGGAAGGGAGGGAGAGACTGGGATATAATCCCAATCCAATTGTGTACTCAAGGGTATGGAGTAAAACACAACGCCTCTACAGCTTAGTGACCGTTTGCCAGGCTTCTTGCTGGGTGCTGCCTCGTGGAGACCCCGTGAAGAGGCTGGGAATTGGGCATTACAACTGAGACAGGCTCAGAGAGGTGGAGTGCTTAGCTCAGGATCACACAGCCAGTTGGAAGGAGAGTCAGGACTTCACCCTGGGTCTCGTCTGGCCCTGAGACGTGTGTTTGTGACTACAGCACCACACCACCTCCTCTCCTAAATGTCAATTTGATCCGTTGCCTCGAGAATGTGGAAGCAACTGGAATCAAATGACCCGATATGGTTTAGCAATCATGGGCCAGTTTCCCCAATGGTGGTGGTACTAAGGCTCCTGGCCACTCTGTTTTCAGTGTACACATCCCTTCCTGGAGGCTTCTCCCATTTAACTTCAACCCCAATTTGAACACAAGTCTTCCACAGCTTTGGGGTTCAATAAGCCTTAGAATCCAGCTGCACCACTTTCTCGATGGGTGATGTTGGAGTGAGACACTTTGAACCTGTTTGTTCATCTGTAAAATGGGGACAAGAAAACCCAGTTTATTCTTTTGTCAAGTAGTTGAAAGTGCCCCCAGGTAGTATCTGTCCTCAATACATGTTGGTTTCCCTTCATTCTCCTTTTAGTCTCTTCCCTCCCCCTGCAGCTCAGGGACTCCCTTCCCTTGTTTGAGGGCGACTTGCATTTCGAAGCTCCTCTTTTGTGCCTGCCGTGTTTGAATTTGTCCGGAAACAGGGTTTTCCGCAGCTCTGCAGATGGGTCTGTTTCCCTCAGCTGGGCTCCTGCGCCTCTTATTCCCGGGAGGCTCCCCTTATTTCTCAGCACTCACTCATCCAAAGCAATTTAGGCCAACATCTCCCGTATGCCAGCTCTCTGAGTAGCTATTTTATTCCAGAGTCAGGGAAAAAAACCCAAGAACCCAGAGGGACCCTAAAATGCAACTGAATGCATATTTCCCTGGCAGCTGTTCCTCCGTTACCAGGAACGGCACAGAGTTTGGGGGGGGGGGGGGATGAATATCCCACAATGGTGTTAATGAGCCGTGGGTGTGATGGTAGTATTAACAGTGTAAGAAAATAATAGAATATGAGCTAATAGGTAGTATTTATTATCCCATGTGATCCTCAGAGCAGCTTTGGGACGTGGGTGTCATTATAATCCCATTTCCTGGATAAGGGGACAGGCTCAGAGCAGTAGTGGGATCATTCAGCATGGCCCAGTAGGATGGACCCCGTGCTGTTAGGCCCGTCCGTGTCCTGTCCAATGCTGGGGGATGTTTTGGCTGGCACCAGCCCCAGCAAGATCTCTTTCCTGGTTTCCTTCTTCTTTTGTATCTTTTTTAATTTTTATTTTTAAAAAAAATTTATTTATTTATTTATTCATGAGAGACACAGAGAGAGAGGCAGAGACACCGGCAGAGGGAGAAGCAGACTCCATGCAGGGAGCCTGATGCGGGACTCGATCCTGGGACCCAGAGATCACACCCTGAGCCGACGGCAGGCGCTCAACCACTGAGCCACCCAGGTGTCCCTTCTTTTGTATTTTTAAAATATTTTATTTATAGGAACACCTGGCTGGATCCCAGGACCCTGAGATAGTGACCTGAGCCAGTTGCCCCTCCTGTTTTTTTCTTCTGATCTGCATCTGAAGGAATCAGTTTTGGCCTGACCCTGGCATCTACTCTCTAGTGTACTAGTGGGTACATATTTATTCCCCTCCTCTTCTTTATTTCTATTTCTCTCCGTAGCAGCTGGATGCATCTCCCAGCCCACCCATGGGATTCCAGACATGTCTACGTGACCATCACAACCCTACCAGCGTCGAAGGAGTAACCAAGGTGACCCTTCTGTGCACCCTTGGGATAACAGAGACCAGCCCCATGCTATGAAATCCATTGGTGTGGAAACCTCCTGACTCTCAGAGGTAGGAGGGATCTCTAGAATCTTCTGGGCTCTAATCCCTCAAGCAGAGCCTCCCTGCTGGGGCCTCTGACCTTGGCTTGCGGGTGGGGGGGGTGGGGGGGGTCTGTGTGGGGTGGTGGGGGCTGAGATGCCAGGGCCCTGGGGCCACAGGGAAGTTTCTGTCTGGCCTTTGATCCAGCTCTTCTCCATTCTTATCCTCTACGTCTAAAGGAGTTTTGAAAAATAACAAGTTATAATTTACCTATAATAAAGTGTACCCATTCAAAGCATACATTTCAATCACATGTTTTGTGTTTTGCTAAATGTGGACACCTGCATAACCATCACCACAATCCACATCTAGAACATTTTCAGCTCCCTAAAATATCCCCCTGTGTTCCTTCACTGCCAGTCCCCCCGCCCCGCCCCCGCCCCGCCCCCCGCCGGCCCCAGCTCCAGCCCCAGGGAACCACTGATCTGCTTCCTCTGCCTAGAAACTAGACTTGTGTTTTCTAAAGTTCTATTAATATGGAATCTTTTGTGTTGGGCTTCTTTTGCTCAGGATAATGTCTTGAGGTTCATACTTGTTATGGCATGGATCAGTGGTTCTGTCCTTTTTTGGGTCTAACTTTATGGAAGGCATGGTGTAAATGTTATAACATCCATTTCAAGTGCACAGTTTGATGACTTTTAGGAAATGTACCAAGGTACAGCACCCGTTGCCATAAATCCATTTTAGGATATTTCCACTGCCTCGGTAAATGCGCCCCCATACCTACTCACTGCTAATCTCCACCATCCCACCCTTGATTCCAGATGACCACTAGTCTACTTTCCGTCTCTGCAGGTTTGTCTTTTCTGGACATTTCACATATATGGAGTCAAACAGCACGCAGTCTCATGTGCCTGGCTTCTTTCATCTTCGAGGTTTGTCCAAGTCGTAGCATGGAACGGTCACTTGTCCTTTTTTTTTTTTTTTTTTGAAGATTTTATTTATTTATTCATGAGACACACACACACACACACACACACACACACACACACAGAAAGGCAGAGACACAGGCAGAGGGAGGATCAGGCTCCCCGCAGGGAGCCCGATGCAGGACTTGACCCTGAAACCCCGGGGATCACACTCTGAGCCAAAGGCAGACCCTCAACCACAGAGCCACCCAGCCGCCCCTACCATTCCTTTTTACTGAGGAGTAGCTTTCATTATATAAACGTACGACCGTTTGTGTATCCATCCATGCGCATGGGGTTTTAATTTGATCTGTGTTACTGGGGGTAAATACACCTCCCACTCCAGGAGGCATATCCTACTTCTGGGACATCACCAAGTATGGCACAAAGATTTTCTCAGCTGGTGAAAACAATTTTGGGAATGCTCACCGTGTGCCAGGCACTAGGTAACCCTTGAAGATGCTCACCGTGTGCCAGGCACTAGGTAACCCTTGAAGAATAATGAACATTGAGTTGCACGTTGGATATGTGGTCTCAAGGAGGCAATACTCTCATCTGTTCACCTGCCCTTAACGCCCATGCCTTCCTTGCTACCCTCCTAGACAGGGGTACACTGCTTCACCCAGGGGTTGGCGTTTCCCTCGAAACCTTCATTGCCTTATTGATATTGGGGTCCGCAGGGTTGGGGGAAGGGCCTTTGTGTCAAGCAAGGCTCCTCTGAGCAGCCCAGGATCTATTTACAGAGTAGAGCAAGGTCCTGGGACAGAGGAGAGAGGAGGGGATTTCCGAATCTTCCTGAACATTCGTGACCGCCCTGGGGAAGCAGCCTTGCAGATAAGTATTCCAACTTACCTGCCCGCAGCCTATCTGCCTGCCCTCTTTCGGTCTGTGCAGGAAAGTGTAGAACCTCAGAATCCCACGTGGGGGTGGAGGTGGAGGTGGGGGAGTGGGGATCAGCTTTTCTACCCCTCTGTGTCACAAACAAAGACCTTGTCCCTGTTTCATGGGGCCCCAGAGAGGGTCATCTTCCCACCCCTGCTTTTGGCATGGAGGCTAGAATTTTGTAAGCTCCCACCATCGGGAACTTCTGTGGACGTGAGTCAAGTGACCTCACCTCAAGAACCCGTAGATGTGGTGTCAGAAGGAGGCAGGAGGGGACTGGCGACTCCTGGCAGCGCTTCTCAGTTCTGGCCCTCTGTCGTCATATTCGTGAAACTTGGCCAGGGCTCCTCTTTACCTGGCGGTTGAGTGGGGACACTGGCACTGTGACTCTAGGGCCACATTCTTTCCTCCAGGTCCGGACCCGTGCCTTGAGGCTCAGGTGCCCATTGCAAACTCTGAACACCCACCGAGGGGCCCCCTGACTCTCCTGGCACAGGTCTGCCGGTTGATGAAGATAGCTTAGCTGTCACCACAGGCAAAATCGAGAGATGATTCTGGGTCGGGATTAGCAGGTGTGTAATGGGGGCAGAAGAGTATCTGAGGCTGAGCCGAAGGGCCCCCCTATTTCCTCCTCTCCGCTGCCTCGAACTGTGGGTTAGTACTGTGCACTCTGGGTGAATGCAGGGTGGGAAGGATCCCAGGGCGCAGAGAGAGAAAGAGAGAGAGGGACAGACTTCCCAGGGCCACACAGGATGATGGCTGAGCTGGATCAGAACTCTGAATTCCTGACTCCGTTCACTGCTTCCACTCAGCTATTGCCAAGCTGAATTTGTTTTACTTTGTCCTGGGCCCCCTTCTGCTGTTATTGGGGAACAGAGAGGTTGGTGAGGGCACCCCCCTCAACCCAAGGACATTCGGGGGTGGGAAGAAGGGAGGTGGTGGGCAGTGTGCCTGGGCCCAGCCTCTCTGGCTCCAGGGGGGCCTTCTTCTTGTTATCAGAGACTTCTGGCCATGCCCCCCACCTGGGGAGGGGGCCTGGGTGCAGTTTTCTCCTGCGGCGTGGTTGGCTCTTTTGTCTTCTAGGATGGGATCTACCTGGGAAAGTGGCTGGGAGCTGGGCCGGGGCTGCCCACCTGTTGGCTAGGAGCTGCCAGGTAAGCCTGGGGAAGCGTGGGGAAGGAAGTTGCACTGGGCTTAGTTTTATGGGGGCATGATCGTTCCCCCACCAGGAAGGCCCAGCCAGGTGGCTGGAAGGCTTGCTCTGTGCAGTCTTATGGGGGGTGTGTGGGGACTGAATCAAGACCACTGTGGGTGGGTTATGGCAGACCTTTCAGTACGTTCCTTCCCTCAGCACGAACGTGGACCAAGCACCTTCTCTGAGCTAGATCCTGGGGATCCAGAGGTGAACACCAGAGACACTGTTCCACCCTTGCAGATCTTCACACGAGAACATGATTTATCACCGTCTCAGCAAGGGAGTGAGCTCCCCGTCCTGGGAGGTGTGCATGTGTGTGTGTGTGTATATGTGTGTACTGGGGGAAGGTGGTGCCGAAGTGCCCTTGGTAGGGATGTTGTAAAGGGAATCCAAGCCTCCTGGGGCCACTGGAGCCTCTTTTTGCCCACCTGAACCCTTGCCCCTTGTCTGCCCATGCACCAGGCTCCTATTATTGCTCTTGTAGTCCTGCCAGGGTGGGAAACTCTGTTCCTGAGTTTCTTTTAAAAATCATTAGTGTCTAAAGCCCTTACCCACACCTTGTCTAGAGAGCCTGAGGGTCTCTGAAGGTGTCCCCCGCCTCAGGGGTGGGGTTAGGTTGGGGGATGGAGGCCGTGTCCTCGTCCTAACTCGCTGCACTCCCCCCCAGGAGGCTCAGCCTGGCCTGGTCATCTCTTTGGAGCCCGGGTGACTCGGGACTCTGGCCACGGTGACATAGGGAGCAGCCTTTGGTGGTTTCCTGGAACTCTGGGAAGACCTCATCTTTCCCAACTGCTAAGACGGAGCCTCCCATGGATAAAGGACCCTCCCGGTTGGCGCTCGGCTGAGGACATGCCCTGGCTCTGGAGGAGAGCTTGGGGGTGGGTGTGAGGGAGGCTGGGAGCCCCCTGCCCCTCCGTGTCCACCTGGACCCCGCCTGTTGGACCTTACCGTCTGCACCTGGAGGCCATTTCTTGACTTGGTGCCGACTTGGTCCCCCTTTGCAGCCCTGCTTGTGGCCAGTCCGTGTTCACCTGGGCCACGGCCCCGCCAGCCCCACCCTTATGAAGGTGGGGTCCCTAAGGACCCTACAGGACGGGGCAGGAACTCAGGGATGGGAGTCAGGGGGGAGCTACCAGTGGGAAGGAGGGAGACACAGCTTCGTGGCCTCCGTCGGCTCAGAGTCTGCCTTGCGTCGTCTGCTCTTGAGTGATTCTCATTTTTGTGGGTGCTTTTTGCATGAGGCTTTCCTGTGCCTCTGTGCCTCCTGTGCCTGAAGGTCAGAGGGAAGAGGCAGTTGGGGTCCGGGAGGACCCTTCCCCAAGTGTGGTCGAGTTCTGGGGCCCACCTGGAGGGGCAGAAGGTACGCTATCCTGAAAGGGCAGGGTTTGCCAGAGACCAGGTGGCCCAGGCTGGGGGAGCTCACAAGAGGGAGACAGATCCAGCCTTGTCCTCCCCAGGCTCAAGGGGTCGGTCACCCCAGTCAGATCACAGACCCCAGCTCCGTGTTGCACTGATCCTGGATTCTGTCCTTGGGGGGCAAGGCAGGCAGGGTGGGCCCCAGGCATAGGCAGCCTCCTCCTTACACGGCTGCAGGTTCACTTCCCTGCGCACGGCTCCATTCTCTACCCAGTCCAGCCGCTCCGGGGCGCGGGGTGGGGGTGGTCCAGCGCTTGTCCAAGAGCAGCCCATGGTCTAACATAGGCAAGTTTAAAAACTGGGCATTCCTTTCCTGGGGGGGGAAAGAGAGCCTGCATTGGTTCGAGCTGCCCTAACATTTACTACAGCCCCGGGTGGGTGGTGGTGGTGGTGTGCTTAAACAGCAGAAATGTGTTTTCTCATAGTTCTGGTGGCTGGGAGTCCAAGATCAAGGTGTGAGCGGGGGTTGGTTTCTCCCGAGGCCTCTCTCCACAGCTTGCAGATGGCCACCTTCTTGGCTGTGTCCTCAGACAGCTTTTTCTCTGTGCTCATGTGTGGGGCTTGGGGGGGGGGTGGTTGGTGAGGAGGAGGGGCAGATCTGGTGTCTCTTCCTCTTTTTCTAAGGATGCCAGTCCTGTTGGATTAGGGTCCCACTCTTATGGCCTCTTTGAACCTTAATTTCCTCCGTAAATGTCCCATCCCCAAATATGGTCTTGTTGGGGGTGATGGTGGCAACTTATGAATCTGTGTGTGTGTGTGGGGGGCACACAACCCAGTCCATACAGATGGTCACCACAAGCATGGAAAGCTGGAGCCATCTTCCCCCTCGGCAGCCCCACAGCCATGGGGAGGGCAGAGCAGAGGTGTGGGAAGTAGGGTTGAGTGTGGGAGGCACTGTGCTAGGATGGTCCGGTCCTGGAGCCTCAGGGATGGATTCAGGGAGCTGGCTGGACCAGGGCAGTGAGGAGGAGCCCCAGGAGAAGGATGTCCTGGGAAGAGCCTGGGCCTTGGAGCCCGGGGGTGTGTCCCCCGCTGTGCAGCCTTGGGCAGGTCACATCTTCTCTGTGAGTCTGATGTCAACTCTGGAACAGGAGCCATGTGCTCCCTTCCGGGGTGGGGCACGGGGAGGAGTCAGTGAGGGCACATGCCTGCACAGTGCTGGGCCCCTAGCAGGTTGCTCACTTAACACTCCCATCCCACTGGAAGGTTAGATTTAGGGCTTATCTATTTTCTGTGCTCTGGAACTGCCAACTCGGCATCTTCTGATCCAGAGGCTAGTCCTTCCCCTGCCTGTTTTCTTAATATCCATCTCGCATCAGCTTGGGGAGGTGGCCGTACTTTATTGCCCCCTGAGTAGCTCCAAAGGCCTCCTGGGCCACCCTCTCATCAGGAGTGAGCACCTACTGTGGCTCTTTCCTGTGCCGGTCGCTTGCAGTAGGGCTATAGGTGAAGCTCTGGCTGTGATTGAAACCTTCAGGATTGCACGGCTGAGCAATTGGAACTGGAGAATTGGAGAATGCGGCAGAGAACAGTCCACCGAGGCACAGGTTCTGAGTGCTTAGTGGGGTGGGAGTTAGATTCCAGAATGACCTGGGTAGGCTTTCCAGCAAGCCTGAACCAGCCAGGGCCTTGAAGGACGAGAAGGATGTGGCTTAGCTGATAGCCTCCAGGGCCCTGGAAGATTTGCCCAAAGTAAGTCCTAGGAGATGTCATTGCTCTTAAACAAAAAGGGGAGGTGGTATTGGTGGAGTTCAAATTCAACCAGTTCCTGAAATGCAGGACTTATCAGAGCCTTTAAAGTGCCAAGGGGAATTGTGAGTACTCAAGGACAGCCAGGATTCAGCGTTCTCCCCTTTTATGGCAACAGAGCCCTTTTCTTATGGAGCATCATTTAGAACTGAGGGGGCAATCGGGTGGGGCTTCTGTGGGGAAACTGCACAGCATGGATAGGAGATGACCCAGCCGGGCACTCTCAGGGGCTTTGTAGCACCGACTGGAAAGGCAGCAGACCAGGAGGGGCTGGGTGTTGGAACTTGGTTCTAGGAGTCAGGTGAGCTCTATGCAGTTTTTTTGGGGGGGGGAGGGTAGGAGAGCAGGCCTGCGGTTGGAGTAGCCAGAAGCCTGGCACCTGGTGGAGGAGATGTCCGCTGGACATGGTACCTCTGGACTTGATGCCCTTGGGGCATCACACCTTTTTTGGGAAGACGCTGCTGTGTGTGTGTGTTGTGTGTGCGTGCACACGCCAGTGTGCCTGAGTGTGACAGGATCCAGCCTTCTGGGAGGGGGCTGACCAGAACCAGGCAGGGGTTTCCGGCCAGGACCAGCAGGATCTATTTTCAGGTTAACCAAACTGTTTCGGCGGGAGGGCCCCTCAGGCCCAGAGCCGAGAAATTGGGAAACAAAATGGCCTGGGGCGAGGTCCTCGGGACTCAGGCTCGATTGGGGGGGTGGTTGAGAAGCGTGGAGGCGGAGCCCCTGCCCTGGTCAGGCCCGGCTCCCTGGCTGGCGGGGCGGGAGGCCTCTGGGGCTGAGCTGAGGGGCCCGGGGCAGTGTTGCATGGTGTGATTAACCTACTAACCCAGGGCTCGGCCGGGACGCTGTGGCGTGTGACGAGGTGCCTGGCCTTCTGCCAACCAACTAACCCACTAACCAGGCCCGAGCATGCCCTACTAACCCCCTGCAGCCAGACCCTACTAACCTTGCAGCTCATGGGCCTTTCAAGGGGCTGGGACGTGGGGGCAGACGACAACGCTCCAGAAGGCCCTGCCCGTGGCCTGGGATCTCTGTGCAGACCCACGTTCCAGGACAGGGCACGCAACTAGGACTGTCGCCAGCCCTGCCGCCTCCTGCTGAGCGATTCTGAGCAGGTCACCCAACCTCTCTGAACCCGTTTCCTGAGCCGCAGAGCGCGACTGTGACCTTCACCTCACAGGCTGCAGCGAGGCTTCCCCTGAATGTACAGTTCTTGACACAGGACAGATCCTTAAAAAGAACCTGTAGATATCTGGGTGGGAGCGGGGGTGGGGAGCCCAGAAAACGCGATTGGTCGTGTCCCCTGCCTGGGCCCTGGTCCCTCGGGGTGTTCTGCACACAGACCCTTCTGCCTGGGGCCAGACACTCGCTTTGAACCCTGTGTCTCCCCCACATTCTTCCTCGTCCCCAGCTTTCTTTTCCGTAGGCAGCTCTTTTGTTCGATTACTAACCTGTCTAACCCGGGGCTGCCTCAACCGCACCCCGACCCTCCCTTAACCAACTAACGGACCTGCGTGTGTTCTTCCTTTTCTCCTAGTGACTTCTGTGTGTGTCCGCTGAGGTGCCCCCGTCCGCTGGTGCTGTGCTCTCACTTACTAACCCCGCCCCTACTAACCTCGTTTTCTCTTCCCACTAACCCCAGCCCTGCCGAGCTCTGGGCATCCCTCCTGGCAAGCAGAGTTCCTGGGGCTGGTCCTGCACACAGGGGCCCTCCCCCTCCCCCCCACTTTGCTGCCCCGATTGGCTGTGGGTTCAGAGCCCAGGGCTGGGTCTGAGGCGGGGGACGGCCCTACTGACCACACCAGGGGCCCAGAGGAGGCGGCGGCGGTGCGGGGGGAGGAGGCCGGCCCCCCCCAGAGCACGAGCATCTCCTCTGGCGCAAGTCTGGTGGCCCCTGGTTAGGGTGGGGGGTGGGGGGTGAGGGTGGAGGCCGGCGGGGCTAGGGCGGGGAGCACTGGGCTCCCAGCCACGGGGCAGAGAGAGAAGGCGCCTGGGTGCCCTAATTTGGAGGGAGACGAGGGTGCAATTCACCGCACCTGAAAGCGGCAGGTGCAGCAGGCACCGCCCCGCACAGGACACGCCCCGGAAGCCAGCCAAGGAGGCGTGGCCCCCGCCGGAAGTCGGTGGGCGGGGCCTCCCTGCGTGGGAAGGGGGCCTCCCGCCCGGGGATTCGCCGAGTGGGGCGCGCAGCACCGGAAGTCGGCCTGAGGGGCGTGTCTTGCCCCGGAAGTCAGGGAGCGGGCGGGAGGGACGGGCCACAGGTGAGCGCGCAGGGCGCCCCGGTCCCCTGGAGCCGCGCTCCCCCGCCGCGGCGGACGCGGGCCGCTCCTCGCGCCCCAGGTCCGCACCCGGCAGCCGGGCGGGGCAGGGACGGAGGCCGGCCCCAGCTTGCCTTCCCCAGAGCCCGCCAGTCGCTGAGCCAGCCGGGGCCACACCTGGGGGTGACGTCACGCCTCACCTCCAGGAGGCCCCCGGGTCTGTGTGTGGGCTCCCTGCGGCTCCTCTGCACTAACTTGCTCTCCCGCGGCTGCCTCGGGGGCTGCCCGCCTGGGGCCCCAGGCTCCAGGCTCCCGCCCGGCTCCGTGCAGCTTCGCCTCGACTAACCCCTGCCCTCCCGGTCTGTTCCTCGCAGCGGACACTAACGGCTTGTGGATTTCTCCCTGACTAACAGCAGGTCTAACGCTCCTCGTTACCGCCCCTTTAGCAGCTTGGATGCCGGCATGGCTGGGATGGGGCTAACCCAGCGGAGGCGCCGGGCGCAGGGCGCCGCGGTGCTGCTGCCCGGGCGTCGGCTCCGGTAGAGCTGTCTAGGCAGGCAGGATGCAGGGGCTCCCGAGGCGGGGCCGGGGCTGGGCTGTGGCCGCGCGCCCGGCAGAGACGTTCCCGCGGCAGGTGGGGTCGGAAGCGGAGACCCCGGGCCCGGGCTTTGGCCTCTGGCCTCAGCCCGTCAGCCTCCAGCAGCCTGCATTTGGGCTTTGGTTCTCTTAACCTCCTAGCTCCGACCTAGACCCAGCGAACGGGTGGATGCACCCCTTGTGGACTGGGTGTTTACAGGGGATGATTCATGCATGGCGTCCTTGGTCACCAGCCCAGGGCCTAGAGTCCTTGATTTGGGGAAGGCCCAGGACGGAGAGCTTTGGATCTGAATGTTCACAAGGGTTCAGATGCCATCCCCCGTTTACATCGTAGTGCAAATTAGCTCAGCTTCCTCGTCTTTCTTTCATGCAGTGCAGCTGCACCGTGGCCGGAAGGGAGTTTGGATTGCTTCAGGCCTAGGTGGGGTGGGGGGCTCCTCTGGGAGCAGACAAGGGGAGCCCTGGGGCCAGGGGATCCTGGGTGGGCATAAAAGGTACCGTCAGGTCGAGATGGGGATGGCAAGAGGGACCGTTTTGCTGGCCCAGTCTGGTAGTCCTGTGGGAGAGAGTGGTTGGTGGCAGGGCTTGGAGGATTGGATCCGCTCCGGGACAGGGTCAGAGGCTGGCCTGGAGACTTGCAGGCAGGTTGCTTGGGTGGGTCGGTGAGCGCTGGTCTGGGGCCAAGAGCTCTGGCAGCCACGGGCATGGAGCAAATCTAGTGGGGCTGGTAGGGGAGCCGCCTGGGTGTGACCCAGCGGTACCAGTGGATGGAGCTCAGCTGAGGGGTGAGGGAGCTCTCTGCCGCTCTCCAGTGGCCGCCTCACCCATTTCACTCGAAGCGGGAAGCTCAGGCACTTGGCATTCCTGGAAATTCTCTTTATTCAACTACAAAGATCTGGTGTTGCTGAGGACCAGCTCTGGGTGCTGGGACCCACCTACGGGCCCTTCCATCAGGTGCTCGCTTAGCTCAGTGGGGGAGGTAGAGAAGTTAACGTGTAATGCAGTGAGATGGATGCTGTGCCAGGGCTGGGGAAGCACCCAGGAGGTGGGCAAGGATGCTACGCACCTAGTCCACGCAAGGCGCGGTGCTCCCCTGCCAGGGGAGTACTCTTCAGGGTATTTCAGGCTGGTGTATCAGGTGGGTGCGGGGTAGAGTGGAGTGTGGGCAGTCAGGGCAGGCTTTCTAAAGAGGGAGACACCTATGCTGAGCCCTGGTCGGGTGTGGCAGGGATGAGTTCTGGGTAGTAGGAACGGCAGACACCAGGTTCTGGGCATCAGAGGGTTGAAGAGGTTCTGGAAGGTTCACGGGGAATGTAGCAGGAGACAGATGGGAAATGGACAAGCACCAGGCCACATTGCCAGGGACTTTGAGGTTTGTCTGAGGGTAGTGGGGAGCTACAGATGTAACCTGAGGAGGGGGGCGTTGGATTTGAGTTTCAGACTGACAGTTTGGCTATTTCAGCCCAGATGGAATTTGAAGCTTATAATGAGTTCTGGTCAATTTTAGATAATAAGAACTTATAGCTCGGGGACCCTTAGATCCACTGTGAGATAAACAGGGTCCCTTAACCTTTGGACCAGCTGGAGCTAGTGCTGCAGTGACTGGGAAGTCCGGCAGGGGCTAAGCTGGGGTGACAGGGATGCCTCCGAGAAGGAGCAACCCTAAACATGTGTCACCCCAGCCCCTGGTGGTATGTAGCTCCTGGAGAGGTTCTGAGGGGATGTGCTCATGGGCTGAAAGTCTACAGGAGAATTGTCCTGTCTTGTCCTGTGTGGTTGCAAGGGGGACATGTGTGTGTGAAGTAACCTTCTGAGAGGCTGATCCTGGGGTCATGGTGGGTGACAACCTTTCTGGAGGCAGAAGGATAGGGACTAGCCCCCTTTAGAGAGATGGTGCTGGTGAGAGTCCAGGATTCTGCATGCGAATGTGCACGTGAGTGCTTGTGTGCACACATGTGTGTCCTTGACTTCATACCAAAGGAAGCCAATCCCAAGTAGGTGCAGTCTGTTTACCCCCCGCCACCACCCTCCCCCCCCCCCCCCCCCCCCCCGGACCCAGGCTTTTGACGTTCACTCTGGTGTTAGGTCTACTGAACATGAAGCCCATTAGAAGGACCTCATGAGCTGGGGAATTGGTGGCATACTGAGCTCAGGGGATGCCTGGGGTAGGGGACTTGTCCCATCCCAACAAAGGATTCCAAAGGCCCTTCTTGGGAGTGTGTCCAGGGACCCATAGTTTTACTTTAACTGGAGAAGACGCTTCCTGCGTGGGGATGCTGAATGTGGGGATAGATACTTGGCTACAGGTTAAAGACCAGATTTTTACATGGATCCGGCCATGGAGCGTGAACTTGGCTCTTTCACTTTTACTGATGAATGTAGCTTCCCTGTAAATACCATTTTGATATTAAAAACTGACTTACACCTGAAGGATGGCTGTTGCTTAAGAGGCAGGAGGGATGTCCATATAGTTCTGGGGAGGAGGGGGAGCCAATTGCATTCCTCAGGGGCTAAAGTGGGTTCTCAAACTTTCCTCAAGACTCTGACCTTACAAGTTGATACGTGGGGGCATTTCTCTTTGTTTTCCATTGTAGGAAAATACACCATAAAATTTTCATTGTAACCATTTTTGAGTGTTATAGTTTAGTGACATTAAATACATTCACATTGTTGTGCTACCATCACCACTGACCATATTTTAAAGAATAGCCTTAATTTTTCCTCAGGACAGTGCTTCCTAGAAAATCTGGGTTCTTATTGCTGAGGTGCTTATATTTCATTGGGAAGGCAAAGAGTTCCTTGGAGACAGAAAAAGGAAGGAGTTTAGCGTATGGGTAAAGGGCTGGCAAATATGTGGCACACATATTGTTCTCCACTGCAGCTACCGTGGCAGACATTGGTAGTTGATCACCTATCTCTCTTTGGGAATCTGGCCACACCTTCAGGATCTGTATCAAAACAGTCTTCTAGGCAGCTGGGTCCAGTCCATCGGGGTATCTTTAATCCTAGGAGTTGGTCCTAGGATTGAGATTCACGACAAACCTCCTTCTGAATCCCAGCGTTGTGTGTACCTGCTGTGAGACCTTGGAGGTGACTCACCTTCTCTGAGCCTCCACCTGCGCTTTAGAATAGGGGACAGCACTCTCCCGATAGGACGCCCCAAGGGAGTGTTCTCACAGACCTGAGACGGAGCCCAGTGCCTCATAAGTGTTCCCCTGACATCTAAGCGCCAGGTGCTGGGACAGACACCAGGGGAACTGTCACAGAAGAGGTCAGGGGAGGTGAGATAAGGATGGGCAGTATGGGGAGGCTTCCTGGAAAAGGTGACACATGAGGGAAGCCCTGAAGGATGGGGAAAATCAATCAGTTGGGATAAAATAGCCATGGCAGTGCAGAGTATTTCAGAATGGCTCCTCCGAGATTCATCAGACCAGTTCTAGTGGAGACGGGGATATGGATGGTGGGCAGGGCGGAGTGGGCGGCCCAGAAGAGGTTACAGCCTGAGCCACGAGGTAAAGGCTGGCCTGCACGGTAATGCTCAGGGTGTGTTAAGAAGAATCCGGGACTCCCAGGGTTGGCAGAACCGGAGACCCAGGAGAGGCAAGCCGCTCCTGTTCTGTGAGGGATGGAGGAGGGGTAGAGCTCAGTTGTCTTGCAGAGGCTCTGGACACGGGGCTGGGGGTGGGGGGAGCCTGAAATGAGGGGGAGGCCGAAGGGGTTCAGTTGCTGAACTTGCACACACACACCCCCGCCAACCCCACACCCCCTACACAGAGTTCTCAACACCTCCTGCCCCTCGTGTGACCCAAAAAGACATGGTCCCTGTGCCTCTAGTCCTGGCTTCCAGTTTTAATTCCACGGCTGTCCTGTCTGGGTGATCTTGAGGAGTTGCTTTCTCTCTCTGGGCTTCAGTGTCTTCTATAAAGAAACAAATCCACTGAGGGGACCTATCAGGCCCTGCTGTCCTCGAAGGATTAGAAGATGTCTAACCAGAAGACAACTCCTCCTACCCCTTTTGGAAGCTTCCAGCCACTCACTGGTGTCTTCCCAGCTCTTTCTCTTTTCTTCTTCCTCCTCTCTTCCCTCCAGGAACCATCCACTGGGTCCTCCCTACATACTGGGCACTGTCCTAGACTCTGCGAAGCCAGGCCACCAGCCTATCTGTCCCTCTAACAACCTACTGTGTTCTCCCGAGGACACTCTGCATTGACTGTTCCCTTCACCTGGCACATATGTCTGTCTGCTTTTCACAGGGTCGACTTCTCTGTGGCCCTCGGGTCTCAGCAGAATGTCACCCCCCACCCCCTCCTGAGGAATCTCCCCCTGACTACTCCATCCGTACTCACACTACCACTTCAGTTCTCAAACATTCTGCTCTCGGGGACCCTTTTATACTCTTACCATACAGTAAATGGTTGCTCCTGAGTCAGGGTGGGCACTGCCTACTCGAAAGGCTCAACTGGCTCCCTGTTTCATTCATTCCAAAATATGTTCTTGATGCCATGACTCAGTGCCAAGCACGATCCCGGGTGCCCAGGGTACAGCCATGAGGCAGGCAGGCATCATCCCCACCCTTGTGGAGCTCACAGGAGGCCAGGGGAGGCAGCACATGAGCACATAGATATGAAATCACAAACTGTGCCCAGCTCTCGCAGCGAGGAGTAACAGAAAGAAGAATCAATGTAAAAAAGTCTACCATGTTAGAAACGGAAACTGAGGTGTTTTAAAAAGAATTTTTTAGGGGTGCCTGGCAGGCTCCGTCAGTAGAGCATGCGACTCGACCTCAGGGTTATGAATTTGAGTCCCATATTGGATGTAGAGATGACTTTAAAATCTTTTAGAGGCGCCTGGGTGGCTCAGTCAGTTAAGCGTCTGCCTTTGGCTCGGGTCATGATCTCAGGGTCCTGGGATGGAGCCCTGCTTTGGACTCCCTGCTCAGCGGGGAGCCTGCTTCTCCCTCTCCCTCAGCCTCTTCCCCAGCTTGTGTTCTCTCTCTTTCTCAAATAAATAAATAAAATTTGAAAAAGTGTTTTTAAAAAAACTTGTTTGTTTATCCGTTCATTGAAAAAATAACAGTAAGCTCACTGCATGCTAATGTAAATAACCCATCCTTCTTCTAAGTAGGCTCTGTGCCCAATGTGGAGCCTGATGCGGGGCTTGAACTTAAAACCCTGAAATCGGGATCCCTGGGTGGCGCAGCGGTTTGGCGCCTGCCTTTGGCTCAGGGCACGATCCTGGAGACCCGGGATCGAATCCCACGTCAGGCTCCCGGTGCATGGAGCCTGCTTCTCTCTCTGCCTGTGTCTCTGCCTCTCTCTCTCTCTCTCTGAGTGTGACTATCGTAAATAAATAAATTAAAAAAAAAAAAAAAAAAAAAAAAAAAAAAAAAAAAAAAAAAAACCCTGAAATCAAGACCTGAGCTAAGATCAAGAGCCAGTCTCAACCCACTGAGCCACCCAGGTGCCCCTAACACATTCTTTATAAAAATATTTTCGGGAGACCTGGGTGGCTCAGTGGTTGAGCATCTACCTTTGGCTCAGGTCATGATCCCAGGAACCTAGAATCGAGTCCATCATTGGGCTCCCCGCAGGGAGCCTGCTTCTCCCTCTGCCTGTGTCTCTGCCTCTCTCTGTGTGTTTCTCATGAATAAATAAGGAAAATTTTTTTTTTTTTAAAAAACCCTTTATTTTCAAAACAAAATAAATTTCACTTTTTTTCTTTTTTTTTTGTAAATCTCTTTTGGATTCTAGTATCTGCTTCTGCATTCAATCTGTTGTGACATCATATGTCATATCGCCTCTGGAAAACTCTATCATACCCTTGTGAGGGAAGGAGATGAAAAAGAAATTAATGTGTCACTGGGTCCCCAGATCTGATCATACTTGAGAACCACTGCTCTATCACAAGACCTCTTTATTTCTTGCTTTTCTTTCTTAAAATGCATGCCCATCTGAAATGACCTTGCTTACTTGTCTGATGCCTTGTTTACTGCCTGTCTCGGGTCTGGATTTTCTGCACGTACCCAGAAGGCAGGGTCTCAGATGGAGCCCAGTAGAAGTGCCCAAAGTGGCCCAGCCAGAGCTGCAGTTCTGAGGTATGGGCAGCAGATGGTGGTGTTGCACCAAGACCGCCTCCTACTCTCTGTTCTTGAAACCTGGTTACTCTGGTGCGTTTGGGGATGCTCTTGGGGGGTGGGTGCAGGATGTTACCCTTTGGATCCCAGAACTTCATGTAGGGGATAGGGCCTGGCATGGGAAGAGGTAGGGGCAGGGAAGAGGCTGGAGAGAATGCAGCTGAAGACGGCAGCATGGAAAGAGCTCTGCTGATTTCAAACCAAATGACTTCCCCTCTTGAAACCTGTTTTCTGAAAAATGGGCAAACTGTGACTTTGGCTTCATTTCACCCTGCTTCTCCACTTTATCCTGATCACTCGGATAGTTCAGCATCCCCTGACGCTGTCCCCCTGAGGTCTAGAATGTTCCAAGAGCCAGTGGTGGGCTCTGCCTGCAGGAAGAGCATTGCTCCACACTCTACCTCCCAAACCCTTGCCTCAGCCCACCCAGGTGGACGAGATGGCAGCAGCTGTTTTCTGTAGGCCAGGTTCTAAATGCTAATGGTTCATCCGTGTTGATTCATGAAATGCTCACAGCATTTGAGAGGTTGGTTTCACTATCCCCAGAAAGGACACAGGCCCAGAGAGGTGAAGAGACGTGCCCAGAGTCCCGCGGTTGGAGGAGGGGGGAGCTGCTGCAAGTATAACCGAAATGCTGACTCCATCCTCTCCGGCCCACTCACTCCCTTTGCACCAGCTTCTCTCCTTGTGAGGCCTCCGTCCTCGGACAGCTGAGCACAGCTTGTGATTTCACATCAATGTGCTCATGTGCGGCCTCGCCTGGTCTGTGAGCTCCACAGGAGTGGAGATGATGCCTGCCTGCCCCGTGGCTGTGCCCTGGGCACCCGGCACTGAGCCTGGCACCGAGTCGGGGGGTCAAGGCTCAACCATGAGGCAGTTGAGGCTTGCAGGTGGGCGGTACCCAGGCTGACTCAGGAGGAGCCAGATCCATCCTTCACTGGCCATGTGACTTGGGGCTTCCTCTCTGGGCCTCAGTTTCTTCATCTAAAATGGGGACAACACTGTCTCCCTCTCAGAGAGGTTGTAGTGATTCAATAAGAGGGTGGATGCAAAATGTCAGCATGCAATGGGCCCCAGCGCCTCCCCTGTGGTTTGTCCTGTCCCGGGCAGGTGCGCCTTGCCAACAGATCCAGGAGGAAGGTAGAGCAGCCTGCGGATCAGGTGCAGGAGCACCAGGTCACTGAGCAAGCTGGCAGGCAGCCTCGCAGGGTCTTGGGCTTCCCTGTCTCCCCAGCTCCCGAGCTTGCCTGAATGTGGGCACCCAGGAGCTCAGGCACGGCGGGCAGCTCCCTGTACGCCTTTCTCACTGGGCCCACAGCAGATCAACAGAGTCTCCTGCACAAAGTGCCCACAACAAGGCCAAAGCCCCAGAGGCCCCTCTGGGGAGCCGGTGCTGTTCAGCTGAAATGCAGCTGGCTTCCCAATCCCAGCACAAGGGGCCTCTCCTGTGGGAAGGAGGCCTCCTCCCAGAGAAAAGCCATGGAATGTGAGGAATGCACTGGAGCCTCCAGCCGGGACCAGGATGGGGAAGGCCTTGGAAACCTAGGGCAGTGGGGGTATTTTCCCAGCCATCTCAGGGCCACCGGGGAACTCATACCAGACATCACCTTTTGGCATTGGGGTCAGGCCTCAGCCTCCTCGAAGCTTTCCCAGGTTCTCAGGCTGGGAGTGCTGGAGCCCCTGCTGGGCTTGCATGGCCTTTGACGTCAGTCTGTCACCAGCACCAGCACCCCAGGGTTCCAGCTTCTCCTCATGTGGGGCATGAGGTGTAGAGAAAAATCAGGCTGAGCTCTGCTCTGAGCCATCTGGAGGTGGGAAAGATCTAGACTCAAATCTCGACCCAGATACTGTGTCACCTTGGACAAGTCACTTGGTCTATCCGAGCTTCTTTGTCCCCATGTGGAAAAGAATGGGGCCTCCTTCTTGGGATATTCATGAGGTGGCTCCAGGTGTGCAACGTTCCTGGTGCAGAGTGAGTGCTCAGGAGCCATGCGTTATTATTGTCACTCCCGGAGGAGGTGGTTTTACAGAAACAGTGCCTGCCACGTTATCTCCTACCCCACATGCTTTTCTGATAATGTGCTCACTGTTGGGAGCCAGCCCCCATGCTGCCCCGGAGCCCGGGGATGAACCGGGGCCATCTGCAGCCCCGACAGCTGGGCCCCAGTGAGCCACCACTTGACAGTGGGTCCTTCAGCTACAGTTGGGCTGCCCTGCCGAGCCCCGCCGAAATTGGAGGTTTGGGAGCAAAAGAATGATTCGTTTTAAGCTACTTGGTCTTGGGGCACCTGGGTGGCTCAGTGGTTGAGCATCTGCCTTCGGCTCAGGTCGTGATCCCCGGGTCCTGGGATCAGGTCTCGTGTCAGGCTTTCCACAGGAAGACTTCTTCTCCCTCTGTGCGTGACTCTGCCCCCTGCCCGCCCCCCCTCCGTGTGTCTCTCATGAATAAATAAAAATCTTAAAAAAAAAAAAGCCACTAGGGCTTGGAGAGTTTCCTTAGGCAGCAACAGGCAACTGATACAGTTCCTTTTAAGAAACATCTCTGCTTCTCTTCTCAACTGAACTCAGGATGTCTGCCCCCCATCCCCCGTCCCTCTGTCCCTCATCCCCCGCCCCAAGCCCAGTCCCCAGCCAGGCCAGCGTCTCCCCTCTCAGTGATGCTGACTGGTTGTCCAAAGGAGAAATCTGGAGGCATCCTTCCTTCCCTTACTTTCTTGCTACCACCCTTGTCCGACTCCTGTCATGTTCCCTCCTAAATATCTGTTGATTTTGCCCACTTTCCTCCCTGCCCCTGCCAAGGCACCAGCACTTCTGTCTTGGACAGCTATGGCAGCTGCCTCTCTGGCCTCCCAGTTTCTTCTGCAGAATGGGGCTCTAGATACATAAATGATGCACAAAGCAGGTGAACCATAGGCATGAGGTTATGTACCTTGAGGGCTGGGTCTCAGCTGGTGACCTTCACTGGTCTCTTCCTTGCCCATCCTCTTTGCTCTTCAAAGCCCAGGGTAAGCACAACCCCCATCACATCCCGTCTGTGCCTAACACCCCCCTAGGAGGGGTCATGGGTGGGGACAGACGTTAAACAGGGAAGTGAGCATGCTAGCTGTTTCCTGTGCACTGCTAGGAAGGAAGGAGAGGACGGCAGAGGGACAGTATGGTCTGGGGGCAGCAAGATCCAGAGGTGGTAGTCGAGCTTCTGGGAAAGACTCAGCCACGTGACATTAGGAGGAAGGGAGTGTCCGGCAGGGGGAGCGGCAAAGGCAAAAGCCTTGAGGTGGGAGAGGCTGGTGTGTTGGAGGGGGGAAGCAGAGAGGAGGCAGGGACCCAGGAGGCTGAGGGGACATCAGGATGGTTGGGGGCAAGATGGGGAGCCCGGCAGGAGGCCAGGAGGGGGTCCAGGAGACAATCTGCATGGGCACAGCTGGGTGGAGACCCCTCCTTCCTCTCCTCCGGCTCAGCTGCCCTGTGCCCCTGATGTTCAGTGGCCTCTGACCGGTTTCCTCGAAAAGGCACTCCCTCCCCACCTCCCAGGCAAGGGTCTCTCTTAATAGACTCACTTTCTTCTGGAAACCCAGCTTAGCTGCCTGAGTGAGGTCTTCCCAGCACTGTCTTAAAAGCTCTGATTGAGCCATTTGTCACTGTCACACCCTTTGATCCTAGCCTGTCCCTGCCTCTGCCCCACCCCGTCGTCCTCTTGGGAGGGGCAGCTTCCCTGACAAAGGTGGCCGCAGCGCCACAGTCCCTGTACATGGGACTTGTATCCTCTGGAAGGACCGGCCGCGGGACCTCTGGCAGGTCACTTCACCCCCCACCGAGCCTCAGTTTTCCATCCAGGCCAGCATCAGAGAGTCGCCAGGTTGGTTCAACAAGAAGACGGTCAGTAGAGGGTTTGTGCATTGTGCAATGCCATTTAGAATTGGGGAAGCAATTCAAGTGATTTATGCATTGGTTTTCCCAACCAGGTTGTTTGTCTCTTGAAGGGCAAAGACAATGCCCATTGTCGCCGTGGCGGGGAGCGCTGTGTACACCATTGGTGCCCATTTAAAGAGACCCTTTATGGAGACAAAGTGTTCTTCAGGCTCACCTGGGGGATCCCTACTCCATGCCAGCACCGCTTGCTCTGGGATGACTTCCAGAGGACCTTGCCTTTCCTGGGTCCCGCTGGACTCGGGACCAGCTCGCAGCCAAGCACTCAGGGCTCTGACTTTTGTTTCCTTGCGTGGATCTTTCTTTCTTTCTTTCTTTCTTTCTTTCTTTCTTTCTTTCTTTCTTTCTTTCTTTCTTTCTTTCTTTCTTTCTTCTTTCTTCTTTCTTTCTTTCTTTCTTTCTTTCTTCTTTCTTTCTTAGATTTATTTATTTATTTATTTATTTATTTATTTATTTATTTATTTATTTATGATAGAGAGAGAGAGAGGCAGAGACACAGGCAGAGGGAGAAGCAGGCTCCATGCAGGGAGCCTGACATGGGACTTGATCCCGGGTCTCCAGGATCACATCCTGGGCCCAAGGCAGGTGCTAAACCGCTGAGCCACCCAGGGATCCTCTGGATCTTTCTATTTAATCAGGCCGGTGTGTCTCCAAAGGAGGTCCCCCAACTGCATCAGAATTCCTGGGGTGTGTGGGGGGGTGCTCATTACCAGTGCAGACCCCTCCACATCAGAATCTCAGAGGGCTGGACCCAAAGTCTGTCTTTTTAACAAGCCTCCTGCAAAGTGACTGTTCTGTTTACAGATGTTCTAGAACAACCGCATCGCAGGGTGAGCTGCTATGCAGAGGGGCTGTGTCTAGAGTCTGGGGCCCTTGTTCTCTGCACAAAACTCATGCCCAGGAACTGTGTGTCGATTGAGGGAATGAGGTTTTAGCAAGAATGGATTTGTGTGTGTGTGTGTGTGTGTGTGTGTGTGTGTATGGGGGGTAACTTTATGTCTCCTAGGACCTTCCCTTCCCTCAATAATTCCCAAGATGGGGATGAGATCTCCCCACATTTTCTGCCACGGGTAAACTTCACCACCAAGAATTCCCCCAACCCCGGCTGTATAATCTGCTCATTAATACACAGTATTGTAAAAGTGATCTATAATTAGATGCTAACCGAGTTTGCCGTAAAATTGGGTGGGCGAGGTCAGCAAGGTAAACCGGGAGCCAGCTGATTGTTATGATCAATCAATAACCTATTTATTCCCCAACATTTCTATTAACCTCTGCCAGCCAATCACAGTTTCAATTTGAAATGCTGGGGTCCGCTTTGCTGACTGGACAAGTCTGATTGAAAGCAGGCCCCTGACACGACCCCAAGGGCGAAATCCAATTAAAATCATTTTCACTTGTAGATTAATATTTTTAGCATGTTCTACATCCTGGGATTCATCATTCCTGGCAATAACTAATGTCTTGTGACACGAGCAGGTGGATTGGCACTGCCATAAATAATAATTGTGATTAATTAGCTCGTCACATCCTAGAATGGCTTTGGGGTGGCGGTCAGTGCAGCTTCTGGGAATTCTCCCACCCAACGCTGGTTGTGTGGACCTCTCTGAGTCCTACTACTGGACTGGCCTTTTCTAGGTAGGAATGGAATGTAGCGGTCTCTGGGTCTGTCTCCCTCTTGACAATGGGAACCCCTTGAGGCCAGGTAGTTAGTATGTGTCATCCATCCCAGCAAGGCACTTACTACCTGGCATCCCTGGCTTCCCTTCTTTGGAGACTAGGTCTGTCTCTCCACATTTTTATAGCAGGAATGAATATAGCCATGTTTCTGCAATATGGCCCTACTTTTGGATGCTGTTGATTTGATTAAGGGTTGGGATCAGCCTACCAAGCTGAACCAAGGGAAACCTCATGGTGCTGCCCTTGGATGCTGTTCATGGACCAGGAGTCAGGCCCAACCCAAGCTGAGCCAATGGAAACCTCATGGTCCTGCCCCTGGATGCTGTTGATTGGACCAAAGGTCAGGTCCAACCCAAGCTGAGCCGATGGAAACCTCATGACCCTGCCCTGGAATACTGTTGATTGGACCAGAGGTCAGGCCCCACCCAAGCAGGTCAAGGAATCCCTTTTTTTGTTTTTTGGAGTTACATTTAAGGAAAGAGATCCTACTAGCCCAGCTTGGGTATTCCGGGTGTCTGTTGACTACTATTTTCTGTCCTGGGAAGTAGTTGCAAACAAAAGCAATGCTGAGAGAGAGAAGGGATGAGGGCAGAAGCAGGGATATGTTAGGTTTCCCAGTACACCTCAGTCCCTCTTGCCAGCTCTTTCCTGAGACCTGGCTGCATTCCACATTGGATTCTCTTGAATCTCCATTTGCATAATAACAATTCTTTCTCCCAACCTTCCTTGCTTGAGTTAACTTGAGTGAGTCTGTTAGCCTTGACTGCAAGTGTCCCAATACATTCAGGGCCCAAGAAGTGCCCACTGGTACCCTGAGGCTGGCGGTAGAACTGTCTTCTTCCTCCTTCCTCCTGACTCCTTAGTGAGGGAAGAAGGGAGCAAGGAGGAAGAAACAACTCACATTTATTGAAGATCTACTAAGTGCTAGGTTCTTTGGAAACCCATGTGCTTAATCTTTCCCATCCTGGGAGCTAGATTTCATTCTATTCGTTTGCAGAGGAGGAGCCTGGGGTTCAGAAATGTTGAAGAACTTGTGATAATAGTGATTTAGCCAATGTGGGCCCCGGCAGGAAATCAACCAACAGACTGGAGGTCAGCCCCTTGAAATCCTGCAGAGTCTGAGATCCAGGTGCTAGTGTGGTGGGATTCTGATGAATTCTGGGATGCAGGGTGCCAGCTTCTCTTCATATGTCCACATGGTGGAAAGAGCTAGTCAACTCTCTAGCGTCTTCTTATATAGGCACCAATTCCCTTCACAAAAGCTCCATTCTTGTGACCTAATTATACCCCAAAGCCCCGGTCTCCAAATATGGTCACAGTGGGATTAGATTTCGACATATGAATTTTGGACAGGGGGGACAAATGTTCAGTCTGTGATGGTCCCAAATTTCAGTGTCCAAGTCTTTTTAGCTAAGCCCCAAAAATCAACCTGGAGGCTTTTTGTCATTGCAGTTTCCCGAGTCTCACTTTTAGGGATTCTGATTCCATAAGTCATTAGTCTGTGGTGCATTTTCCTTTTGAGATGTTTCCCAGAGCCTTTGGACAATCAGCCAGATTTAGAGATTCACAAGTGCATTGTCACATTAAAAGCACTAAAAAAGTCCTGCAAACAAGACACTCATGCAGTTGTATTAAACCCAGCTTGCCAAAGTAAACTGAACACAGATACTTCTCTCTCTCTCTCTCTCTTTTTTAACCACACCACCTATTTTTATAAGGTCCAATGCTCAGAGACAGTCTACCAACATTTTTCCCTTAATAATTCCATACTCTTAAATCCAATGATGCTTTCATGCCTGTCCTACCATTTTACTGAATCCACTGCGTCTTTTTCTCTCTGAGAGCAGGGATAGTGTCTGTCTTAATTGCGATATCATCCAAACAGAGCCTGATTAATTGAATGTGTCTCAAAATTATTTCTGAACAGGGGACATACCACCTATCCAATGATGGCAAAGTTGATATTGGGGGAGGAAAGATTTAAAACTTAGAGATGTTGATTGTCCCTTAGTCTTTCCAGATTTGAATCTCCTGATATTCATCTTATATCTGGTCATAGCTGGGAAGCCCAAGAACCACCTTTGGTTGACAGTTGTGGATGTTGGATGCTAGCAGTCCCCTTCCTTCGCTGAGCTGCTCTTCTGCTGCTCTGCGATTTGCTGTTAACAAACTTGGTTCCCAGGTATGAGCCCTCCTGAGAGATGAGAAGGTTCTCATCTCTCCACTTCCTCTGCTTTCAGCCACCAGGGGATCGAAGAGAGCAGTGCTAAGGCTATTTAAATGGACTTCTCTGCTTCTCTGCGGAGAGAGCCCTTGTGTTGGAAATTGGGTTAAATTCAGCATGCATAAACCATTCACAATGGTTCTTTACACCCCAGGAGCACTAAGATCCCACTAATCTTCAGTCAAAACAATTAGAGCATGAAGGGTGGCATATTCATCCCAAAGGCACTTGGGCATCTGGAAGTTAGGAAGAGACTGGACCACCCGCATTCACTGGGAGCTTTGACTTTTGAGTGGTGCAGTGACAGAGCAGGAGTCCCGAGACCTGGAAGATTCTGCTGGGTATGGTGGAAAGAAGGCTTGGGTCAAGTTGGATCAGGTGTCTCCCTCCACGGAGTGAACACTTAGCATGTGCAAGGCCCTTGAAATGCACCACCTCACTGCATCCTTGCAAGACCTTTGTTACCATTATCTGCTATGACAGCAGAAGAAACTGAAGCACAAGAAGTTAAATACTGTACCTTTCAGGGCCCCACAGGAAAGGGATGGCATTCAAATTAGTCTACTTTGAGAGGAGCCTAATCAAGGCAACATTTGCAGAGGAGAGTCAGTGTATCCATTTTCTATTGCTGGGTAACAAATGGCCCCGGCCCAGGGACTTTATACAGCTCCCATCTGGAGCTTACAGTTCTGTAAGTCAGTAGTCCAGGTACTGTGTTGTTGGGTTTTCTGCTCAAGATCTCAGAAAGGTCAAAATTAACATCTTGCTGAGGCTGTGATCTCACCTGGGGCTCAGACTTCTTCTTCAATTTCATTCAGGTTGTTGGCAGAACTCAGTTCCTTGTGGCTGTGGGACTAAAGGCCCTGTTCTTATGCTGACTGCTCTCCAAGGAGTGCCCTCAGCAGCTAGCAACCACCCTCAGGTCCTTGACACGTATTCCCCTCCATAGGCAGCTCACCACATGGATGTTTGCTCCTTCGAGGCCAGTGGGAGATGTTCTCTCACACTTCAAAATCTCTCTTAACGTCTCTTAAGGATTGCCTGATTAGGTTAGGCCCACCCACGGTACTCTTCCTTTTGATGAACTCAAAGTCAGCTGATGAGTAACTGAATCACAGAGTGGCATCTCATCCTTGTCACAAGTTCAGCCCCATGCTCAAGGGGAGGGGATTTTACAGGGTGTATTTACTAGGAAATGGGGATCTTGAAGGCCCTCTTAGTGTTTCTGTCCCCCAAACACAGGAAGTCAGGGACTGCCAGGCATAATGCAGCTCTCTGGACTAGAATCACTGTTGACTTGATCACCATTGCTGATCGTGAGTCAAATGAGGAAAGGGGATGGTCACTGGAGCTGTGAGGCAGTGAAGGCTGTGTGGAGAGGACATCTCACTTAAACTGGGACCTTTGGTTGAAGGACACAGCTAGTTTATGGCAAATGTAGCAAGGAGGAAACTAGGGACCAGATACCTCGTACCCTGTTGTAGCTCTCCATTGGCTGATCTCAACAAGAAGCTGGAGACCAAGGGAGTCAACTCTTCATGTAATTAATAGATGTCAACTTCTCAGGGCAAAGCATAGGATAGAGGAAGACGAAGAGGGGATTGAGAGGGACACACAGAAGGTATCACCACAAGTGACATTTTGGGGTCACATATCTAGTGATGTCAGAATTGAGATTCAAGATATTGGCTGGGCTGTAGTCTCATCTGAGGCTCAGCTGGGGAAGGATCTACTTCTAAGCTCACATGTTATAGGCAGAATTCAATGTGGGCTGTAGGTCTAGGGGCCTCAGGGTTTTTTTACTTGTTTTGTTTTGATTTTTTGCCAGCTGTTGTTTAGAAGCTGCCCTTGGTGCCTTAGCTGGTTGTTAACTGAGGGCCACCTTCATTTTTTTTTTTGCCATATGGGCCTCTCCAACATGGCAGATGGTTTCATCAAAGCCAGCAAAGAGGGTCCCCTAGCAAGATGAGCATTGCAGTGTCACAACAATGTTACTGTCACCCTCACTATTGTCTTGGTTAGAAGCAGGTCATGTGTCCTGACCATAGGCAAGGAGAGTTCCTTACACAAGGGGGTGAGTACTGGGATGTGGGGCTAATAGGGGGACACCTTAGTGTCTGTCTGCCACTGATTGTGTGAGGTAGATGGAGCCAGCCAAGTGGAGATCTGACTTGCCAGGTAGAGGGACACAGCAAGAGCAAAGGCCCTGAGGCGGGAGCCTGCTTGGTGTGTCTTACAGAACAGCAAGGAACCAAGAGTAGGGGATGAGAGCAGGAGCTGAGGGAGTAGTGGGGAGGGGAAAAGTCTTGTGGACTTTGTGGGTCAGAACAGATCTTTTGGATTTTATTCTGAGAGTCACAAGGAACCCCTGGAAGGATTTGAGCAACGGTATGCCACGGTCCAATTTACTTACTTGTTTATTTCCCCAGGTTAAAAAATGATAGAAATACACATTACATACAATTTTCATTATAACCAGTTTATTTTTATTTTTTAAAAAGATTTTATTTATTTATTCAAGAGAGACTTAGAGAGAAGCAGAGACACAGGCAGGGGGAGAAGCAGGCTCCCTGCAGGGAGCCAGATGCAGGACTTGATCCTGGACCCCAGGATCACGCCCTGAACCAAAGGCAGATGCTCAACTGCTGAGCCACCCAGACGTCCCTGTTGCAACCAATTTACAGGATACCATTCTGTGGTGTTTAGCTCATACTCGCAGTGTTGTGAGCAAATATGAACTACCACCACCGCCTAGTTTCAGGACATTTTCATTAGCCCAAAAGGAAGCCTGGTACGCATTGGCAGTCACTCCATATTCCCTCCTCCCCACAGCCCCTAGGCAGCTCGCTAATCAGCTGTCTTCATAAATTTGTCTAATCTGGGTATTTCACATCAATGAAATCATGTAGTGTGTCCTGGCTTCTTTCATCCAGTGGAATGTTCTGGAGTTCATCCACATTGGAGCACACATCCATACTCCATTCTTTTTCATGGCCGAGTAATACTCCATTATATGGACATACCACATTTAACTTATCCATGAATGGGTGTTTGGATTATTTCCATCTTTCAGCCATTGCAAATAATGCTGCTATGAACATTGGTTGCAAATAACTGTTTGAACACCTGTTTGTCATTCTTCTGGGTGTATATGTCCACACACAAGACGAATTGCTCGGGCACATGGGAACTCTAGGTTGACGCCATCGAGGAGTGCCAGGATGCTGTGCAGTCCACAGCATGGGACTACAGTGAAACACAAATAAGCATGGTCCCTGCTCTCAGGAAGCTCTACAAGGGGAGACAATTGCTTGTCCAATAAGGAAAGCAAGGAAGGAGTTGGTGCTACAAAGGAGAAATCCACAAATTTCTGTGCAGTTCCACAGTGACTGCACCATTTCACGTCCTTCCAGCCGTGTGCGACGACTCCCATTTCTCACATCTTTGCCAACACTTGTTATTGTCCATATTTTTAAAAATATTTATTTATTTATTTATGATAGACATAGAGAGAGAGAGGGGCAGAGACACAGGAGGAGGGAGAAGCAGGCTCCATGCAGGGAGCCCAAAACGGGACTCGATCCCAGGACTCCAGGATCGCGCCCTGGGCCAAAGGCAGGCGCTAAACCGCTGAGCCACCCAGGGATCCCTATTGTCTATGTTTTTGATCCTGGCTACCGTATGGGTGTGAAGTGGTATCTCACTGGGGTTTTGAGTTGCATTTTCCTGATGACTGATGATGCCGATCATCTTTTCACGTGCTCATTGGTCATTTGCATAACTTTTTGGAGAAATCTCTGTTCAGGTCCTTTGCCTATTAAAAAAAATTGGGTCATTTGTCTTTTAGTTGTCGAGTTGTAAGACTTCTTCATATTGATTTATTTTTATTGATCTATTATTGCCGCTCCCTGTAGGGCTCTGCCTGCATCCTCAGGCATCAGGAGCATCCTCTGCTTAGTTGGAGAGGGGCTGGGAACGTCCCTTCTCTTGAGCAGCCTCCTCACTGACTTGTCTCCACCAGCTTCGCTCCAAAGAGCAGAGCCAATAATCCTTTCTCTCACTGGTGCCAGCCTCCTTAACAATCACTCTGAAGGCTTCCTGGGGGACTTTTCCCTAAATGCCTTGCTGGCTTTGTGGGAGGTTCCCCAGCTGGAAGAAGGAGCTTCTCTGGGGGAAGAATGTAGGTGCCCAGCTCCTGTCTAACCTTCTTCCCCAGGCTGGTTAGAGACTCAGAGACCCTGGGGTTGGCCTGGCATTCTTGTCTGCATTGAGCCTCTTTTCCCTCATGCCTCTCGGTGGAGCTTAGGGGAAAATTACAAAGTTGATCCAAGCAGGGAACGCTGTATGAGGAGTCAGAGAGCCCTCCTCCACATGGCTTTTGGTGTTTGGTCTGCCATTATGAGGCTGTGTGGCTTTGCCAAAGTCACCCGGAGTCAATTGGCCTCATCTCTGAAGACTGCATCCCTCTTGGATGGAGCTGGTTTGAACCTTTCAGATCTAGGACTCTGTGATGGGTTTAAAAAAAAAATGTTCCATTCAGGACATCGCCTCCTCCAGGAAGCACCTCAAATCCTCAGTTTGCATTAGGCAAATGCCCAAATACCTGAGTGTACCTTGCCACTGGTGCCTGTGGTTCTGACTGCCTGTTTGTATGTCTCTCATGGTCACTGGATTGGTGGCGCCTTCAGGATACAAACAGATCATGTCAATTCCTGTTTGCGACTCTTTGAATACTTCCTATTGCTTTGGGTTAAAGACCAAACCTTGACTCTGGCCTCAACTCCCTGGATGGATGGGTTTGTATTGTCACTCTTCAGTGTCCTCTCACATGGTATGACTCCTTGCTCTCTGTGTTCCAGACACAGGACCTTTGGATCCTTTGGGCTTCCTACCTCGGGGCCTTTGCAACCCTGTTCTAGCTGTCTGGGTGACTTTTTCTTTCCCTTCTCATCTTAATCACTCCTACTCATCCTTCAGATTTCAGCAGATAAGCTTTTCTTCTTCAGGGAAGCCTACTTGGATCCCCCCAGATTAGGTCAGATTCCAATAATCAGCTTTGTGGATTTCTCCTTTGTAGCACCTACTCCTTCCTTGCTTTCCTTATTGGACAAGCAATTGTCTCCCCTTGTAGAGCTTCCTGAGAGCAGGGACCATTCTTATTTGTGCTCCACTGTAGCCCCAAGGCCTAGCATAGTTCTTGGAGTAGGGTAGGTGTTAAATAAATCAATGTCAAATAGCATATGACTCTTTGTGTTCTTGGAGTCAGGTCTGGCATGTAGCAGGTGCAAAATAACTCATTCCATTTTTGCCAAATAAATGAATGGGCTTCTGTGATGTGTTGGGTCCCATCTTGCTTCTGTGTGGTGTCAGCAGCATGGGCTTCGGGGTGGATGGACCTGTGTTTGAATGCAGGCTCCTCTGCTATTCAGCTGTGGGCTTAGTGAATCTTTTCCTTTTGAAGCCCATTTCTTGGTCTGTCAACTGGGGGTCTTCACTGGGGGCTGCCACAAGGAATCTCCCAGCCAATGGTTTTGAAGCCGTCTGCTGACCAAAGCCCTTTGCAAATGCGTGTGAAGAAATACTGCATTCTTCCACGGAAATCAGTGTTCAGACCTTGGTGGGGGAGCCCAGTTCTGGGTCAGTACCAGAGGCCAGGGCCTCGGTCTCCTGTCCCATTCCTTCTCTGACCCTCCTCTGTCTGAGGGTCTTGATAAACAGTGACATTGGGCTGAATTTCCCCTTACTCTGAGTGAGTGGGGAGCGCAGCCACAAATTTGGACATCCCAGATGTAATTTCTGAGTCTGGGCACCTGTGTCTCACAGGCGGGAGAAAGGTGGACAGATTTAGCTGCGAAACGTGCAGCGTGGCTGCTTGGACTCTGTCTCCTTGCTTTATGGGTGTAGGGTCTGAGGCATACTCATGCTGTGAACAGCTCCTTTCTCCCCCGACATGGCTCAAGTGGAGTTTCCTCCCCCCCCACCTCGACTAATTTGTTTTTATTGTTTCTTAGCTCTTAATTATAACGTAATACATGTCTGTTGTAAAGAATCTTTGAACAATACAGAACTGTATGCAATAGAAACCGACGGTTGTTCCTGCCTAAATTGAATCCCATGTTAAAGGGTAATCATTGTAGAGTGTGGGGTGAACACCACGAGCCCCCTGTCTCTGTGATGCCTTTAAAACATATGTGTGTACGGGCAGCCTGGGTGGCTCAGCGGTTTAGTGCCACCTTCAGCCCAGGGCCTGATCCTGGAGACCCGGGTTCGAGTTCCATGTTGGGATCCCTGGATGGAGCCTGCTTCTCCCTCTGCCTGTGTCTGTGCCTCTCTCTCTCTCTGTGTCTCTCATGAATAAATAAATAAAATCTTAAAAAAAAACATGTGTGTGATAGCTATAATTATTAATTACAAAGTGTTTACTGTGGGACAGGCACGATGCTCTAAATTGCTAGAATCAAATGAGCTACTTCAGGCTGATAGAATAGTTGCACCCATTTTATGGGTGAGAAGACCGAGGCCTGATGATTTTTAAGGAGCTTGCCCAGTGTTACACAGCTAATAAGTGAGAGTCAGGATTTGAATTCTCCACACGTGTGTTTGCATAATACAACATGTATGCATGTGGGCCCTTAAGGACACAGATTTTTTTCCCACTCAAATTGGATTACACTGTATTTTGGTTCTGGAACTTTTCTTCACGTAACAATATGTTGTGGGCACCTCTTTAGGTCAGTGTAAAGAAATGCACATGTAGGTTTTCAAGTATTTTAACATCTGAAGAATGGGTGGGCTGAAATCTATACAGACCAGCCCCAAAGGAGGATGCTTACGTTATTTCTAATTTTGTGCTTAGAAAATCTTGCTTTGGTGACCACCCTTTCATGGATGCCTTCAAAACATTTTTAAAATGTTTTATGCACATGCTAAACGTTCAAATGATTTCCCAGATGGACGATCACTGTGTGTCAGTCTTCTAGTCCCCTCACAGGGGAAGCTAATGTCAGCAGTTTCTTCTGGAATCTTCCAGAGAGATAGTGTGTACTTTCACACACACATAATACATATATATATATATATATATACACACACACACATATACACACATACATATATATACACAAACACGCACAGATATAACTACACACATACATACATATACAAGTTTTACTGTGCATGCTGTTCTACAAACTTGCCTCTTTTTTATGTAACAATATATATGGAAAATTGTTATATGTCAGCGCATATAGATCACCTGTGTTCATATTAATTTACTTAATTTTGAAGACAATGCATTCACTGTTAAAATATATATAACAAAATATATTCAATAAATTTATGTATAATGTATCGGACTATATTTGCAAGGGTATGGTGAAAAATTTCCCTCCTACTCCTTTTTTTTATTTTTAAAGATTTTATTTATTTATTTATTCATAGAGACAGAGAGAGAGGCAGAGGGAGAAGCAGGCTCCATGCAGGGAGACCGATGTGGGACTCGATCCCAGGTCCCCAGGATCACACCCCAGGCTGCAGGCGTCGCCAAACCGCTACGCCACCGGGGCTGCCCTCCCTCCTATTCCTAAGCCACCTCTCTCCCCAACAAGTAACTATGAATCTTAGTTTTTTTTTTTATCCTTTCAGGTTAAAAAAAATATATATATACACGCAACTATATCTGTATTCTTATTCTACCTCCCTTTTTTCAAAATTTAAATTTTACTTAGTTAATATACAGTACAATATTGGTTTCTGGAGTAGAATTCAGTGATTCGTCACTTACATAGCACGCCCAGAGCTCGTCACAGGTGCCCTCCTTAATCCCCATCACTCATGTAGCCCATCCCTCACGCCCTCCCTCCATCAACCCACAGTTCTCTGTTGTCAAGAATCTCTTATGGTTTGTTTCTCTCTCTCTTTTCTTTCTTTTCCCCATATGTTCATCTGTTTTCTTTCTTAAATTCCACATAGGAGTGAAATCATATGGTATTTGTCTTTCTCTGACTGACTTATTTCGATTAGCACAATCTCCTCTAGCTCTATCCATGTTGTTACAAATGGTAAGATTTCATTCTTTTTGATGGCTGAGTAACATTCCGTTGCATAAATCCACCACTTCTTTTTTATCTACTCATCAGTCAATGGACATTTGCGCTCTTTCCATGGTTTGGCTATTGTCAATAATGCTGCTACACACACTGCAGTGCATGTGCCCCTTTGAATCTGTATTTTTGTCTCCTTTGGGTAAATACCCAGTAGTGCAATTGCTGGATCAGAGGGTTCTATTTTTAACTTCTTGAGGAACCTCCGCACTGTTTTCCAGAGTGGCTGTACCAGTTTGCATTCCCACCAACAGTACAAGAAGATTCCCCTTTCTCCACATCCTCACCAACATTAGTCGTTTCCTGAGTTGTTAATTTTAGCCATTCTGACAGGTGTGAGGCGGTGTCTCATCATGGTTTTGATTTGTATTTCCCTGATGCTGAGTGATGTTGAGTATCTTTTCATGTGTCTATTAGCCATCTGGATGTCTTCTTTGGAAAAGTGTCTGTTCATGTCTTCTGCCCATTTCTTAACTGGATTATTTGGATTTTTTGGGTGTTGAGTTTGATAAGTTCTTTATAGATTTTGAATACTAACCCTTTATCCAATATGTCATTTGCAAATATCTTCTCCTATTCCATAGGCTGCCTTTTAATTTTGTGGATTGTTTCCTTTGTTGTGCAGAAGCTTACCTTGATGAAGTCCCAATAGTTTCTACCTCTTTTTTTTACTAACCCCCCCCCCCCCCCACTATATATACATTTTTACATCTTGCCTTTTTTCACTTTTAACACTATATCTTGGAGTTATTTCCGTATTAGTACACAGATAACTTCCTCCTTTCTTTCTTTCTTTCTTTCTTTCTTTCTTTCTTTCTTTCTTTCTTTCTTTCTTTCTTTCTTTCTTTCTTTTTCTTCTCTTCCTTCTCTCTCTCTCAATAAATGCATATAGTGTAGAATTCCACTGTATAGGTAATGTGTATACATAGTTATTTCCACTAAATGGGAAAAGTGTTTTATTCCTTTACAAATTATCATTTTAATTCATTAAGTAAATAATGCAAATATAGGTTTTGCATACCCTCTGCAAAACTCATAAGGTGCAGAGGAGTAACCAGTGAAAAGTGAGTTTCTCCCACTTCTGAGTCCAGAGTACTCACTTCCTCCATGTGAAAGCAACCACTGCTGTTAGTGGCATACTACCCTTCTTGAGACGGGCTGCCTATTATATGTGTGTACACACACTTGCATACACATGCACTTAAACTTTTCCTATTTTTAATATCAAGCAACGAGGCAGTGATTTCCCTGCACGAACACCTCTGTGTTCAGGTATGGATGCATCTGGACACATCGTCACTGAGTTCAGTGGCATGTGCATTTCCAATTTTGATGGATATTGCCATGTTTCCTTCACAGGAGGTTGCCACATACATCTGTATGTGGATCCTTCAATGCCCAGGGTCCGGGCTGGCTCAGAAGAGCTGGGAAGCTAGCTGAGAGGAAGTCTGCCTCCAAGTCTTAACTCAACCTTCCCCTTTATGTCCTTCTTTCCAGAGTTTCTCCTCAGCCCAGGCTTCAAGACCAGCCTCCTCTGGGAGTGTGCTCCTCCTGCATCCTCATCAAATTGAAGCTCCATTCACAGGCATATATATAACTAAGTCCATTTTTCTCAAAGAGTCTTCTCTGTAGGTAAATAGGTAAAAGGTAACAATAGCTTCTCTGTAGTCACATACATCTGAGAAATGCTGGGTTAAACTCTTTTAAAGATTTCTTTATTTGAGAGAGAGAGATGGGGAGAGAGTGGGAGAGAGAAAGAGAGAGAGAGAGAGAGAGAGATAGAGAGAACAGAGGGTAGGAGGAGCAGAGGGAGAGGGAGAGGGATACCCAGGCAGACTCCACCCTGAGTGCCCTGACAAGGAGCTCTACCCCATGACCCATGAGATCAAGACCCAAGCCGAAACCAAGAGTCCCAAGCTTAACCTATTGAACCACTCAGGTGCCCCTTCAGAGCCTTTAATATGCTAATATATATTAAGATCTTTTAGAGGTCTTAAGGTATATAGGTTCATTAGACTGCTTTGATTATACAATTTCAGAGAAGCTGATATGGTTTCATGGCTTCACTGAATTGGGAGTCTGAAGCCCAGAAAGGGAATGGGACTTGCCCAGGGTCACACAGCAGTGATGGAGATCTGGATTTCCAGCCTTACTATGGTGGTGCTAGCAACAAAGTGCTCAATACACCTTCTCTGCATTAGCAATTCTGAATGTGGAGCATTAGGGTGTCCCGATGCCCTTCAGGGACACCAAGACATATGAGTTCGTTAAACTTAATGTAATCACATAGTAGCCTTCAAAAATGTCAAGATTGTGCAAAGAGGAGATGGCAGATAGTCACAGACTGGGGACCAAGGAGACATGCTATTCTGGGTTGGGTCTACATTATTGAAACAACTGAAATCCAAATAAAATCTGTAGCTTAGTTCATAGTTGATAGAACAGTATCATTGTCAGGTTCTTAGTTTTGATCAACAGACTGGTCATCTAAGATATTACCATTGGAGGGCAGTGGATGAAGGATATACCAGAACCCTGTTACCTTTGCAACTTTTCTGTAAATTTAAAATCAATTCAAAATAAAAAATGAAGGGGCACCTGGGTGGCTCAGTTGGTTGAATGTCCGACTCTTGATCGTGGCTCAGGTCATGATCTCAGGGTCATGAGTTCAAGCCCCATGTTGGGCTCCACACTCAGCATGGAGCCCACTTAAAAAATTTTTTTTTTAAAGTTAAAAAAATAACTGCATATATTATTGATGCCAAATCAAACAGCATCATGTGCTGCATTCAGCCACAGGAAAACAGGATAAGCCAAAGGTTGTTAGAATACTGTATGACATATCTTTGGGAAAATATGCAAACATGCATCAACATCAAAACTTGGTTAGTTCTGAGGAGGGCTGCCAGGTGGCTGGAGTCAAAGGAGGGATGCTTTTCATAGTTTATCTTTCATTACTTTTTGGATTTTAAACTAGGTAAATGTTTTCTTTCAACAACTAAAATTTAAAACTAACTAGTATTGAATTAAAATGAAAAATAATTAAATAAAAACAAATAAAAATAATTAAAGTGAAATTAAGATTAAAAATAATTGAAGAGAGAAAAATCCTGATGGGAAAATTTTAATTTTGACTTTTTTCTTGAAAACTTTTAATTTTGACTTCTTTTCTTTTTTTAAAAAAATTTTTGCAAATAGAAGGGAGTACTAACAATAGTACTTGTCATTAGTGTCTGCTGGAATTCCAGTTACGGGCCAGGCACTGTAGTAAGTTCAGAACAGGGATTATCTCATTGAATCCCCTTTACAATGCATGACCCCAGTTTTACAGAAGGACCATTTGCCCAAGCTGTTATGTAGAAAGTGCCAGAGCTGGAATTTGAGCTGCCTTGTTCCCTAAGCTGATCTTTTAACTGCTTTTTCTACTACTATGTGGTAAAGAAATGTGCAGGAGGCCGGAGGAGCAAATGCTGTGGGGACCCTGCCCCTATTTCCTCAGCCCACGTGGTTTCAATGTACGCCAGCCTTACTTGCAAACTTCTGCATTTCTTTCCCTAGTGGGGGTGCTCTCTGGCCACTGGATCCTCGCTGCCCTTCCTCTGGTCAGCAGGAAGGACTGGTGAATTATGTCCCAACAAATGACTAACAGGAACTGGAGTATAAATACCCAGTATTTATATACCCAGCTTCCTCCCTTAGAATGCCAGTGACACCCAGTTGTCCTTTGGCCTGCAGGACTGAGCCCTGTTGCCCACCATGGTAACTGCTTGATGGCATATCCTTTACTGGCTGCCTTCTGCTCCTAGTCTCACTTTTTCTTTCTTACAATAAGCCGCTTGCATGTAAATATTCATCTCTGGGTCCCTTTCTAGGTCTGCTTTCATGGGAAAATAAGCTGCTAATCTAATCTGGAGGAGGTAAAGAAGGATGCTTGGGGTAATTTCATTTATTTATTTACAAGTTTTACTTATTTTTGCATTTTAAAAGAAGAAGATATACTTTATATTCATTGAAATGCTCAGACTTGGTGCAGATGGGTGGCTCATGTGTTAAGTGTCTGCCTTTGGCTGAGGTCTGACCCCTGGGTCCTGGGCTCCCTGCTCAGTGGGGAGTCTGCTTCCTCTGCACTTCCCCTGGTGTGTTCTCTCTCTCTCTCTCCCTCAAATAAATAAATAAAATCTTAAAAAAAGGGAAATGCTCGGTCTTCAAGTATACATTTACGTCAATCTGTTAAAGGTATGTAGTTATGTAACCTACACCCCTATAGACAAGAGAACATGTCCACCACCCCAGCAAATTCCCTTATGCCCCCTTCCCAGGCAATGTTCCTATCCCCAGAAGCAACCAATGATCTGATTTCTATCACTGTAGGTTAGTTTTCTCTATTCTAGAGCTCGTAAATGAAATCATACAGTAAGTACCCTTTTGCGTCTGGCTTCTCTCACTCAGCAGAATGCTTTTGAGATTTAGCCATGCTGTAGCATGTGTCAATAGCTCATTCTTTTTTATTGCTGTACCATATGACTATACCATAGTTTGTTTATCCATTCTCCTGTTGGTGGACAGTCTGAGGTATTTCTGGGTTTTGCCCATCACGAATAAAGCTGCCATGGGCATTCTCACACAATGGTTTTTGAGGATCTGTGTTTTCATTTCTTTTAGGTAAAGTCCTTGGAGCAGGATGAACAGGTCATATGGCAAGCACGTGCTTAACTTTCTTTAGAGAAATGGCTAAAACAGCTTCCACAGTGGCTCTACTACTTTGTACTCCCACCCATGACATGTGAACACTCCAGTTGCTCCACATCCCTGCTGACATTTGGCTTTGTTGGCCTTTTTCAAATACCTCATTCAGCGCAGTGTAAGGGCAAGCTGAATTTTGAAGAATGGGGGAATACAGGCTCCCAGAGTTGCAGGCATTACCAGAGCCATGTTATAGTTGCCAAATATGGGAGGTTCTTTAACAGTTTCAATGAACTGCGACACCCCCTCCTGTGGAGAGTCAGCTCTAAACGTCTTTCTCCTGCTTTCCACTCTGCACTGGTAGCACACAGCATGACTGTTGGGTTCAGACCAAGAAGAAATCTACCTCTGAACTCTTTCAGGTGTGAGCAGGTAAAATTTTTTTTTTGGGGGGGGCTTTAAAAATTCTTTTATCTCTTCTTCTGTTGGACCAGGGATATCAGGCAATTTGCAGAGTGCAGGTGAGGAGTTTAAAAGCAAATTGGAAAAAAAAAAAAAAAAAAAAAGCAAATTGGTCTGTGCCGAGCTTCAATATACTGCTGGGGTCAAAGCCTTGCAGTTTTGCATCCAGTGAACTGGAGGACAAGAAGTCAGTGCCAATAGTGACTGATCTTGCATCGAAATCTTTCAGCCACGGGATTCCTGGGTGGCGCAGCGGTTTGGCGCCTGCCTTTGGCCCAGGGCGCGATCCTGGAGACCCGGGATCGAATCCCACATTGGGCTCCCGGTGCATGGAGCCTGCTTCTCCCTCTGCCTGTGTCTCTGCCTCTCTCTCTCTCTCTCTCTCTGTGACTATCATAAATAAGTAAAAATTAAAAAAAAGAAAGAGATCTTTCAGCCACATAGGTCTATCTCTGCCTGCTTTTTGAAAGCTCACCCCATTTGAAGCTATTCATTGGCTTCCATCATCAGAAGACTAAAATACAAACCTCCAAAACTCTTGGGTGCAGGATCTCTCTATCTACTTGCTCTGTATGTTCCAGTTCCACTGATTTTGTTGGGTTTTTCAAATACACTAAATGCATTCCTGCCTCAGGACTTTTGCACCTGCTGTCCCCTCTGTCTGGATCACTCTTCTTCCCTCTCTTAAGGCTGCACTTCTTAGCATCGGGTCTCAAGATATTCAGTGCAACCTTTTTGCCACCTCTTCTAATCTTCTCTAATTCTTCTCTAATCATAAAGTCAAAATAATTTCTTTATAAAACTAGACTCCTAGTCTTTTTGTTAGAAATAATGAATCTATCAGAGTCATAGGCCTTTCTCTCCATTGATCTTGGGGGAGAAACATGCCAACAACCCACCCCTAGTTTGATGGTGCAGTCGTACACTTGTTCTGTTTGGAACACAGAGCTGACCTCTGCAACATCATTCCAAGGGCCACTCATTATGAGATAAGATAATCAATCAGAATACCGCCACCCTTTAGGATGTTTTTTTCACATGGTGTGGGAAGCATGTCTAAAGCCGTAGGAATTTTTCTAAGACCCTTTTGTTCAAAGTGTACTTCCAGAACAAATTGTTAACAGTTACAAATCTTTATGTGAGCCTCCATATTGCACTTGAAAACCAGCCTGCGTGCTCGTAAGAATGTTCTCGATTTCACATCTTCTCAATTCTGGTTCTTTGAACGGTGTTTTCTAATACAGGGAGATACCTGTGTCTTGGTCACTGCAGAGGAGAGCTTTCCCCATCGTCTCCTTCTAGGACTTTCTCTGTTAATTGTGAAGACTGGCCTTGTCAATGCTGGGCTCTGAATCTCATTATTTGGCATTCTAACAAAAAAGCTGGCTTCCTAGAGCTAAATTTTACTGGCAAAAATGGGGAAGGGGATGAAAAAGGGTTTTTATTTAGTAATAGGGAAATACAGATCATATAACACAATTTTTTTTTAAAGAACTGGTTATGGTCTGTAATTATTTTACCTATTTATCTGGTTGCTTATTAGCTTTTCTGTTTTTTTTTTTCCATTAAATGGTGCTCCTTCAGGGAGAGGCTATATGTGACTGCAGCCCCAGCAGCCAGCCCAGTGCCCAGCACATAGTAGGTGCTGAGGAAACAGTTGTTGGATGGGTGGTCCCATGAAAATGCTCCCTGCCATCAGATGTTCATTGAGTCCTGTGTGGGTGGGGAAGGTTCACCAATTCTCAGCAAACCCCAGTGTTTGGCAAAGAAGGTAACTTCACACACATGTAACACTTCCCAGACTCCCATCTTCAGCTGCCCCATGGCCAAGCCAGCACAGACCAGCGAAAAGGATCCCTCACCACCAAGAACAATGTTGACACTTTTGTGCTCCTGTTTCTGGGATGACAACCTTTCCGTCCCCTATCCCCAAGAGATGTTGCAATCACAGAAGTGGAAGTGTTTTTGAAAAGGATCAAGTGACCTGACAAGAATAGGCAAGCTATCACAGCCAAGGGTACTGTTTGTCCCATTCTCATTCTGTTTCAGGGTGGCTAAGCCATCTAGGGGTGCAGACACCATCCACATCCCTGTCTCTCCATTTATTTATTTATTTATTTAAAGATTTTATTTACTTATTCATGAAAGACTCAGAGAAAGAGAGGCAGAGACATAGGCAGAGGGAGAAGCAGGCTCCCTGTGGGGAACCTGATGCGGACTTGATCTCAGGACCCTGGGATCATGACCCGAGCCAAAGGCAGACGCTCAACCACTGAGCCACCCAGGTGCCCCCTGTCTTCCCCTTTAGAGAAGTCTTAGCAGCGGCTGAGTTCTACAGTCCCGGTGCATCTAAGGGACAGCCACAGGCAAAGCGGTTTGCAAAGGATGTTTTCTAGGTAGGATGGTCAGACTTAGCAAATAAAAACACAGGATGCCTAGTTAAATTTGATTTTCAAATAAACACATAATTTTTTTTAGCATGGGTATGTTCTAAATATTGCTATTTGGGGAAAAGGTGTTGGCCAAAGTTTGATTTTTTTTTTTTAGACCGAGGAATAAAACTGGGGAGAATGGGAGACATCTCCTTCCTCATAACATCCCCCTGACTTTGTCTTTGCTTAGCTCTTTCTGTTTCTTATATCTTCTTGTATTGAAGGTAGATGGAGTCCTGCCTCAGTCTCTGTTCCCCCAAAGCAGAGCGAGAGACCAGGCTTGGGTGCTGAGCTTGAGAGGGGGGGAGGTGCTGGAAGCAGGAGGGAGGGGGCAGGGAGACGGGGAAGGAGGCAGAGCCAAAAAAAAGGGTATTTGGAGTTGGTGGGCTGTTGCTCTTGGGCAACAGTCTCCATCCTGTAAGATACCCTCCGAGGAGCTGTGAGTGAGATTTGACTGGGTGATGGGCACTGAGGGAGGCACTTGGCGGGATGAGCACTGGGTATTATACTATATGTTGGCAAATCGAACTCCAATAAAAAAAATGTATTAAAAAAAATTTGCCCCTCTGAGGGATGGGGGTGGTGACATTCATTTCCCAATTCCTGTTCTCTCCAGTGAGGGTTACCTGGGTGTGTGAACTCCACCCACTTCCCCAGCTGCACCTTCTGGAGCCCTGAGCTGTTTCTGCAGCTTCGGAGCAGACCCCGAGGCAGAACAGGAGGCAAGTCCCTGGCTTGTTCTTGAGACAGGACACAGCGGCGTGCCTGGAACTGTCTGCCTCAGGGACACAGGAATCCCAGGTGGGCTGGGCAATGTGATGCAGGCGCATGCTCTCCCTGCGGGTCTAAATTTGAAGGGGCAACAGAGGCAGTCTAGAATCGTAGTCCAGAAAGTGGGCTCTGAGTTCAAGTCCCAGTGTCATTCCACAGCAATGGGCAGTTCTTTGGTCCTTCTGAACCTCCCTTCCCTCATCTGTAGGATGGGGCGACCCCAGTGCCTTGGTCCTAGCATGAACATTGTTGGTTGCAACAGGACAGGACACAGGCTGCTCTTTGCGCAGACGTCGGCACAGAGGGAGCTCCCCGTGGGCACTCACCGCTGCCCGGGCATGTGGGCTTTGAATTCTGTCCTGACGGCGGGTGGAAGGTGGATATGCAAACTCCTCAGAGCCCTCCGTGCTGCCCCGGGGAGGAAAGGGCAGAAGGTGGGAAGCAGTTGGGGCCCCTACCAGAGGGACCAGGAGAGATCAGGCCATGGGGGCACTGCCCCTGCTCATGTCCCCCCAACCCTTCCTCAAAGCATCAGTGGTTGGCCAGGAGTCCAGACCCTCTCCCTCTGGTCCCTCCTCCCCTTCCTCCCCAGTGCTCCCCGGCCTGGTCTTCCAGCACCCCAGCCGGTTCCCCTTGTTCACCGTAGACACAAATCCTGTTATCTCCTCTCTCTCGCAGTGCTTGCCCCTTGATTTAAGCCGCCTTTCCTTCCCCTTTCATCAGTCCGGGGCCCCTCCTGTCGTATATCTTCGCGTTTATCTACTTCCCAGGTCGGCAGCCTCCCTGCGATCGATACTTGGGGGCACATGGCAGGCCGCCCGCTCCTGAGCCCACACTTCTTCCCGGGAGCCCGGGCCAGTATTTCTTGTTAAGCTTCTGTCTGGCCATGTTCGGTTTCTCATTAGGTTTCTGCCTGGGCGTGGTAGTATTTCTTGTTCTCCCACTGCACCCCTAGTAATTCTTAAATGGGAGACAGGGAGGTGCGTCTTTAGAACACTCTGGAATCCAACAGGCTGTGGCTCGAAGTGACGCATGGGGGCTCTGCGGGTGGAGGGATGCTGGCGCTGGCTCCCATGGGGTTGGGGAGGTGGTCCTGGGTGGTGGTGGAGGCGGGGGTTCCCTCGGTCACACTGTCGGTTGGCTCCGGTGCCTGATGTGGCCACCACCACCTGGTGTCTGTCATTCAGCAGTTGAGACATTGCAACAGGCTCACAACAGGTTCCCTGGTGCCAGCCTCATCCCATATTATCCTTGCAAAGAGCTGAGCTCCGCCAATAACTCAGGTGTGATGTGGATGAGTCACACCATATCAGTTGAGACTATTTTATAGAAATAAAATAGTCTCTGACTCAGTTTCCTCCCCTCTGACTCAATTTCCTCACTCATCAACTGAGATGGTTTCTCTTTCTTTCTTTTTGTCCCCTTCTTCATTTATTTATGTAACAAACACAAAACACACTGGGTGTTATTCTGTATGTTGGCAAATTGAACACCAATAAAAAATAAATTTATTATTAAAAAAAAAACCCCACAAAACATTTCAAGATGCTCATTACGTGCCAGGTAGCCCTCTAAGTCTGTTACGGATATGAACACATTCAAATTCTCCTAGCCACTCGGTGACAAAGGTACAAGTATGGTCTCTGTTTCACAGATAAGAAAGTGGGGCACAGAGAGGCTAAGCAATTTACCCAAGGCCACACAGCTAGTAAGTGGCAGAGCTGGGACTCAAGCCCAGACACTGGCTCTAGTGCACCTGCCCTTAAGAGGTAGTTTCTCTAGATGAGCTGTGGCCTCTATGCAGTTCCAAAATACTGGTATAGTTGACTCTTCGGTATTCCTGACAGTCATGTTCTATAAAATAGTCTTAAAACCGAATTAGCGAATATCGAACCGTTGCTCCTAGGGGGACTACAAGGCAAGGTTCCTGAGAGCCTCTGGTCACAACGTTTTTGTCACCTGATCAATACACAACCTCGTTTTATGTGTGCTTCTGTTTAAAGGTACCTGAGTTAATATATATTGTTGATTCATTAACACCAAACTCACGGCCAACAGCACTGTAACTCACGCCTGAATGAAGCTTATTTTAGCACGCATATTTTCTCCATAACGTACATCACAGCCTTCGTGCACTTAGGAACGCTAGACAGCACTTCAGTACTACACTTGCAGGCCATTTTAAACAGCAAAGTCAATCAAGCAAGCAAAAAACAAAACCAGCCAAACCACCAGTGAAAAGCATAAAAATGCAAAAAAAAAAAAAAAAAAAAAAAAAAAGACGCTGTATGGACCACAAAAATGATGCTGGTTTACAGCATGAGGGCTGAAACAGGAGGCAGAGCATCACCTGCTTGGCCTCAGCTGGGAACACTCGCGACGGGTGGCTCAAAATTTTTTTTTCTACTCTGCACATGTCCTCCGACAGCTACGCATATTCATTCTGGGGTTCTAAATGAATTTTAGTGAGTAGGGGAATTCGCAAATACAAAAATCCATGAATAACGAGGCTTGCCCGTATCTTGTATTACTCTCCTGCCCAAACACCTTCTAAGGCTCCCCACTGCCTACTATATCACATAGAAACCCCACCTGCCCACTTTTCAAGGGTTTTAATAATCTGGCCCCACTCTACTAATGCTATTAAAATGTATTTCCCTTAGCTTCCCCAGGCCATTTCCTTTCTCCCTGGGCCTGGCTCCTCTTCCTGGATCCCATCATGTTTCCAACTTGGTCCTATTTCCCCACCTTTGCTCCTGCCGTTCCCCCTCTGGGCCTGCCCTCCCCCCTTTCACCCATCTACCCAATCCTACCTATGGTTTGAAGGTCAGATCAAATGTCTTTTTCCTTTGTTCAGTTTCTCTGACTGATTTATCCCTTTTTCGATTTCGTAGATTCATACTGTAGTGGAGGTTGATTAAAAAAAAAGTCTTTCTGTGATTCTTTCACAAAGCGCCTGTCATCAAACCACTGCTTGACGACACTTTGAACAAAGAGGACATCCAACTTACACTGTGTTTGGGTTTGGATAGTGAGGATCTTTTGGTTAAAAGTGTAGCACGAGCGTTAACATTGTACTTGCCAGCAAGACCCGGGTGGAGGAATGTTTTAATTCCTCAGAAATACCAACCGGTCCCCTTACATAACATAGAGCAGTGAGCCAAGAATAATTAGGCCATCAAAGGGGTCTTAGGGAGAGCTGATAAGTTCAGAGAGATAAGCCTCTGTTTCTAACAGCCTCAGGCAAGCTGGCCAGGGATCTCGTGGACACCACATGAGGCCCCTGAGCCTTTTCTCTGGGACCCAGCTTAGCCCTGATGAAGGGCTGAAACAAGTCACAGGGAGTGGAGCTCAGGAGCAGCTGGTCCACATCATAGTCTGAGAGGGGTCATCCATTTCTTGCCTCTTCCCCTACGTCTTCATCCTGAGGGGAAAGACTCACCATCCTGGTGCCCTGTTGTGGGACACAGGGGAGATGGGCAGTGGGAGCCTCTTCCTTCTGCACCCATTACATATGCCTTCTTTTTTCCTCTCAAAGTGTCCTTGTTAACAAGATTCAGTTAGATCAAGCTGAATGGCCGAGGTGGGGCTGGAGAAACCAATTGTGAGTTTCACCAGCCAATCGGCAGCAAGCAGAATTTCAGAGCTAGAAGGAATCCAAGGGTGTGTGTGTGTGTGTGTGTGTGTGTGTGTGTGTGTGTGTGTTGGGGCAGCTCCTTCTTTGTGTACTTGAAAAGAAACTGAGGTCCAGCTCAGGTAAGGTCACACAACATGGAGAGTCAGACTCAGGGATATCCGGGTGGCCCCTTCCCCACTAAGATTGGGACTATCCCTCAAATGTCTCCACTTTCTGTTTCTACATCTTTGGATTTCCCCCCTTAGCCTTAAAGTAGGATTCCCCAAGCTTAGGTGATAGCAGATGTGATGGAGCAGAGACAGGTTAAATATTTGGGCAGAGATGTAACCTGGCTGTGGGACACATCAGCTGTGTGGCCTTGAGCAAGTCACTTACCCTCTCTGAGCCTTGGTTCCTAGTCAACATGAGACTAGTGATGCCCACCTCATCGCCCTGTTGGGAGAAAAAGTGATATGATCTATGATATTGAGTCCTCTTTTTTTTTTTTTTTAAAGATTTTATCTATTCATGAGAGACAGAGAGAGAGAGAGAGAGAGGCAGAGACACAGGCAGAAGGAGAACCAGGCTCCATGCAGGGAGCCAGATGTGGGACTTGATCCCAGGACCCCAGGATCATGATCTGAGCCATAAGGCAGCCGCTCAACCACTGAGCCACCCAGGCACCCTACTGAGTCCTCTCTTAATAGGAAGCACAAGGTAGATACTTTAAAAATGTGAATTTTCTTCCTTTCCTTTAATGTGTCACTGTAACCAGGTAATTTATACGCATTCTCTGTGCTCCTTTGAGGAGTGCGTGTCATGCTTGGTAAAAATTCGATGGCATGGTGGAATTTCGGGCACCATGGTAGGGTGTTGAGACCTTGAAAGAGATGTTTTAAGCTGGGGTGAGTTGGGAGCTTTTAGAGACTCTCGCATTAATCCTTAACCCTCTGCAAGAACGGGACTGATCCTGGATCCTGCATTGTTTTCCTTTCAGCCAAGAAGGTTCTGCAATGGGGCCAAAACGCAGAGGATCCAGGAGACCCCTGCCCCTCATCCACCCCTCTCCCTGCTCTGATTTGGCCACAAAGGATTGTCCTTATGGTCACAAGATGATGAGAAACCACGCACTCAGACGCTTCTCTGAAGGGTGATATTCTTCACAGTCCCTCTCCCTTCCCCGAAGCAGGGGGAGACTGGGAGAGGCGCCGGGGATTCGGTGCTACACTTCTCGGGTGGGGTCCCAGCGCTGGCTCTTGTGTGCGGTGTCACTTTGGACAAGACACTTCGTCTCTCCAAGCCTTATTTATAAACTAAGGATAATAACCGTTCCCATCTCAGACAGCTGTTAGGGGAATAAATGATGGGATGTATGTGGCCGAGGGCCCAGCGCACAGTAATGACTCCTTAAATACTAGCTCTTGCTGGAAGGAAGAAGGCAGGATTCTGATCGTAGAATCGACTTCCAGAGGTTGGCTCTTATATAGTGGGCAAGTCCCTCTTCCTCTCTGGCCTCAGTTTTCCCATCTGAAAAATGGATGTGGGACGTCGAGAACTGGATGGCAAAGTAAAGAGCTGTGGTCATTAAGGTCCCAGGAAATCAGCGTTGGGGGGCCAAGGACCTCAGGCCGCTGCCCCACCTCTGCCACTTGCAGGACTGTACACTCCATCAGGCAAGCACCACGTTTCTCTCCCTCCCCTGTGGCTCTTCAGCCCCCAGAGCACGACATCTGGGAGAGAGAATGGACTCTGGACAAATACATTTTGAATGGATGTGGGAGCTATGCTTTGATCTGTTTTATCTACCTGGCTTTTGCATATGATTTTGGTTGAACAAAGGATCACATGGGTCATTAGTCACGGCCCCCGCAGGAAATACATGGCACATATAAATTGGGATAATTCAAGGAAAGTTTAATAAGGGAAGTATTTGTGGCGGTGTGGGCAGGGTGTGGGGAAACCACAGGCGATGGAGCAGTGCCTGGGGTCGAGTAACAGAGTGACCATCCTCACCCGTAGACCAGAAGATTTGAGAGTGTGTTAAGGGTCACACAGGCTCTGGCCAGGAGCTCAGACCCACAGTGATGGGAAGCAGCCAGTTATCAGAGGCTCTGGCAGGTGAGAACAGGGGAAATAAGAATCCCGACCTCCTTCTCCCCCTCCCCATCCCCCATTTCCTTCCAGACCTCCCATGGACAGCATCCACTCAGAAGGCCGAGGTCGAGGCCCATTGCAGTCTATGCATCAGCCTCTGGGGCACAGAGTGGGGGCGCAGGGGAGAGGTGGGGAGGGGGTCTGGGCTGGCGCGAAAGAGCCCAGCACACAGGCTTACCCTGCAAGGCACTCACACCCCAGGATTAGCTAGCGGACCTCGGCTCCCTAAGGGTCCTTCCCCGTCTGTTGTGTACAGATTGTTCCGCTTTAAACCCCCGCTACACTACATGGAGGCTCAGGTCCTGTTGTAGCAGCTCCGAGCTGGGTGCAGTCGGTCTGGTACTCACGGCATTTTGTCGCATCTAGGTCAGATCATGCCTCGATTTGGTTGTTGTATTTTTGGGTCACGGGCTTGCTCTCTCACTCCCGCCCTCCCCCTTCTTCCTCCTCCCACCCCCCCCTTCCTCCCTCCTTTCTTTCTCATTCTCTCTCTCCCTCTGTATTTTCTAAACATGCAGAGATATCCCTCCTGCCCCTCTGGGATGCTGACAGTGGGAGCAGATATACGGCATTTTTGCCATGATATAAGAGCCGCCGCAGTGCCTGATTGTCTCCCAAGAAGGCACGACGGGGGTATAAAACTTTGCCCTTCATTCTCAGTTCCAGTCTTCATGGATGTCTGTTGACTTTTCCAAAAATTCTTGCAGAGCAGTGGTTCTCAAATGAGGGAGATTTTTTGCGCCCCCCCCCCACGCCCCCCATCTCCCAGGGGATATGTGGCAATGTCTGGAGATATTTTTGGCTGCCATGACTAGGGGTTTGCTACTGTCAACATCCTGCAATGCACAGGACAGCCCCAACCACAAAGAGTGAGCTGGTGCAGAATGTCAGTAGTGCTGAGGTCTGGGGTGGAGAAGCCCAATTGCAGAGGGACCTATTCGTGGGGCATGGGTCTTGGAGTCCCCCTGCTGCCCCTACCTTTCCTGAATTCTTGCTGTTTGGTTACCAAACTCTTACATACCTCCAGCAATGGGGAGATCATTACCTGTTTTGAAATCAGGCAGGCCTGGGCTTGGTGAAGGTTCTTTTACACACAGATGTGTGATTCTGGGCTTTCTCCACAAGTGAGAGTGGCTCCACTACTCTGGGCCTCAGTTTCCCCCAGTGCTGTGGGATTAGCAGCAGCCCTGCCTCCCAGGTTGTGTGAGGTTTGGGTGAGATGATGCTTCTAAGTCAGCTAGCTCAGCACATGGCACATGGTGAGTGCTAAATAAATGCTCACTGCTGGGAACTCCTGGCCCTCTTGGTTTCTTGGTTGGGGGGAGAGGAGGATGGGTCGTGGGCAGGGGGTCTCTTCTGCTTGGGAAATTTCAGAAAGCTAAACAGGTTGGGCACTGAGTGACAAAGACCTTTAGGCTTTTGAGGGGACCTTTCCTTCTGGGGTTATTTCCACCTGGGGGAGAGGCGGTCTCCCCATGTTCCTGATCACTTGAGAAGGAGGATCAGAGTCCCTAACGAAGGAAGTGGCGAGGGTCAATTAAATTGGGAAAAGGATGGCTCAGAGGGACGCCAGTCTCTCCATTTCCCTGAGGGTTGGCTCTGCTGTGCTTGGAGCTTCATAGCGTACCCCATAAGTGGACTCCAGTAGCACCTGGCTGGAGAGATGAGCAGGTGGTGGTTTGGGGAGGGAGGATGGGAATGAATGGATGGCCCAGATAAGCTCAAACATCTGGGTCCAGAGACATTTGCATGGCTAGAGAATTGCTTAGCACTGTCCCTCTGCTCTTCCAAATGTGGGACTTCTGAGGGATATATAAGGCTTGGGGAAGGAGTGTGAGGGGGGCTCAGGTTTGGGTGGTGGACTCTGAGAGGACCCCCGCCCCCACCTCCATTCTAATACTTGCTAAGAGGTGTGAAGCTCTCCAGTGCAGGCTCCACGCTAATTCTCTCACCTGCCCTCACAACGATCCTCTGAACAAGGTGCTGGTATTATCCCATTGAGCAGACCGCAGGTTGAGGCTCAGAGAAGTGATGCTGTTTGCTCAAGGCCACACAGATGCGGGGGCACAGACGGAACCCATTCTGGGTGGCCGGGCCCCAGAGCCCACACTCACCTCTCCTGAAGAGCCCAGCTGGCTCCATCCATCTCCCAGGGCCCTTCCAATCTATGCGAGAAACCAACTGTTGAGAACGGTTAATCTCCCTTGGAGTCTGATGGTGGTAATTTGCAGCCTTGCCAAGGCAGGGAGAATTATTATCCAAAGCAAATCTAAAGTAAGGAAGTGCAGTGTAGAGGGCAGTGTGAACAAGGGTGCGGAGCCTGCAGAGCCAGAGGCTACAGCTGTGGAAGGCAGACAGCCCTGCCCGCCAGCCCACAGCTCCCCTGAACGGGGAGTCGGGGGCAAGACGGGAGACGGTGTTAACTGGGGATGTGTAGGGTGATAGGGAAGACTACTGCTCCAAGGAGACTCGAGAAAAATAAGAAAGGAGAAAGAAGCCAGAAAGAGAAGGGAGAAAGAAGAGAGGATGAGGAGGAAGGGTGAGTGGGTGGAGAAAGGAACAGAGAAGAGGGAGAACAGGCTGCTCAGGTTGTGCACTGAGCTCCGGTTATGTGACAGACACCAAGCTAAATAAACACTCACATGCACAGCTTCTGGTGTTCGGGACACCTCATTCATTCCCATGCTACAGACCAGGAAAGAGAGGCTCAGATTCAGATGAGTTTCCCTAAGTCGGAGAACTAGCCCAAGCCCCCATTCAAACCCCAAACTGATTTCCCAGAGGGGAGAGTTCTGCATTTCCCCAGGACAGGTCTCCATTCCCATTGCAGCCAGAAGAGCCAATACCTGGGAGTTGGCTCCCTGCCCTTTGCCCTTGTATGCTGTGACCTTCAGTCTGTCACATCACCTGTCTGAGCCTTAAGTTCCTCACCTGATGGAAATAATAGCACACACCTTCCCCCCAGGGCAGTTGTGAGGATCAAGTGAGCAAATCTTCTGGAAAGTAGCCAAATATTCATTGTCATTATTCCCGGTTCTAGCAGCTGCATTTTCACCAGCCCCTCCCACTCTCAACCCCCAGCTCTGAGATCCTCAGGTGCCCCAAGCAGATGTGTTCAGGCTCCCAGTAACCCCACTATATCTGCAGCCCATTCTGATACGCACTAGCCAGGGCTCATCACAGCAGTCGTGTGTGTCTTTCCATTGCTGGGTCGCTGCCCCTGTACCCAATTGCCAGAGACTGGCTTTGTGCCCTTCTGGGACTGTAAGCCTGTGTGGCTCACCTACGTTGCCTCTTCCACTTGGTGTGATTTTTATACTTTATGGCTCCCAATATAGTTCATTCTGGGAGACCCCGGTGTCCCATGTCCCTGACATGACATGTTTTCTAAACAGGTGACCACGGTGAAGAGCTGAGATGGTCTATTTGCTTGGGCACCATTAACTGATTCATTTATTAATTCTTTTGGTTAGTTACATGGCAATCCACCGAATAATTGATCCACTTGTTCTATAACATTCAAGACTTGTACTTATCACATGCTGTGTATCCTTGCTGAGAATATGGAGACAATAATGGCCATTTTTTAGGTAATGATAAAACATGTATAACAAACTTGACCATTTGAACCATTTTTTAAGCACATAATTTAGTGGCTTCAATTATATTCACAATGTGCAACCGCCACAACTATCTATTTCTGGAATTTTTTCATGACCCTAGACAGAAATTCTGTACCCATGAAGTGATAATTTCCTATCCCTCCCTCCCTCCTGGTGCCTGATAAGACAAAGCACAGACTCCATGAATTTGCCTGTTTGAAATATTTCCTAGGGGTGCAACTGTGTAGCATCTGTCCTTTTGTGTCTGGCTCATTTCACTGAATCCAATGTCTCCAAGGTTCATCTACATTGCAGTATGTGTCCAAACTGAATGATATTCCATTGTATGGATATACCACATTTTGTTTATCCATTTCTCTGCTGCTGGACACTTGAGTTGTTTCCATTTTGGCTCTTGTGTAAGGCTGCTAAGAATATTTGTGTATGAGTATGTCTGAGTCCCTGTTTTCAGTTCTTTTGGGAATATAACATGGAGCGAAATTGCTGGGGCATGTGGTATATTTATGTTTAACGTTTTGAGGACCCAATTGCTGCTATTTTTGAGCAATTATCATGAGCCAGGAATTGAGTTGTATACTTTATCCATATTATGTCATCTAATCCCATGAGAGCCACTCAAGACAGCTATCATCCCTCAGATGAAGACACGAAGTCTAAGAAAGTATATTAGTCAACTATCAGTGAGTAACAAACTGCCTAAGTCCAGTAGCTCACAGCAGCCATCATCTGTCATTGCTCACATGTTTTCAAGTTGGCTTGGGGCTGGTTTATTGAGACTGAGTTCTTCTGGGGCAGCTCTGCTGGGGTGGCTCAGTACCTTCTGGGACCAGAGACCAGTTGGGGGTGTTCTTCTCAAGACAGAAGTGCAGGAGAACAGACTGGAGCATGCAGGGCATCTTTTGGAACCAACATACTGCTACTTTATCTTCTTTCGAAAAGTCAACTAGAGCAATTCATATGGCTGAACTGAAAGTCAAGGGTAAGGGAAATATACTCTGCCCCTTGAAGGGATGAACTGCAAAGTCACATAGTGAAGGGCATGAATAGAGGGGACAGTGAAGAGTTGGGTTAACAATGTGATCTAACACAGAGATAGCAAATGACTCTCTGAAGATCATAATTTGTGTGTAATAGGGTCAGAATTCAGCCCAAAGGTTTGTGGCTCCAATTACTAAGGGTTTCTGATTTAATCTCTCTGCCTCTCAGACTGAGCACCCAAGTCTCTGCTCTGAAGATGTTCATGGTCTAGAATGGAGAGATCAAAGGTAAATAAGCATGTGCAACTCAGTGTCCCAGATGCCACAGAATATGAGGTGTGTGTGCGTGATGAACAGCTGGGTCGAAGAGGAGAGAAGGGTCAGTCTTACCTGTGGATGAAGTTGGTGGCCTTCAAGAAAGTTTGTTTGGAGGAGCTGACCTTTGCATGGAATCCTGAAATTTGGGAGAAAGGAGAAAAATCTCTATTGGGAGTGAGGTCTGAAGGTTGGCAAATGATAGTGAGCACAGGGAGTTACTAATGAGCCTGGAACACAGTTGCCAGGGTGCAGTGAAGGGGCAGAAGCGAGGGAATCATCAGAAGTTTTAAAGAGCCTTGAATAGATACTCAGAAAAGGGGCATCTAGAAAATAACCTTATATCTTTTTACAGATGAGAAAAGGAAGATTGACCCCCCAAAATCTCAAGGGGGAGCTGAAGTATGCAGACTCGAGCCTCTTCTCTTTGCAGACAAAGCCCTTCTGAGAACCTACAAATGATATAATGAAAAGTGTATGTTTTATACCAAGGAAGAAGCACCCAAGACAGAGGCCTATAGCGTTCAGGATCAGGGAACATGGGATGGGGGATTTGGAGGCAGGGAGTGGGCACTGGGGAGTGCAACAGCAGCATAACAGGACATCACCAACTGAGGGCCAAGCTGATGCCCTTGGCTTATTAATGAAGGATTTGAATCCAGCCATTGACAGGCAGATGACAGTCTATACCTTCATGGAACTTATAGTCTGAAGGGCTCCTTGGTGGAGGCAAACCCAGTGATTGCTTCCAGTCCCTGATTGTGTCTGTTTATTTACTCTGACCATTGGCTCATGTCATCCTGGGTTACATCCAGCACACTATGGAAGGAGAGGGTTCCCAGACCACTTGGCCTTCCTTTTTTTTTTTTTTTTAAAGATTTTATTTATTTATGAGAGACAGAGAGAGAGAGAGAGAGAGAGGCAGAGACACAGGCAGAGGGAGAAGCAAGCTCCACACAAGGAGCCTGACATGGGACTCGATCCTGGGTCTCCAGGATCAGGCCCTGGGCTGAAGGCGGCGCTAAACCACTGAGCCACCAGGGCTGCCCCCACTTGGCCTTCCATTGTCATCTCAGCCCTAGAACGCCAGAGCCTGAAGTGACCTTTGAGCTTATAGAGTGCATGCATGTCTTTGCACCTGGAGAAATTGAAGCTCAGAGAAGCCCAGGAGCTTGCTCAAGGGCACACAGCACTACGATAGGGCAGGGACCAGAGCTCTTTCCAATCTCAGCTCTTTTTTCTTTTCAGCTCTTTTTAAATATATTTTTGTTTGTTTCTATTAATAATTATTGAGTACCTACCATGTGTCTTAGGTCCCGGAAACACAAACTTGAACAAGTTGCATGGGGTCCCTGACTTCCTGAAGCCTTACTGACTAGTCCAGTGTTCCCCACAGAACTTTCTGGAATGATGGGATTGTTCACTGTGGTAGCCAGAGGCTGAATGCAACTGTTGTATCCAGAATGTGGTTGCTGCCACTGGTGAACTGAACTACTATTTCATTTAAATTACCTTAACCCCAAGTTTCCACATGTGGCCAGTGGCTAGTGTGTTTGGTTGGCTGGTGAATATGTGGTATGTGGTCACATGACCACACACACCAATACAGAATCATGAATTGTGATGAGTTGTGTCCACAGTCTCTAAGACCACCCTCAAGTTCAATGAGAGGATTGCATACAGTCCCTGCAAGCCTTCTACTAGAAGGACCCACAGAACTCAGAAGAGTTTGTAGACTCATGGTTATAGTTTATTACAGCAGAAGGGTGCAGATTAAAATCAGCAAGGGGAAAAGGCACAGTCCAGGAGAGACAAGGAGTAAACTTCTAGTTTTCCTCTCCCATTGGAGTTGCATGGACTGCGCTTCATCACCCAGCAATGATGTATATTGACGTGTACAGAGTATTGCCAACCAGGGACAGTCACCTGAGCCTTGATGTCCAGCACTTTTATTGGGGGTCAATCATACAGGCATGGTGCACCCAGGCACTGATCTTACTTACTCTGTCTTCAGCTTCTCCAGAGGTCAAGCGATACAGTGTGGTCCAAGGGCCCCACCATAAATCACATTGTTAATGTAGACTATCTGGCCTGGCGTGGCCCAGGGTCCCTGGTACACAAAGTCACTGCCATTAGTGAGGACATCCCAGGGATTTAGAGGTCACTTCCTAAGAGCCAATCAAGTTCTTCCTTTGGAATACTCAGGCTTGAACACCCTGAACCTTCTGCATTAACCCTTTAATGTACAACAGGATTCGATGGGTGAGAAGAATAAGGCTTTCAAGCTTAGAGATTTGGAGGTGGTGTCAAGTGACTGTTCTCTGAACAGGTGATTCCCATACAGCACCATGTTCCTCCCATTAGACTTGTAGTAATTTAAAATTATTTGATTTATGGTTTAGTTGCCTCTGCCTGCCTTGTTGGCTAAACCAGGGGCTCTGTGAAGGTGATGTGCGGGTCTGTCTGCTTTCTGCCGTTTTCCTCAGAACTTAACATACTTTGCACACTGCTCTGCAGGGCTGGGACTAGGGAGGGGCAGGTGAGGCACTCTCTGGGGTGCAAAATTCAGGAGGATGCACAAAACCCCAGTAATCGAGATAAATAATATTTAATTCAATATTTGAAAACTTCAAATTAATACATAGAATTCAAGAGAAAGTATCAAAATTTTAAGTAAAGATAGGATTAGTGTTGTTGGCTGTTTTTTTTTTTTTTCATTTCCAGCCCCAATATGACTTAGCACTGTTTATGGATCCAATCTTTACATATAATTTTAATAGCTTGTTCATTATGGATTTTTTGCATTAATTTTGATTTTTAAAAATATTACATCAAAATGTTATTTATCTTGAGTATTTTGATGCCCCCTGAAATTTTGCATTCAAAGTAAATGCCTTACTGGCCTCACCTTCATCCCGGCTCTGCTGTGCCCTCAACAAATATTTACTGAAAGGACAAAGCACCCACTTATGGGGTGGGTATTCCATATTTCTGTTTCAAAAATAAAGTAGCAGAGGCTCAGGGAATTGAAGCAACTTGCCCAAGACACAGGCAGCTGCTGGGATTCATTCTTCGTTTGTCTTTCTCCAAAGCCTGGGCATTAATCCACTGCATCCAGCTGCCGCCCCTCCTCCCTGCCTCTGAGCATCTTGTCCCAGAGTGGGACCATCCTGGAGGTCCCCTGGAGGGCAAAGTCTCAGGGGAAAGGAGGCCAGTGGTGAGGAGAGAAGAGAGAAAGGTTGGGAATTGGAGAGGGTGTAACACATGTTCAAGGCGTCCGGATGGAGAAACATGATCAGCACATTCCAAGCGAGACAAACCCCCTGCCTTTGTCACTCACTGTAAATTGTCCCCCAATCACTGGGCTGACAGAGATGGATTCCCAGGGCTCACAGCACAATTCAGCTTTCTCAGGCGCCTCATGGGGGAAGGAGGCAGTTGGTTTACTTGCGAATGCTTGGGGGTGATTTTCTAATGTCCCTTCTGCCATTACGGAGGCTTTCCTCCAATCTCTTATCATATGTAATTCCTAATGATTTCTCTGTTATGTCCTGTTTTATTAAAGCGTCATTGAACTATACCCTATTGATTTAGATTTCACAGACAATTGAAATTTAAATTGACTCCAAATTGAATGTCTCCATGTAATCTCTGTTCTGCAATAAAGATAGATAAAATGCTTCTATTTTTGATAACAAGTTATACTGGAGGCACATTTTAATTTTGGGAGGGAAGAAAAAAAATGTGACAGAGTCTTGACTTTCTTTGAAAAGTGGCTGATGGTTCAGGGCCTGGGAGGTTTTGTTTTCCTCTGGGGCATGATGCCCGAGCTGTAGAGTTCTGGAATGTCTGGACTGGCTCACAGACAGGAGTGGAAGGTAATCTATCTGACCTATGAATCGATTAATTAGGTGATCCATCCACACACAAATCCATCCATTTGTCCTGTGAGGACAGCACGTTTGGAGTGCTAGGGGTAGGGGTGGGCAGGAAAGAGTGAGAATAACTCATCTCTTGGTGGCGTGCATGACTCAAAGCTCCTGTCATTGGAGGGTTGGGTCTAGATGGCCATTTTGGAAAAAGATAGGAGATACAGCACTGCAACCAGCTACAGGGTTCTGTCATTCAACACTTGTCCCCACCCGAGCCAGAGCGTTCATGTAGCTTCTTTCCTTTTCTGCTAATGATTGGAGGACAGCAGCTGGGGTGTGAGAAGGATGAGTGAAAGTGGAAAGAAGGTGTCGTCCGATAAATTCTTTATTCTTTATGTGATAGATAATCTAGGTAAGGGAGAATCAATAAATGAATGAAATTGAACCAGTCAGATCCTTGAGATTGTTTCAGAACAGTTCTAAGTGTGAATCCCCTCTAGAGGGTTCTGGAACCACTGTGAAACTTACCCCACCTTAATCCCAGTATTCAGGAGATCTAGGCTGAATGGTAGGAGGCTGTATTAGCTTCCCATTACTGCTGCAACAGATGACCACAAACCTATTGGCTTAGAGCAACATAAATTTTATTATCTTTTCATTCTGGGGCCCAGAAGTCCAAAATGGGTCTTTACGAGGCTATGATCAACTTCTTAGAGGGGCTGCATTCCTTCTGGAGCCTGAGAAGTGAATGGGTTTCTTGCCTTTTCCAAGCTTCTAGAGGTAGTTTGCATTCCATAGCCCATGGCACTTTCCTCCACTTTCAAAGCCAACAGCGTAGCATCTTCCACTCTCTTTCCTCTTCGATCTTTGCTTCCATCCTTCCATTTCTCTTTGGAAGGACTTTGACTTTTCTTTCCCACTTCCCTATTGCTTTAACATTGGGGCCACTCTGCTAAACCAGGATAAGCTTCCCATCCCTAAATGGAAAGGGAATGATCAAGGTATCATCCCTTGATTGAATCATACCTGCAAGGTCCCTCTCACCATATAATGTATTCACAGGTTCTGGGGGTTAGGATGTGGGCACCTTTGAGGGACCATTTCTATCTACTGCAGAGGACCTGGATATGACCCCATTGTGATGACCTCATTTGAGCCATAGGCCTATCAACTGGGTGCCTGTCATGGCCAAACCCACTGGAGTTTCCCAAGATGGTAGCCTATGGTGGAGATGAGAGCAGAAGACGGAACTCAGGACTCCTGTACCCCTCCTGGCTTTCTCTCATCCAGTGGTCTCTGGGCTTCCAATGTCCATAAGGGAAGTGGATCAGAGGGACCTTGGAGCTCCGCAGATATGATTGAAAAGCTGATTTGAGTTTCTCCAATTTTCATTGTTCTGACCAAGGAGGAATGGCAGCACAATGGAGGGTTGGAGGACCCCAGCTTCTTTTAAGCAGGATGAACTGAACAAATGATAAGTATTTGACTCATTAATTCAATAAAAACCTAGTGAAATCCCCAGCCTAATGCAGCAGCTAGAAATGCAAAAGGCAATCACTATGCAGTGTGGTAAATGCTGTCTTGAGGCTCAATATGGGGTGTATGGGAGAATAGGAGGGGAGTACCTGGCCCACACTGAGGGCATTAGGGCTGGCCTCCTGCTGGCAGTGACCTGTAAGTTGTCACCTGTAGCCAAAAAGGGGCAAATAAGGCGGAGAGAGACTTCCAGGGAATGGGAACAGCATGTGTAAAGGTCCTGAGGTAAGAGACAGTGAGCTCATTTAGGAAACCAAAGGTAGTCCAGCGTGGCTGGGGCGTTGAGTTTGATGTGGAGACTAGTCAGGATGAGCCTCAGAGATGTCCTATTTTCTATCTCCAGGACTTTACACAGTCATAATTATAAGGTCATCTCTGGCATCACTAGTGCCCTATTTTTCCTACTGTATTGTGAGCTTGTAAGGGCAGAAGTTGTATATGTTTCGCTCATAGTTGAATTCCTGGGAGCTTGCATGGTGCTTAGCATCTATACCTAGTGTTGAATGAGTGGATGAATAAATGAATGAAGGGCTGTTTTGGGACTCTTAAGTTCGGAACTTAAATAACCAAGAGGGACTGGCTCCTGCATGCCTTGGCATTTACAGATTATTGTTCTTTATTAGCCAAAATGTCTGTTGTGTGCCTGGTCCTGAGGCCCACCAGGTGTCTCTTTCAGCTTTCAGGGTGTGGTTGGGGGCATAGCCTGCATGTCAACTTGAGCTGTTCATCCACTTGGCCTTAGGCCAGCAGAGGTGCTGGCCCTCTGTCCATTCCAAGGGACCTCAAATTCACTGCCTGGGATGACTGGGCACTTGGAGCCAACACACTCATCACCCTGTATTATACTTGTGTATAAAAACTTCTGGGATAGAGTGGTCTGGCTCCCTGACTAGGCTGTGAGTACCTAGCACAGACCCTGCCAGAGACTGGGCACTCAGCAAATATTTTTTGAATTATGACTATATATGATTGTTGTAAAAACTTTGTTTCAGAGCTGGTGAAGCCTTAGATATAATTTAGTCCCAACGTATAATTTACATACGAGTAAGTTGAGCTCAGAGAAAGAAAGAGACTTGTTCAAGGTTCCATGTGAGTGGCCACAGGTCTGGACCTCCTAACTCCCTACCCTCTGCCTATTGGTCCTGTATAAGTACCTGGTCATCTCCCTCTAGTCTGTTCTGTCCAGTCCTTTTCATTCTATCCCATTTATCCTATTTCATCCAGGACTGTCCAGTTCTACTCTATGCCATTCCATTGTATCCCATTCCATTTTATTCCACTTAACTTTTTCCATTCTACCCCATTCCAATCTCTCCCCTCTGTCCCATCCCATCCCATCCCATCTCTTATTTTATTCTATTCCATTTAACTCTACTTTAGTCCATTCCATTCCAATCTACCCCACCTACCCTACCCCATCTCATCCTGCTCCATCTTATCCTAACCTATCCAATCCACCCCACCTCATTCCATCCCATTCCATCCCACCCCATCCCAATCCATCCCATCCACTCTAATCCATCCCATCCACCCCATCCCAACCAATCCCACCTGATCCTATCCCATCTTAACCTATCCCATCCACCCTAAAGCATTCCATCCGCCAATCCTATTGTATCCCATCCCATCCCATCCCTTCTCCCATCTCATTCCATCTCCCACCCCATTCCATTGTATCCTAACCCATTCCATCCACTCTATCCCATCCCATCCACCCTAACTCATCCCATCCCATCCAATTTCATTTCATTCCACTTTAGTCTATTTCATTCTGGTTCTTTCCATTCTTTTTTTTTTAAAAAAGGTATTATTTATTTATTCATGAGAGACACAGAGAGGGAGGCAGAGACATAGGCAGAGGGAGAAACAGGCTCCCTACAGGGAGCCTGATATGGGACTTGATCCCAGGACCCCAGGATCATGACCTGAGCCAAAGGCGGACGCTCAACCACTGAGCCACCCAGGTGCTCAGGTTTTCCCATTCTATTCAATTCTTTCCATCCCATCCCATCATATTACACCCTATCCCATTTTGTAATATACCATTCCACTCCACTCCACTGCATTCCATTTTATTAGTTCACATGATTCTTTCCACTCTACTCCTTTCTTTCCATTCTCTTCCACTTGATGACATCCTTATCCATCCCATTACCATTCCTCCTGCCTAGAAATATTTACAACATGCCTCTAGGATGCCAAGTTCTGTATATTTCCAGATGAATAAGCTACAGGCCCCGATTTTGGGGAGAGAGACCACATTGGTTAATAGGGTGCCTGGTGCCACCTCCCTGCCACATCCTTTGGTTTTTCACTGAGGCCAGGGAGAGGAGGGCCAGGTGATTGTGCAGTTATTGATAAGCAGAACTTTGATGCCCATTTGGATATTGTTTGGAGGTATATATTACAGGGACTTCCTGCAGAAGAAGAGAAGTGGGTGATGGACCATCCCAACCTTCTCAACCCTGATGGCCTTCCCAACCCTGACTACCACCCTGGAGGAATGAATGCTCATGCCAATCTCCCTGATTTGCATACCAATGTGGGGAGAGTACCCCCCCCTCCCCCAGAAACCTAGAATCACAGGAAGGATGCTGATAGGCTGTAACTGAGTGTGTGGCTCCATTCTTTTGTGCACCTTGCTTCTGGTTCTGTTTTTTTTTTTTTTCTAACAGACAGCCCCTTTCTTTCCATCCCACCCAACATGCAGCATATCGTCTGCCCAGAACCTTGGCATTCATGCTCTGATGGGATCCCCACACATGCACATGATCCGGACTTGAGTTTGCCTGGACTCATCAAATGCTGAGTATTTATTTGATCTGGTACTGAAATCCCCCTGGTGCTTGGAACCCAGGTTCACCCTGAACTCCCGAAGATGCAACTGCTCTGCCTTTTCTCGGCTATCCCCATATCCCCAGCCTTCTCTAGTCCATATCTTGCTTGCCCTTGAGTCTCCCGGGCTTGGCGAGTGGGAAGCACCTGGTAACATAATTGCAGCTTAATAAATGAATCAATCCTCATTAGGACTTGATTGGCCATTAGCCTCATTATCTTGTGAGCAGAGGGCCAAGGAAGTTTTAGAATGCTAAAGGGGGGTGAGATCACTGGGGGTGTGGACTCCAGACCCTATTTGTGGATCCAGAAGGAAGGCAATCTTGACCGGGAGCCTTCAACTCTGGCTGCATGTTAGGTCCACTGGGGAGGCTTTAAAAATACTGATGGCCAGGTGCCCCTCAGAGGTAGGGATGCAGAACCTCTAACGAAGAGACCCAGCTACTGGTGCTTTTAAAAGGCTCCCCGAATGAGTTTAATGTGCCACTGAGATGGTCTGAAATGTCATGTTTAAATCTCCCGAGTGAAGAAGAGTCCAAAGTTTGGCCATCAGAGCCTTGCCACATGTGGATACTTAATAAATACAAGTTCCCTGAGATCTTGAGCTTTTTGGTGCTCATCAGCTTAGGCTTTATAACAGTCTCTTGTCACCACCATCCTGTGTCACATTGATCTATGCAGTGTCTCCTGTGGCTTCTCTCAAACACCCAGTGATTGTGGGATTCAAGCTGCCTGTATGCTTCTGTGCTTAATATCTTTCTTCAAATTGAATTTTAACACACCTCTCTTATTCCTTCCTTGCTCTGTTCTAAACTGATCTCAGGAGAGTGTGGGCTTGATATTCTACTCGCATTTTTTCCTAACACACAAAAACAGAAACATACAACGATGAAAAGTTAAAGGTAGGTTCATGTCTCTACTACCTGAAGTCATTTTGCCAACGACTAGCAGTGCTTATCCTACTCTTTGGGAAATACAATCTTACTGTTTCAAAAATTTTTTTTGCAAATAAAATGATGAATGTGAGTGGTTTTAAAAACTATGCATCTGGGATCCCTGGGTGGCGCAGCGGTTTAGCGCCTGCCTTTGGCCCGGGGCGCGATCCTGGAAACCCGGGATCGAATCCCACGTCGGGCTCCCGGTGCATGGAGCCTGCTTCTCCCTCTGCCTGTGTCTCTGCCTCTCTCTCTCTCTCACTGTGTGCCTATCATAAATAAATAAAAATTAAAAAAAAGAAAAAAAAAGAAAAAAAAAACTATGCATCTCTATCCATGAATGAGTTACTATTATTCTTCATTACATCCTTCTGACAGCCTTTGAGATATTAAAAATAGCACTGTTTCTAATTAATTAGAATAGAGCCCCATTGGGGCTCTAATTTTGTGTGCCTCTCTTTTTTTGGTATCTGCTTTAGGTCACGGATCAGTTTCATGCCTAAAACTTCATTTAAGTAGAGACCAGATTTCTCATTAAGAACCTTAAAAATATGAATACCTTTTGACTCATTCATTGCATTCTAGGGAATTTATAAAAAGAAAATACTTCTGAAGAGAGATCATAGTTTATGTGCAAAAATATCCAAGGTAGTGCTCTGTACAAATATGAAAAACATTAATCCACCCAAATCTTCAATAACAGAATTGCTAATTTGATTAGGATGTATACTGGATTTAATGAAAGATTTATAAGTATTATATAAGTATGTATATTCAGGTTAATGAAAGGTTTATACGATCAAGAATCCTAGATGATTCTAATGTTTAATGGATTCTGATATTTATACCTCTGCCATTTAGCACAGCGGTTGGCATGGGTTACATTCTCAAAAATATTTGCTGGAGGTTGAATGGTCTATGAACATGATAGTCACAGGGCATCTGGGTGGCTCAGTCGGTTAAGCATCTGCCTTTGGCTTAGGTCATGATCCTGGGGTCCTGGGATAGAACCCCATGTCTGCCTCCCTGCTCAGAGGGGGGGGCCTGCTTCTCTCTCTGCCCCTCCCCCTGCTTATGCTCTCTCTCTCTCTCTCTCTTGTGTGCTTTCTCAAATAAATAAATAAAATATTAAAAAATAACAGTCACAGAGATTATGATAACACAGAAATCCACTTACCATTAAGTGAAAAAAACCCAGAGTACAATATTAGAGATAAAATATTGTCATCTCTCTATTAAAATATGCACTGGCCTTGTATGTGCAAAAAAAGAGAGGAGGTGCAAAAAAATGTGTCACTAATACATTTCAATTAGTGAAATGTATGCATCCTGTATAGAATATTCAGCAGCCAGTAAAATGATGCTTGCAAATAGCGTTCGTCATATGAGTAACTGTCTGTGATATTATGTTAAGTTAAAAGGAAAGCAGGATGTACAAATCCACATGCAGTTAGTTCCAATTTGTGTGTTTCTGTATATAATGGTGACATTACATTATGTGTTATTAATTATATTATTTTTATAATATAAATACTGTAAAAAGGTAAATATTATATAAATTTAATGTTAAATATGTATATATTTTCTTACATATTTTATATAAAGGAATATGTGTTATAAGTTTTATTTTATATCTATGTGTGTATATACGTGTATATATAAATTTATATACACACACATACACACATAGACACACTCACAAGGCTGGAAATAACCCCATCTATTAACAATTTCTTTTTAGGTAGTGAGACTGGCATAGGTTTTTTTTCTACCTTCCATGGTTCATCTTTTCCAATTTCCCAAACATCGTCCTAAAGGAGCATGCATCACTTTTGTCATCAAGACAAAAGAATAACCCCCAGGAAGGTTTTTGACACAAAGAGGCTGGGAGAGCCAGCGAGGCCCACAGCCTTGAGGAATGCTCTAGGAGGAAGGTCTGTGGTCACATCGCATCAGTTGCTGCGGCCTGATTCTGCCTAAGTCCTACTCCACGGGCCTGTCTGGGCAGGAACTCGTGGCATTGGCCGGGCGCCGCGACAGTTTCCTTGTGGGGCTGGCTTCGTGGAACAGCCGCCCAGGGGCCCAGCTGAACTCTTCTGGAGGAATGCCTTCCCCTAATTTGCTGGGGCCCTCCAGTTGCTAAGAATGATCGACAGTAATTAAAACTAAGCTAATAACCTCCTCACTCTTGACATTTCTATGGGGTTTTGTTCACCATTATCTACATATAGATTAAAAATTGTAATTGGACTGGCGATCGGGTTAGGAAAATCAACCACCTTCCAACTTGTCGTTTGCTGGGGACCTGACACTTTGAAATTTTATTTAATCTGAGAAAATTGAGTTGAACTCCAGCACCCTTGGAGGTGGCGATAACACACACACACACACACACACACACACACACACACACACACACACACACACACAACAGCATTTATCCTTAAGGACTGGTGCTAGCTAAGAAAATACTCATGTTTCCTGCAGGAAGGAGTGGGGTCTGGGGCTGGAAGGTGCTGGAGTGCAGCTCACTGGGGTATAGGGTGGGGGTCCTCTAGGGAGCAGTCCTGGGAGGCAGACAAGATGCCCCTCTAGGCCCTGTATGAGGGAGGTTTAGGGAGACCATGGCTACCTCCCCAAGAGGATTTGGGTCACTTCATAAGGGCTGGGGTTGCCTGACCCCACCGAGTCCTCCTGTGCTGGCCAGGGGTGATGTTCTTGCTTTCTAATTCTGTGATTCCAAGCCTCTGTGATGCTGTGATGCTAGAGTTCTTCTGGTCTCTACAAAACTGAGGTGCTGTGCCCACCTTTTCCTGGGCCTATGAGGCAGGGTTTCCCCATTTCTAGGAGTCTGTGCTTCTTGGAGCCTCGGGTATAAGAATTCTAAAAGCCAGAGATTGTAATATGACTTCAAAAGGTGGGAAATTGTCAGACTTGCCCAGCCGCCCTTCCCATAGAGCCATTAATCTGTCTAAATTGAAACCTTTAAATTGATATTAATTCTTAGCTTGTGTCCCCAAGGTGATGGGCTAGCGGAAAATTTCTTTCGAATACACAATGTGACCATGTCATGCCCCTGCTTTATATACTTCAGGCAGGTCTTGTGGCCCTATTTGGCTCAAATACTGTCTCCTTATAATGGCTTAAAAACCATTCTGGGTTTGCCTCTCTGGAGTCGACCTCCTGGATCCTCACACATATTCCCCCATAATATTCAGGCTGATGTTCTCTGTCTGTCTGCCTGTCTCTGACTACACATCACTTCTCTCCACTTAGCTTGCAAGTCTTTGCATTACTGTTCCCTCTGCCTGGAATTACCTCATATCCCCATCTCAGTACCAACGTCCTAGAGTTGCCTATTGTCACCCATCTAATTTCTATTTAGCTTTCACTTCTTTTTTTTTTTAAGATTTTATTTATTTATTCATGAGAGACACACAGAGAGAGGCAGAGACACAGGCAGAGGGAGAAGCAGGCTTCCTACAGGGAGCCCAATGCAAGACTTCATCCCAGGACCCTGGGATCATGCCTTGAGCCGAAGGCAGACACTCAACTGCTGAGCCACCCAGGTGTCCCTTAGCTCTCACTTCTGATCTTGGGCTTCTCCTTCTGCAGAGAGTGTTTGCTTTCTTCCCAAATTGGTCCTCTGCTCTCTTGCCCCCCACTCCCCCATGTTCTCTCTGTGCCAACTCTGTGACTCTCCACTATCTTCTCCCATCAAACCAGGATCTTCTTGAAGGCATGGATACTTTCTTATTTATTGTTATATATCCGGACCCACAGTGTGATTTTGCCAGAAGGAGAAAACGAACGAATCTGTGTGTAAAGACAGGAAGTTGTGATTTCTTTACTCTTGAAATAATAACCCCTAATTTATTTGTTCATTTTAGAAGTATTTGTTGACTATCTACTTTGTGCCTTGTGTGGCGCTCAGCTGTGGGGATGTAGCGTGAGCAAGACAGGTATGTGCCTATCGTCTACGGTGCTCATGGGGGAAGTAGATTAGAAAGATTTGTTGGGGCTAAAGAGTTAGGGGAAGAATATTCTGGGCAGAGGAAACGTGTGTGAAAGCTCTTGAGAAAGGAAAGGGAGAGACGGTGTGACACAGAGCAGCCCAGTGGGGGTGGTGGCACCGTGAGATGAGAGGATCCAGAATGAGCCCAGAGATGTGAGCAGGACCCAGACCACGATGTCTTGCAGGGTTTCCAGCCCGGAGCTATGGGATCAATTCTGCACTGTGAAAAGAGCGTTTGTTAAATGTTCAGTCCGTGTGTAAGATACAGACAGCCTCCTCCTCCATTCTGAGGCTGATCATTCTCAATCCTTCACGCTTGTTGCTGTTATCTTTCCAGCCCACATTCACGTCCTAGAGTGTGTTGCTGAACTTCCAACTGCTCTCTGGAAACAGATTCTGCTTGCGTTGGCCACAGAAGTGGTCCCATGATGCAGGTGAGACCACACGCAGCATCCAGTCTCTCTGGTGACAGTGACTGGTGCAGGAGGCGAGCACAGGACTCAAGCAGGGCCAGTCAGAACTCTCCCCTTGGATTGCTAGATGGGCTTGGTAGGAGGGAGCGGCTTCTCCCCTGAGGTTTGCAGGGCAGGTATCAGTTACACATGAAAGGTGCTTCTGGAGAAAGAGTATAGCCACCATCGTGAAAGGAAGAGAAAGGGAGAAATGAGATTTTCCTTTGAATCTGGGATACTCCCAGTATCCCAATGAATGTTGAGAAACAATGACTCTCCCCTTTTCCCATTAAGGTAGTTTACATTTATGTTGAGCATCTGCTACTTACATCCAAATGAATCCCATCTCATTCGTGCTGTCTCTGATTCCTGTACCTCTCTGGGATGTAGTCAAAGAAGGCATCTTGTCCCCATTTTATAGACGAGAAATCTGGGGCTCAGAAAATTGCCTGAGCTTAAGCAGGAAGTGAGCAGCAGAGCTGGAATCATTTATTCCACCTTTTATCAATCAGTTGGTTGGTGTCATGCTATTGGGATTTACTGGACTAGCTCTGATTTCAGATGCTCTGTTCAGGTGTCTTCACAGGCCACCTGAAAGGCTCACTAATTAGACCTGAAAAGCCACCTTTCCTTAAGTGCTTTTTCCAGGTTCAAAAACAGTAAAGAAAAAAAATGTATTATAACCACAGTTCTTGATTTTTAATTTGGAAGTCACTGCGATGACTCAGTTCTGCGCTGGTATATGTTTAACATTTACCATGTGTAGTTCTGACATGAATCTTGGTGGATGTTTTTGTTTACATTGACGAGGGAGGCAAAACAAAACAACATAAGCATATGTTGGAACTTCACTTGTTCACCAGTGAAGCGAGCAACTTCTTCCAGTTTTCAAATATTGGAAGAATGCTTCCTCAATTGTGCGATTCACGAAAGAATGGCGATGGGCACACCAGACCTTTAAGTTTAACTTTATTAATATTTTGTACATCACTCTCTTAAATCTGGACAATCAACAAAACAGTAATAAATCAAGCCCTGGTTTAGAGCATTTGCCAATATCCGTGGTTAATATTTCCGTTGCGGCTGACTCCAAGTCATCGACATGACGTCTTTGATGGTGGAGTTGGGAAGACGCACAGATACCATTGCATGTGTTGCTACCATAGGGGCGCAATGGATGTAAATAACTCTGAGAGCATAGGATAATAATGAAATGTGATCAATTAATTAGGAAGTGGTGAGTTTTGAATGATTTTTAATTTATTTGATTGCAAGTTTATATATAATTTGGCTTTTAACAATGGCTGCATTTCACAACTAGCTCACGAGATTCCTGAAAATGTAATCATTGGCTCTCATGAGCTGGTATGAGCTGTACCCAGCACCCTGCCACAAATCACAGTATCCACGTACTCCCTGCTCACAGAAATCCCCTGCCATTGTTCGGATGATCTTTGTTCATCTTTTACATGGAATGAGCATATCCTGGAGGTTCCTTCTAAGAGCATCCTCGGGGTTCAGGTAAAGCAAGACCTTCCCCATCTACTCTTTCCAAGCCTCCCCTTCCTCTCTTATCACAGTTTATAACGATGTGTGTACTTAACTATGTGTTGATTCATATTTGTTCTCGACCAGACTGTGGGATCCGTGAGGGCAGGGCAGTGTCTATCTCTCTCCCTGTGGTATATCCTGGGCCTGACTCCATGTGTGGTCCAGGAGAGTGATGGTGAGAGTGCTTTGCGGTGAGCCCTAAGGAATTATTGCAATCAGACTCTCGTTTGGGAGAGGAGGGGGCTGTTATAATAACATCTCAAAAATATCTAGGCTACATCCATGTTCAGGGTGGCATTATTCATAATAGCCAAAAAGTGGAAGACACCCAAGTGTCCACCCGCAGATGAATGGATAAACAAAAGGTGATCGATCCATACAGTAGAGTGTCATTCATCCTTAAGAAGAAGGTCATTCTGGCACCTGCTACAAAATGGATGAGCCTTGAGGGTGTTATGCTAAAAGGAATGAGCCAGTCACATGGGGACAAATACTATACAATTCTACTCATAGGAGTTGCCTAAAGCGAAAGCCCAACCCACACAGAATTGAAAGGTAGTTTCCAGGGACTGGTAGGAGGAGGAAATGGGGAGATAGTATCCAATGGGTATAAAGCTGTAAAAGTTCTGCACTCTGTGGAGGGTGGTGGTGGTAACACAACAATGTGGATGAGTGCAGTGCCGTTGAACTGTACACCTAAAAAGGATTAAAACGGTTAATTTCATGTTGTGTATATTTTACCGCAACAAATAGGTTTCATCAAAAGAAAACTCTCCAGGCTTCCCAGACCCTTTCAAAGGAGTGGAGTGAATGGTTGTTTCTGTATTTGGACAGAACAGAGATTGCATAGGAACAGAGTCATGGTTACGATGGTGGTGACAATGGTGCTAGGTATAATAGATCGCGCTCTTATGAGGATGTAGGTTTGATTCAAAGGGTTTCCCAAGCACCGTTGCTTCACGGTCCACCTATGAGCAGGATGTTCCTACTTCCATCCTTTGAATGTGGAAACAGGCTCAGAGAGGTTAAGTGACTAGCCCATAACCACACAGCTTCAATTAAAGGCAGATGGACTCCGAAGCGCATGCTCCCATCACCTCTTTCTCAAGCTCTCATCTTGTTTAGGAGGACAACCTGAGTGGGAGGCTGGCGTGGGGTCCCCTGTAGTTGACAATCCCTTGCTCATTTCCTTCCCAGGGTAGTCTTCCAGCTGCAAAGGCGTACAAACTCGCTCCCTTTGCCGCCTTGCACATTCGCCAAGCTTGGCCAACCCGGCGCTAAGACTGAGTTGTCAACGGGGAGATAGAAAGAAAGAAAAAGCAATTTCTTCCATTTCTTGGCTCAATCCTATGCAGTCAATACTGTTAACAGTAAATCAAATATCAGGACTGCATTGACCCAGGAAAAGGCCAAGGAGAAAAAAATTCCAGAGCAGAATCCAAAAAGTAGAAAATAAAGTTCAGCCCGAGGCATAAATCACACCTGGGGAGTTACAACCTGCGGTGGCAAGCAGCAGCATGAGCCTGAGCTGCCCCATCGAGCTGGCTCCCCAGGCCTCCTGTTCTTGGTTTCTGAGTTTCTAAAATCCCTGTTCCTGGTACATGGAGAGAACAAGAGGCCACTGGAGGCAGCGTTGAGGATTTCTGACTTGAGGTCCTTTGGATTTGGGGTCTCAACCCCCTAACCCTTGGCTGAGTCAGAATGGCAGAAAATGGCTTTGGGGGAAGGCCCCCTGTAGCCCTCTACCCCTCCTTGCACACTCATCCTTTTAGACTTCACAGCTGAGCCCTACCTCCAAAAAAAAAAAAAAGGCTCCAATGTTCTAAAAAAATTCAGGCATATCTGAGCCATGTTACCTTCTCTCATTAATGTCCCCAGCTGACAAATTTTTTATTAAGCACCCACCGTATGCCAGGCAATGTTCGAAGGCCCTGGGGATTCGGCTGAGGACAAAACAGACATACCTTCCCGACTGCACTGAAGCTGCCTTCTAGTAAGTGAGTGGGTGAAGACAAGACAAGATTTTTGGGTGCTTGGCTGGCTCAGTCGGTGAGCATGTGATTCCTGATCTTAGGGTTGTGAGTTTGAGCCCCATATTGGATGTAGAGATTACTTGAAAATAAAAAATATCTTAAAAAAAGATTTTTATAGTATGTATAGTACCTACTATACATAGTATAGTATGTCTTTATCCTCATAGCTAGATGCTATGAGGATAAAGAAAGGGGATGTGGAGTGGTTTGGGTGAGAGGAGTCAAGTTTAATTAAAGGGACATTTGAGGAAAGACCTAAAGCAGGTGAGCCCTTTGGATATCTGGGAGAGATATTCCAGGCAGTGGTTGCAAAGGTCCTGAGGCAGTGTGTCTGGGGGTGTTTAAGAAATAATGAGGTATGGCTGGAAGGGAGCAACGGGGATGATGCCAGGATGGCAAGGCTGAGGTTGGAGAGATAACCAAGGGCCAGATTAGGTAGGCCCTCTGGACAATTGGGACTTTGGCTTTCCTCTGGGTGAGGTGGGGGTCACTGGGAAATTTGGAGTGGGGTGAGGCCTAATCTAACTTGGGTTTTTAACGTCTTGTCAGTCTCCCATCCCTATACCCTGACTAATTAAGATGATTAAAAAAAAAAAACAAAAAAAACAAAACCTAGATCAATTGCGTTTTATACACCCTGAGAACCCATCTTTCTGAAAAATCATCTGTAATGTCCTTTCACAATCTGGGCACATGATAAACACGCAAACATATTCCCTGAGTGTAGAAAGACATCGAGATGGATGTTAACCAAGAGTTAATGGTACATCCTTCGTAGATGATCTGGAAAGGGTGTGACAAGAAGATGAGAATTTCTTCTTTTATTTCTTACCTGTTTGTATTGCCTGATTATTTCTTATAGTTTTTTAAAAAAATTTATTTATTTTTTAAAAATGTGTCGAATGGATGGATAAAGACTGGGAGCTCTGTTTTGAATTGCATGACCTTGGCTGGACAGGCCATGTGTCCCCCAGCGTCCATTTGCTTGTTTTAATCACGGGGTAGCACTCTAATACCTGCTCGTGAGGCTTGTCTGGATGCAGTGATGTCTGTGGAGCACCTGGTACAGTGCCCGGTCCCCAGGAGGTACGTGGAAAATGTCGATTTTAATTGGTCGGGAGCCACATAAGGAGAGACAGGGTGAGCAAACAGGGGCTTTAGGAAGAGCGGTGCATGGCATTGTCCAAACTAGCCTGATAGCGCTGCTGGAAGCAGGCCCGGCCCCTCCGTCCTCCTGTACCACCCCTGCTTCCCTATCTCGGCTTAGCACCCCATGCCCTCCCTGGGGAAAGCTGGCCACTGCCGCAGCAACCAAAGGACTTCCTGAGACCTGGGAAGAAGCATCTCATCCAGCAGACCTCAGTAGCATCTTCTAGGCAAATTTCTGGACTTCGCCTCCAAAGGAGCCTGGGGACTTGTCCCACGTTCAGTGTCAGAACCTCCTGTCGGATTCTACCACAAGACCCCTGAAGTGGACACCTGTTGGTTTTGCCTCTTTAGCATCTGTTCCCTTTTCTGGTCCTGTTTTTCTCAGGGTGTCCTCTGCCCAGTCCACCAGGCTGAAGGGGGCCCACTGCCCCTTCCTCACAGAGGGGGGCCTGCATGACCGGCCCCAGCCAATCGGGCACTCCTGCCCTCTGCCTTCAGTGGTTGGTGCACCGATGACCTAATCTAGCCAATGAGAGTCAGACCCAGGATTTTGGTTCAAGCTACTGGTGTAACAGTCAGAATGGGTTGGGATTCGCTGTAATAACACACTACCCTTACATCTTAGTTAGGGTGGATCAAATCTGAATGACAGATCAGAATGACAAAGGTGGATTTCTTGTTCAGGCTCCAGATGCACCTTGGCTGATGGGAGCTCTGCTCCTGTCTCCCTCATCCAGAGAAGTACCACCTGGAAGGTCATCACGCACCGTAGCAGGGGAAAGGGAGCAAGGGAATTAGATGGGCCTGGTTTTATCTATTTATCATTTTACTTATTTTATTTTTTTAAAGGATTTTATTTATTTATTCATGAGAGACACACAGAGAGAGGCAGAGACACAGGCATAGGGAGAAGCAGGCTCCTTGCAGGGAGCCCAATATGGGACTCCATCCCCCCACTGGGATCATGCCCTGAGCTGAAGGCAGACGCCCAACCACTGAGCCACCCAGGCGTCCCAGGTGGGTCTGGTTTTAAATCTTGTTTTTTTCTGCTTGAAGCACAGGACCTGCCCAACCTGCCTGGTACTTGGCAATTGTTCAGAGAGTAATATCAATTTCTCGCTGTCCAATGTCTCCATTTGTGGTGTGTCCATATTGGATGTTCAGAGCTTGGCTAAAAAGCCTGCCTCTCCACGAGGACTTCTCAGCCTACCTCATTGCTCACCGCCTCTCCATCATCTTTGCCCAGAGGGAAGCACATAGCAGGAGCTGTCGCCTGTGCCTGGTCTGTGTCTAGCAAAGGACTAAGCACTCAGTGGGTGCTAATTCACAGTCATCCCAGTGCTACTTGCGGTACTTTGCGGTGTCAAGCGCACAGTAGGGATTAATATTTGTATCATCCACCTTGCACACTCAGTGTCGAGCACCTAGTGTGTTTTTGCCTAGTGTCCCCTCCTGCAGTGTTGCCAACAGCGTGTTTTCCCAACATGGTCTCCCCAATATCTCTCCTCCACTCCCAGCCTCTGGTACCTTGAAACCTCGAGTTGGTGACCATGAGTTGCCATTAAGCTATAATTTGTTGAAATGGGGGTGGGGTGGGGAGAGGAGGCCTTGAAGGGATGATCCAGGGCTGCCCTGCCCTGTGGAGGTTGTTAGGGGTCAGTGAGCAGAGACTTGGCTTATGAATTTCCTCCCTGGGCCCCAGACAAAGAGGGAAGTCGTTGGCAGTGCGGTTACCTTGGCAACTCTTTGTGCTGGAGAGTGGGAGGGGAGAGGGGGAAGAGGGGAGACTGGGGGAGGGGGCAGCTGCTGGGGGCAGGTGGGAGCTGGAGGGGGAGCTCCCCCTTCCAAGGGAGAATGACTGGCTTCTGCCTTCTGGGTAGAGTGAAGGGGGGAGTCTTGCCACTGCAGAATGGAGGCTGGTCTGGGTGGGACATCCTGCATCTCCTCCTCTTCTCTCTAGAAAGTCTTCCCGCTGGTCTCAAAACATCCAGGGGACCGAGTTGGAGCTCTTGCCCTTTTTCTAACTTGCGGTTGACCTTGTGCAAGCTTCTCTCTCTCTCTGAGCCTCAGTGTTCTCTCCTAGAAAATGGGGATTATAATCCCTGCAGAACAGTGCTGGAACCCCACTAAATGTTAACGACCTGGGGGCTGTTTTCATCTGGTTGCTTCTCACTGGCTAGCCAAGTGACTACCCTAAAATAAAGGTGGGTCTTTCTTTCTTTCCTTCTTTCTTTCTTTCCTTCTTTCTTTTTCAAAAAAGATTTTATTTATTTATTCATGAGAGACACACACAGAGAGAGAGAGGCAGAGACACAGGCAGAGGGAGAAGCAGGCTCCATGCAGGGATCCCAGTGAGGGACATGATTCCAGGACCCCGGGATCGTGACCTGAGCTGAAGGCAGATGCTCAACCACTGAGCCACCCAAACATCCCAAGGTGGGCATTTCTATGTCACATGTCTGGAGCCAAGTGGGTGCGCCTGGTAACCATGGTTACCATGGCCCTGCCAGATTCTTGCCATCGGGAGCGGGGCAGGTGAGAGATTCATTACTGCTGAGTTATGGGGTCATCACTGGCTGGGGAAACTGAGGCTCGGAGTGGGCGAGAGCCTGAAGTGCCCTGGAGGGAAAGGCGGGGTAGAGGTGGCTCTGCGGTCTGTGTTCCTGGCCCCAGCCCCAGCTCAAGGTGTACCCCTGCCCCCATGCACCCGCATTGCACCTGCCAAAGCCATGGCTTCAAGGTCACGCATGGTCTGGCCCTGCTCACCTCAGCAGCTGCATCACTGCCTGTGCTGGCACATGCTCACTTCATCCCCCACAGACGTGCAGTCTCCCTCTGGTACCTTAGTCTCATGATTCCTTCTCTCTGGAGCATTCCGCTTCTCTCCCCTGTATGGCTCATCCCACACACTCTTTCCATCTCAGCTTAATTGTCACCTCCTCCAGGAGGCCTTCCTCGATCCCCCAGGTAGGCCAGGTGCCTCCTCTGAGTGCTCCCAGCCCCCTCGGCTTTCCCCATCGCCCTGCTCTGCTTTGCTAATCTGTCGCCTCTTCCCTGCCTCAGACTGTGAGCTCCACAAGGGGAAGAGCCTTCATTTGTTCACATCTGTTTGCTCATCATTTTTTCTCAGTGCCAAGAATGGCCGGTGCCAGCACAGAGCAGACACCCACTAGAAATTTATTTAATAAGTGAATGAGGCTGGAAAGAGGTGAAACTTTTGGTGGGAAGAGCAAATTGGCAGAACTTGGCTGGTGGCAGGGCGGGCTGGGGCAGAGAGAATCCTGATTCATACAAGACGTCATCCTCCTATGCCTCAGAGCCCCCACAGCAACCCCTCATTCCACCTCACCGCCTCGACCTGGGCCCGGGACCCAATGGTCAGTTGGGAAGAAGGCTTGGTTGGGGTGCAGAAGAATTCCCTTGCTTACACCTGTCTCCTGTCCTCCAGCCTTCACCGGTGGACTGGGGCTCCAGGCACTTTAGAGTCACTTCCCTGCCCTATAGTCTGCCAGGGGCACCAATTTCTGGAGAAAATTTTTTTTTTTTAAGAGAGCGAGAGCACTTCAGTAGGGGGAGGGGGAGAGGCAGAGGGAGAGAGAGAGAATCTGCAGCTGACCCCCCTGTGAGCGCAGAGCTGGACACAGGGCTCGATCTCACAACCCTGAGATCATGACCTGAGTCAAAATTGAGAGTTGGATGCTCAACCGACTGAGTCACCAGATGTCCCGATTGCTGGAGACAATCTCAATAGAAATCTCTCTAACGATTTCGGTCTCCAGGAGGAATGAGCAGCTTCAAAATGCTCTTTTGCCCCAGAAGCTGGGCACCCAGGCAACGCTCAGAGCCTGCTCTCTGCTGCCTTCCCCGGGGCTCTGCTGACCACCAGGGAGACCACCAGTAATTGAGCTTGAGTGCATCGATCGCCTTCCGAGTGCATTTCCCACGGACGGCTTCTCTTCTGTACCACCCCCCTGTGTGGTTTATAATTTCACTTGCTCCACCTTAGAAATGGAGGGAACTGGAATTCAGAGCGAAGAAGGCTGCTGTGGTTGCTCACTGGAGAAGTCCGTCGGAGCTGGTTGATGTCTATCCCATGTGGAAGGCCCTGAGTGGAGCCATGGTGGAGGGTGGGCACTGGAGCCAGCGGCCCTTCTTTAGGTGAGGTTGTTCTGCATACAGGTGTGTCATCTTGGGCAAGGCGGGCTACTCTGCTTCTCTCTGCCTCAGCTTTCTCATCTGTAGAATGGGCACAATAATAGCATCTCCTTCCCTGGCTTGTGAGGAGCAAGCGGCTGAGAAAAATAGTTGAGAAAAGTGTTTGGTGCAGGGCTACACACACAGTGCTCAATAATGTTAGCAATTAGGATTAATTCGACAAACCTTGTTAGGTGCCTACTGGATCTTCCTTGCTGGGGATACAGCAAGGAAGCAGACCCCATCCCGCCCTCAAGCACTTACATTTTGGTTCTTGCCATGTCACAAGGTGTCAGATAGTAATCTCCGAGCCTTGAGCTACTGTGTGTGTGGTCACCCATTCAACAAATATGCTTTGAGAACCTACTATGTGCTAGGAATAAGATGCTGCTTCTCCCCTTAGGTGGAGGACAGGCTAGAGGCAGGAGGCTGAGAGGGAGTGGACAATGAGAGCTCCAGGGAAGCTGGTCAGGGGGATTATGAATGGGGGAGGAGGGAGCCGCGGAGAGCTTTCTGCAGGCTCAGCCCCAGAGGACAGACAGGAGTTAGCCAGGGAAGGTCGGGTGCTCTAGGTTGGGGGGGGGGGGCACAGTGCATGCAAAGGCACGGGGGAGCAGTTGCCTCGCTGACTGGCATCCAGCCTAGAGGCTGTTGAGCTCCTCTATTACATTTGACCGTTTCTTCTCTCAACTCTGCAGATAGAGTATGAACATGAGGACTTTAAGTCCCATTGGCTGTGACCTTGATTCTCTTTAAATTCTTTTACACCTATCATCTCATTTAATCTGCACAAGGATCCTGCTGCTCTTGTTATACAGGTGTAGGGATAGACCGTTGCTTTGCATATTTTCAGCACAGAGAGATGAAGCGCTGTTTTCAAAGTCACCCAGTTCGATGGTTTACAAAATCCCAAAACAAAACATGTGCATTTCAGATAAGCAATGAATGATTGTTTTAAAAAAAAGTGTATCTCATGAGCTATTCTCCATATACTCATCTTTAAAAAAAAAAAAGTTGCCGTTTCTCTGAAATCCAGATTTGACGGAAGAGCCCGCATTTAATTTGGCGACCTTGCCCGGTGAGTGTTTGAACTTGGTTGTGCTCACTGTCCCCCCAGGCTAAGGGTCGGGCAATCACATCTGGATTTCCCGAGGGCCTAGCGAGTGCCAGGCTCCGGGAGCTCGAGCTCGGGGCCCGCAGTTCCGCGCCTGGCCACGCGGTGTCGCCGTCGGCCCGCGGTACCCGGGCGGCGGCGGGGGCGGCCCATTCATCACGGCGCGGCCGCGGCGCGCAGACAATGCGGGGAGCGGCCCTTCCCGCGCCCGCGCCGCCGCCGTACAAAGGAAGCGCTGTTAACACGTGTACCGTAATGGGCTCCCCCACGGCCTCTTCCCGGGCCGCCCGCCCCCAGCCTGACGGATGGCCCGCGCCATCCATCTAAATTATGTCACGGGCGATGAGCATCCTCCCCTGTCCAGGCCGGCCTGGGCCTGGTGGGCCCGCACCTGCCCCCGGCGACCCGGGGGGCCCGAGCTGCCAGCTGCGCGGAGGAGCCTGGTGCGGGGAGGCGCACCCGCTGCGGGAGCGGCTGGAGCCGGTGCGGTGCGGTGTATTAGCCCATTTTGCAGGAGACCAATCTGAGACCAGGAGAGGGAAAGTCCTTGTTCCAAGGTCCCAGGCTCTGGGGTTTGCCAGAGATGGTTTTTCCTTCCCTACAGCTTTATGGAGATGTAATGCCATCACATCCACGTGCATTTGAAATGCACATTTCAGTGTTTTTTAGTATAGTCACAACCTTGTGTAGCCATCACCAGAGTCCGATTTTAGAACATTCCAATCACCCTGAAGATACCCCTGTCAGCAGGCACCCTCAGTTCCTCTCCCCCCCACCCCCCCAAGCCCGTGGGAATCATGCATCTACTTTCTACAGATTTGCCGATGCCCGGCATTTCACGTGAATGGACCCATGCAGCTGTGACCTCTGGGACCTGCTTATTTCATTGAGCACATGTCTTCAAGGTTTGTCTCTACCGCAGCACGGATCAGTACTTCATTCCTTTTTGTGGCTGAGTAGCGTTCCCTCGTATGGATGTACCACATTTTGTTCATCTGCTCACCTGCTGATGGCCATTCGGGTGGTTTCCACGGTTTGACTGCTGCGAATAACGCCGCTGTGAACAGTGGTGGAGTTTGTGCGTGGCAGCGTGTTCTCAAGTCCCTTGGGTACCCACCTAGGAGTGAAATTGCTGAGACATACGGTAGCATAATGTCCAGTCCTCTAGGAACTGCTAAATCCTTTGCAAAGCAGCTGCACCTTTGTACAATCCCTGTCAGCAGGGATGAGAATTTTGATTTTCCCCGTTCTAGCCAACACTTGCTACTACCTCACTTTTTGATTTGAGTCAAGTGGTATCTCACTGTGGTTTGATTTGCATTTCCCTGAAGGCTAATGATGTCAAGCATCTTTCCATGTGTTTCTTGGCCCTTTGTATAGCTTTTCTGGCAGGGGGGGCTGTGTGTGTGGGGGGAGCGTGTCTATTCAGATCCTTTGCCCATTTATCAAAACACTGGTTGTCTATTACTGAGTTCTTATAAATTCTGGCTACAAATGCCTTTTCTGATATATGATTTGCAGGTATTTTCTCACATATTGTGAGTGATCTTTTCACTTCTTTTGTGGTGCTGTTTGCTGCACAAAAGTTTTTAATTTCGGTGGCGGTACAATGTCATTTTTCCTTTTGTTGCTTGTGTTTTCAGAGTTAAAACTCATAACTCAGGGGCGGCACCTGGGTGGCTCATTTGGTTAAGTGACCAACTGTTGATTTCGGCTCTGGTCGTGATCTCAGGGTTATGGGATTGAGCCCCGCATCGGGGTCAGTGCTCAGCAAGGAGTCCGCTTCAGATTCTTTCTCCTTCTTCCTCTGTGCCTCCCTGCTCTTGTGCACGTGTGCTCGCTCTCTCTCCCTACAATGAATAAATAAAATCTTAAAAAAAGGAAGACTCAAACCCCGCTCCATGTGAGTCTGAAGTTGGAGCTCCGTGGGCTGCACTGATCGGAGGAGCACTGGACCTCCTCTGGGAATTGTGGGAGAAGCAAGGCGGCGTTTGGTGGTCATCTCCGCAGGGGGAGGTATGGAGCTGTGGCAGGAGAACAACAATCCTGGAATCAAAATAATTTGGGTTCCTGGCCAGGCTCTTGCTTTCTTTCCTTAGTGACTTGGGTGGGTCATTCAATGCCTCTGAGGGTCAAGTTACTCATCGGATCAAGGGAGATGATCACAGGGCAGCTGGGGTGGCTCAGCAGTTTAGCGCCCCCTTCAGCCCTGGGCGTGATCCTGGAGACCCGAGATCGAGTCCCACATTGGTCCCCCTGCGTGGAGCCTTCTCCTCCCTCTGCCTGTGTCTCTGCCTCTCTCTCTCTCTGTGTCTCTCATGAATAAATAAATACAATCTTGACAAAAAAAAAAAAAGGGAGATGATCACACCTGCCCACGAAGTTGCTGTGATATAAAATGAAGGAAAATGTTTGATAAGCATAGCTGTGATGACAGTGGCCTGTGGCTTCTCCAAGAAGACTCTCCAGCTTCCCATGCCCCCAGCATAACACAGGGCTGTTGCCACCCAGACACACAGCACCTGGATGCCAAGGATCAGGACACATGCCTGGGAGTCCCTGAGCCTTGGTTTAAATGAACTTTTTTTCTGGAGTCTGAACATAAAGCATGGTTTCCCTTTGTCCTGCTGAAAACGATGAAGGTAGCAGATCAGAAGCCATTAGATGGTCAGGCAGAGGAAGGTGGTGGCTCTGATTTGACATTGTGCCCTCTGGGCCTGCCCTGGATCCCTCGGCCATTCTGTCTGCCATGGGTTGGGTGAGGGAGTTCAGAGGGGAGGGAAGACCCCAGGTGGGGAGAGGCATCTGAAAGAGAGGTGTCATCACCCCCATATTACCAATGAGGCAGCTGAGGCTCAGAGAAGTGAAGCCACTTTTTGGAGGCCTCCCAGCTCTGTCTGGAAAAGCAATGTGAAGAGGGGCTCCTAGTCTCTGGGCCTGAGAATTTTCAAGCATCACCCTGGAATATGCACCTGACAGTGGCCTTTCTCTTCATGGGATGAAGATCTCTGGAGGGCCCCTGCCCACAGGCCACTGCCCCTGTTCCCCATTAGAATGAGAGGTTTGGGAGCCACACAGACCTGCCACCTGCGGCCTCTGGGCTGGATCCAGAGATTACCTGGATCCAGCCCAGACTGAACCTCAGTCTCTTTATCTGTGCAATGGGGATACTTCTTCCTGCCTGGATGGTTGCTTGAGGATAAAAAGAGAGCTCAGGTGAGATGAGAGCCAACCATGGAGGTGCCTGTATGGACACGGCCCTCAGCGAGGGCTTGGTAATTGAGATGATCACTGTGATTAGCAAGAATTCAGATGAGAACTTTGCAACAGAAACAGGCTGGAGTTTCACACTGGGAGGACGGGGGGGGGGGGGGGGGGGGGGGGGGGGGGGGGAGGGGGGGTTGGTTTGGCCGGGTCCCTGCCTCCTGGACCCTCCTGTGTATGGGCCGGAGTTGGTGTTTCCAAGGCTGTGGGAAGCCCTGGGTGCTGTCCGTGGCAGGCGGATGGATGGGGAGAGAATGGATTCCAGCCCAGAGGCCGCAGGTGGCAGGGCAATTATAGAAAGCAGAGCCGCCGGAGATGAGAAGACCCGGGGTCACGGCTCTGCTGGCCCCACACAGTGGCCGGAACAATCTCTCTGGCTGGTTGGCCTGCTGGGCCTCGTCCCAAAGCCGGGCTGCGGGGCTTGGGTCCTGGGGGAGCTGGGCCACGTCCACCCCTCCAGACGGACAGACAGGCAGACCCGGGTACAGCCCACTGCCAGAGCATCATCCATTTCTCCTTGGTACCCCTGCTTCCTTCTGGAAATTTCCTTTTCAGGCTCTTGCTTCTCCCTGTGATCTCCAGGGCTGGGCTCCCAGCAGGCACGCAGTGAGCACCTGCTGGCAGGATGAGTCAGTGCTGTCTACTCAGAGATGAGAGGGGAATTGTTAAGCTCGGCCCACCGGCCACCTCCCTAGGCTGTAGCTGCCCCGGGTGTGAGGACACCAGCGCTCAGGACTGTGTTGCATGTTGTGGCACCTGTGGCTTCCTGCGGAGATGCTGGCCACGGGGCCACGGTGGGGCCAGCGTGTCGGGCTGAGGTCGGATGGGACTCCACACCTTCCTTGCCAGGTCGACGGCCTTGGCCCCGTGGAGCCTCAGTTCCCCTCTCTGTCAAATGAGGTAATAAATTCCTGCTTTGTGGTGTTTTCACAAGGTTCACATGGTTCACACAACAAGGGGAGCAGTGCCTTGCCCCTGGTAAGAGCCTGGGGATGCCGAGGCTCTGCCGTTCTGGCCGAAGGTGTGCGGATGGCTGTGAGACCCAGCCCTCTCGGGGAGCAGCCCAGGGGTTAAGGACTGCCCGTGCCCAGCGGTGTGGCTGCAGGTGGGCCACCTCCCAGAGCCGCAGCCTCTTCCTCTGTAAAGGGGGCCTGTCCCGGTATCTCCCTGGTGGGGCTGTGGTGGGGAGTTGGGGGTGGGAATGTCCAGGATGAGCAGGTGCCAGGCCCAGAGGTCAGTAAACCACTGCTCTTGAGGGAGAGGAAGAGGAGGTGAAGAGGAAGTGGAGGGGGCACAGGAAGTGGGGAGGGAGAGGGGGTGGAGGGGAGAGGAAGTGGAGGGGGAGAGGGGGTGGAGGGGACACAGGAAGTGGAGGGGGAGAGGGGGTGGAGGGGGCACAGGAAGTGGAGGGGGAGAGGAGGTGGAGGGGGCACAGGAAGTGGGGAGGGAGAGGGGGTGGAGGGGGCACAGGAAGTGGAGGGGGAGAGGAGGTGGAGGGGGCACAGGAAGTGGGGAGGGAGAGGAGGTGGAGGGGGCACAGGAAGTGGAGGGGGAGAGGGGGTGGAGGGGGCACAGGAAGTGGAGGGGGAGAGGAGGTGGAGGGGGGCACAGGAAGTGGGGAGGGAGGGGGGTGGAGGGGGCACAGGAAGTGGAGGGGGAGAGGGGGTGGAGGGGGCACAGGAAGTGGGGAGGGAGAGGAGGTGGGGGGGCACAGGAAGTGGGGAGGGAGAGGGGGTGGAGGGGGCACAGGAAGTGGAGGGGGAGAGGAGGTGGAGGGGGCACAGGAAGTGGGGAGGGAGAGGAGGTGGAGGGGGCACAGGAAGTGGAGGGGGAGAGGGGGTGGAGGGGGCACAGGAAGTGGGGAGGGAGAGGGGGTGGAGGGGAGAGGAAGTGGAGGGGGAGAGGGGGTGGAGGGGACACAGGAAGTGGAGGGGGAGAGGGGGTGGAGGGGGCACAGGAAGTGGAGGGGGAGAGGAGGTGGAGGGGGCACAGGAAGTGGGGAGGGAGAGGGGGTGGAGGGGGCACAGGAAGTGGAGGGGGAGAGGAGGTGGAGGGGGCACAGGAAGTGGGGAGGGAGAGGAGGTGGAGGGGGCACAGGAAGTGGAGGGGGAGAGGGGGTGGAGGGGGCACAGGAAGTGGAGGGGGAGAGGAGGTGGAGGGGGCACAGGAAGTGGGGAGGGAGGGGGGTGGAGGGGGCACAGGAAGTGGAGGGGGAGAGGGGGTGGAGGGGGCACAGGAAGTGGGGAGGGAGAGGAGGTGGGGGGGCACAGGAAGTGGGGAGGGAGAGGGGGTGGAGGGGGCACAGGAAGTGGAGGGGGAGAGGAGGTGGAGGGGGCACAGGAAGTGGGGAGGGAGAGGAGGTGGAGGGGGCACAGGAAGTGGAGGGGGAGAGGGGGTGGAGGGGGCACAGGAAGTGGAGGGGGAGAGGAGGTGGAGGGGGCACAGGAAGTGGGGAGGGAGGGGGGTGGAGGGGGCACAGGAAGTGGAGGGGGAGAGGGGGTGGAGGGGGCACAGGAAGTGGGGAGGGAGAGGAGGTGGGGGGGCACAGGAAGTGGAGGGGGAGAGGAGGGGGAGGGGGCACAGGAAGTGGGGAGGGAGGGGGGTGGAGGGGGCACAGGAAGTGGAGGGGGAGAGGGGGTGGAGGGGGCACAGGAAGTGGGGAGGGAGAGGAGGTGGAGGGGGCACAGGAAGTGGAGGGGGAGAGGAGGGGGAGGGGGCACAGGAAGTGGGGAGGGAGAGGGGGTGGAGGGGGCACAGGAAGTGGGGAGGGAGAGGAGGTGGAGGGGGCACAGGAAGTGGAGGGGGAGAGGAGGGGGAGGGGGCACAGGAAGTGGGGAGGGAGGGGGGTGGAGGGGGCACAGGAAGTGGAGGGGGAGAGGGGGTGGAGGGGGCACAGGAAGTGGGGAGGGAGAGGGGGTGGAGGGGAGAGGAAGTGGAGAGGGGGAGGAGGCAGGGGAAGAGGGAAGGTTGGGGGGAGGTGGAGAGGGGAGAGAAAGGAGGGGGAGAGGAATGGAGCGGTCCGGGGCGGGGTGGGGGGGTGGGGGAGGGGGGGGAGGAGTCACAGAATCCTGCTCCATTTCTGCTCCCAACTCAATAAGCTTGGGCAAGTTGTTCTGTCCTCCTGCCTCAGTTTCCATATCGGTCAATGAAGGAGCGGCACAAAAGTTGGCAAGGGGACAGGAGGCAGCCCAGCAGTCGCTCGCCCATGGCCGGGGGCCTTGGTCTGTTTCCTTGGGCATGGAGGCCCCGGCAGGCTGGGCAGCCTTACCACCACCTCCTGTGTGCTGGGCCCCGATCCGAGGACCCACTCGTGTGTTAACCCCGTGTGATGCTCACCGACTCCATGAAGGAGGAGGAGCGGTGAACCCATTCTCCAGCTAAGGAAACTGAGGCCATACTACCAGGAAATGGCCTACATTCTACTTGGCCTCGGACTTCCGACCCTAGAACCGTCACTACACACCGGGGTGCCTCCCTTTGGTTAGTCACAGAGCCAGCCTCTCCCAGGGACGTGAGCTCGCCCCTGCCACCCCTCCGGCAAGGCAGGATGCCCCTCTGCGAGTGCCCCCCACAGGGACGTCATCTGTCTTGGCGGGCGGGCATCCTCCCCCCGGCCCGGGCGCAGTGCCTGGTACAAAGTGGGTCCGGGGGGCCACTGAGGAGCAGACGAGTGCTTGTCTTCCTTTCTCCTCTGCAGTCCCACCCAGGGTCTTGTGTGCAGCACAGCTGCTCCGTCCAGAGCCAGCAGGGAGGGCTGCCTTCCGGAGCGCACCGGCCCATCTTGCAGAGGCCGACGGTCTTAGCCAGTCAGCTGACCCCGCACACGTTTGTTTCTCATGGTCCCGGGGTCTGGGAAGTCCGAGATCAAGCTGCCTGTGGATATGGTTACGTGAGGGCTCCCTCCGTGGCGTACGGTCGGCCGTCTTCTTGCTGTGTTCTCACATGGTGGAGAGAAGGCACGTCTCTCTAATGACCTCTTCTTGGAAGGATGCCCATCCCATTCGTGGGGGCTCCCCCCTCCTGACCTCATCACCTCCCAGAGGCCCCATCTCCAGATACCATCACGTTGGGGATTAGGGCTTCAGCATGTATGTTCTTGGAGGACATAAACATGCAAACGTTGGATCCATAGCAGGGACACTGAAGCTCAGAGGGCGGGGGACTTATCTAAGGACATACAGCTGGTTCGTGCAGAGCCAGGCCCAGGCCTGATCCAGTGCTCCTTCGTCCCCTCTGTGATGGCCGGGTGGGTTGGTGTCCTCTGCACAGTGAGGCCGGACCCATTGCTCTCTCTGGCCTTCTGGCGGCCTTGGGTGTTCCTTGGCTTGTAGATGGCTTCCCCGTCGATAAGGACACGGTCATACTGCATTAGGGCCACCCTAGTGACCTCATTTTAACTTGATCATCCACACAGGCCCTGTTTTCAAATAGGATCCCATTTATAGGTACCAAGGGTTGGGATTTCCACATATTTCTTGAGGGGGGAGGCACACAGTTCAGTCTGTAACTGGCCAGTAATGAAATATAAAATATACATTGTGCAGTGGTTTTTGAGCACCAATGGTATACGTGGCATGAGGTGCCCAGCCAGTGAGGGAGAGGGGTAGGTGGAGATGGAAAGAGAAATAATATCTAGAAGGATGGAGCCTGGGAGGAGGTGAGATATGTCTCTGGGCCTGCCGGGAAACACGGGGGCTGAGCCTAGTGTTTGGGGCTGAAGGTAATAGTGCGGAGTGTCAGGTGCCAGGGTTGTGAATTGAGCCACTAAGACATTCTCAGGAGCAAACGGGAGTCTCTGATGGGCGAACCCCAGCGCTGTAGAAACGATGCTTGTTTGTTTTGTCTGGAGTGGGAAAGTCTGGGTTCTGGAGCTCAGCTCACCTCTGTGTGCACAGGGAAAGGATCTGAGTCCAGAACAGGGTAGTGACTGCCAGGGTCACACAGGAGTGGCACTGGGAGGCAGATCTCCTCCTCCTCCTCTGTCTTCTAAAAGATTTTGTTTGAGAGAGAGAGAGAGAGAGAGAGAGAGAGAGAATGAGTAATGGGGAGGAGAGAGAAAGAGAGAAGCAGACTCCCTGCTGAGCCAGCAGCCCGATGTGGGACTTGATCCCAGGACCCCGAGATTATGACCTGATCCGAAAGCAAATGCTTCATCGAATGAACCACCCAGGCGCCCTGGAAGGTAGATCTTCTTGCTTCCAAGTCTGTGGAGCACACGGCCTGGTGTGCAGTTATGAAAATGCTTATTCAAAATACAACAGCCGTTACCGATGACAATAGAAGCCATTTGCCTGGTTTCGCTCATCTACATCTCTAGGGGTTAGTAAATTTGCAGCCAATTTTCTGGGGTTTCAAATTGAATTTCTAGGTAGGTTCCATTGAGACACAGAAAAGCGATGCTTCGTTCCCACGCTTATCCTATAAAGGGCTGAGCTGAATATTTATTCATCTAGAGAGTGTTTACTGACCACCTACTATGTGCCAGCCCCCTCCTCTCCCCAGAACCAGGTGGGAACTCAGAGATTGAAAAAAAGAAAAGTTATTTCAGAATCCAAATACACTCCTGTTGCCTCAGGCTCACGGGACTCAGTGTGTTTTTTTTTTTAATTAATTAATTAATTATTTTAACGGGACTCAGTGTTAACGGGTGGCCAGTCTCATGCATGGATAATCAGAATTGTGGTAGCATGACTGGAACAAGTCTAGGGGGGAGTGGGGGCTTAGCGGGGAGTGTCTGACCTGCCTGAGGGGGGCAGGGAGGGTTTCCTGAAGGAGGTGATATGGGAGCTGAGTCTTGAGGAAGAAGTTGGAATTTACCAAATAGGAGAGAGGAGCAAGTGGGTAGTCTAGGCGGGAGGAGGGGCCTGTGCCAAGGCTCAGAAGTAAAAGGGTTTTTATAGAAAGCCCTTCAATGCATGGCCATGGGGCTGGGGAAGTATGGGGAGCAGACAGGGAGAGGTTAGCAAAAAGCCTTGGAAGTCATGGGAGGGAGCTTGGGTTTTATGGAGGAGGCCATAGGGATCTATGGAAGGGTTTAGAGCAGATGTGTAACCTGGCAGTCCTGGCCTTTCTGGAGAGATCCTTCTGGTTGTCATGAGGGAAATAGGTGGGAAAGTAAGCACGGAGGCCAATAAAGAGATGCCGCAGCGTGCAAGTGTGGGCTATTTAATATGGATAGTAATCATGACAATATATGGCATATTGTGTACCAGGCGCTATTCTAAGCGTCTCCGTGTTTTAACTCAGCCAGTCCTCAAGCAGCCCTGTGAGCTGAAGGGCGTATCAAGAAAGCTCTTAACCTCAGGGCCGGGCCCATCATTAAGTATCAACAGATTATTTACACGTATCCGCGATCTGTGTGTACTCATGCCCCATTTTGCCGTTGAGCACTGAGGTTCCGACTGCTTACATAACTTGCCCTATGGGATGCCGTGATGCACGGCCCAGATCCGCTTTCACAAAGGGAGGATTTATTTCTTTACTACCAGGGGTGCTGCCTTCTTTGGGGGTTGCCACAACCAAGGTCACCCCCTCTGGGAACATCAGGCATCCGATGCTTGATAGATGCAGGAGGATAAGGACGTTGTCCCGACTTGGGACGGCTCTGAAGGGCCACCCGAGCTCCAGAGCCCCCTGTGGGGTCTGCTGAGAACTTGGTTGACGCTTCATCACGGCTCCGCCTCTACCTGTTTCCATTGCTGTTTTTTTCTCTCTTGCATGGGTTTTGGTCCCAAGAGCCCTTCCTACTGAACATCCTGCACATTCAATTCTGTCTCGGAGTCGCTTGCTGAGGATGGACCTGTGATCCTTGCCCAAGGGAGCACTGCCAGTAATCAGCAGGGCCAGAGTATTAGTGAGCAGCTCTCTGGGCATCCCTTCGCCCGGTCGTGCTGGCACGTGAAATTGCCCATCACAGCCAGGATGCAAACCCTGGCTCATTTGGCTTCAAAGCTTCTGTTCTGCCCTCACACCAGGCTGCCTCGATCGGGCTCATGGGCGATCTGAACTTTGGTCTCCTCATTTGTAAAGACAGGGTCTTCTGATTAGTGTCTTAGACCGAGGGGTTTAAATAACAGACTCGGGGATCCCTGGGTGGCGCAGCGGTTTGGCGCCTGCCTTTGGCCCAGGGCGCGATCCTGGAGACCCGGGATCGAATCCCACGTCGGCCTCCCGGTGCATGGAGCCTGCTTCTCCCTCTGCCTGTGTCTCTGCCTCTCTCTCTCTCACTGTGTGCCTATCATAAATAAATAAAAAAATTAAAAAAAAATAAATAACAGACTCTGGGAGCCCCAGATCAAGGTGCCAACGTGGTGTGTCCCCAGGCTCTCCCCTTAGGTCTTGGGTGGCTGCCCGCTGGCCATGTGCTCACACACCTGGGTGTTTCTTGATTTCAGCACTCAAAGTCCACATCCCGGGAAATCCCTCAGTCCCAGATAAATTGAGGTCGTTCACTTGGGACTCTCCCCATTTTAAAACCAGAACACCCTCAAGCTTTGGGGAACCAGGACATTTGGTCACCCTTTAAGAAAAGAAAAGTTAGGGGTGCCTGGGTGGCTCAGTGGCTTAAATGTCATAATCTCGGGGTCCTGGCATCCAGCCCTGTGTAAGGCTCTCCACTCAGCGGAGAGCCTGCTTCTCCCTTTGCCCCTCCCCCCATTCATTCTCTCTCTCTCTCTCTCTCTCAAATAAATAAATAAAATCTTAAAAAAAAGAGAAAGGTTAGTTTTTCACTCATGTTATGTGTCTGTCATTTACATTATCATCATGTGCATCGCTTCCCACATTGGCTGTGGCTTCTGCTTCAAATGGTTTTTGCCTGTGACTCAGGTCACTGGAGCCACCTCTCTGCTGCACATGGCAGGTCTGGGGACAGAGGGAAAAAAAAGGTTCAGAGAAGTGCCAAGTGGCAGGATCACTTCTGCTCTCATGTCATTGGCCAGAACAAGTCTTGTGACCAAGGCCAATGGGCATGGAACTGAAAGATGGAATCCCTCCTCTGGGAGAGAGATCTGGGATATCTGGATGCTGCTCGGAGGAGGCAGTCTGGGACATCTTGGGTGGCAGCTCAATGCTCCTTTCCAGAGCTGGGGCCCCCTTCCACATGGGTAAGGCTCCACCACACTAATGATTGGAAACAGTGGCTAATTTGACAAACCAATTGGAGTCCTCATGATTGCATTTGACTTTCTGACTAATGACAAGAGATGAACTCCCTTTTCTTACTGCAGCTTACAGTTGGATAGCCTTGGGCCATCGCCCGATCCCAGCGTTCAAAATGTTGCCTTGTAAATTGTCTAATAAAGTAATAAAGAAAGGGACTTGATACATGATTTGTCTTTTAACCATTGTAATGGGATTTGGGGGGGGGGTGTAACATTGTTTTATGTTGGAATGCCAAAATTATCACGCGTAATTAGAATCATTTCATTTCAAGTCTCTGCCAGGCCCCTGACATATTCCACAACTTGCACCCATGTCGAGCACGTCGGCTTGTAAAACCTCATCAAATAAAATTTTAAAATGCAGTCGGATCTGGAGTGGTGCTGCGGAGACTGGAAGAGAAGGCTGTCCGAGTCAGCTTTGCCTGCGAAAGGGGAGAAAGAAGGGAGAAAGAAGGCGGAAAGAAACAAAAAGGGTGGCATAAGAGAAAAGATGATCAAGTCTGGGCAGTGTCATTAGGGCTGCTTTCTGCAGGGGCAGCCCGGGGCCCCACTGGCCATGGGTCAACCTTAATGCTCTTAATTACTGGTCCTTCAGCCCCACTCAGATTCGACATTTGTACTCTGGGTTTCATTTCATCCAGGCCGACCAGATCCTTGCCTTGCATCTTCTTAATATTTAATCCTAATCATGCAGACACATGTATGGATCTATTTATCCACAAAAGCTGCCGTATAAATGTTTAACCAGAAGAGCACACGGCAACTCAGATCATCCGATAGATGAGCTTTTCCAGGGGCGCAGGACAGACGCACTGTCTTGCTCTGGGGAGAAGATATTTATCAAGAAAAATGTCCCTGGTTCCCCAAATGTCCAGGTCAAGTCTCGGGGGTGGGGGTTAGCAAAATGTTGCTTTGTTCAATTGGCTTCAGTGAGGAGCTGCTCGACTGACTGGAGCTCCAGGTGGAGAGTGAAGATGCTGGGAGGCAGTGCGGGTTCTTTAATTGTCTGATGGTGTCCCTGTGCACTGACGACAGCTCACCTGGGGCCCAGAGTCTAGGTCTAGGGAGGAGGAGCGCCTCTCTGGGCTGTGATGTGTGGGCAGCATCCCCAAATCATAGTGAAACAAGTGCCATGTGATAGAATTTTCTCACTGTAGAGGGGAAGTTATGCCATCAGGGAATGGACACAGAGCTCATGAATATTCTGGGCACTTGTACCCACAGCCAGCACCGGGCCTGGCTCCTGATTCATCAATATTACAAATCGGCACTGTGGCAAGCAAGCTTTCAGCAATTTTAATATTTGCTTCTAGCCCAAGGAATTACAGGGCAGGTGTCTCCCAGCGACACCCAGTAAGAACACAGGGCAGTACCTTCAGTGGTCAGAGAGCCTGGGCCCAGGCCGTGTAAGCTCTGGCGTCAACCCTGAGGTGCCTCACTAAGTTTTATGTACCCTTGGGCAAGATCTGAGGGGCCCTGCTTCCCATGCTGCCCCAGGGAGATAAGAAGAAATTATGTGAGCATCTACTATGTGCCGGCAACCACACTGTGGCAGTTCGGCAGAAGAGAGATGATTGAGCCCCATTTTACAGATGAGGACAACTGAGGCTCAGAGTGGAGAGCCAGTTGTCTACTAAGGGGTGACGATGCTGAATCTGGAGCCCCGTTTGAATTTCCAGCATGTAGGAGATGATGGCTACCTTTGAAGGGGTATTAGGAGGGTAGGGGGAGAACCGAGCTTGGGGGTCCTTAGGAATTAGTGTGACTCCTCAGAGGAAAAGCATCCAGAATCCTGGGAGGGGCTTTGCTCACAACTGCATGGCCTGCTGTAGGCTGCAGACACCTCTCGCCTCCCCCGTGCCTACTTTGTGTCCTCAAGGGGGAAGGCGCATGATGTCCATCTAACAGGTGAAAAGACAGAGGCCCAGTGAAGTGAACTGCCTTGTCCACAGCTCCATAGCTTGAAAGTGGCAAGGTCATGGTTGAAGGTCACAGTCAAGGGTCTTTAGCAGAGTAAGGAGGGCAGTTGCTATGCACCCATTTTAAAGATTGGAAATGGGAGGCCATGGGCTGAAAGGTTTGCCTCTCTGCGGAAAGTGGGAGTTTTTTTAAAAGGGGGAAGGAAAGATGACCCCATTCTCATAGTCTCTCTCTCTTCATGTCTATCTAGTATTTTATTAAAAATTAAGTGGGGGATAATTCTTCCTTCTTCCCTCCCCCTCTCCTCCTCCCCTCCCCCTTCTTCCCTCCCTCCCTCCTTCCTGCCTCCCACCCCTCCATCTCCTTCCTTCTTCCTTCCCTTCCTCTCTCCTTCCCTCTCCCGCTCTGTTTTAGCGAATCAGGAAATCAGAAGCCCTTCTAGGTATTTCAAGCAGAAAGAGTTTTAATACAGGGTACTTGATTCTTAGGAGCTGGTTAGGAGGTCAGGGAGCTGCTGCGGTGTTTGGCAAAGCAGAGTGTACGGCCATCACAGGGCATTACTGATGGTCTCAGCTGCCTGCAGCACCAAAGTGGGTGATTTTTCAGAGGATGCCCAGAAGATGCTGGAAAAAATACCGCATGTATCCCTTCTGCCAAAGTCCATGCATTTGCTCACTGTTGGTGGAGCAAGCATACTTTCTCCTCTCCTGCTTCCCAATCTCATGTGAACACTTCTCATGGGGGGTGGGGGGATCCTGAACTGGAACTCTGTTGGCAAGGAAGCCAGTCTCCAGGCTTCCAGTCCCTGTGACTCAGGGGAGCACATGGAAGGGAGCAATGTGGGAGCTGGGACGCCAGCTCCTGGCTCACTGTCCAGTGGTCATTCCAGCTCCCCAATGTTTTCCCAGCTATGCTGGGACTCCAAGGAATGTGAGGTCTACCAAGGATGGAGCTCAATATGAGGTGTACAGAAGGACTTCAAGCTCACTTCCCACTTTCAAGCTGAGCCACTCTGCCCATTTTACTTTTTGGGTTTTATTTGAGAAAACCTGTTGCATGTACAAAGTTTGACTCACTGTATCACAGGGATCACAGCTAAAGAAAAAAAATTCTGACACTTGTTAAAACCATAAGGAAGACTTTATTCAGGACTATGAGGATAGGGGAGAGAGGCGACCTCTGAATACAACAGGAATACAACATTGGGATTTCTCAGCCAAGGAGCAGGTAAGGGTTCGTGATGGGAGGAGAACAATTATTAAAAAGAAGACAAAAAGAGTAGGGGGGGGGGATTCTTGCTATTGACCTAACAGGATTCCTTTTATTTATTTTTTGAGAGAGAGAGAGAGAGAGAGAGAGAATGAGAGCAAGCAGGGGGGATGGGAGGGACCAAGAGAGGAGAGAAAGAATCTCAAGCAGACTCCATGCTTAGTATGGAGCCTGACATGGGCTCGATCTCACAACCCCAAGATCATGACCTGAGCCAAAATCAAAAGTCGGATGCCTAACTGACTGATCCAACCAGGTGCCTCGACTAACAGAATTCTTGCTGGAGGCAGGCTAGGGTGATCTGATATCAAGGATGGAGGAGCCTCTCTAAATTGACTTAGCAGGATTCTAACTGGGCCTAGTAAGAATGAGGATGAAAGTCAAAGTCTAGTTGAGAAGTGGGCTCAGAGAAGCCCAACTAGAGCTTTGTTAAGTAGAGACTCTTTGTCAAACAGTAAATGTGTCTTCATGAAGAGGACTGCAGAGACCCTCTGCTGGGGTGATAGGAACCAGAAGAGGCAGACCTTGCCTGTCTTCCATCTTTCTGGATCCCAAGCACAGACCTTGCTCCTCCTCCAGGCCATACCACTCATGCAAATCGCTGCCTGAGGGTAGAGCAGACCCAACATACCAAATTTCTGCTTAGGCTCTGCTGGGATCTATAGTTCTGTAGTGGGTTTTTTTTCTTTTTTTTAATTCAATGGTTTTAATATTCTTTGATTCTTTAGCACTCATCTTCAACTTCTATAGTGATTTGACTTTGCATTTCTTAGGTTTTAGACATGATGATCCTGGGATGTGGACTTTCTGGCTCAATTATTCCAAGAATGGAGCTTTTTGAGTCAGTGTCCAAACCCCTCTTGTGAGACGCTGGTCCATCCTGAGGTGGGGCATTCAGGGCAGGTGTATGATATGGGAGATGCTGACCAAGATGCTGTCTCATGTCCCAGGTCAAAATCCAGGCATCCACACCTGCCATCAGGTCTGAGGGACCAGTGTGTGGCCAGGGAAGTGAGATGATGTCAGGTGATTAAGAGCTGGGTGCATGAAGGATGGAAAGGGAGGGAGGCAATGATGGAAATGAAACAACCATCAACCTGTTTGATAGGAGAGGAAAAGGATGCTCTGACACCACTGGGTTTGGACAGATGCTGTGGCTCTCTGTGATAAACCATTTCTGTCCTCTTTCCCATCTAAATCAACCTGCTGCAGCATCCCCTGATCCCTACCTGGGATTTAGACAAAGCAATCCACATATTCCATGTGGGTCATTTAGTCGGTTAACAACTTTATTTAAATTTGGATGGGGGCCTTCCAGACAGAACACAATAATAATGACTGATGAGTTAGTCAGGAGAAGCTGGTCTGATGTAATGAAAAACCCAGACCTAATAAAGTTTATTGTTCACCCCTGTAAAGTTTATTGTGGGTCTGGGCAACTGTGTTCCATGTGGTGACTCAAAGATCCAGGCTCCTTACATCTCTGCTTCTGCATTTCAATGTGAGGTCCCTTCCTGAACTGTCTCAGCTCTGGAGGGATGGTCATCACCTCCATGCGCAGAACCAGTCACATGATCCCACCTACATGGAAGGGGGGCTGGGAAGGGTAGTTTCCTTTGTGTCCTAGAAGGATGAATATGGAACAGCTTGGGTGAACGCATAGTATCATTTCTGCAACAACTACCTTGGTGTTTTTTGTTTTGCTTTGTTTTTAGTTAACAACCATAAGGCCATTACCCTACATTAATTTTTAAAAAGATTTTATTTATTTATTTATTTATTTATTTATTTATTTATTTATTCATGAGAGACACAGAGAGAGGGAGAGAGAAGCAGAAACACAGGCAGAGGGAGAAGCAGACCCCATGCAGGGAGCCCGACGTGGGACTCGATCCTGGGACTCCAGGATCATGCCCTGGGCTGAAGGCAGGTGCTAAACCTCTGAGCCACCCAGGGATCCCCTACCCTACATTAATTTATTGAAATAATTAGAGATTCTTATAGATAAGGAAACTGAGGCCCACAGAGGTTGAATAATTTGCCTAAAATCACACAAATAATAGCAAATTCAGGATTTAAACCTAGGTTTGCATTTATCTGACATCTGTACTCTTTATTGTTCATGTGGCAGACCTTCAGACTCTAAGGGGAATTGGTGAGGTGACTACCTTTACCCTCAAGTGACAGCATATACACCACGGCCTGGTCTGTCCATGACAGCCACACCTGGATCCATGAAGAAGAAACACCCTTTGCTGACTCGGAAACCCCACACCGTAGATGTGACACCTTGCAAAAGACATTCAATGGCTCCTGACAATTTTTTCATTTAGGCATGAAATATGGAAAGCATATTTTGATCTTTGATTTTCTTCCATTTCCCATCTGTTCTTCATTAGGAGTTCAAACTTAATAACCTTCTAGAGTTGGTATCCAATTCAGAAGCTGACACTCCTTGGAGAGGTTCTTTGTTGCAAGAGGATGGATTGGATCACTTGGATTTTTTTTCTCCTGCTGCTCTGTCTGTAAGTTCATCTGCTTTTCTCACCCTCCTGATTTGATCCTCTTCATCCAAAAGGTCAAACTCACTTGTGGGTGAAGCATAAGACCACCTGGTGTATAGTTTCAGAAGGAGCATTTGATTGGTCCAGCGACCCTTCAGTTCTCTCACTTGTGCCTAAGATCCCATCATTCAAAGACCTGCGTTTTAGCTTAAGAGGACCCTTTTCTCTTATCAAGATGCCTGGGAAAGGAAACTGTGCCCTAGTACGAAATGTTTTCAGTGGCTGGGGAAAAATCTTGAATTAAGCAGATTTCAGAGGAGAAAGAAGGAACACAGGGACACAGAGGACACAGGGAACAGAGGGTATGGGAAAGTGGTGCGGCTGTCTCAAGAACGTTGATTTGGGGAGTCTCACATATGCCACCAGACCTTAGATACGGGTCAGCAAGGCATCCAACCTCTCTGACCCTTTGTTTCTTCATCTACAAAATGGGGAAGTATCAGATATTTCTTCCAGGGTCATCAGTGAGAATTGACAGAGATGCCACAGACAACTTCCATTAACACCATGCTTTACAGCATGGCAGGAAAATATTTTGAAATATTAACTGAAGTTTCTCTCTCAATCTCTTTCTCTCTCTCTCTTCTTTTTAAAATTCTGTGCATTTATTTATGTACTGTGGCCAGTCTTGTCATTCGGGCAGCAGCCAGGCCATGCAACATTCATTGCCTCTGGGAAAGGATGACACAGCAGAACACAGATAAGGAAGGAGCTGAATTCTTGGCTTTTGAATTTTAAAAGCCAGCCAAGGACTGGGCATATGACAAAGGATTTGGAAGGATGTAAAAGGGAAGCCATCCTGTATCTAAAACTGGGAATGACTCTCTGGGCTATAGAACAGAGTTAGGTGAGCAGTAAAGGGAACATACACATATCCTGAGAAAGGACAGAGAGGGCTTGAGATCAGGAGTGAACTACGGTGTCGTAAGATACTACGGGGCCACACATGAGCAAAGACATCTCTGCAGAAGCTGGTGCAGTAACTAAATGCCAATAACCAGATGATCCCCATTCCTGACACCCCAGAGGTGACCGATCTCCAAGGTGGTCCCCAGTGAGTATGACCTCATGCAGTCTCCTTCCTCATTAAGTTAGGACTGTCTGTGTGATCAATATTGTGCAGGAGAGGTGACTTCTCAGGTGAGGTCATGAAGGACTTTGTAGCTTCCGCCCCATTCTCTTGGATCTCTGGCTTTGAGGAAAGCCATATTGGGAGGAACCTGAGCAGTGCTGTGGAGCAGCCCATATAGAAAGATGGGAGGCCCCCTCTTAAAAGCCAGTGCTAACACGTAAGCCACATGAGCAAGGCTTCTTGGAAATGGAGGTTCCAGCCCAGTCAAGCCTTCAGATGAGCCTGCAGCCTCAACTTATATCTGACTGTACCCTCATGAGAGCCTGACCACCTAGCTCACAAGTCGCCAACAACCTACAGAAGCCACATACCATAATAAATGTCTATTATCATTTTAAGCCACTGCATTTGGGGAGATAATCTGTTATGCTGCAGTTCATAACTGATGCATTCAAGTTGGCATACCAAAATTTCTCTGGAATTTAGACACAATTGCAGAGAAAGGAGGCAGAGGACCCTAAATGGACTATGCTTGTATTTTTTTCTTTTTAAGATTTTATTTATTTGTTAATGAGAGACAGACAGAGAGAGAGAGAGAGAGAGAGGCAGAGACACAGGCAGAGGGAGAAGCAGGCTCCATACAGGAAGCTCAATGTGGGACTCGATCCCAGGACTCCAGGATCACCCCCTGAGCTGAAGGCAGACGTTCAACCACTGAGCCACCCAGGTGTCCCTGTGCTTGCATTCCTGCCACCTGGCGCAACACAGGCTTGAATAAAAAATTATACTCAATTGCACAAAAGTACACTTCTATTTCTAGACTACCTGAGTTTCCAAATTTACCTGTATTCCAGCAACCCATTCTAAAGGACTTCCATGGGTCTTTCAGGACTCTGGGAGTCTGGGGAAACCAGGACAAATGACACTTAATTTTTGGGACAGGGATGCCTTTTTCCCTAAATAGGCAGATAAGGTGATGAAGAGATAGAATTTCTCCACTTCTGAGACTTGGAGACCACTCAGCCTGTGTGTGTGTGTGTGTGCCTCCTTGGGGGCCCCCTTTTGCTCCTCACTGCCTCCCTTCCTGTGAGCATGCGTGAGTTCTGCTTGACACCCAAGCCCTTCAATTTGTCTCGTTAGAAAACCCTTGTGTTAAAGAGGCCATTAAAAAAAGAGGGAAAGATAAATTGCCTGAAGCCTCAAGGCCCAGGAGGAAAGGGGAGAGCAGGTGATGGAAAACAGGCCTGTGATTGCAGGGCAGGGGGTGGCCCAGGAGCCAGGGCAGGCAAAAACTTCCACTGGAGATGTCAAAATATTTGAAAATCCTCTTTCTTTGGTGAATTGAGTTACCAAAATGTATTTCTTCCCCTTTTTGCACACAGAGCAGAATCTGGAAGAGAGGTTAAGAGCACAGTTTCCAGAGTCAAGTAGAGGACAGCTCTGTCCCTTTATAGCTGCTGTCTGACCTTGGGCAAGTCTCAGAACCTCTCTGACCCTCAGTTTCCTCATCTAGAAAGAGGGATAATGATAAGCCTATAAATGGCCTGCAATATTCCCCTGAGTTTTTATTTGTGTCCTTTGCAGTGTGATGTCACATCTCCACCCATCTCAAGGTAGAGTTTTCCCCACAACTCTTCATTCTGGGCTGTCCATTTGGCTCAGTCTGGTCAACAGAATGTGTGTGGGGAGTGATGGTACGCCAGTCCTAAGCCTAGGTCTCAAGAGGCTTTGTTCACTCTGTTCTCTGATCCCCACAAGGAGAAGGGCGGGGAGGCCCCAATGGGACCTGAGAGCCTGCATTTTCAACATGGGCTCAGTGGATGCTGATGATGCTGGTCCAGGCGCCGGTTGGTGAATGAGATGCCACATGGAGCAGATGTGGGCTGTCCCCACGGAGGCCATTCTACAACACCTGGTACCCAGGTAACCAGAGATGCCTAAGGGAGCCAGCCCCTATCTGCCAGGACAGACCTGGAAAAGCAGAAGAGCCAGTGGACTCATAAACTTGTGGGCAATAACGGACTCACTCATATTGGTTTAAGCCACTAGGGTTTGGGATGGTTTGTTAGGCAGCTACGGCTTGCAGATACACCCCTATCTTAAGAAGTTGCTATAGGGAAGAAAGACAATCACTAAAATAGCAACCACTGCCTGAGTGCTGACTGCCTGGGACCATGTTCAGGATTGACATGCATTATCTCCAAGACTTGTGGACAGAAGAGCAACAGGGCATCATATCACCTCAAACACAGCCTGGCACACAGTACCTGCTCAACACGTGCTAACTGTTGGATGCTGCTGAGGTTGGGACTGCTAAGGCCTCTGGTTCAGTGGTGGCATGTCGGCGTTAGCCTCTGTATGACTGTGTCTGGAGGCCTCGGTGAGTACTGAACCATGGGAAGAGTAGGAGGCAGTGTCTCTGGGTACGGGGGTGCTACAGGGAATGAAATTGGGTCAAGGAAGGGGTGAGGCACCCCCTGGGGTGCTCCATACTCTCCCCTCACCAGTGTGGTGCCTGGACCAGCATCACTGGCATCCACTGAGCCCTTGCTGAAAATGCAGACTCTCAGGTCCCATCCGGGCCTCCAGATTCAGCATCCACATTTTAACAAGATCTCCAGGGGATTTAAAGTTTAAGGTGACGTTAGCATTCATTTGGAACATTGCTTTCCAACCTACATGCACTGAACGACTGATATGTTTTTCTTAAATCCCATTTCATTGCAGAATGACATTTTGCAAAAAACTTTTAAAAATGAATTTTTGAAAAATTAAATAAGAAATTAAAATTCAGGATAATCTGGGTAGCTCAGTGGTTGAGCGTCTGCCTTTGGCTTGTCATGATCCCAGGGTCCTGGGATCGAGTCCCATATCAGGCTGCCCTCAGGGAGCCTGCTTCTCCCTCTGCCCATGTCTCTGCCTCTCTCTCTGTGTCTCTCATGAATAAACAAATAAAATCTTAAAAAAAAAGAGAAACTAAGCTGCGTACAAAATCCAAGCCCCTGTGTTTTTATCATTACATTCAACAGATATAAAATTGCTATCTGTCAACTACTACAAAGGTTTCTAAATACTCTCTCTATGTGTACCTGACTGTGCACAGGTGACCAGCAGTTTACTACCTGGCGTGGGCTGCGGACCACTCTCTGAGTAGTGCGATTCTGGAGTCAACAATCATAAAGATACGGATACAATATGATCACACAATTGTGGGCTGGACGTTGGCTGGGGTTAAGGACTTACAAGCCTATGCACCTTGGAGTCCTCTTGGCAACCTGTGGGGCGGGTGCATGGTTTTATCTTTGCTTCCCACACGAGGCAGTTGAGGCTCAGAGAGGCTACCTGACTTGCTCAAGGTCACACAGCACGTAAGTGGGGTAAGCAGAGCCCACCTGTTTAGCCACTACAAGGCAGGAGGAGGGAGAGGAAGGCACCACCAGTGAGAGGCACAAGGACTTTGTCCCCCGTGCCCTGTGTGAGTGACAGCTGTCAAAGAGCCAGGCAGCGGGCACTTGCTGCTTCAGAGCCCGATGAGCTGCCTGCCAGCCCGGGGCCAGGAGAATCTCCCTCGCACCGCGTTTTTGGGTGCAGCCCGCGGGGAGCCTGCCCAGCCCCTGGCACCGCCCTGGCCTGCCGGGCGGCAAGGGGTGGGGGCCACGTGGCTTGCAGACAGCTTCTCTCTCTTGCTGTCTCTTTCCCCTGGAGCCATGGGGGCCGGCGAGGGGCCAGGCGGAGGAGGGGTCTGGCAGGCTGGGTGATAGCTAGTTATCGACAGGTTGATGACTGCCACAGAAGACTGCCCGAGGACATGGAGGCGGGAGCCGCTTCTGAGGCCCGCTGCTCCCGCAGAGCTGGCTGCCAGCGTCTCTGCCCAGGGCTCGGCGCTTCCCCTCACCATCTCATTAATCCTGATTTACAGAAAAAGGCAGCAGGCAGGGGCCCTCTTAACAGGCCGAGCGGGCGACTGATTTGCCTTCACTGAAGACAATAGTGCCCAGGAGACCCGGCATTGCTGAATTATTCAAATCAGCCGTGGCAGGGAAATCTGAGGACAACGGAGTGGTGGGGGTCCCTGGCCCCCAGACAGCCCCCCGTGCCTGACCCCGGGGTGGGCCGTGTCCCCCAGCGTGGGGTGGCTGACACCGGTCCCCTTGCCCGAGACACGAGCATCAGCCCCAGGCCGCCCCCCTTGCTGGACGGGAGTCGCAATTGGTGTTGATGGTCTCTAAGCACCTTAAAGCTCTAGTAATAGTTCCAAAATGACATTTCCCACCTGCTGGTCCCGGGGGGGATATTCTAACAAGGACTTCGGGATGAACATGGGATGGGGGCGGGAGGATGAAGGTGGCAGGAGAGGACTATTCTGCTGAGGGGTGGTGTGTGTGTGTGTGTGTGTGTGTGTGTGTGTGTGTGTGTGTATTTCAAAGAAGTGGAGGACATAGGGTGAACCCCAATGTGACAAACCCTAGTTTCTGCTCCTGGGGCAAAAAAAGACATAATGAATGAGCAGGTAAGCTATTCAGAGAATTTGCAGAGATTCTGGAGCAAAGGTGCTCAGACTCGGTGTTGACACGGGCTGAAGAGGGCGCATGCCACGGCACGGCGGGCTCCCAGCAGGGAGGGAGACTTTGCAGAACAGGAGGGGTAAACTGAGGCCCAGAGGGGGCAGGGACTTGCCCAGGGTCATTGGTTAGTCAAGAAGAAAAGTCCTGGAATCCAACTTGCAGTCAGGGGCTCTTTGTTGATGATAGCAGCGATGACCCTTTATGGAGTGAGGACAGCATTCTGGGCTGGATGTAAGGGCTTTGTCGTGTATTATCTCTGTTAACCTTGTGACAATCTCACGAGGCTGGTGTGACTAGTACCCCCGTCCTCCTGAGATTCAACCACCAGGCAGGCTAGGAAGTGACACATCTGGGACTGGGAAGGTGGTCTGTGTGAGGCTGGGTCGGTTCTTTTTTTTTTTTTTTAATTTTTTATTTATTTATGATAGTCACAGAGAGAGAGGGAGAGAGAGGCAGAGACACAGGCAGAGGGAGAAGCAGGCTCCATGCACCGGGAGCCCGACGTGGGATTCGATCTCGGGTCTCCAGGATCGCGCCCTGGGCCAAAGGCAGGCGCCAAACTGCTGCGCCACCCAGGGATCCCGGCTGGGTCGGTTCTTAACTGCTACACTTTGGTGCGGCGTAAGGGGTACCAGGATTCCAGCCCGCCCCAAAACGTGCCTCCTCACCAAGGCTGTGTGTGGTACCCTTCCCATCTCCTAGTGATGGCTTCTGTAGGTCAGGCATTGCCACCTGCCTGATGTCCCCCATGGGGAAGGGCAGAGAGAGGGTTTAACCCTTCTCAAAACGACCTACTTGACAGCACCTGAAAGGGTCTGCCCTGAGCCCAGACAAACCTTGTGAGGAGGGGAGGAAATCTATTAATAAAGGGGTTTAGGATCTCTACGCACCAAATCTAGGTCTTTGGGAAGCCAATGGTTTATTCTGTGCACACCTGACTGTCAGCAGGACACTTTTCTCTAGAGGATGCAGAAGCTGGGGACTGGTGGGCTACACCACCCATGTGTGTTGGTGGGAGACGGTCCACTGTGGTGGGTGCATGAGTAACAGCCTCTGCTTTTCTGCCTCAGCCAGGTAACAACAGTGACAATAACAATACTACCACCATTAGGGGTAGGTAGGAGGAGTGATCTTTTCTTTTTTTAATTTTTTTATCTTTAAAGATTTTATTTATTTATTCATGAGAGACACAGAATGAGAGAGAGAGAGACAGAGACAGAGACACAGGGAGAGGGAGAAGCAGGCTCCATGCCGGGAGCCCGACGTGGGACTCGATCCTGGGACTCCAGGATCACACCCTGGGCCAAAGGCGGGCGCTAAAGTGCTGAGCCACCAGGGATCCCCAGGAGGAGTGATCTTTATGAGAGTTTGCCACGTGTCAAGTCCTTTAAATGCAGAGGTTCATTTAATCCTCAAGGCCATTTTATGAGGTCAGCATCCAGGAGACCAGTATCATGTCCATTTTGCAAAGAAAGAAACCCAGGCTTGGAAATGAAGCAGCTGCCTGGTTGGAAAGGAGCTAGGGTTTGAACTCAGGGCTTGTGCACAAACATGTGGCCTCTAGGGTACGCTGTGCATGTACCCCTCCTCTCTCCAGCTTGAGGCCCCTCTCCCCAGAGCTGACCTCCTTTTCCCCTGCCCACGGTCCTTCCATGAGTGGCCTGCTCGTGGGGCTGCTCGGGTGTCCTGGAGTCCCAAGACAGAGGTCTGAGGCTTTGAAGCCACTCAAATGCACCTTTGCAGTCCTGCTTTTACTGACCCTCTTTTCTCAGAGAAACCTGCTTTTCCCAGGGAATGTCAGCTCGCTCCCGCCCTCAGATCAGCTTCCATTTGGAATAATCAGCATCTGCATCAGCGAGGTCTCCAGCATCTGTGAGATGCTGCGCTGCTGCACGGGCCTCCCAGGAGCCCCCACCCCCACCCCTGCGGAAAAACCAAAACGAAGAGAGATTTATCTCCTGGGTCAGATAAAGGTGACTAAATGCAAACTGGCCTATTCCTTTCTGCAAACAGTTCCCTGGGGAGGGCTCCTACAAGGAAGAGAAGAGCCAATCGATCAGGGAAATGCTTCGGGGTGACTTACAGGGGAGGCTTAAAGGAAAGAGCCCTCGTGTTTTTACAGCCTCCCGCGACTCATTCAGCCAGTAAAACTCTGGAGACTGCCAACCCCAACCTGCACCTGCGGGGCAGCCAGGCAAAGGCGGGCACTCTGCAGAGCTCCACCTCTGAGACCTCCAGGGTGTTCTTTATTCAACTACAGTGCATCTGTTGAGTACCTACTATGTGCCTGCTAAGCACCTCTCCACAGCACTCCCCTCTCTGTTCCTGGGCTCACAGGCATCTTCCTTACAGTCTGGGGAAACAGTGTATCTGGGAGACGGGTTCACCCTTGGAATCACCAATAGCCTTTTTTCCCATTGTCACCTCTCCCTCCTTTCATTAGGGGTACAAGTTTTGTGCTGGGGTGGGTCTTGGTCTGGCAGTGGTCTGCAGACTTTTCCTGCAAAGAGGCAGATGATAGACATTTCAGGTTTGGTGGTCTATGTGATCTTTTTTTTTTTTTTTTTTAAAGATTTTATTTATTAATGAGAGACAGAGAGACAGAGAGAGACAGAGAGACAGAGAGACAGAGAGAGAGAGCACGGCAGAGACACAGGCAGAGGGAGAAGCAGGCTCCATGCAGGGAGCCTGATGCAGGACTTGATCCTGGGACTCCAGGGTCACACCCTGAGACAAAGGCAGACCTCAACCACTGAGCCACCCGGGCTGTGGGCTATGGGATCTTAACTACTGACTCAGCTGTTGCAATATAAAGATGATATGTAAATGAATAGGCATTGGCTGTGTTCCAATAAAACTTTATTTACAAACACAAGTCATGGGCCGGATCCAGCCCATGCATGGCCAATCGTTTTGCTGATCCCTGCAGCAGAGAGTAAAAGATCTGGTTTTGGAGTCACACAGACCCGAGGTCTCAAGGCCACTTCTACTGTCTTGCTGTGTGACCTGCGGTAGGCTGCTGCCACTCTCTGAGCTCTGTTTCCCTTCTGTAAACTAGGATAATGATAGTACCTGCCTCCTGGGCCTTTACTGGAATGAAATGAGTAATGGTAAATGCAGCGGGCGGCTCATAGCTAGTGCGCAAACTGGTAGCTGTTACTGTATAATTAATGACTTTAAACCTTCTGAGAAAAGCCCCCCCCCCCTTCTCATTCTGGGGTAGGGGGAAGCTCGTGTGCTGCTGTTCTGATATTTGGTGGCTCATTATGCTGATAAGATTTCCATTCTTTTCAAGTTAGCACACTTGCATTTTAATGATTCGAAAAGGATGCAGAATGTGTCTCCTTAGGGACAGAACTGGCTGGCTGGCTGGCTTTTCTCAGGGTGATGGTCAGTAAAACTCCCAATACCCCCCCCTCGAGCCCTTTAGAGACTAGCCTCTGGTTCCCTTCGTGGCCCCAGGACTGGCTGGGTGGGTCCTGCAGCCGGGTGATCCTCTAGTTGAGGGCTGATCACAAGTGGCCAATTAATCTATTACTTGCAGATACGTTTTCCATTAGCCATGGTGGAATCACTGACTTTGAAGCAATTAGTCAGCGTAATGAACTTGAATCTGGGCAAACAGGAGGGAGGGGTTAACCCCTTGGTTCCCAGAGTTAGGCTGTGGTGGGGGGATGCAGAGAGACTATTTGGGCAAAAGGGAGGTGCTGGGAGGGAGAAGGGTCTGTGAAGCACACTCAGGTCCCCAGGTGGTAGGGATGGAGCCCGAGGACTCAAACTTGGAGCCAGGGAAGGTGGCTTTCCTAGTCACATGGACATCAGTGAATCTTTTTAACCTGACTTTTCTCATCAGCACAATGGGGTCATCCTAGTACATACTTCATAGGATCATTGTGAGGACCCACTGAGACAAATCATACATAGCCTTGTGTCACGCCCGTGGCAATTTCCCAGGGGATGCTGGTCTCCCTACCACTCTCCCCTAGCTTGCCCGGGGGGCATGAGCAGACAAACAAGGGACTTTCTTGACTTAGGGCTGAAAAGAAGAAGAACTTCTTGCTAAAATTGCCTTAGCTGAGGTCCACGATCAAATGTATCACAAAAGTGAGGATTCCAACAGGTGACTTTGCTGCAGGCAAAAGGAATTGGTCCAAGTTTCCCAGACCTATGAGAATGAGACCATTTTCTCTGCCCATCTCGGAGCACCTCCCAGGACTGGCGGTTTTGTTGTAAAAATGATGGGGAAACCATGTGCTGGCCAGGTTTTTCCTGGGGTGAGTCTGTTTACACCCCCTAGGCCCTCCCAGTCTATGCAGTCTGCAGAGTGGAGGTGACTAGAAGGGTGACCAGATCCTGGGAGTGTCTCAAAGGTGGAACCAACAGGAGCTGCTGAAGGTGTCAGGTGAATGACAGGAAACTACAGACGACTCCTTGCTTGATTGGAAAAGCTGGGGCCCAGGCCCACCCAGCACTTCTGAGCAGGCAGGGATAGAAATCCCCTCTCTTGGTAGCTCCACTGGAAGTCATTCTGCAAGCTGCCCCGGGGGGAACCTGCCCCCTGTTATGGCCTGAATTTGCTCCATCCCATGAAGTCTGAGTTCTCTCTTATCCCCTAGACACGGGCAGACAGCTGGCCCCAGGAGGATTGGATGCTCTGTCTGCCTCAGCAGCGGGGACGGGCAGTTCATCAGCATCCCGGTGCCTGGAAAGCCATTCTACACCTTCTTGCGGCCGCCACCCCCTGCCGGGGAGTGTGCGTGGTGTGTATATTAGCAGGTAAACTGCCCCCCATAATGGAGATGGATGGAACCCAATTTTGTAATAGAGAACCTTTCATTAAGGAAACCACTGCCTTTGGATGATCTAAAGGCGCTAATGGACCAGCCCCAGCTTGGGACTTAATTATATGACTGCTAACGAGCTTGTATAGCTCTGAGCTTGCCGGCGCATCTCTCCACCACCAACTGCTTGGCAACTGGGCTCTTTTCTCCCACTGCGGGTCTCAGGTGACACTGCTGGAGATTGTAGGGGATGGACGTGGTGCTCTGGGAGGGTCAGCGTGAGGGCCATTTCCTAAGAAGAGTCTCTGTCTCCCGAAAGGCCCGATAGAGGTGCATGCAGCAGGAGAGAGGAAGGTTAGACACGTAGAAGCACTTTCTGATGGGGGAGGCTCTGAAAATGCTTATGTAAGGCCCCTGAAGTCGTAGCAATGTCGGTATCCATTGCCAGGACCCTGCACCCTCCTGGAGCGGGGCTGGGATCAGAAAGGTCCGGGTAGGCAGGAGAGGGGGAGTCAAGGCTACAAGTAGATTACACACAGCCGTGTCTATTACATATAAGGACTTGCGGTCCTCCCAGCCCGTTGCTTGGCGGATGCCTGCAGGCCTCAGGGGACCTGCTAACTCCGCAGGGAGCCCAGTCTAGACCGAGCTCTCTAAAGTAAGAAGCTTCCCCCCGCCTGTCTCCCCAGCACATCGCCCGGTTGATATCCTTCCTAGCTCATCATCATCTATAATTATCTTGTTTTATTAATGCATTGGCTTATTTACTGTCTGGTTCCTGCATTCCTGTCACCTCTGGGCCAGCAGGGGTCTTTGTCTTTTTTGCCTCCGTATCCCCAGTGCTTGGAACTCTGTCTCGTATGTGGTTCGAAGGGATGAGCGGATGAGCTCCTCAGTATTTAAAAGATACACACGTGGCTCCGAGTGGCACGGTGCACTTCTTCCCAAGATTTCCTTATTGTGGTGAAATACGCCTGCCACAGCAATTGCCATCTTCACCATTTCTAAGTGTCCAGTCGGCTGGCAATTAAGTACGTTCAACCGTGTTGTGCAACCGTCACCGCCATCCGTCTCCAGAACTTTGTCCTCTTCCTCCCAGACAGAAACTCTGTCCCCATCACACGCTAACTCCCCACACTGCCCCTGGTACCTTCTGTTCTACTTTCCATCTGTAGGAATTTGCCTACCCTAGGCACCCCCTCCAAGCAGAGCCTATGCTGTTTGTCCTTCTGAGCTTGGCTTATGTCACTCGGCATCAAGTCCTCAAGGTTCTTCCCCATTGTGATATGTGTCAGTACCTCCTCCCCTTTTTTAAAAAAATATTTTATTTATTTATTCATGAGAGAGAGAGAGAGAGAGAGAGGCAGAGACACAGGGAGAGGGAGAAGCAGGCTCCATGCAAGGAGCCCGACGTGGGACTCGATCCCGGGACTCCAGGATCACACCTGGGCTGCAGGTGGCGCTAAACTGCTGAGCCACCCGGGCTGCCCTACCTCCTCCCTTTTTGATGGCTGAGTGGCAACCCGTAGGATGCCAGATCGCATTGATTTATCCATTCACCTGTTGCTCGTTGCACGTTTGAGGGAAGGTGTGTTAGGTGGTGCCGGGTGGGAAATCAGACATTTCTGCTTCTCTGCAAACTGCAAAATAAGAGAGGTTTCCCATCCCGCCTCCTCTGCTGTCTAGTGGTTTGTGCTCCAGTGATGCCAAATTGCTTCATGCGCCCGTACCTTTGCCTGTGTTGTTGCCTCTGCTCCAAGTGCCCTTTCTGTTGCCCTTTCTGTTGGCCTGGACAAGACTCATTTCATTGATTTTAGGGTCAGTGAAAGCAGAGACCTCATCTCTTCTATTTGCCTCTTTCCAGCCTGTTAGACTCACGGCGTGTGTGCACGTGACTCATTCATTCAAAACCACGCGCCTCCCAAAACCACGCGTCCACCTTGATTACGTCTCCTGTTCTGCAGCTACTTTTGGCTACTTTTTAGTTGTCATAGTCATGGAAAGACGTGTGTCTGTCTTACTAGGCTGTGTACTCCTTGAGGGCGGAGCCCGTGTCTTCCTTTTCTTTGTACCCCTCCCTGGGCATCTGACACCAGCCCCAGCGTCAGTGTCTCCTGAATAATGATGAATGCTGTCCACAGACCTCAGCTGATTCCCTGCGCCCTGTCCCACCCCAGCTCCCTGGCTTCAGGAAGGCTTGACTTCATCTCAGCAGGGGCTGGAGGACCACAGGACACTGGCCCAAGCTTATGCTCTGTCGATGACCGGCTGTGCAGGGATACCGTGCGACAGTCTCCCGTTAAAACCGTCATACTATCTCTTCCACGTGTGTGCAGCCCGGACATTCATTAGCTTACCTGAGCCCCCAACTACCCACCGATGGTTAACCAAAGAGATTCATATGTTCATTTTACAGGACGGGAAACTGAGGCCCTGGTGGGTGTGGCTTTGCTAAATGGCACAGAGCTAGTTAGTAGCAGGCTGTACCAGCACTTCGATTTCCTGCCTCTCGAGTCCTGATTATTCCTCTTTTCTTCCATTCTGGGTGAGTGGCTTTTATTAAATGCTTAAAATTTGTCATTAGAAGCTTAAAACTGATTTGATTAAATGCCTTAAATTTGTCACTACCAACAAAAACAACCCAAGTGACTGCTAGGTTTTGCTGAGCACTGGTTCTCGTCTGGCACAGTGCTTGGAATTTTGACCATTATGGAACAGGCTCTTGGCATGAGGTGGTTTCCCAAACACCTGCTTTTGATGAAACCGAAACCAACAGGGATTTGACTTGTGCCTCTTTCGGATCAGAGCGACATATGGAACTTGGGGACATACAGAAGTTGGGGAAAGAAGAGACCATGCTTATTCCCTGGCCCTTACTGAAGTCATGGCATCCATCCCTCTGGGACTCTATTATCCCCATCTGTGAAATGGGTGGTTGGATGAAATTTATACCCCAAGCCTTCTCAGAGCTGACACGCTGCCCCCAGCTCGAGCATGACTTTCTCCTCATGCAGAATGATCCTGGGGTCAGTGATAGGGACTCTGCCTCCCCACCTTAGAAACCTTGGACCGTCAGCTGAGCGAGGAAACGCTAGCAACACAAGAAAGCCACACGCGCCACATTCTTCAATGGCAGCAATTTTCCGTGTAATTAAGTTTATTCATCATGTATATTAAGGGGAAAATGGAGACGCATGATCATCACAGCCCATTTGCCAACGACATCCATCTCTCAAGCGTCGCTTCTGTGTTCCCCAAGATCAACTGCCATGATAGATGCAGGGCCCAGGAGAGCCATCTGGTGTGAGGTGTGCTGAGAGCTCAGGTCCCCGCAGGGCTCGGGGCTCAGCTACTCAGGCAAGACACTTCAGTAGAAATGGCCCTGCCCTCAAGGGGCTCACAGCCCAGGAGTCCAGGGGTGACGCTGACTATTGCTTTCAGTTTGTCTTCTTCCAGCAGAGCGCTGGCCATGTTATCACCAGGCTAGGATGTGGAAAAACAGTGTTGATTTGATGCCACATTTTACCAATCTAAATGTTGGGGGCACCTGGGTGGCCCAGTTAGTTAAGCATCTGCCTTCGGTTCAGGTCATGATCCTGGAGTCCCGGGGTCGAGCCCCACATCAGGCTCCCTGCTCAGGGAGGAATCTGCTTCTTCCTCTCCCTCTGCCCCTCCACCATCTCATGCTCTCTCTCTTTCTCAAATAAAAGAGTAAACTAAAATAAAACGCCATAGCATCCACTGGCTTTCTTTCTTCAGATGCACATGTAAGCCTCAGCCTGACTCCTTGCCCATAGAGGGGCTTAACTCACTTAGCAAATTCACTCAACAAATATTTGAGTGTTTATCCCAGTGGTAGACACCATCCCTGGCTTTTGGGGCCAAGCAGTGAACAAAATAAAGATTGTTGGCTTCCTGAAGCTTACTTGGTGAATGTTTTGGAATAAAAGAAAGGCTGAATGAGTAGGCACACAGGAATCACTTCATTCATTCAGTGAACACTGAATGCCAGTTATGGACAGCGCCGTGCTAAGCACCCATCATTAAAATGGGTCTGAACTGTGTATCCTTTGCCTTCATGGGGCTTGTATTCTAGTAGAGGAATCACATCAATGAGTGACTCATTACAAACGAGGATAAAATGCTTTGAGGGAAAGAGGTGTTTTTTGAAAGGGCGTGAGGGGGTCTTGCCCTAGGAAGGATGGGGAGAGTGAAGGATGCTTAAGCTGAAGCCTGAAATAGCAGGGTTTGCTTCAGGTAGGAGGAGAGAGTGGAGTGGGATGGGGTAGAAATGTGAGGCTCCGTCTGTGAGGCTGCCCTAGGCAGCCAGCATCTGAGGACCCCAAAGCAAAATGATTTAAAAAATGGGGCAATGTGTCATCTTGTGTAACAAGAAGCCCAAAGGCAGGTTAATTCATGGGCTCAGTGACATCACCAAAGACCCAAATTCTTTCCCTATGTTCCATGTTTTCTTTTTAAAAATTAAAAAAAAAAAGATTTTATTTATTTATTCCTGAGAGACAGAGAGAGAGAGAGAGAGAGAGAGAGCGAGGCAGAGACACAGGCAGAGGGAGAAGCAGGCTCCATGCAGGGAGCCCGACGTGGGACTCGATCCCGGGAATCCAGGATCACACCCTGGGCTGAAGGTGGTGCCAAACCGCTGAGCCACCCAGGGATCCCTGTTCCATGTTTCCATACGTTCACTCTGCTTTCCTGAGTGCGGGTTTCTGTTGTACTTCCTCATGGTCACAAAATGGCTGCTGTGGTTCTTCCTCATGCAACAGCGTCCTAAACCAGCAGAGAAACTTCCACTCCTGAGACCCCTTTAAAAGAGAGACAGACCCTTCTTCCCCTTACCTCCCAGGAGATTTCTCGTTGGTCAGAATTGGGTTGATTTGTTGGGATTGAGGGGATGCTGTGAGGTGAACAAGAACAGCCTGGCTAGGAGGCCAGGGGAACCTGAGTTGGAGTCCCCCGTGCTGAAGTCGATTTGCTGTGTGACCTTGGATAAGTCTCTTTCCTTCTCCAGGTCCGAAGCTCTCAATCTGAAACACTAGATGATCCCAAGGGTCGTTCCCTCTGTAAGGTTTTAGGATTCTAAGTGGGGTCCTTGTTATTACACATTGTCTTACATTTTTGTCTTCCTGGTTCCCTTGTGGGTGGCAGGAGCCATGTGATGATGAGTTCTGGCCCGAGAGTCGAGAGCACGTTCCTTTCTGGGCTGGGGCAGTTAATGGCTGGTTGGAGACTCTCAGGATTTCTCTTTCTCTCTAGTACGGCCACAGGTAACATTTAAGATGGAGACTGGGCCCCATCCACCCGAGTCCCTGAGTGACTCATGAGAGCCACCCTCCTCGTGTCGGCGTGAGACACAGGTGGCACCTGTGTGAGATGCACCTGTGAAGATTTGGGGGTTACTTGTTATGTAGCATAACCTGCCCCATCTTGACTGATCTGATGATGATGTGGGCGACACAAAAGGCGAATTGACTGTGGGCCAGGCACCGTGTTAAGCCCTTTGCTTCCCTCTTACTACTCACCCCTCACGGCCGCCCGTGATGGGATGGGCACGACTAGCAACCCTGTTTTCTTTCTTTCTTTTTTTTTTTTAATGATAGTCACAGAGAGAGAGAGAGGCAGAGACACAGGCAGAAGGAGAAGCAGGCTCCATGCACCGGGAGCCCGACGTGGGACTCGATCCCGGGTCTCCAGGATCGCGCCCTGGGCCAAAGGCAGGCGCCAAACCGCTGCGCCACCCAGGGATCCCAGCAACCCTGTTTTCAAGATGAGCCACCAGACCCTCAGACAGAGAAAGTCAGTAGCTCAAGGTCGCGCAACGGGGAAGGGGCAGAGCCAGGATGGAACGCAGGTGTGCCTGACTCCAAGGAATTAATCCCAGCACTATCCGGATTGATGAAGCTTGGTGGCGCTTTTGCTCAGGGCTAAGGAATGAGCTTGAAGAGCAAAGCATGTACCTGCATGTGTGTGAGGCTCGCTCTGACCCTGGCTCTGCTGCAGAGAGGCCCTGGCAGGGGATAGGATGGGGTGTCCCAAAGGCAGGGGAGACCCCCAGCCGGGCCCAGGTCTCTGTCTGCAGCCGTGTCCTCCCCTCCTTTACAGCTTCCTCTGCCCCAAGCTCCCCGCGGGCTGTGAGCCGACACTGCCTTTTAAGAGACCTAATTAAGCCCTGGTGAGGAGGTGGGGCGCAAGGCTCCTGGCCTGCAGCTCCTTGGAGTGGGGAGGGGTGGCAGGGCAGCTGTGGGTCCCGAGCAAGGTGGCAGAGAGTCAACAGCGCTACTAGCAGCGGCCACCACGGCTCCTGGCTAGCCCTTGTCAGCTGTAAACCCACGCTGCCATTAGCATTGCTATTATGAGAATGATCGTTAGTCGCGCTCAGGGCTGTGATTAGCATTTATGGAGCACTTTTGGGTCACCATTAAGATGTCCCCGAGAGATGAGATCCTCTCCTCCCTGCCCCGTCCACACCTAGCTGCCTTATCAGGAGCTTTGAGGGAGGGGGTCCATCTAGAAGAGCCTGAGCCTGGGCCTTCAGGTGGACTTTTTGCCCCATTTTACAGATAGGGAGCCTGAGCCTTGGACAGGCCGTGTGCAAGGCCACAGAGAGCCCGGATGACAGGGGGCTGGTGTAGGCTGTTGGGCCCCAGTCACTCTCAGGGCCCTTCAGGACTGTGGAGGCAGAGACGATGGGGAGACGGAGCCTGCAGGGAGGCAGGGCTCCCCAGGGGTCACTCTGGGGCTCTGCCAGCCCGGAGCTGCCGGAGGGCACCGGGTCACGGTGGGCCACCGTCCTGCTGACGAAGCAGCCTTGGTGAGGGGCCTCGGAGCCCGGCCCCAAGGCTCCGACTCCCCGCCCTGCTCCCGGCAGCCACTGCCTCAGGGAAAGCAGCCTTATTAGTGCAGCCGCCTGCAGGCCCTGGGTGCAGCCGGGGGCGGAAAAGGCCTCATTTACCCCAGTGCCGGCCCCGGTGCGCAGTGGCCACACGCACTCTGTGTGGGGCTCGCAGAGGCACATGTTTGCAGCCACACGCATACCTCAGGCCCCAGGTAGACACGGTCATGGGTACAGAGTGTGCACAGCCAGGCCGAGGTATACACGGGGACGCAAAAACACAGGGCCACACTCACATGCACAGACGCACACATGCAGGTGGGCAGACACCACACACGTGCACACGCACACACACACACGCACATCCAGACCTGTACCCACTTCTCTGCACACACAGGCACACGACAGGTGCCCACGCATACAGGAACGCAGCTGTACAGAGGCGCTAACATAGACGTGCGCTCCTGTCTGTTCACCCAGACACAGCCAGGCTGGGAAGCATGTGAGTAAAGAAACACACACACACACACACACACACACACACATGGGATGGGTAGTTCTTCCAATGCAGATGCTCCTGGGTCGAGGAATGCACACAGGCTGAACACACACGTGTGCCCCTATGTGCGCACAGCTATTTGCAGCCATGCCCACCCTGGTGTCCGAGGGACACACACATGTCTCCATACACTGGTGCACACGTGCAGTCTATGTATTTGTCTGTCTGTCTCCAATACTCCTAGTCGGGTGCTAAGTTCCACCATCTGAAGGCATTTTGTCCTGGAGCAAAACCTCATGTGTCGCAGGTTCTTCTCATGTGCCAGGCTTCATCTAGCTTGAGGAAACTGAGGTTCAGATGGCACCAGGGACTCGCCCGAGGTCAGCTGGCTGGAAAGTGACTGAGCAGGCGGGCAGTCATGCCCAGACATCCTGAGCACATCCTGACACGGGAAGGGCGTGCAGGCCTGCTTGTGAATCCCTGCTTGCCGGCTGTGTGATCTTGGGTGGGTCTCCTCGCCTCTTGGAGCCTTGGTCCTGGCTCGTCACGGTGGGGAAAGGGCAGCAGGTGCTTCAGGATGCTGCGTGGAGGCGCCCGGGAGAAGGGATGCGGGGGGCGGGGCAGGCAACAGGTGTGGAGTGGGGAACCTGTGGGCAGTTAGCACATGTCACCTCTCTGTGATCATCCTACCGTTACACGCACGGAGGGGAGGGGATGTGATGACACAGAGGGAAGGCAGCCAACTACAAGCCAGGGAAGGAGGCCTGGGACAGATCCTTCACACACAGCCCTTGGAAGGAACCAACCTCCCGACCCCTCCGCCCTGGACTTGTGTCCTCCAGAATTTCTCGGGTGATACATTTCTATGGGTTAAGCTGCCCAGTGGTGGGACGTGGCTAGGACAGCCCTGGGACAATAATGCAGGTTTCTTGGTGGGGGGGGGCACTGCCTGGCATCGCCCCCATGCCCTGGTGGGTCTCAGGTGAGGGGCACCGGGCATCTCCAGGGGAACAGGACCGGCACCTGCCCGTGGGGAACGGGGAAGCCAGGATCCCCGAGCCCGGTGTTGCCGCAGCCGACAGCCAGGCCTGTTGTAACAGTGACTTAGAGCGGATATAACAGCCCTCGTATTCTTTTAGTGAGGCCTCAAAGCGCTATTAAATGGGATATTGAGATAAGGCGGTGGGAGCAGGAAAGGTTAGACACTATTTATTCAGGTTTTCATGGGGCACTAAAATATCCTCCCTGCTGCTGCTCGTCCCCCTCCCGCCTCCCTCCTCCCTCCCCATCTCCTCCTTCTTCCTGCCTTCCTCTCCCTCCTCCTCCCCTATCCTCCCCTCATCCCCTCCCTCCTCCTTTTTCTCCATCTTCCCCCTCCCCTCTCTCCTCATCCCACATCCTCTCCTCATCCCCTCCCTCCTCCTCCATCCTCATCCTTCTCCCTCCTTCCCCATTCCTCCCCCCTATCCTTCCTACCTCTTCCTCCCTTCCCTCCTCCCCATTTTTTCCTCTATCTCTCCCTCCTCCCTCCTCTGAAGTCCATGGCTGGCTTTCCCAGCACTCAGGGAGCACTCGGTTCCTGTGCTGTCTCCCTGGGAGGTGGCCTAGGCCTGGGTTCTGGGCCCTGGACTGAATCCCACCCCAGCCTGCAGACCCGCAGGTGAACAGAGCTTGTGTGCCTCTACAGTGGCGGGGAGCAAGGTCGGATGCTGCACGGTGTCTCCGGAGCACCCAGCCGGGGCAGGAGGGCTGAGGGACTGCTCACAGCATCCTGTCCCCTCTGCACACTACCTCTGACTAGAGGGGACCCCATAGCCATCCAGCCCCTTGTCTCCCAATGTTGGAATCCTGGTGGGACAGCAGGGACCATACGTGTCTGTGACAGGAAGTGGATCACCTCCTGCCTGTTTCCCTTGAGGTGAAAGTTGACCCTTTGACCAGCTTTCCCTAAGGAGGGCCCCAGTTTCTGGATTTTAAACTCTTAGGGGAAATCTTCCTCTTCCACCTCCCTTGTGCTCGCTGGGGGAGAGAAATGTCTGGGAAAAGGTGATGGGGTGTCAGTTCCAGGAAAGCAAGGCCTGTCCAGTTCTACCCATTGCTGTATCCCCAGAGCTTAACAGGGGGCCCAGTGCCTAGTAGGGCCACCTGGAGTGTGTGTGGTGGAGAGGAGCAGGAAAGAAAATCCAGGCTCTGCATCACCCTGTGCTGAGTATCAACATTCACCATACAACCACCCTGTGAGGTTGGAACTGTCATCACACCCATTTTACAGATGCATACACTGAGGTCCAGCTAGAATGGGAGGAGCAGGGGTTCAGAGCCCACGATTATTTTTAAAGATTGTATTTATTCATTAGAGACACACAGAGAGAGGCAGAGACACAGGCAGAGGGAGAAGCAGGCTCCCTGTGAGGAGCCCCATGCGGGACTTGATCCTGGGACCCCAGGATCATGCCCTGAGCCAAAGGCAGATGCTTAACCGCTGAGCTACCCAGGTGCCCCCAGAGGGCACGATTTTAAATCCATACTGAGTTTCAGGAGGTGAACAAGCCGGTGGGCATGGTGATAACGTAAACCAGAGCACATACTCAAGGGTTAGAGGCCAGCCAGCGTCATTTCACGGGGACCACGGTGAGGGAGGGACTGTGGCCCCCAGCCCCACCCACATATGTGGAGGACGGGCCCGGAGAGCCGTGGCTTCTCCACTGGGTGAGTGGGTGCTCTTGATAAGGAGACCACAGGCTCAGTTGAAACATCTGTTTCATGGCCCATCCTACTCGGGAAAGACACTGGAGGCTTCGCACAGAGGCTGGCTGTGGAGTCGGGTGTTGAAGGATGGGAAAGATTCACTCCCCACTCCCTGTGGCCCTCCTCCCTCTGCTCCTCCGTCCCTCCTCCCATTTTCCCTTCCTCACATATGTACTTGAGCGAGCATCTCCTATGTGCCAGGAATGCAGTGACGGATATGAGCATGCTCCCCGCCCTCCTGGAGCTCCCCTTATCCCCATTTAACAGACAGGGCAACTGAGGCTTCATTCCATGACTCAGGCCAAGCTGCGCAGCTGGTCCGAGGTGGATGAAGGATTGAGATCCAGCTGTCTGACCTCCGAGGTCAGCTCTCTGTCTCAGAGGGCTGCCTGCAGGACCTGATGTGGGGGCCCCAGGAGGGGTGAGGCCCCCTAGCAAGAGCATGCAGAGTGGATGCCCATGAGGCATATGACAGTCCCGGGGGAGCTGCTGGGGAGCCGGGCCGGAAGGAGGACGATGGATGGCAGGGTCATCTCTGTATTTGGAGGGGCCTCAGACATGGGGTCAGCCAACCTTGCACCTGCTTGTGAGGCCCCGCAGCAGGCTCCTTTCCAGAAGGTGGATTATCCTGATCCGTCTCCACACCCTCCCCCCATGGAGGGAATTTGCCAGGAGGTTGTAATGGCCAACAGGGCAGGTGGATCTGAGTTCAAACCCTGGTTCTGCCTCTTTCTAGCTGTGTGATTCTGGGCAAGTGACCTCACATCTCAGATTTCACATCAATAAAGTGGGCACCATTGTTTTACCTTTCTAGCATTGTCGGAGATCTGGGGACTAAAGAGTAGGCGTGCTTTGTAAACTGTGAAGTGCCTTTGAGGTGAGGTGGGGTTGGCCATGATCTGCTTCTGTGTCTGCCCTCACCAAAGACTCAGCACCCTGACAGCAGGATCCTTTTTTCTGACTCAAGACCCTGTAAACAGTTGGTGCTCAATCAAAGGCACGATCTGTTAGGTGGATTATCGTTTTCTGTTTGTTTTGTTCTGGTGTATTCCTTCTGCAGATGGGTGGTGAACTGTGAGCTCCTCTGGGGCCCCAGGGATGCTTCAACAGTGACAATGATTATGATTATTCCTAGTGACAATGACAGCAGCTCATTTTATCGAGCACTTTCTGTGTGCCTGGCACATCTGATCTTCCCTGCAGCCCTATGGGTCATGTACTGGTATCGTCCCTACTTTACAGACCAGGAAAGGCAGCCTCAGAGATGTTGTGTTTCTTGTCTGAGGTCACACAGCACAGAAGTAGAGGAGTTAGAACCGGAGCCCAGGTCTGGGCTCTTCTGACTCCAAAGCCAGGCCACCCCAGTGACTGGAGGGACCCCATCTCCAGAGGTTTCCTTCCTGGAGTCTGGGCAGAAGACAGAACAGTGTGGAGTCTGTCACCAGTTGGGCACTCACATCCACTAATAATACAGTCAATTGCTCCTTTCAAATTACAGTAAATGTTTCCCCCCCTTGAACAAATCATTTACCGCAGCTGCAGAAAGAGTGTCCTGTTTACACGCAGAGCCAAAGGAATTCCAATCTGAGTCTAATTATTGATGCTGCAGTTTCTATGGCCTTGGGAGAGGCCTGCCTTAATTGCACCAATTAATACCTGCCACTCGTGTGGGCTCTGTTGGGTCTGAGGTTTGGTTTCCTGCCTCCGCGGGTACAAGGACGAGCTGGGTCTGTGCAGCCGCCATGGGTGCACACCTCCAGGCTGCAGGCTGGGTGCAGCAGGCTCGTGGCTTTCAGGACACTGTCACCTTTCGGTGGGGCAGCTTGAATGGGGGACACCCAGGTGCCCTGTCAGACTGCACCCTGGCAGGGGCTGCCTCCCCCCACCTCTCTCCTTCCAGCTTCCAATCCTTGTCCAGCTCTGAGATCTCAGACCGGGCAGGTCTCCAGCCCAAGCCTCAGTTTCCCCATGCAGAAGGTGGACTTTACCCTTGTCTTAGTGTTACAGCGAGGACTCAGGGGATCAAATTAATAAGCTCAATGGCTGTGTGGGTTCGTAAGGCATTAGGCCAAAGGAGTTTCTGCTGAAATTACGAGACCTGGGTTCTAGTTGTGGGTCTGCCTCTTGCTGTGCCGCGGGCTGTAGGACAGTGCCTTCACCTCCCTGGGCCTCAGCTTCCCGGGCTGCAAAATGGGACTGAGTCCATCTTCCCTGTTGGCTGCCTATGTGCCAACAGTACCCTGGCCTGGGGATACGGAGCCCATGACTGTCCCGTGGGGCCAATGGGATGGGTGATGAGTTGGATGTGGGGAGAGAGAACTGTACTGGGGATTGGCTGGGTGTGGGTGTGGGTGGGGTGCTGGGGTGGGGAGAAAGGCAGGGGCAGTGTCACAGGTGGCAAATGAAACCGACCTGGCTTCGAGTTCACTTCCAGCCCTCCTGAGTTGTGTGGTTTTCTGTAAATTTAATCACAACAGCAATGATTGCTCCGTGCTTGCGACCTGTCCATTTCTGTGTGATGCACTCCTCGTGCCTGATCCCGTTAAACCCTCCAAGGGGCAGGTAATTTTTTTTTAAGACCTATTTTAGGGACGCCTAGGTGGCTCGGTGGTTGAGTGTTGGCCTTCAGCTCAGGGCGTGATCCCGGGGTCCTGGGATTGAGTCCCATATCGGGTTCCCCAGGGGGAACCTGCTTCTCCCTCTGCTTGTGTCTCTGCCTCTCTCTGTGTCTCTCATGAACAAATAAATAAAATTAAAAAAAAAAAAGACCCATTTTACAGATGAGGAATCTGAGGTGCAGAGAGATCAAGTAAGTTTCCTGAGGTCACACAGCCAGGTGTTGTCAGAGCCAGGATTTAGATCTGTTCTCTGTGACTTCAAAGCTGACGCCTGCAGCTGCTACACCTTCCTGCCTCAGTTTCCCAATCTGCATAAGGGGCCACTGTTAACGTCTTCCAGCAAAAATGCTGCCAGGATTGGACAAGATCAGTTCTGGGAGAGGTGAAGCCCATGGAAAGGCACCTGGAGAGCCACACGGCCCACAGAAGCCAGGATGCTTCATGAATGTCTGTGGGTTGGAAGACTCTTGGCCATTGTCATATCCCCCCACTCGCCCTGACTTCATGAGGCTTGGTGGGAACTTTGGCTGCCCAAGAGAGGGGGATGAGCGAGCTTAGTACCCTCTTGTCCTCCCAGCCCTCTTTGCGGGAGATTCCCTATCTTTGGTTTTTTCAGAACCCCTGGGGCTTGTGGTCCCACCTGAGTGCACGTGGAGCAGTGTTTTCTGATGTGACACATTGTCACCGTGCATTACGTGTCATCAGCCCTGCAACGCCGTGACACCAGTGCCTGATGCCACACGATCCACAAAAACGATGTGGGTCCCCCGGGGGTCTCGGGTCTTGACAGGAGCCCTGCGGTGCCCCCCCCCCCCCCCCGTGGAGCCCCCAGGGGGTGGGGCTCCACCAGCGGGGCCTCTGCTCATGCGGGGATGAGCCTGATGTCTGGGTGCCTGACACATGCCTTGTATGAGGTCCCCAAATTAAAAGAAACAAAGCTTCCTAGTCAAAGGCAGCCCGGGCCTGGTGGGGAGATGTGGCAGGGCTCCGGAGTGCGGTGATGGACTGATTTCCCCTAATTACCGCCAGTTTAATATTTATAGGGTTGGTGCCAGAGGGCTGCAAGGGAGGTGTTCAGCTGGAACGGCTGCTGTTGGGGGGAGGTTCTGGTAGGGGGCACGGAGCCGGCAAGCGTCTGCCTGCATTCAGGGTCCTGGCTGGCCAGACCCCGCTGGGCTGTCTGCCCCTTGTGCCTTCCTGAAGCACAGAGACCAGCCCTTTATGTCTCACAAGTGCTGGGCACTGGGCTTGAACCCTGACAGCCTGGAGGTCCCCACGGCCCAGCAGTTCAAGGGGACGGCTCCAGAGTTGCTGGGCCTGGGTTTCTTATTCAAAGTTGACGTTTTTCCTGGCTGTGTGCTCTTGGGCCAGTGACTACCCCTCTCTGAGCTTCAGTTCTTCCATCTGTAAAATGGTGGTAATAATAAGCCTCCCTCCTTTGCTTGTTGCAGAGATCCACTAAGGAAAACATGCCAGGCGCATAATACAGTGCCTGGCACACAGTTGTGCTAAAAAAATAGTAGCCATATCTGTGAATTTATAGGCATGACTTGGAGGGGTTGACGTCTACTGTATTAGTTAGCTATGGACACAGTGATGCAACGTAACAAACCGGCCCCAAACCTGGTGGCTTGAAGCAACAGTCATTTACTCCCACAGCTCCCTGGGGATGGCTGTTATGGGGTCTCTGTCTGCACAGCTCTCACCTCCCCTGGGCACCAGCACTGGCCCATGCATGTCATTCTCCTGGCAGTGGCAGAGGCATGCGAGATCAAGGCGCACGCTTTTGCCTCACCTTCCTGTGAAATGGGAACTATTATTTCCCCTTCCCTGATGGGGAAACTGAGATTCAGAGACAGGAAGTCACTAATGGTGGAGCTAACCTTGAAATGTTTCAAAGACCGTGTTCTCAAGCACCCGATGCTCCAAGCCACCTTCAATCACACTAGCAGGTACCATGTATTAAACACCTGCTATGTGCCGAGTGCTTTGCACCAGTTCACTCTAATCCAAGACGATCTTTGGTTGTCAGCATTCACATCCCCACTTACAGATGAGGAAGCCGAGACTCAGAGTATAGGTAAGTTGTCCAGCCTCTCAAAACTAACAAGCGCTCAATGAATGGCGAACTCAGGATTGGGCTTTTTACCTCCATGTCAACATGCCTTGGACCTGACCTTTCCTCTGCTTTGTCTGCTTCCTTTCTCTCTCTTCCTCTCTTGGTCTTTCTGGAACCAGACTCTATGTCTGCCAAAATCATAGGTGTTCAGTAAATTGTAATGAATAATAGATGCTATGAACTAAGGTGGCGCCATCCCCATTTTAAGGAGGGGGATGCAGGGGGTGGGTGGAGAAGTGATGTCTCTAGCCTGGGTCACCGAGCCAGAAGAGGTTTTGCAGAACCAAGAACCGGTATTTGAACTCTGGGCTGCCTGCCACCCAAACTGCAGTTCTTATGTTTTTGCAATGCCGAGGTGCTGAGAAGTATTGTTGCTGTGTGTTGTGTAAGGATTGACAACCTCTGGCCTCTCTCTCTTCTTGTCCTCCTCCCGGCACCCCCAACTCCTCATCTGGTGAACAGATGCCTTTCTGCACTGGGGTGTCTGCAGCCAGCTGCCTGCCCTGGCTCACACCTTTCCCTCTTCAATTATGACATTGCTTCTAGACGTGCTGGGGACAGGAGCTCATGTCATGAGCTAGCAGGGGACACCTTGCACGGAGGCTGGGCTCTCTCATGGCCTCTACTCCTGACCCCTCTGGGCTAACCTAGGTGGACACTCCCTCTGACTCTCTGAGCCTCAGTTTGCTGATCTGCGAAATGGGGGAGTCACATTTGCTCTGAGGGATGCTATGTGTATCAAATGCACTTATATCCGGTCTCAGTGCTGTATCTGGCAAAGAATAAGCGCTCAATAAATGTAAGCTATTGTTACTGTCAGTTGGGCCTTGCAATATTTTTTTCACTCTGAGGGAAAAAAAAAGCTGAAAATTATGGAAGCCAGCCGACTTAGGATCCTGAGCCATCATTCTGCAGACGGAGAAATTATGTAAACTCTATCACAGACTCCAGGAGAGAAGGAGAGGAAGGGGGAGAGATTCTGCAGGGTTCCAGCTGTTGCCAAGGAGGGGTGAGGAGGGAGCGGGCATGCGGGGGTGACAGTGTTCTGTTTAATGCCCTAATTTTATAGTCCGGAGGCTTGGAAGGGCCCCAGGGTGCTGCTATGTCCCCATGGACGGCTGAGAAGGGGCCGAGGCTTCTCAGCTCCTTCTCTGCACCCCGAGACTCAGGCCTCTCTGGGCTGCAGTTGGGGCTCTGTGGGGTGTCACAGGGAATAGCAGCCGCGCTCTCCCTGCGTGGGGAGAGAGCGAGAGAAGGCTGCCAAAGCAATTCTCAGCGAAATCCCTGGGGGTTTGTGTCAAGGACAAAATAGTGTGTCCCATGGGTAAATATAGTTAACACAGCTGCAAAACAGAATTTATTTCTTGTTTGAGATATCATTTTTAAAGTATGGCATAGGGAAAGCTTTAAAAATGAAATTATAGCAGGCAATAAAAAACCTCATAGGCACTGTATTCAAATTATGCTACAGTAATAGGCCAAGTTCATAAATAAACATCTCTGGTTAACCCTTTCCTGAACCGTGTGGGCAGACCCAGCCGGGAGAGGAGAGTTCATTTTTTATTTATTCATGTTTTTATTTATTTAGGGGAGAGAGAGAGCATGAGCAGAGGGAGAAGCAGACTCCCCACTGAGCAGAGAGTCGGTTGCAGGACTCGATCTCAGGACCCCGGGGTCATGATCTGAGCGTAAGGCAGACACTTAACGGATTGAGCCACCCAAGTGCCCTGGGAGAGGAGATTTTAAACTCCAGTGGGAGGAAAGAGGGTGACCTTCCACGTGCTCCTCAGCTTCCCCCACCGCCCTGCCTCCCAGACCTCAGCTGGTCTCTCCATCTAGGTGTTAAGTATCCACAGATGAGTCTGTGAAAGGGAGGGGCTTGGATGTATCTACTGGGCTTGCAGAAATGTGCCACTCAGGCTCCTGAGATGGTGGTATTTTAGGGTTTGGATTCGGTAGGTCCATCTTAAAGCCCTACCACCCCTTAAGAATATATATTGTATTATTATATTGCATTATATTATAATATATTATATTATATTACTGTTCTTTTTCTCATTACCCTTTAGCACGGTGGCTCTAACCCCTGCTGGGGGCAGTGAACATGTGGCAATGTCTGGAGGCATTTTTGGTTGATGAAATCGGGAGGTGCTACGGGCATCTGGTGGACGAGACCCGGGGTGCCCCTCACCTACGAGGGCACAGGATGGCCCCCACCACAAAGAATGGCCTGGCCCCAGATGTCCATAGCAGTGAGATTGAGAAACCCAACTGTGTGTAATTCCTTGTTCAGTTTAGGGATTTGCTGAGACGCTGAATGCGTGAATGGAACCTCTCCCTGTCCCTTCTTTCCCTGACAGACTCTGGCCTATCCTTTCGTTCTTAGCTCAGAGAGGTTTCTCTGCTTTCTCAGGGAGGTCTCCCCGGGGACCCCCTAGTCCAAGGTGACTGACCCGCCCCCTCTGCCTTAGACATTCCCGTGATGCTCCTTGTTCCTCATCCTTGGATTTACTTATTCATTGTTCTCATCTTCAGTCAAATGTCACCGCCTCAAAGCGGCCATCACCAATGCCTTCGCTAAAGTGACCTCCCTCTTGTCACTGTCTCATCTACCTGCTTCATTCCCATCAGCATTTATCAGTAGCTGAGATCATCAAGCTTATTACCGGCTGGGACTCAGCCACCACTGGGTCCTCAGTGCCCCGTGTAGCTCCCAGACCAGAGGGACTGCAGAGTGGACACCCTCTGAATGCATCAGCGGAGGTCAGAGGATGGGAAAGCCCCTTCTGCCGGAGACATCCCCTCTCTGTCTGTGGAATCCTCTCGAATTCCTTCCTTGGGAAGGGACACCGTGCTGGGACTGAGAAGCCTCTGATCCCCACCTGTGCTGTTCCATAACTTGCTGGGAGAACCTGGCAAGTCACTGCTGTAAAATGAAGGTGCTATGGTAATCCGTGCTTTGTAACTGGAGGGGTGTGTGTGTGTGTGTGTGTGTGTGTGAATCACCTCCTGGAGCTTTGCTAAGAGATAGAGTCCTACTCCATGCCTGCAGAGCCCTATCCTCTGTGAGAGCTGTGCCATGTTCTGTGCTTTTGGGAAGACTCCCTGGGTCATCTGGATTCAGGGACAGTTAAGAGCCAGGAACAGGGGGAGGGGGGGAGGCTCTGGAGCCCCTTCCAGCCCCGGCATCTGACATCTCTATGATTTTAAGATGCCCAGCCTGGGCCATTTATCTGAGCGACTCACTTCCCAGGCTCCCCTGGCACTTTTGCTAATTTAATAGCATTTAATTTAATTTTGAAATGATTTTTTAAAAAAGGCTGTTGCTGCAGAAGCCCCAACCACCTCACCCCTCTTTCTTACTAAGGCTGAAAACACATTTTGTGGCTGAAGCCAGGCTTCTGGCCACAGATGTCCCTTGGCGGGCCCACAGCCGTTTTGCGAAAAATGCTGAGTTTGCTCTCCACCCATTGGGCATAATTACCTTTCTCCTCTCTAGAGCCCCCTGCGTGCTCTAACCTGAGGAGGAAAGAGAAGGCTGGAAAACCAGACCTAGTCAGAGACTGACTCATGAGCTCTTGTCTCAGACAAAGAGATTGGCATAGCCCGACACACCTGCACGCGCACACACACGCACGCACACGGATACTTTTTTCATATTCTTTAGGGCTGAGTGGCCACAGCTGGGGGCTACGTTTAGCTCTGGGCTCTCTTAAACTTTCCAGATTTTCTTTTTTTGCCTGGATTTTTCTTGGACTCTGTCCCAAGGCTATGCCACATCCATTTCTTTGCTCCTTTTAATTATTTTCTTAAGCCCAACTTTACATGCACTCGATCATTATCACTCATCTTAGATTCATCTATTCCTGCATTAATTAATTTTTATCAAGCATCTCCCACGTGGCCAATGTGAAGACAGACACAGTAGTGAGCCACAGACTTGACCCTGTCCTCAAGAAGGAGAGAGCCTGCCTAGGAGGAGAGACAGATGAAGGGGGGGAAGTCTTAGGGGTAAAGATGGGGAGGGAATGTGGGGGAAAGGGGATGGGCGATAATCCTGGAGGTTTTGTAGGAAGTGCCTCCAAGAGAATACTTATGCATTTTATCAGAATAGCTCATCTTACGTGAAAAGACAGAATAGGGAACGCCTGGGTGGCTCAGCAGTTGAGCGTCTGCCTTTGGCTCAGGGCCTGATCCTGGGGTCCGGGACGAGTCCCACATTGGGCTCCTATGGAGAGCCTGCTTCTCCCTCTGCCTATGTTTCTGCCAATCTTTCTCTCTCATGAATAAACAAATAAAATCTTAAAAAAAGAAAAAACAGAACGGGGAAGGTGAATGCATCTTGGTATATCCTGACAAGTCAAGATTCTTCTCCCCTGTGGTGGACATTGCTGGCTCATCCCCAAATCTGTTTGCACTTTTCTTTCCAGCCACCCAGCTCCCAGGCTCCCTTGCAGTTGGCGTGACCATGAGACCAAGTTCCAGTCAAATGTGAGTGAAGTGATGTACTTCACACCCAGACCCAATCCCCCAACCTTTCCAGGTTTGACCCTTCATGCTCTTTCCCTTCTGCTGATGGATCTCAGACCACGTGAGCAGAGGTTCCTCATTGAGGGTGCAGGGAGCCATGATATGGCAAGAACATGGGTCTTTACTATGTCTCAGAAGGAAGTCACCTTGGAGAGTTGCCTGATTGCAAATATCTTCACTGAACTTTGCAAGAGCTAGAAATAGACGCCCACCATGGCACATGTTTGGGCTTGTTTGTTACATCAGCTGACGTTGTCTTAACCCATGAGCACAAACCTTCCTATTGCCTGTGTCTACAAGGTAAGTTTTGTTGGAACACTGTCTCTGGCTGCTCTCACACTATAGCAGCAGAGCTGAGTAGTTGGAACAGAGACTGTATGGCTTACAAAATCTAAAATAATTACTCTCTGGCCCTTTATGGAAAGTGTGTGTTGATCCTGGCCTTAATGAATACCCTAAGCATCTGGCTAGAGCCAGAAGCAGTCTAGAGTCTTCTCTTGCTTTCCAGTATGGGTTTCTTTGAAGAGACCTTCCCTGGATGCCCTGTCTTTCTGCTCTGACTTGGTTCTGGTTTCCTCCACCATTCTGACCCCATTCCTTGGGAGCAACTAGGTTTTGTGAATTGGACCCAGAGACAGAAAGAATGGGGAAGAGTGACCATTCTTCAATCTTCTGAGCTGTTAACTCTGACCTTCTGAATCAACCAACTCCCTGAATATTCAGAGAGGGGAGAGTAGACTTTCCCAGGGTCACCCAGCCAACAAGTGGCTGAGAGGTCTTGCAGTCAGAGCTGCAGGGCAAATGAACAGCTTCTCAGATAAAAACAGCTAGTGTTTACTGAGCACTGTTATAGGCTAGGTGCATACTCATTCCTTCCAGCAAACCTTAAGGTATATATTACTACTCTTACCATTACCATGTCCATTTTACAGATGGAAAAACTGAGGCACTGAGGAAAAACTAAGCCTCAGGTTAAACTGAGGCTTAACTTGCCCAAGGTCTACTCTGTTAATGAAGCTAAGATTTGAACACAGCAGTGTGAGTTCAGAGTTCATGTTCTTGCCCATGGCGCCATATACCTCTGTCATCCTCATCTTGAAACTTTCCCCGGATCCGCATTGATGGGAAGAATAGACTGGGGTGTACAGGGTGGTTCTTTCCTAGCCCTTTCCCTCTTGTCCCACCTCCTTCTGATCCTCAAAGCTCAGAACGGTTCATCAATTTTGTTTGCATATCCAACTTGAGACACTGTCATTTCATTAACTCAAGTGAGGGGCTCTTCATACAAGACTGAGCTTCAATAATTCTCTTTAAAGTTATGGAGAAATGTATGCTTAATTATATTTGCATATGAAAAATAGGGTCTAATTAGTTTGATTGATTATTATTTTAACCCTAATGGCATTTTGAGTATCTGTCCCAACTAATAGCAAGTGTATCGCTAATAAATCATTGAATTTTTACGGCATGGTCTATTGAGCTGGCTTATGAAATATATTTTATTAATATCCCGGAATGTATTGAAACTGATACAAGTCAAACAACTGCTCATTTATTAAACTGTTTAAATGTCAGTTTTATACAAGAGTAATAATACAGGAAATATGTTCGTTCAGGAGACATCAGTAGGCCATGGGTACTCAAAATATTAGTTATCTTGGAAAAATATATTATGGAAATAAAAGTCCAATTATGTCATTTACTGCATTAAATAAATCTATATTGACTAACATAAATGTTGCACATTAGCAGATGCACTTTCTTTCAAACTTTTTAATTCTCCAGGATTGTGCTCAAGGGCATAGGGTTGTCTGGATCTCTGGGAAAAGGAGTCACTTGAAGGCTGGGGTCAGTTCTCATCCTGGATGAGGCTGTCCTGTGCACCCAAGGTCCCCAGGATGTCCTTCCTTCAGGGTTTCGCTTCTAGGACATCCCCAAGGACTGGAGTTTGGATCAGTGCATTTCCAGGAGCATGATGTCATCTTTCCTTCATTTGTTCATGCAATGAGTCCTTCTGGGGTGCACGCTGTGTGTCCTGCACTGCACCATGGGGATGCTGGGATGCCCCAGAAATATAGGGACCCTGCTTCCATGGAGGCGACATTCTGGTGGGGGTAAAATGAAAAAAACATAATAAAACAAAACAATCCTCTTTCTCTGCCGTACTGCACATACTGATAAAAGGAAAAAACAGTGTTTTTGTTTCTTTCCTATCACTCAAAACACCTCTGATACCGCATGTCTGGGTTTTTCCCCACACCAACCAGTTCTTTTTCTGGACAACAACCAGGAGTCCTATCATTCAGCTCTGACACAAACTACGGAGAGTTAATACAGACCCCACTGGTGAAGGGCCCAGTCCCACAAGACTCTGCCCCATGTCAGACACCCATCACAAGCCAACTGCTCTTCTGACGGACAGGCTATTAATCAGGATTCCTGTGAACCGCCCCCCCACCCCATGTTTGATAGTTTGATAGAACAGCTCACAGAACTCAGGAAAGCACTTTACTTACTATTATCTGTTGGTTGATAAAGGCCACATCAGGAACAGCCACGTGGAGGAGTACAGAACTTCCATGCTTTGTCTGGGTGAGCCACCCTCCTAGCACCTAGCTGGCGGTGTGTTCAGCAACTTGGAAGCTCTCCCAACCCCACTGTTGAGGGTTTTCATGGAAGGCTTCATGACACCAACTTGATTGATTAAATCATTGACCATTGGTGATTGAACTCAGTCTCCAGCCCCTCTCCCCTCCCCAGAGGTTGGGGGGTGGGATTGAAAGTTCCAGCCCTCTAATACCTGATTGGTTCCCCTGGCAACCAGCCCCTCTACTCTGGGGCTTTCCAAAACTCACGTCATTAATATAAACTCAGGTAGGGTTGAAAGGGACTTATGAATAACAAAAGACGCTCCCATCACCTGGTCACTCATGAAATTCCAAAGGTTTTAGGAGCAATGTGCCAGGAGCTGGGAACAAAGACCAAATATATATTTCTTGTTATATCACATCACAGGAGGAGACAGCGGACGAAAGAAAAATGAGATAATTTCCAGGTGCTGATCCAGGCTACTGAAGGGAATAATGCAGGCTGTCCGGGGTGGGGGAGTGCCCAGGGCAGGGCTCCTTTAGATTGGAAAGTCGGGGACCGGACAGGAAGGAGCTAAGCAGGTTAAATAGCTGGGGGCACCGACTTCCTGGCAGAAGGAAACAGCAGGTGCCAAGGCTGGAGGTTAGAGTGAACTTGGCTTGTTCTAAGGGCAGAGTGCAGGTTGGTGAGGCAGGAGCTGGGCGCGCTAGGAGGCAGGTGGCGGAGAGGTGGGGAGCCCCAGCTCACAAAGAGCCTCACAGTCAAAGAAGAGGAGTGTGGGGTCCAATTCTAGGAGTGAGGAATACCCTGGGTTGGTTAGACTCGGATGGCCAGATTTGTATTTTGCCCAGGTCGCTGGGGTGCTGGGAGTGGTGGCTGCGGCAAATGGACTGGAGGGGACCCGGCTGGCCCTGGGGACTCTGGCTGGAGGCGGGCGCAGTCCTTAGGGTCATGAGAGCAGGGAGGAGAGAAGTCGAAGCTTTAGGATGTCTGTGGAGGTCGAGCTGACAGGATACCCTGATGGATTAGATACCGAGACAGGGAGAGGAACCAAGGACACTTCCAGTGTCTGATCTGAGCGCCGGGTAGTGCGAGGGAGGAACATGGGAAGGAATAGTTTGAACAGCAACGTCAAGAGTGTATTTTTCGTCACCTCAGGGGTTGGGGGGTGGGCAATGTGAATCATCGAGTCCTTTGGTTTCCCCAAAGAAGGCTGGATCTTCATCACCAAGGGTGTTGGTCACTGTCAAGTGTCCTGGAGCCTGGACCGGGAGATTCAGATTCTTCAGGTCTGGATGGGACACAGCCTTGAGGGTTTTATTTCGCTAACCCTTGGTGATTCCAATGTGCAGCTATGTTGGAGGACCACTTTTCCTGTCCCCTCATGTTGTAGATGGGGAAACTGAGGCTGAGCGAGGAGACAGGATTTGCAACGCAGAATTAGGTTGCAAACATGGGGATCCTGGTTCTTGGCACTGGGCTCTTCTGATGAGGTTGCTTTTGTCACTGTGAAGGAAGCCGCAAGGTGTATTCAAGTGCCCTGGGTAGCAAAGTCCAGACATTCCAGCTCAACTGGGCTCAATATTCAGGAGAGAGGTGAGGCGTAAGAAGTTTTGGTGTTAGGAAGAGGCAGGAGGGAATGATTTTTTATTTTTTTAAAGATGTATTTATTCATGAGAGACATAGAGAGAGAGAGAGGCAGAGACACAGGCAGAGGGAGAAGCAGGCTCCATGCAGGGAGCCCGACATGGGACTTGATCCCGGGTCTCCAGGATCATGCCCTGGACCGAAGGCGGCGGCACTAAACCGCTGAGCCACCCGGGCTGCCCGGGAATGGTTTTTTAGTTCTTGCTGCGCAACTTTGGGTAGTTCACACGGACTCTTCCTTGGCTTCTCTGCAGAGACTTGGACGTAAGAGTGATGCTACCTCACAGGATGTCAGGAGAACCAAATGGGATTCTCACACGAAGGGCTCAGCAGAGCACCCGGCACCTAGTAAGCCCTAAAAACACATTAGCTATAATCAAAATACAAATTCTGTGAATCCCCAGTGGTGACCTGGAGAGGCAGCCAGAGCAGCGATAGGCAAGTGCACAGGCTCAGGAGACAGACAAACCTGGGTTCGAGTCCCAGTTCTTTGCTCTGGGAACCTGGACAGGCACGGACAGGCTTTCTACCTCTCCGAGTCTGTTTCCTCTGCTATAAAACGGGAGGTCAGGAGTTCTAATACCCACGTGTAGGGTTGGTTTGTGGATTTGAGAACAAGGTACGCGGAATTTCTGACTCAGAGCCTATTGCGCAAGGACTGGGAGTTATGGGAATTATTATGCCAATTTCACTTCACTGACCCAAATCCCAGGCAATCGCAGCTCCTGCAGAAACTGCCACCTGCCGCCTGGGGCCTCCTGGTGGGTGGCCACGGAGGAGAGGCTGGGGTCTCCTCCGGTGCTGTGTGACCTTGAGTGAGCCCCTCACCCTCTCTGGCCCCTGTTGCCTCATGTGTGAAATGAGCAGGCTGGTCTAGTTAATCTCCAAGGTCTTTTTCACAGCCTTTAAAAAAATCGATGATTGTAAAGGTCTGTGATTAGTGAGAAACCATCTGCCCCAGGCAAAGACCAGACCCTCCCCAACCTTTCGGGGAGAGTAAAACAATAAGCAGCCGGCTTAGCAAATTGCCACCTCACAGGCCTTAAAAACGAATATCTGCTTTTGTATCAGCCTTGATTGAAATTCTTATGCTATGGCGGCCGTCCCCGCCATCAATGCCTTAATTAGAAATTAGGACAGTCACATTGGCATAAATTAAATCAGACTAAAGATGATTAACAAAGTAATGCAAGAAATCATTAAATTAAACCATTGTGCCAAGTCCTCTGCTGATCTATCACAAATTTGGGCTGCTAATGAGGTCTTAATTAGTAAGTTAGGTCGAAATAATTCATGTCATTCACTTCAAAGACAGCCCTCTTTCTTTTTCTTTTTCTTTTTTTTTCCTTCTCTTTTTGAATCCAGCCCCCAATGCAAATTTAACACCGGCTGAGGAAGGGGGTAGGTGGACATCATCAAGAAATCACAGGATTCCTCGGATTATCAAAACCACCTTGGCACCCAATGCGTGTGCTGAGAAGCCCGTTCTGATGTCAGAGCAGCGGGAAGCTGGGAGGAGGGTAAAGCGCTGAGCATCCTAAGCTGGAGCATGACAGGAGGGGAAGAAACAGTCCGGATGTTCATCCCCTCACGATAGAGATGGGGAGATTGAGGGTCCCATGAGGGAAGAGGGGTCAGAGAGTGGGTTTGGGGCAGAGCGGGAGGCCCTGGTGTCCTGGGGAAGGATTGGCTCTTCTTTTTGCTTAGTGATGTCTCTCCTCTTGGTTGGGAAGGTGAAGGAAGCAGGTCCTGAAATGGTTAGCGCTATGGAATTCAGATGGTAGGAGATCCTGCCCCTGCTGGGTGGAGCCTGGCATCTTCTCGGTCCACCCAGGGACCCCTTCAGTGCCGGCTCTCAAGAATTGTTGTAGGAATGCCCGGGTTGCTCAGTGGTTGGGCATCTGCCTTTGGCTTAGGTCGTGATCCTGGGGTCCTGGGATCGAGTTCCACATCGGGCTCCCTGCATGGAGCCTGCTTATCCCTCTGTGTTTCTGCGTCTCTCTCTCTGTGTCTTTCATGAATAAATAAATAAAATCTGAAAAAAAAAAAAGAATTATTGTAGCTAGCATTTACCGGGCAAGTACTGTATGCTAGTCTCTGTGCTGAGTGCTTTCCTTGACTCTCCTCGTTTCATTGGCAAATAGCGGTAGACACTATTGGGTTCTCCAAGTTACTGACAAGGACGCTGAGGCTCAGAGAGGTGAGTTGATTTGTTCCAGGTCACACATCGAGGAAGAAGCAGAGCTGGAATTTGACTCTGATGTACCCGTGTATGAATGCTTGCCTGCTTTGCTTTCCTGCCTCCGTAAATAACCACCGAAAAGCGGGGTGGCTGGTAGTGGTTGTTGGAAGGGTGAGTGGGGAAGAACAAGCCAACCGTACCGATGAACGTGTTGACTTGGCATCATTGGCAGGGGTGGGCTGTTGGAAGACTGATGGCTTTGGGCTCAGGCAGGCCTGAGGCTGACACCTGATTGCCCAAACTTTGAGCCAAGAGGTCTCAAGCCAATTGCTTCCCCTGTCTGAGCTTCAGTTTCCTCGTCTGTAAGGTAGGTACGATGAATGCCTAACTCGAAGAATTCGTGAGATCCCATGAGAAATGTGCCCTCACACAATACATGTTCAATAAATGTTCTCTCCTCTCACTTTCTCAGTGGTTGAATGGTGGTTCAGAGAGATTTTTGCTGTGTAACAAACTGTATGAAACTCAGTGGCTTACACCAAGAATGGCTTATTTAACTCAGGATCCTGTGAGTTGGCAATTTGAACTGGATGCAACTGGGAGGTTCTTCCACTGGTCCTGGCTGGGCTCACTCAAGAGTTGGCTGTTGGCTGTGGGGCAGCAGGGAGGCTCCACCATTATGGGTTGTCTGGCTGCTGGCTGTGGTGACAGGGGTGTTGGAACCCCGAGTCTATCATTTTCCAGAGGCTGGTGAGAGCTTGCATGTTTGGTGGTGGAAGGGCTTCAAGCACAGTTGCCCTATGGCACAAGCTCTTCACCAGCTTCTCCCAAGGTCACATTTGGTAACATCTCATTGGTGGTTGTAGATTGAATTACTCCCCCATTCCCTCCTCAGATGCCCAGGTCCTAATTCCTGGATTTTATGAACATGTTGCCTTCTATGGCAAAAGGGACTTTGCAGATGTGATTAAGTTAAAGATCTTGAGATGCAGAGATCATCCTACATCCCAGGGTGGGCATGACATCATCACAAGGGTCTTTATAAGAAGGAAGCAGAGGAGTACTACAGAAAAAAAGGTTGTCTGATATTGGAAGCAAGGATAGAATAATAATAGCCTTTGAAGATGGAAGGAGAGGCCACATGCCAAGAAATCCAGGCAGCCACTGGAATCCGAAAAAGGCCAAGACATGGTTTCTCTCTTTTAGGACCTCCAGTGGGAACTAGCCTTGCCAACCCCTTGATGTCTGCCCTTAAGACTTCCCTCGGACTTTTGACCTCTAAGAAATGTAAGGGAATAAAATGTGGTTTTCCAAAAATTTTTAAAAGATTTTATTTATTTACTTGAGAGAGAGAGAGAGGGAGAGAGAGAAAGAGAGTGCATGAGTGGGGGTAGGAGCAAAGGGAGAGGGACAAGCAGACTCCCCGCTGAGCAGGGAGCTTGATGTGGGGCTTCATCCCAGGACCCTAGGATCATGACCTGAGCTGAAGGCAGATGCTAAACTGACTGAGCCACCCAAGCACCCCTAAAATGTGTGGTTTTAAGCCTCTAAGTGTGTAGTAATTTAGAAGCTTGGAGCAGCCATGGGAAGGTAATGCTTGGGCCAAAACAAGTTACATGGCTAAGCCCAGAGTCAAGGGAGGGGAAGCAGACCCCATCTCTTGAGGAAGCTGCCAAGTCCCTTTGGAAAGGTGTGCATATGTATAGGGATGGAAAGAATTATTGGTCATATTTTGTAGTCTATGTGAATATATCACTTCACCCCAGTGACTTAATAATAGTAATATGAATATAATATACAATTAATAATATAATAAATATAATAGTAGTCACAATGAAAATGCTTATGTAGTGAGCACTTTTTGGAAGCCAGGGAATGTCAAGCGCACAGCATACCTTATTTTTCTTCTTCTTTTTAAAAAGATTTTATTTGTTTATTTATTTATTTATTTATTTATTTATTTATTTATTTATTTTGAGGGGGTGCGGGGGGTGGGAGGGACAAGGACAAGCAGTCTTGGTGTGGAGCATGGAGCTGCACACAGGGCTTGATCCCATGACCCTGAGATCATGACCTGAGCCGAAATCAAGAGTTGGAAGCTTAACCTAGTAAGCCACCCAGGCGCCCCTTTCTTCTTCTTCTTTTTTTTTTTTTAAACTGTGCTAAAATAGACGTTGCATAAAATATGCCATTTCAAGCACATGCAGGTGTGCAGCACAGGACATGAAGTACATTCATCGTGTTGCACAACAGTCACCACTGTCTATTTCCCAAACTTCTCCGTCATTCGAGACAGACTCTGTAATCACCAAGGAGTATCTCCCCATTCCCTCCTCCCCAGTTCCTGGAATCTCTAGACTACTTCCTATGTGCATGAATTTGCGCATTGCAGGTGCTTCATATAAATGGAATCAAACGCTATTTCTTCTCTGGTGTGTCTGGCTTATGTCACTCAGCACAACTCTTGTAAGGTCCCTCCAGGTCATGTGTGAGAACTGAATCTTCGCAGCAACCCTGAGAGGCCGTGGAAGCTCAGGGAGGTGTGGTGACTTGTCCAAGGTCACACGGCTGCTTCGTGGGGGTGTCCGTGCACGAGCCTGGATCTCCTGGGCTCTGGAGTGGGCATGTTAAATACCTTTCACTTCTCTGTCTTATCTCTCTGGGCAGAAGGGCAGGTGCTGAGCTTCCAGGGTAATCACCACTCAGTGAAGTACCCTCCCCACCTCCCCATCCAATGCCCAGAGTCATCCATTCATTTCCTCTAGTCCGGATGGCTCCCCATCCAGCCAGGGCCAAAACAATCACTTCGCCATTGATTCTGCATTAATTAATTAAAAAATCCATCCAACCACTCCACAGTTTGATGGACTTTGAGGATTCAGAAGGAAATAAATAAATGGGTCCCAGGGTGGGGGTGGAAGTGAGGCGATGGGAAAGAGGGCAGGTGGGGATGCTCAGATCCAATGGTTCAGCCCTGAGGCACACAATTGCAGGAGACCCTCCATAGGGGGCAGGGGCCCAGACCTGGTGGTTAAATTATTAGTCCTCTTCTTAATAATAGTTAGATTTTATTGATGCGCACTTCACATATGATCCACACACATTATCCCATTAATAACCTCTCGCAGTGGCTCTGTGCGCCAGATGAGGCTCAGAGAGGTCGAGCCACTTGTCTGAGGAGACACAGCTAGAATAGCAGGGCATGGCCTTGTTTCTAGGTCCTTTTGTGCTGCTCTTTTGGTGAGCATTTTGACTTGCCCTGGGCGGGGCTATGAGGGAAAAAGGTGTGGGGCAGGGCTCTGCACCTGGGGAATTGTCTCCGAGGTCGGGGGGGACTCCCACACAGAATCCCTGGGATGTTATTTCAAGCCGGAGGGGACTTTACTAGATCATCTGCTTCGATGGCTTGCAAACTATTTTTAGCCTTGCAGAACCCGGTGTTGAAAGTGAAGCCTTATGTAGATTTATTAAAGGAAAACCCACAAACAAAGCTGCTTGGTTGAATAGTAAAAATAATCCTAAGAACAATAAGAGATGGCCCCGCGGAGCTGAAGCCGGCACACACCGGTTCACTAGCGCTGATTGTTAAATATTCAGGAGTTTTGTAAGCCAGTTGTTAAACCACTGGCTTGAAATCAGTCACGATGGAAACATTTGCACCATGGAAATTGGCCAGCGCGATAAATCAGCGCCCCTCCTCCCTGCCACCCCCAGAGCTGGTTTACCAGCACACCACTGATAATAACCATTTCATGAATATTTGCTGAGCGCCAGACACTGTGCTAAGCACTTTATAAAAAAATACACTGTTTAAATTTCAACCACATTGTTAAGGCAGATAATATTAACATCCCCGTCTCTCAAATCGGGACACCGAGTCTTGGAGAGGGATAGGCGGCCACTTGCAGAAAGTTATGCCCGAAAGTGTTAGTGCCTGCCTCGTTCAAAATCCTGCATGCTGCCTGACGTGGAGTGGAGTGGTTTTTAAGATCACACAGGGCACCCATCGAGGAGGGCGGAGGGCGGGCTAGGCCCAGAACCCAGTGTCCGGGCTCCCAGCCCGCAGCTCGGTGTGAATGAGCGGGCAGCAGGTGGGGCTGTTTTAGGTGAGAACCTGAGATAAAGAGCGACCAGGTGTCCGTCCCAGCTTCCCCACTCCGTGGCAGGTATATCCTTGGGGTATCACGACCCTTGTGCTTCTTAATCAAGGAAGCAAATTTCCACCCTGCCTGAGAAGGCTCAGCCGCCTCCCCTCCCTGGCAGGGTGGACAGCAGGTGTCCTCAGCTCTCAGGGATACAAAGCAAGCAGATGCCTTCCCATTCTGCCTGGAGTCCACACCTGGCTGCTCTCTGGCCCCTCCAGCCTGGACCAGGGCAGGGAAGGGGCCGTTATCCCAGCAGGGCTTGCCAACCTGCAGCTCACAGCCAGGGAGGGCCGGGCCAGGTCTTGCCTCCCTTGTCTGCCTCTTTATTTCCCCTGCTTTGTGAACAAGGGGTGGATGCCGGACAAGGGACCAGGGGATCCTTGGATACTGTGGGTCCAGGTGAGGTGTGTGTACAGCGGTGGAAAGAATCTTTGGTCCTATTTTGCCATTGACCACATTGGGAAAGTCTTAACCCACTCGAGGAGCCAGCCAGTGAGGTGGTCACCATTTTTGGGGATGGGTCTGAGATCTTGCCTGAGATAGAGATCTGATCCTTTGAGGCTTGGTCAAGGAAATCCTTCACCTGCTCCCTGCAGGGGCAAGCACCATCCCTGGGATCTGCCAGCAAGCCCGGTCACGAGAAGAGAAAGGAGGCTCATATGTCTTAAGTACGCAAGGGACGCTGCAAATATAATGACTTGGCGCTCACCAGATCTCCTCAAAGGATGGGCCTCATTTTCCAGACGGGAACACTGAGGCTCAGAGATGGCCAGCAGCTTGCCCACGTTCACACAGCCAGGACGGAGCTTTATCTCAGAATTGAGTTTCAAAAGGTAGACAGTTTGTTGTTGTTATCCAGAGCCGTGCTGCCCAGTAGAGACGAAATGTGAGCTGCAAGTATGAGCCACGGACGTGATTTTAGATTTCCTCGCAGCCTCACTAAAGAAAGTAAAAAGGAACGGGTGAATGAATTTTATTTATTTATTTAGATTTTATTTCTTTGTTTGAGAGAGAGAGAGAGAGAGAGCACAAGCAGTGGGGAGAGGGAAAAGCCAGCTCCCGGCTGAGCAGGGAGCCCGATGCCAGGACCCTGGGATCGTGACCTGAGCAGAAGGCAGACGCTTAACTGACTGAGCCACCCAGGCCCCCCTTGAAGTTATTTTTAATAACGTATTTTATTTAACCTATCAAAATTATCACTGCAATAGGTAATCAATATGAATGATTTCTACTAGATTTTTAACCTTTGTTTTTATTCTGAGGGCATTTTACACTCACACTTAACAGCGCAGCTTAATTCAGACAAATCATGTTTCCAGTGCTTACGGGCCACATGTAACTCGTGGCTACTGTCTGGGATGGCACAGCCACAGGGAGAGGGACAGAGGGTTGGACATTGGAGCAGATGAGCAATTTTCATATTCTCTGTCACTCACTTCCCCTTCCTCCCCACCCCCATAGCGTACATTAAACCTGTGCCTTTAGCTAAGATGGAATATTAGAATAGCACTATTGCTTCTTATGGGCCAGGCCCTGGGCTGCTTGCCTCCCTTGTGCAGATAGGAAACCGAGCTCAGAGAGGGGAGGTCATTGCCCTAAGTCACACAGCTTGTACAAGTCACAGCTAGATATAAACCCAGGGCCTGACTCCATGCCTGGAATCTTGACCACAGAGCCTGGGCAGGGACTCGCTTCCTCTCCTGACCCTGGTTAGCCTTTATGCTCTCCCTCCCGGGCAGCTCCAGGCCATAGAAGAGCGGCCGGGTTTCCCAGCTGGGCCTGTCAGAAGCCTGTGGGCCTGCACTGGCTCCTTGCACCGGCTTCTCTGGGGTCCCCCAGGGCCAGTGGCCTTGTAAAGGCAGAGTCAAGAGTCCACTCAGTGTTCTGGAAGCACTTTAGAAATCCATGTGTCCTGAAGTCACATGACCGGGCACATACACCTGCTTTTGCCCTTCTTGGCTATATGGCGTTGAGCAAGTTACTTCCCCTCTGCGGGCCTCGCTCAGTCTCCTGGAGTCTGCCCTGTTCTTGTCAAGGGACCAAACCAGACATGGGGCAGAGAGTGCAGGAAGGCTGCTGGGGAGCAGCGGGTTTCTCCTCCTTCCCATTTTGTGGATGAGAAAGTGGAGGCCCACACAGGCCAAGAAGCTCAGCTGTAGTCCCCAGGGAAGGAATGACAGTGTGAGGGCAGAACTGAGGCCTCCCAAGTCCACGCACCTTATTTCTACAGGACTCCCCAGACCTGGACATTTGGGAGGAAAGACATGCATCCTGGGGCTTGATTTCCAGGCTGCCGTTTTACTACCTTGCCATCTTTCTCTCCCCAGTGTCAGCTCAGGCTTGGGATCTGGAAAGCCCTGATTCCGGCTCTCAGGGAGGATATTAGGTGAGATAGGGCCCCTGGCAGAAAAAGATTTATCTGGGTCTCGGAGTGAGGAAGAGGCAGAGCCAGGCACTCAAAGAAGCCACGAGTCTTTTTTCTTCCAGTGAAGCTGCGGAGGGGTCTGACCATGTGCCAGGCCTCATTTTTGTTGTCTGTTTGTTTTAATCTCCAAATAATCAGTTGTACATGAGAAGAGTGATGTCCTGTGCACCCATCAAATGTGCTGAGCACGGACTACATGTAAGGTCCTGGGCCAGACTTCTTTAGTGTGTGTGTGTGTGTGTGTGTGTGTGTGTGTGTGTGTGTGTGTGAGAGAGAGAGAGAGAGAGGCGGAGAGAGAGAGAGGCGGAGAGAGAGAGAGAGAGAGAGACGGGGGCTTGACTTCACCCAACAGGCATCTCCTGAAGGCCTATGTTCGTCCACTCCTTCACTTACAGCATCTGGATTTACTGACCACTGGAGGAAAGGCCAGGCCTCATGCTAAAGCTGTGGGGTTCAGGGAAATCTGCAAACTCACTGTCTGTATGGGGGAACGACGTCACACCATGGGCCGCTTAGTACTGTGCTGGTTCTTACAAGAGACATGTACAAAGAGCTGCAGCAGTGAAAGGGTAAAGCAAAAGCTTCCCAGACAAGTGGGCATTTGACTTGGGCTCTGAGGGGTGAGTAGGGCATTGTAAGAAGTGGGAATACCATGAGAGACGTAGAGGAGGAAGTAGGTATCCAGAGGTGAAGTGTTTGACTGGCACATGGGGTATCTTTGGAGGTATCTCTCTGTGCTTAGGGGGTGGTTGTGGTGCTGGTGGGAATGAGGTGGGCTGCTGAAAAGGCAATTTGGGGCAAATTATCAAGAACCATGCTCAGGGGGTGCCTGAGTGGCTCAGTCAGTAAAGCGTCTGACTCTTGATTTTGGCTCAGGTCATGAACTCAGGGTCGTGGGATCAAGTCCCACATCAGGCTCCACATCGAGCTCTGCACTCAGTGGGGAATCTGCTTGAGATTCTCTCTCTCTCTCTCTTTTTCCCTCTGCCCCTCTCCTCTGCTCTCTCTCTCTAAAAAAAATAAATACATCTTAAAAAAAAAAAAGGACCATGCTCACATGACTCAATTTTGCATACTTAGCATGGGATGGGGGCAGCAGAGATTTTTATGTAAGGGAGGAGATATCAGACCCACGTATTTCAAAAAAAAAAAATTGATGCTGGCTGAATTAGAGATCGTGCCCCTTTCTTATAGAGAACTGAGTGTATGAGGTAGGAAACATCACTACTGTGCGCCTGGTAAGCACAGATAGCTGGGATGCCAGCAGCTCCGAGACTTAGTTTAAATCCTGCCTCTTCCACGCAGGCTTCCCTGATTACTTCTTCTCCAGTTGGTATGGTTGGCTGGTAAGAGCAGTAGGGTGTCAGCCACATCTCAGTTTAAATTTTAGTTCCTTATTTGACCAGCTCTGGCTCTTGAGAAACCACTTCAGCCTCAGAAGTCTCACTTTCTTCCTCTGAGAAAGGGGCATGATAACTTGGTAAGGACTCTTCTGAAAATCAAGTGAGATCATGGATGGGGAGGTGCCTGCTGCTGGGTCTCCTCCCTGACAAGAGGGCTCAGAGAATGCGTTTGCTGAGCCTTTCTCAGATTGCTCGAATCAAACACTCTGGAAGTTTCTGGCCCGGTACTCCCTCCCTCCCAGAGACGTCCGCTCTGACACTGTTAGTTTTATTTCTAGAATGGAGGATCAGGGACAAAGCGAACCCTCTTAGTGCCAGGAGTGCTCATAAATTACGGGGAGATGAGAATATTTTAATACAAACCAAAGAATCTCAAGTACAAAGAACTGTTCTGAGAAGTGTTTTTTTTTTTTTTTTTCCTTTCTCTCCCTTTCTGTTCCCCTGATATTTGGAGCTGAGAAGCCTCCTCAGGGAATTTATAACGAGTGGAATATTTAAGGGTAGGGAGCCAGAGGTCTTTTTGGCATTCTCGTTTCAAGGGAAGTCACCTCGGAGTGTCTGGTACGTGCCTGAGTGACATGAAAGGAAAGCCGTGTGCGGAGAAGGGGAGAATATGCCAAGAATTGTCAATTATGCAAAAAAAAATTGCTTGTCCAAAAGAGTGATGTGTCTGCCTTTATTCCCCAGACGGAGTTCAGCATTCTGGCCAAGGCCTTTGCCAGACTCAGATTTTTCTGGAAGTGCCTTGGGGCTTGGCTCTTCCATTCCACCTGTGACGACAGGTCACACGGTCAGCTGGCGGTCACTTTCCACCTGCTCCATTGGAGACAGCTGTAGGATTTGCCCTTTGACCCATCTTGAAGAGCCCCTGATATCCTGAATCCTGTGGTTGGGAGCCAATTTCCAGAGGAAATTGGTGGTTTTGCTGCCCTCCTGCCAGGATGGGAGGAAAATCTGTTATCTACTGCCACATTTATGCTGTGTGATAAACAGCAACATAGTCTCAGAAGCATATACCAATTAAGTTTTTTAGTGTTTGTCTTTTTTCTCACAGGTTACCTGGATAGGTCTGTTGATCTGGGCTTGGCTGATCCCCGCCAGGCTCGCTCCTGCAAACTGGTGAGTTGGTTGGAGGCTTGTTGCTAGAAGATGACCTCACACTCGTGTTCTGAGGTCAATTGGCAGCTGCCTGGGGTGGTGGAGGCCACCGGGCCACATGTCTAGTGCCTTCCATCAGGCTCACCTTGACTTGCTTGCCTGCTGGCTGGCAGGGTCCTAAGGAGAAAGTGCAGCTACAGGGCTTCTTGGGACCCAAGCTCAGAACTGGCATAATGTCACTTCTGTCATATTCTATTGGCCAAAGCAAATCACATGGCTGGTCCAGGTGCTAGAGGTGAGGAGAGGCCTCCATCCTTGGATGAGAAGAACTTCCAAGTCACATCGCAAGGGCTATGGATTCAGGGAGAGCAGAGAATTGGGGCCTTTTTGCAGTCTGCCAGGATAGATGAACAGAAATAGTTTTACTTACAATTATTTCTGGTGCCTCTATGTTGGGTCCGGCACTGGGTGCTGCGGTAAGGAGCGAATAGGAGACGTTCCCCTTGTTCCATTCTGAGGGCAAGAAATGGACATAGAAACAGCCGGTTATGACTCGTGTAAGTGCTGCAATGAGGAGGCACTGAACACTCCCTGGAGATCAGGGAAGGCTTCCTGGAGGAGGTCACTCTTGTATCTGAGTTTTGACATTTGAGTGGTAGCTCACGGCGGGAAGGAGGTGCTGAACAGGTCGCCAGCATGATGAGAAGTCACTCTGGGAGGAGGAAACAATGTGTGCAAAGGCATGAATGCCAGGGATGACCTGCAGGGGTGGCCTCCGTCATGGTGGCTGGTGGCAGGTGAGGGCAGAAGTGATGCAAGGCAAGGCTGGTGAAGGGTTGTGACCCCATAGGCCAGACCTCCCACCTGGCTCTCAGAGGGCTGTGGCACGGGTGCAATTTCTACAGAGGGACCAGGCCACAGGGAACCAGGACACAGGCCTGGGATCTATGTGACCTGGTTAGGGCATCACGTCCTCCAGCCTGGGCTTCACATTAACTGGAATGAGTAGGTTATTGACTCGAGATAATCAGCAAGCCCCGATGGGGCTCCAGGGAAGCTCTGATAAAGAAGCGCAGGGCATGATGAGAACATTATTAGTGATGACGACAACCCTCCACTCATCTATCTTGAAACATTGAGCATCACCTGCGAGCCAGGGCTCACGCTGGCCGCTGGGCTCTCAAGTCAGGTGTAATTCCTGTTCCCCAAGACCTCACTGGTTCTGAGATAGGCTTCAACTCCCTTGCTTTCCTCTGAGGACGGCAGCCTCACCCCAGAGCCCACCTCTGCCAGCCTCGCTGACCCCATTGCCCTGCTTCATCTTCTCAGGGATGGAGCATCACTGAGGTTGTCCTGCTTGTCTCTTTAGCCATTTGGGTGCTCTCTGCCTCCTCCACTCAGACATGGTGAGCTTTGGCAGAGTGGCCGTCCCCTGCTTTTTGTCTCCACCCATGTCCCTAGCACCTGGCTCAGTGCCTGGACGTAGAGGGGCACGCATTGTGGTGGCCGAGTCATTGACCGGCCAGCTCGCTGTGAGATGCTGAGCAAGCCAGTTGTCTGCTCCGGGAGCCTCAGTTTTTACATCTGTAGATTGGGGAAGTTGGATGACAGCCAGCCTTCCGCGGTTTCTCTGGAGCTGGGTAGACAGGGATGATTCTGACCTGTGGATTTGCTTGCCAGACAAACAGACAACATCCGGACCCTCCACCTCGCAGGGTGGATTCAGGGATGGATTAGGGAAAGGACACAAAGCAGTGGCAAGAACCTCTACAAATGGGAGGCATTTTCATCCCTTTTCCCATTCCCCATAAGCTGGGCTTTTAAAAGCTTTTTTTCACCCCAAGGGGGATACCCAAGGTCACCCCCACTCACGAGGAAGGTGGTGTGAAAAAAATCAGCACTTGGAATTATTTTCCAAACAGCATGATTGACGCGGCCTCTTCTTCCCCATCCTTATCTTCACTTGGGTGCTTTTTAAAAGGATGCCAGACCACCTTCTCCCTGGAGCTTTGCTCGTGCATCCCTTTTATTTGAGTCCAGGGGAACTGGCTGAACACAAAGCCATCAAAACCAAAGTGGCTCAAGATGTCCAACTGGCCCAAATTGGCCAGAAAATGAGTATTTCATGGCTGTCAAAAGGGGCTCCGTCTGACCCTGGGTCCTGAAACCTCCGTCTCCCCCTCTCCCCAGGAGCAGCTGGCTTGGGTCACTCTCCCAAATTCCTAGCCCGGCAGTGGTTAAAATGTGATCCCTTTTATTCGAGTAATAGAGACGAAGTTCCCGGGCCTTCGAGGAGCATCAATCCCGAGATTTATTAACCAATTTAAAATACTATTGTCTTTCACTTCAGAGCAAGATTGAGGGGTGTTGTTGCAGGAATGTAAAGGCACAGTGACTGAGCCTCAGAGCCAGGAGGTGTCTGTACCTGGGACTCAATAGATATTCATGAACATTCCCGTATTTAGTGAAGGAAATAACTTAATACCGACAGTGGGACGGAGTAATAGCTATTTCCTGGCTGACTTGCAGGCCTCAGAAAATGAGGTTGTGGCGGCTTCATTTTTCTTGTCTTTTCCTGCGCGCTCCCTGCCAGAGAAGGCGGCCCTGCTGGGATTCTCTCTGCATTTCCAATGAGCTCGAGCCTGTCTCCCCTCTCCCAGCCCCCCTGCCTCCCTTCCTGGCCCCTCTGCCTGGCTGTGACCTTGGCCGGAGCTTCCTGGAGAGGTCACCTGGGCCCTAGTTAGTCGTTCAGATGGTAGTGAAGATGGTTCAACCTTTATTCTGGCGGCGAGGCAGGCAGACTTGTCTATTTTGGATGGTTTTGACTTCAGTTGGTGGGTTAATTAATTAATTAATTCATCCATCCATTCATTCATTCATCCCGTATTTGCCGAGGGTATACCATGCCCGGGATGCTGAAGACACGGGTATGAACGCTCTCAGGCCCTTCTCTCTTGGAGCTCACAATGCCTCAAAGGAGATGAACAGTGAAGCAGTCCAGGGGCTCCTAGAGCTGTCCCCACAAGGCTCTGTGAGCCCCAAAGAAATGTCGGGTCCCGGTGGTGAGAAGAACAGGTGGTCAGGAATGGCACTGAACCATTTGCCTCTTAAAAATTGCCTATGGCATGATTCGAGTGAGCCCGTTTACAAGCAGTATTTTGCTTGGACCTCATTGCCACTTCACGATGTAGACTTTCTTCATTCTTCCCATTTTACAGGTGGAACAATGAGACTCAGCCGGATGAACTGGCTTTCCCCAGGTCCTGCCAGCTAGGAAGTGGCAGACGCAGAACCAGACTCCAGGTTTCTAGGCTTTGCACTGTCCCCTCGTCCTGTGGCTTTTGCCCAGGTTGTGGGTGTGGAGAGGGCATTCCAGGTGGCAGGAACAGCCCTGGCAAAGGCAGAGATGTGAAGTGGCCTGATGCTTTTGGGGAACCTGAGAAGCGGCTTAGGGCTTGAGGGTAAGAAGGGGTGAGTACTGGAGCAGAGCTTGGGCACAGGTGTAGGGAGAGAGTGGCTGGGGCATCCTGGGAGTTTGGACCTTCACTTGTGGGCAAAGGGGAGCCAGAGGCTGGTATCAGCCTAGAGGTGGAGGGGGAAAGGTCTATGCAAGAATATATCTCGTTTGAACCTCCGTATGGGTCTTCATCCTTCACCATCCTGCCCTGACCTGCACAGACGTGTCAGCAGGTTCCTCTGCCCTGTGTGCTTGGCTGGGTTCAGCCAGTGAAGATCCTGGTGGGAGGTCGGAGGGGAAGAGGAGAGGGAGGTTTGAAGGTCCATCACCTGGCTTCGCTGACCTGGCCGTGGCCTTCGATGGAAGCTCATGGGGGCAGGGGATGCTTGAACACCACCTTCTCTTCTCCCACATCGTAGCAACCTCTCTCTCCTCCCATTCAGTCCCAGGACTAGCAGAAGCCCTGGGACTTCCCACTCCCCTTTTGAATGAGTCCCTTTATACCTAAACTCTCCTCGAATGAACTCACCTGGATGGTACCACCTCTTCCAAGCTGGGACCCTGACTGACCCAGCTTCTTTGGGCCATTTCACATGCAAATCAAAAGTCCTAAAATCCAGGGGTCAGCAGGGTTGCATTCTTTCCAGTGGCTCCAGGGAACAACGAGTTTCCTTGGTTTTTTTCAGCTTCCAGAGGCCACCTGTATCCCTGGGTTCATGATCCCTTCCTCATTTTCAAAGCCAATAACATAACATCATTCAGTCTTTATCTCTCTATCTCTCTCTTTCTGTCTCCCTGACCACATATCCTCCCTCCTATCTGGCCCTCCACTTGGCCCTTCTGCATTGCATCCCTGTTACAAGGACCCTTATGATTATATTGGTTCCACTTGGATAATCCAGGATAATCTTCCCAATGCAAAAGCTCCAATTTATTTATTTATTTTTTTAGAGATTTTATTAATTTATTTATGAGAGACACGCAGAGAGAGGCAGAGACATAGGCAGAGGGAGAAGCCGGCTCCCGGTGAGGATCCTGATGCAGGACTCGATCCCAGGACCCTGGGATCAGGCCTTGAGCCAAAGGCAGACGCTCAACCCACTGAGCCACCCAGGCACCCCAAGATCTCCAATTTAATCACATCCACAGAGTCCCTTTTGCCACCAAAGATGATATATTCATAGGTTCTGGGGATCAGGATATGAGCTTCTTGGCGGGGTAGTATTTAGCCCACTACAGTGGGGAGGTTTGGACTCAGCAATCAAGCTGTTCCAATATCATAAGTAGATGTGCCCTCCCATTCAGCTCTGGAAATGAGCATATGTGGCTATGGTCACAAGGGACTTGTCCTGGTTCTAGAATCCCTGAGTGACCTTGTGCAAATCACTCAACCTCTCTGAGTCTCAGTTTTCCCACCAATAAAATAAGAGACTTGCCCTGGTAAATCTGAGCTCAACTTCTTAAGCAAATTCCATAGGAGTATAATCTATGGTCTCAGAGAATCATTATCCATAGCAATCCATTTGGATAGAAAAAGATAGACGCCACCCCCACCCCCTGAAGCTACATCCCTGGCTTGGAGACCAGAGCAAGTCTTAATGCACTGGAGCCCATCTCCCTGTGCCCGCTGGCTACTGAGGGGGCAGACAGTAAGCAAGGAGACCATAGTGTTATGTAGTGATGAGAGTTATGAAGAAAAACAAAGTAAGAAGTGGGCTAGAGAAAGACAAAGGTTCTCTGTAATTGGGGAAGTCAAGGAAGACCTCTCTGAGGAGGTGACATTTCATTAGGGACCCAATGAGTGACAAGAATATTCCAGGCAGAAGGAACCAGTGCAAAGGCACTGTGGCAGCAGGGTCACAGGGAGTCCAAGAGCAGGACAGAAGGGAGGTTGGGAGGAAGAGAGCTTGGCAGATCCCAGATCATGCACGACTTTGAAGCCATGGCCAGGAATTGGTCTATGTCTCAGAAGTGGTGGGAAGCACGATAGAGTCTCAAGCATGATGTGACATGAGGGTGGTTTTGACAAGATCCCCCCTGGTGGGCAAAGGGAATGGGAAAGAGAGAGAACGTGGGCATTCCCTTTGGAGAGGATGGCTGGCAGGAGTGGCTTGGATGGGCGGCTGGGGGTTGGAAGGCCAGAGGGCAGTGGGCAGCCAGTGGCAGATGGGGAGGGAGAGGAGGCCTTTCCAGCTGGTTCCAGCTTCTCCCATGGAGCCAAAAGAGGTTGCCTTAGGCTTGAATCACAGATGGTCCCAATTGCATGGCCAGTTCTGGAGTATCTAGAGAATACTATTGGCTTTTGGAGATGGCCTGGGGGAGGATGCTTCCACCTATAAGAAAACAGAAATTTCCTGGTTGGTAGATTGGCAGCAGGTTTTCAAGGGGAAATTCCCAACACTGGGGTGAGGGTGGGGGGACTACTTTTGGGTGGATAATACCCAACGGTGGGAAATAACCTTTGTTTCTTCCTCCCCGATGTCTGTTTGGAGGGAAAGATCATCATCCTCATTCTCAGAACCAGGCCAGTCCGAGAGGCTGGTGACTTCACTGAGCCCACACAGCGCGCTGGAGCCGGTGTGGGAGCCGGGATCCAAGTCCTCTCTACCCTGGATGTTTTCCACGGTCTCTGGGGCTCAGGGGCCTCATCTGTAAAACGGGGGGCATTCCCACACCTGCCTCCAGGAGGCGCCCCGAGTTTTAAGTGCCATAGGCCATAGGATGACTTGGCCTCTGTGCAGGCTAGGGCAGGGCCGGGTCTCTGGCCAGCTCCACCGCGCCGGGGTCCCTGGAGCCCCCTCCCGAGGCCTTAGGATGAGCTGCCTCCTTCCCTCCCAGGGCTCCTGCAGGTCTCTGCTAAAACGGCACCTCCTTAGGCGGAGTCTTCCCGGGCTGCTCCGACTGAGACGACTCTCCCAGTTCTTGCCCAGCTCGCCTCTTTTCATTCCCTTCACGACACTAATGACCACCAAGGCCAGCGCATTCATTAACGCGCTTGTTAATGAATTGTGTATCGCGGGCTCTCTCGGGGCAGGGATCGTGTCCGTGGCGCTGACTCGGGTGAACACGATGGAGTCCTTATTATGTGCTGTGCCGTCTTATAAAAACTTTATCTGGATTAATTGTCTGAACTGGGATGACCCCGTGTCTCCCATTTTATCGATGGCACGCAGAGGTAGGGTAACGTTCCCAAGTTCACGGAACTGGCAGGTGCCCACGCTGGTATTTGAACCCAGACCGTCCCGGGTTCAGAATAGGCATTCGGAGACTCATGGCAAGAATAAACCAATGGGTTCTACGAGAAGAGGGCTCGGTTGTAGACTGACTGTGTGCCTCCCAAGGCTTGAGATGCAGCAGACGATCAGAGCTGCAGGCCAAGCCGACGAGAGCGGCCCTCCAGGTTCCAGCCCATTTCGGGGCCTTGCCCTGGGCTCCCCAACAGAAAGGAACAAGCAGGGCTGTATTACGACATTCCCGGGCCCGGGGCACTTATTCCTCTGTGGGCCCCTTCCTCCTTTAAAAAATAATTTAAAAATGGTATTTGATAAAAAAAATAAAAATAAAAAAAATGGTATTTGACAACTGTGTTGGTATAAAGAGGAATATAATTCAGCCTGGATTATATTTAAACTTTGCTTTTAATTTCGGAAGAAATGAAAACATTTACAAGAGCCCCTGAAAGGATCGCGGTCCCTGGACACTCTGCCTGGAGTGTGGAAGGGAGAAGTCAGCCCTGAATGGTTGAGCTCTTCCCAGACGCTGTCCTGGGCACAACACGTCCGTTATTTCGTTTAAATCCCGCGGCGAACATTCGTAGAGGGAATAGTTATGCCCATTACAGAGATGGGGAAAACTGAGGCTCAGAGAGGCTGGCCTGCTTCCCCAAGGGCACGGAGCGAGTCGATGGCAGGGCGCAGGTCTGTCTGACGCATCTTCACAGAAAGTCCCCAAAGGGCGCTCTTCGGCTGTGCTGAGGATGAGTTCCACGTGGCAGTGAGTTTGTCACAGTGTCAAGATATATGTGGGAGTGGAGCAGTGATGGCTGATGGGACAGAGAGATTTGAGTGACTGAGATGGATTCTTGCTTGACTTACGGCTCCAAAGCAGTGGCGAGGAGTAGGGGCAGAGGAAGGGCCAGCTTCTTGCCCTTGCACTTGAACTTCTGGGCAAAGCTGGCGGCTGATTCTGTGACTGCCTTTGGGGCGGATACTGGGGCTCTTTGTGGCCTGGGAACGATCACCCCCAGCCCCGAGTGCAGGTGGCAGGTGATGAGGTGGCTGCTCAGTAATGAGCTCAGTGGGAAGTTAATAAACACCATTATCGTCAGAGAGTAATTGCAGACTTGACCGTGGAATAAGAGGAATAGCCAAGGGGCGGCTGGACCCCTGAGCTGAGGAGCAGCTGCAAGCACCCCCACACCTGCCCCATGTCAAAAGAAGCTGTGCAGTCTGACATCCCCACTGTTTGCACTGGCTTGGCTGGTCCCTGGTGTGTGACCTTGAACGAGACACTTCACTATTTTTCTCAGCCTCTGTGGCCTCCTCTGTAAAATGGGGCTAACAAGAATTCAAATAATGGCTGCAGAGAGGGGTGCTCAGGTGGCTCAGCGGTTGAGCATCTGCCTTTGCCTCAGGGTGTGATCCTGGGGTCCTGGGATCGAGTCCTGAATTGGGCTCCCTGCAGGGGGCTTGCTTCTTCCTCTGTTGTGTTTCTGCCTCTCTCTCTCTCTCTCTCTCTCTCTCTCTGTGTCTTTCATGGATAAATAAATAAAATCTTAAAAAAAAAAAACAACAGCTGCAGAGAGACATCATGAGCACGCTAGGGTGCTTAAGCCTGGTGCCCTGCCCAGGGCTGAGAAACGGGGCAGCCGTCAAAGCCAGGAGCTCTTCCACTGTGAGTGAAGCACTGCAGGCTTATTGATTCAGTCCGTGGATGTTTGCGGAGTTCCTACAACTCAGGAGATCTGGGCTTGGTGCTGGGTAGGTGCACTGCATCGGACGGGTTATGAAGGGACACAGAGAATAACAAATGAAGATTATACAATATGTGGATGGCAGCGGTGGAGAAGGGGAAGGGGGTCCAGGAGAGGTGGGGAGCTGCTATGTAGTCGAGGGGGGTCAAGGGAGGATGCTCTGATTTGAGGACATTTGAACAGAGTCCTCAAAGGTGAGGGAACAAATTGTGGAAACGGCCAGGGGAATCGCACTCTGGGTTGGAGGCACCAGCAAGAGCAAAGGCCCTGAGGTAGGAATGTGCAGAGGTCTGGGTGGCCAGCCTGGGGGAGGAGAACAGAGCTCAGAGAGGTGATGAGGGGCAGGTTGGGTGGGGACTTTGTGAGTACTTTCCTCAGGGGATGGTCTTGTGGCCACAGTGACTGAAGATGCTGTCATTGGCTGCGGCTCCCAGTGGTCATCCCTGTCTTGGATGGCTCAGCTGCAGAGAGCCGCCCTGCCCATCCTCACTGTCCACGTCCATTGACTGATGATGGCAGGGGTCTGGCCATTTCCACCTGATGTGGCCAACTCCCGGGGCCCCTGGCGGCCTGGGTCTCTGCCTGGCTTCTCACTCTGCCCAAGACATCTCCCCTCCCTCCCCTCCCCTCTCTCCCCTCCCCTTTGAATGGGATGGGAAGCTGTCTCTGAAGGGCTGCTGGCCAGAGGAGAGATGTGGTCTCGTCTGCCTTCTCAAGGATGGCTCTGGCTGCCGTGCAGGGAGGGAGGACCAGGGCAGACTCTGGGAGGCCAGGAGGAGGTTTTCGCAGAGGTTCAGGAGCAAGGTGACAGGTCTCATGTCCAGAGACGCCCAGCTAGAAATACAATCCCTGTGCTGGATGCTGCGATGATCACTACTGATGATACATGTAGTTGGGGGACAGAAGTTCTGGAAAAGTGGGGAGCAGAGGCACCCTGCTGTTCGGTGCTCAGAGGGGCCTTGTGAGGCCTAATCTCCTCCAAACTTTTGGGATTCCCAATACTGCTCCAGTTATGTTGGGGTTCATTCTTTATCTGTACGTCCTGTGTTGCCAGGCCTGGTTCAGGGCAGCAGGGATGCAGCCGTGACCCAACGCAGTCCTGTCCTTTGGGAACTAACTGATGGTCCAGTGGAGGCAACAGACAAGTCCACATGAGACGGCAAATTGGTAAAAAGTGCTGTGATGCGGGCTGGGGGGGCCTGGGCCTGCAATGGGGGGGTCATGATCTAATTTGGGGAGGGGTGGAGTAAGGGGAGGGGATGGCCTAGCAGGAACAGAAGCATGAGCAGGGGTTAGCAAGGGAATGTGGGTGGGAAGAGGGGTGTAGAGCATGAGAGAGGAGGCTGGAGGCGGGGAGCCTGGCAGGAGTTGCGTCAGGAGAGGTTCGGTCCATTTAAGACTCAACTCTTACTCCAGGCTGCCCTCCTTCAGTGCCATGGCTGCTCACATAGACGATTTGAGGCCCCAGCTCTGGCTGTGTGGCTAAAAAAGAGGGGCCTCCCTGTCCCCTGAGGATGGCCTTTGTCACACAATCCGCCCCACTGAGATGGAAGTACCATGGAAGGGCCAGCAATTTTGTTTGGCAAATGGAGAAACTGAGACCCAGACTGGAAATGGCTCACCTAAGGACTCACTGCAACGCTGGGCAGCTGGACTCGGGTAGGACTCGGGTTCTTTCCCACCGCACACATCAGGGGCTTGTCTCTAGAGCTTTACCCTGTGCTTTGCCCAAGCAGTTAGAGTTTGGCGAGAGCCGCCCCCCACCCCCTGCGTGGAGCTGGCACGCAGTAGGTGCACAGTTAATACCAGCTGTCTTTCTGTTTCCTCTCACTGGTCCTCGCCCTGCCACTAGTCCCTGTTGCAAGACCTTGCCCTCTCTGCGCCTCCTCTGCTTGCTGGGAAAGGGGGACGAGAAGCCACCTGGGGCATTTTCTAGGACTGGCATTCTGAGAACAGAAAGGGACAGATGATTATTCTGCTGCTAGGAGAGTCAGGCTGGGATTTCTGCCTCCTGGAGGAGCCTGGGACAGTTTGCTTTGTCTACAGGCCCGGGGTGCAAATTGGAAATGGGGGCAGGGGGCCAAAGGAGAGAATCCGCGAAAGGGTGAGGTGGCCCCACTGTGTGTGTTTGCTTTTGGGTTTCATCCCTGCTGGAGAGTCATTTCCGGGCCGGCAGCTGCCCGTCCCCTTTGAAGAGCCTTCGCGACAGCCGCCATCCATCACCGGCTTGGCATGACTGTTAAGTACCAGTGCTCAGTGCTGAGGGCTGCGAGAGAGGACTCTGAGAGGGGTCAGCCCAGGGCCAGGGAATTAGAAAGAGGCAATCAAAATAGAGGGACTGGAGCAAACTGGTTAACACAGAGACTGTGAGCGAGGCGGCGCTGGGTCAAATCCCCGTGTAGCGGGCGATTGCAGCTTGGCTGCTTCATTCTGCTCTGTGGGTTTTGATAACAGATTCTTGTTCTTCCTATGCGGGAATGCTCCTCTCCTATACCCCGAGCCCCTCCCAGCCTCAAGGGTGGGCTTGCCACCCTGGCCTGGACAATAGCACATTCCAATCCTTCTGTCCCCAGAGAGCAGGTTGGAAGGTCACACATTTCCGAGTTGGTCCAATGATACTTGGGTTTCTGCTGTGGTTGCTGAGGAGGTTGGGGTACATCCGGAGCTGTTTCGGGTCATCTTACTTTCCTGAGGGAGAATCTGCCTGAAGGTAAAACTATCACAAAAAAGGTGTACCGATAGATGGAAAAGAACAGACCACTGAGTGTCTGGATCCAGCCATGCCTGATGCTGCTCCCTTAGACTTTTTTGTTACTTGAGCCTATAAACTCTTCTCATTGGCTTAAAATATTTTCTCTCCCCCTTGAATTGGTTTCATGTCAAAGGAGTGATGAGTCACCACTATGACACACATTAGACAGGTGGTTTCACCTCTCTGGACCTTGGTTTTCTTACCTGTGGAATGGGAATGACAATAGTATCTTGTTGGACTATTATTTATGTTTGAAATAATGTATGTAAAGCACTCTTCACAGTGTTTGGCTCTACTAGATACTCAATTCCGCTATGATTCAGCCATGCTCATCCTGTGAAGGTACCCACAGCCCTTCCTTGGCCACATGTTCTCATGTGCAGGGCTCCTGTGAGGCTTAAGCCAGGAATCAGGAACATGAAACACCTACCGTGGAGTCTGGTGCCTTCAAGTGTGGATGCTCAGTGGTTTTCTGCTTAGGAAATTATGGAAGCTCGGGTAATGGAGGGACAAAAGAATGCAGGGCACAGTGGATGGGAGAATGGAAGGCCAGGAGGGGTTCTGGGGAGGACACACCATCTACTTTGGGGAGCCGTGGGAAGGCCATCCTGACGGGCGGCACTGCTGCCCTCTGCTCAGCCCCGAGCACGGCGCCTGAGGCACACTCCTAAGTGGGTGTGAGGACATGAAAGAACCAACGAGTGTTTTGGCCTCAGACGTGACTTTGCCTCAGTCTCATGGATGAGGAGAGTCGTATGAGCTCTTGAGCAGGACCTACAGGAAAACATCGTTGACAGCGGATTTCTCTGCATCACCAAGGTGCTGGTGGGAGGCAGGGGACTGGTGGGTGGAGGGTAGCCAGGGTTGTCAGGGGTCAGGATTAGGATCGAGCCCCTAGGAATGTGGACAAATCAAGTGGCAGATGGAGAGAGCTCTGATTTAACTGAATGCAGGGCTGTGTGTGTGTGAACGTGTGAGTATACATGTGAGTACACGCGAGCGTGAATATATGTATGAGTGTGTGAGTATATGAGTGTGAGTGTATGCATGTAAGCAGGTCAGAGTATGTGTGTGTTCTTGAGCTTATGTGTACTGAGTGTGTAAGTGCATATGTATGTGTGTTGTTGGAGAGTTTATGTGTATTTTGATTGTGTGTGTAACTGTATGTGTGTGTTTGTCATTGATGAACTTTCGTGTTTTTGAGTGTTGAGTGTGTGTCCATGAGCCTATGTTTGTTGAGTGTGTGTGTTGTGGTGGTGAGCATATGTGTGGTGACTGTGTGTGTGTGTTGGTGGTGAGCTCATGTATGTTGAGTGTGTTGTTGAATGAACACGGCCATGTGAGTTGAGTATGTGTGCAAGCAGGCTGGCAAGGGTGGTGATGTGTGAGCTGAGAGGAAGACTATGTGAGTGTGCGTGGACATGTTGATTCCCCGGGTGGGGAGAAGAGGTAAGTGCAGTGGGCGAGTGTGTGTGAGTGGGGGTGTGAGCTGAGGGGAAGCACACCTGAGTGTGTGTACACGTGTGCTGTGCATGTCTGCTGGAAGTGCTGGGGGGACTGCTCCTCCTCCTGGTGCTGAGCTCGGGCCATGCTGTCACTAGCGTCACCTGTGTATCTGCCCGTGTCCCCACCAGACCGAGCCCTTGGAGGTAAAGGCAGGTCTGCTGGAGCTCAGCAGCCTCGGTCCCCGTGGGTCGCCCTCTCGTGAAGTGTGGAATAAGGGCGTGACGCCGGGCACTGAGGAGCTGTGGCCAGTTTGGCAGGAGCACCTGCTTTCCTAAGCAAGTGGTGTCCGCTGCCGTGTGGCTCGAAAAGAGGCTCAGCACGATTTTCAGGCATAATCCTTGCAGCAAGGCTAATTAGATCTATATCTCTATACCACTATCTGTATTAATAACATTCCTAGTATTTAAAGAACTATATTCTGATTACAAATGCAATGCATGCTCATTGCAGTAAATTGGGAAATTAAAAAAAAAAAAGAAAACCCATCCATAATCCCATCCTTTGGAGATAATTACTATTCTCATTTTTATGTATATCTTTCCAGACTCTTTCAAAACAGATTCATATGTATATTATTATTTTTTTTTTTACATCATTAGGACCCATGTGGCAATATCAATTGTAACTCACCCAATCCTCCTGAACAAGCTCCATGTTATAGAATATTCTTTGTTAATGTTATTTTGACTGGCTCTATTGAATCCCCTGGTAAAAACAACAACAACAACAACAATAACAAACATTTCTGTATTTTGGCCATTTCCCTCCCAATCTTTGACCATTCTAAATGACATTTCTAGAATGTGTTCTGTTCTTCCCTTTCCGGGTCATCGCATCCTCACATAGCTCTTCCCACATGGAGCTCACTCCTTCTCTCATCCTTTCTTAATTTGAGTCCCCCTTGAGGTTGTAGCCTAGATGTGCTGCCTCCAGGATGTCCTCCCTCATGTGCCAGTTCTGGATCAGTGACCCTCCTTCTGCAGACCCCTCTTTTTCTTCCATTGCAGTGTTTGATAAGGATGTGCATCAACCACCTGCTCCTGGCTGGACCAGGAGTTCCAAGGAGCCCAGGGAGGCATCTTACTCGCCACAGTAACTGGTACAGTGCAGTGCAAAGCAGGCTGTGGGTAAATATTGGATAATCGTTGAATAAACACCAAGACACACATCCTTGGATCATCTTGGGTCAAGCGCTGCGACCCCATTTGATAGATGATGAGCTTCCAACTCCAAGGGGGTAGTGAAAGCTGAAATGATCCAGGGCTGCGCTCAGAACCCAGTTTCCTCTGGTTGCGAAGTACTGCTCCTGTCTCGCTATACATCCCCATCCCAGCACCGCCCCTCCCGTCACTTGCCCATAGCTTCCCAGCTCCTGGAAAAGGCCAGAGACAAAGTAAAAGAAGCTGGGGAAAGGGCTCTGTACCTGGGGAGCAGAAGGCATCACCTGCTCCAGCAGGAATGGAGCTGGGAACGCACACATGATGCCAGCCTTTCCCGTTATTTTGTTCTGGAGGAGAACTTGGCCTCCTTCCTTATGCTGGGGACTCACAAAATCTGATTTGAAATCTACTCAAGTGTACATCAACCAACTTCCTCTTGGCACAGGCTGGGGAGCCTATAATTAGAGCAGACACCATACCATTTAGTGGGTTTCATTCACACGAACAGAAAGTGCGCTTGCAAAAGGGGATGGCTTGAGAAGCAAACTCGGGAACATTCTCTGGACGGCTTGCACTTGCTGAGCGCCAAGAAGATGCCTTTCTAAGTTCAGAGATGGTGGCTGGCGGCACGTGGGTGGGGACGCCACCCCGGAGGGGGTGGTGCTGATGGTGCTGTGTACTCCTTAGACACAGCGATCTTGGGATCGGGGCACTCATGTTCAGATCCCAGCCCCAATGCTCGGGTGGGCACCTCGGCCTCCCTGAGCTGTTTCCCATCTGGGCTATTGGGACATCGTCACCGACCTTGCAGAAGTGTACTATCAAGGTCTACATGAGATCATGTATAAATAAAATCAGATCATGTGCTCCACAATCACAATACTTATTCTGATTAAAACCACCACTGCCACCAAAATGACCGGTGTTTCCTGAGCATTTATCACATCCCGGACTCTGTTCTAACATGTTGTTCATGTGAACCCGGTTTCACAGCACGTGGTAAGTCATATTCACATCTTCCTCATACATTTGAGGAATCTGAGGCCCAGGGAAGTCATGCCACATGCACTAGACCACACAGGATGAGAGCTTTTTACGATGGTTCCAAGGGGCGGGGGAGAAAGTGGCAGTAGAAGACAGTGTATGGGGTTGTCTCATGGGACATATGAGCTCATCAATGCTTGGATCCTCATTTGCCTTATTAGGATCCAGGGACTCAGAAAGGGGAGAGAGTTGGAGGTAGACTCATTTATTGGGTGTATCTAGTAGGATCTAGGTGCTTTTACAGGTATTATTCTATTTTGTTCTTCATTCAGGTGTGAAAGAACAGACTCAGAGAATGGAGTATCTTGTCCAAGGCATGCAGAGCCATGCTGAAAACCATGGTCAGTCCAATTACAAGTGAACGGCTCCTCTTCCAGTACTACAAGATTACCGGAACCAGTCTGGACTCCTTTGTATGCAGGGCTTGCTTAAACGGAAAAAGGAAATTGTTTGGATCATCTAATTGAAAACTCTAGAAGTAGGCCTCCAGTCATGGCTGAATCCAGGTGCCTGAATGAAGCACAGGCATTTATCTTTCAGCTTCTCTTTCCTCTGTGATGGCTTCATTCTCAGGAACTCCCTCTGAGATCCCTACTGGCCTGTTGGTAGCCAGTACTGGCTGACCCCTACCCCTGTAGCCCGCATCCTTGACTCCAGCGTCACTATCTCACCCCAAGCTAGAAGACTGAGTGATTGGTCCTAAGCGGTCAGCCTCTTGGGACTTAGAGCAGAGCAGGGGAGGAAGAAGAGTGGACTTGATGTGGGGAACAAAAGGAGGAGAACCAACATCCTCTCCCTTTCCCCACATCCAAGCTCCAGTCTTGGTTCCTTGTTGGGCTACAGATTTTCTGCCCCAACTGGAGACTGCTCTGAAGCTCAGCCTTTGTTTTAGGGACTAAATGTTCTTCAATCTCCCAGGCACTGAGTGGGCCCTCCTCCTGATGGGCCCATAGGGAGGGAGCATGAAAGCCCTCTTCCTCTGGCTTGGGATCTCTCTTTGTCAAAGCCCAATGTCCCATCCCCAGTGCCCATCTCACCCCTTGACCATATCCAACAAATCCAATGCCTCCCTTGGGATCCATTTCTTTCCTGCTTCTACTCCAGCACCTAGCTCTATTTTTATGCACCCATATCTATTCCTCACCCATCCCCTAGTCACCCCCCTGCCCCGGGCCTTGACTCACTAGACCTCTCTATCTTGCTCCTACCCCTTCCCAGATGTAGCACTGGGCACCAGCCCTACTCATTCCTTCTCTGCTTCCTTGGCTCTTGCCTGGGGTGGGGGTGGGGGGCGGTCACCACTCACCCACTGCATGATTGGGGGTTACTTACCTTCTGTAGGTCTCAGTCTTCTCAGCTGCAGAAATGGGATGATTCTCTCCGATGGGCTGCCAGCGATGGAAGCCTGAGTTGGCAATTGTATTTACAGTGACGGGAGCACAATATGTGAGGAATTATCAGGAGGGTCCGGGCTGCCGCGAGGCTGGATTTGTACCGATATCGCCCCATTATGAGGTGTCATGTTGCATTTGCAGGAGGTGGCTGTATGGAATTCCACTCTCTTGCACTGTATGAAATATTCACCCGCCTCCTCTGGAAGGGATGAGGGCTTCCTCCCTGCTTCCTGGCTGCTCCAGCGCTGAGGGAGCCAGGCCCCAGGCTGTGACTAATACAGGATGACACCAGGATCCAAAGCAGAGCCTTGGGCATGGCACAGAGGGATAGGGCTGGTGGGTGGTGCAGAATGGAGGGAGGGGACATGACACCTGTAGCGGGGACAGGGTCCGTTAGAGCCTCACCACTCACCTGCTCTCTAGACCCAGAGACACACAGGACTGGAAGGAGTTATATGAATTGCGTCTTCCCACCCCCAGTCCAAATTCCTCTGTCAAAATCCTAACCCTCAGTGACTCAGAAGGGGACGTTACTTAGAAATGGGGTAATTGCAGATGTAAGTAGTTAAGATGAGGTGGTGCTAGCATCCAGTGTGTCCCTCATCCAATATTGTCTAGTGTTCTTACCAGAAGGGGATCTTCAGAGCCAGCCAGCCACACACACACACACACACACACACACACACACACACACAGGGAGAATGCCATGTGAAGACTGGAATTATGCTGCCACAAGCCAAGGAAACTACCAGAAGCTTGGAGAGAGGCCTGGAGTGGATCCTTCTATAGAGCTTTTGAGGGGAGAGTATGGCCCTGCCTATACCTTGATTTCAGATTTCTGGCCTCCAAAGCTGCGTGTGAGACCATGCATTTCTGTTGTTCTAAGTCACCCAGTTTGCAGCCCTAGAAAAATAACAGAAGGGAATTTCCAGGTTGCTGGGGGGCCCAGGAGGTGCAGCATGGGTAGGAGCTAGAAGATGCCCTTTGGGGTCTGCGGGAATTTACTTTGAAAGGAGGGAGTCTGGTGTCAGAATCAGGCCCCTGGAGGTAGAACGCAGACACTTTCATGTCCTCACTGTGTAACACTGGGTGATCATCTAACTCCCCTTAGCTTCAGTCTTCTGATCCAATAAAATGGGGACAATATGCTTCTGAGTATTTCTGGGAGAAGTGGTAATGGTAGGACACCTGTAAAGCACTTAGCCTAGTCTCTGGCATGCAGTAAGCATCTGAAACATGTTGGTTTTCATCATCACTAGCTGCGTGACTGTGGGCAAGCCTTAGCCTTCCTATTTGTAAAAGGAGGCTAAAGATTCTGACTTCACTTTTTTGTGTGTGAAAAGCATTTAAGAAGGCACACAAACATTTGTTCCAATAGCTGGCAAGGGGTAGGGAGTAAATAATTATTTACCCTTATTCTCTTCCACTTAAGTTTCCTAACATTGTGATTGCCCACCTTGTGCTTGAATACTTCTAAGTGATGGGCACTCATTACCTTTCACAATGTTTATCCTACAGAGAATAGAAACCTCATGCACAGAATCCTTATTCAAGGAGACTCTCCAAAGTCGGTACATGTGTTATTCTCCATTTTAGAGATGAGGGAGCTGAGACTGAGGAATGAAACAGAAAGATTAGCGATAATATCTCCCAATTCCCCCCATGGCTACCCATCCATGCTCCAGCGTGCACACAGACCAGCTGCTTCCCTGTTTTGCCTGTCTGTTTCCTCTCAAAGCTCTGAGTGAGTGTGATAAAATCATGGATGAGTGTGAATGGGTGAGGATGTATGAAGATGTGTGGATGTGGCCTGCTGCACGAGCCTCCTTCCTGGATTCCCTCTGCTTCCACAATTGCCTCTTCCTCTCTGTGTCCTCACAGGACACATCAGATCAGCTCACATCATCCCCTGCTTCTAACTTTTGGTGGCTCTCCTTGGACTTGGAGAAAATCCCCAAGGCCCTAGCTTGGTGAACAAGGGCCCACCTAACTGATTCCTTTTCTAACCTCCCCTGGGGCCATTTCACCCTCACCTACCTCACTCCATCTGGAAGGCCTCCTTTTATATCTGCAGCTGCACCATCCCCATGGTGCACCTTGGGGCCGCCCTGTGCTCTTCCTTTGGTCTGGACGTCACATAGCCGTAAACTTTGATATTTTGGGGCTTGAAAAGCTCACCTCTTTCCAGAAGCTCCCCCTATGTCTCCTAGGTGGGTCAGTTCCCGCCTCCACATCTTATCCTCCTTCATTGCACTTGCTCATTTCCACATCACCCATGGAACCAACGGCATACTGTGTTTATTCTTACGCCTATTTGATGAATGCCTCTCATTCTCAGCAAACTAAAAGCACCAGGGAAGCAAAACCAATGCCTGTTTTTATTCTCAGTTGGCCCCTTGGTGCCTGGTAGGTACTCAATAACTGTCTTTTGAATGGTTGAATTGTAAACGTGTGAGTTTGGGTCTGGGGTGTGTGTAAGGTGGGATGTGATTGCTTCTCCCAGGGGACTGACAGATGTCTCGAGTTTGTACCTCTGAGATGACAAATTGGTGAGTGACCAGAACCGTGTCCCCAAAGAAGCAATTAAAGAGACTGTATGTGCTAAACCTGGCAAGGATTAGATTTGGGGGACAGTGAGATGTGTCCATGTCCCTCCCCCCGGAAACAAGGACTGTTCCCGAGCAGCTTTATGTCCCCAGAATCTAGCCTAGTCTGACCCACAATATAAACTTCAGTGAATATGTGCCCAATGGATGTCTAAGGAGAGGAGAATATTTAAGACCAATGAGGTTCAAGTTGCGGAGACAGAGGACTTGTCTCGACCAACAAAAGCTATGGCTCACGTTTATAGCTGTCTCCAGGGCTGGCATAAGCTTGTGTGATAGTGAGTGGCCTTCAAGTCCCTTTCAGCTCTGAGCCTTACAGTCTGAGACCTTTCCCTGGCTGGGTGGAAATGGACAGAAGACAGAGTAGCCTTCCATCCCACTGTAGGGAGTACTGAGCCAGAGGTGTGGAAACATACCGGGGCTTCCCTCCTTGACCTGAGTCCAGGCCTGAAAGCTGCAAGACATTCCTTGAGAAGGGGCATCATCCCTCCATCTTCCTCCCTCTGTTCTCTAGCACGAGTCCTGAGCGAGCCTGGTTGTCCGTATACTTGTTTAATGATTTCCCCAGGACTCAGAATGCTTGTTATTGAAGTCACAACAAACAATCAGGGGCCTCCTAATTAAAAGCCAGCCTTAGGTCTCTCTGTCTGGAACTGGAGCTTGGCATCACCTGTATTCCAGAAAGAAAAAAAAAAAACAATACAGCAAAAAAACAACTAGTTGGCAGAGGCCTTAGTGTGAATGTAGTTCCCAGGAAGTCAGGAAAGAGCCACTTTGGAGGGAGTAGAAGAGCCTGGACATTTTCCTTGAGGTCAATGGAGATTGTCAGTGTAGGCTGTATGTTTGAAATGACACTTGAGTGGCATCCAAGGATAGCGAAAATAATCTAGACTCAAACAGCTAGGGTTTAGTGTTCCTGTTCCTCTGGGTGACCTTGAACAAGTCACTACTTCCTTGGGCTTCAGTTTTCTTCTCTGTAAACTGGGGGTAGCCGTAGTATTTCCCTCCTACAGTTGCTAGAAGGACTGAGCCAGTAAAGTGGTAAACACAGAAGGTTCTAGAAGGTCAGTGGCTTGCCTTGTGGGAGGCAAAAGTATATTCCTTATGCTGAGGATCTTACATTCCTGAATTTCTTCTGCTTGGCTCCTGTAGTTGCTTAACAGTGGAGAAATGCCTTTTTGGCCATTTTAAGTGAGAAATGTGATCATTGATTTCACTCCTTGAAAAAAAATCTGGTTTGAGGAATTTCTGAATGTCAGCAGGGGGATGGTTGGCCTCAGAGTCCATTTGAGTTAATTCACTCCTTTGAAAGTATGGTCCCTGAGAACGAGAGAGGGAAAGATGCTTGCCCATGGTCACACACCTTGTGAACCCAGAACCAGGAGTAGGACTCAGTTGTCCGATTTGCCTTCTTACATCTTCTAGTTGGACATGGCAGTGTGGCAGTTGGCCATAGTCTAAGCCCTACTGGGGAGCCCAGAGGCAGCCTCCCTTCGTCGCTAAAGCCAGGATCCTGGACGTGCGTTTCCACCCAACGCCTGTGTAGGGCCATGTCTCAACACAGAAATGTGCCTGTAACAAAACCACAGGCTGACAGCCTTGTGTGCACAAATACAGCGATGGGGGAGGTGAAGGGGAAGTAAGTGCTCTCTTGACTTCTGAAAGGAAAACAATTTTCTTTCTTGGTAACTGCAATTACTTGAAAACCGTGTCAAAACAGCAGTGTTTCTCCAATAGCATCTCTCTGCCTCTTTCTTCCCCCCACTCCCCATCCCTTCCCTATCCTTCCTTCCTTTCTCACCAGTGTTCAAGGGGCAGAAAAAACAAACCACAGGGCCATTGGGAACAAAGATCTCACCCCACACCCTTCAGCTGAGCTGAGGAGCCTTGCTCCTAACGTAGGTCTCTAACAAGGCACAGCTTTTTGGTTCCATTTCCTTATATGGTGGTGGGCTCCGTTGTGATGGGCGTTTCTGAGAAGCTCAGATGGTCCCCCTCTCTCAGGAACATCCTAGAAAGGTTGTCAGCAGGAAGTGAGACTTGCTGTTCATTCTAATCACGGTCTTCCCAACTTCAAACCTTTTTTGAATAATAAATAGATAGCACGACTTAGTAAAACAAAGGATGTGTCATTCACTAAACCGCAGACTGCAGTCGCTAGCAACAGTTGGGATCACTGAGCTCCATGACCGCTTGGACAACTGTGCGTGTGCCTAAAACACTCAATTAAGGGTCAGATTCCCACTGTCTGATCATTGAATGGACTGCGGGAGAAGTCATGGATTCCAGCTCACAGAGACCTTTGTTTTAGGTTCTATTTGGCCCTCTCTGTTTAATTACAGAAACAATTGTTTGAACAAACAAATCTATCAGTTTAGCAGAAGAATAACTGTGTGGAGGCAAAGTCTCTCCCAGGCCAAGAAAACAGGGGACTGACACATGGATCAGGGATTTAATGTCCACTTCTGTAGCTACCCAACTTGTTTCAAGTCCGAATTTGTGACCTATTGGGTTCACATCTCTGTTATTCATATTTCTAGAAGTTCTGTCTGGTGGGCGTGACAGGCAGTAACCCAAACTGTATCTACCCCTTGAGATTCTCAGACCCTCGAGTGCAGAGGACTGATTTAACTTGCCTATACAATGCCAGACACATGCTAAGTGTTCAGGGAACAGATGATGAATGAACAAACACATTTTAAGAGGAAAATGGAATTTAAGCTCAATGAGGGCAGGAATTTATGTCTTTTAATTTCTTCTTCTTGAAAACCCAAGATCCAGAACAATGCTTGGTACATAGTATGTACAGCACATCCTAACCATTTATTGCATGTGGGGGGTGGTAAATGAATGAATATGAGAACAAAGCCTCCCTTTCCTTGCTAATTGTGTGAGCAAGAGAAAGTAATTTATCTTTTTTTAATAGATGAGGGATGGAAGCTCAGATGAAATGATTTATAAGAAGTTGCTTGCTGAAGTGTAAAATGATATACAAATGTGTATCAGTTACAGATTGATATAATAATGCCGGGGAAAAATACGCGAGAAGGTGCGCAATATTGCTAGTTGCCAGAGAAATGCAAATCAAAACCACAATGAGGTATCACCGTACTCCTGTCACTATGGCTAAAATAAAAAACTCAAGTGTGATTGAGGATGTGGAGAAAAGGAGCCCCTGTGCACTGCTGGCGGGATGCAAACTGGTGCAGCCACTGTGGAAATGGGATGAAGGTTCTTAAAAAAAAATAGAGCCACCTTAGGATCTAGCAATTCCACTTCTGAGTATTTATCCAAAGAAAATAAAACTGGTATCTCATGAAGATATCTGCCCTCCCATGATTGTTGCAGCATTACTCACAAGGGCCAAGTCATGGAAACAATTGAAGTGTCCATTGATGGAAAGGTGGATAAAGATGTTGTGACACACACACACACACACACACACACACACACACACACACACACTGGAATATTATTCAGCCATGAGAAAGAAGGAGATCCTGCCATTTGCAGTGACATAGATAAGCCTGCAGGGCATGACACCAAATGAAAGAAGTCAGAGAAAGAAAAATACGGTCTGATGTCTCTTATGTACAGAATCTGAAAAAGTCAAACTCACAGAAATACAGAGCAGAATGGTGATTACCAAGGATTTGGTGGTGGGGTAGAGGAAATGTCAGTCAAAGGGTGCAAACTTCCAGTTACAAAATGAGTATATTCCATGGATCTACTGTACAACATGGTGATTATAGTTAGTAATTCTGTATTATATACTTGAAAGTTGCTAAGAGAGTAGATCTTAAACGTTTCATCACACACACACAAAAAGAAATGGTGATTACACAATGGGACAGAGATATTAGCTAATGCTATGGAGGTAATTATTTTGCAATATATGTCTGTTAAATCAACACACTGCACAGCTTAAACTCACACAATGTTATATGTCAATTATACATACCTCAATAAAAAAACTGGAAAAAAACCCCAAGGCTTTGAAACCACCCCAAGCATCAGAGGTGTACAGCCATGTTTAGGATTTTGGCAAGGTGGCCTAGGCTGGTGTTCCTGGTCTTTGTAGGGCTTGCTCATGGGCTGGCTGTGTGCCTTCTGGGTTGACCTCTGCTGAAATGCTTGGGGTGAGGAGGTTTTGCTCCATTCTCCAGCAAGCTAGCCCACCCAACTCCTCATTCTCTAGTGTCCAGATGGCCAAAGCAAGTCAGAATCACCGTGCCAGGACACTTCAACATGACACGGTAGATGACATGAATACACTTGCTATTTTTGCAGCCCATCACAAAATGTAGTAGATCTTAAGTTCTTCCTCAGCAGGGCAGACCTGGTACATGGTAGATATAATCAAGTATTGCCTTGAAACAACCAAACATCCCAGGGGCCGAGGGTCTTAGAGGATACACATGCCTCATATACAGCTGGGTTCACAGGCCTATGGATTGGCTGCCTTGAAGTCAGCTGACCAAACTTGGCACAATCAGATTTGCCTAGGGAAGGTCAAGGGTCATGTGGTGCAAAACATGCCTGCCTACAGTCTAAGTTCTCATGCCCAAGATTGTGGGTTTTTTTCCTACCTTAGGCCAAAAAGAATCCCAGAATCTAGGGTTAGGTAGAGGGAGATTAGTTTCCTTCCCTGCCCCTGTTGTTGTAGATGCTCTGGAGGAAGTATTAGCTGAGGCTGGGGTTGTATCTGACATGATGCGTGTTTGGGTGCAGCCACTTCAGCAGTGCGGTGCCGGAGAGCTCTAGGACCCCAGATAGTTGGGTCTCGGAAAAGGTTATCCTGTGCATCTCTTTGAACTCCCCATCTATATGGTCGACTTTTAATATTGGGTCTTGTTTATCCCTGTGTCCTCAGTACCCAGCAGAGCATCGGAAGCAAGGATTCAGTAAATGATTTAATTTAAGAATGGGCATGATTTGTCTGCTTTGGGGAGGGTCTTATTTTTCTACAACGGAAATATTAAAACAAAAATGGGGTAATCAGAGGCAGATTGATGCCTCAGGAGGGTTGGCTGTTGGCATTGTGGCTACACCTCCTACATAGGGAGGTTGACCTTTAGCTACTGGTTATGGAGAAATGTCACCCAACATCAATGCTGCTCAGCCTGCCTTTATTTTTCTTGGGGACTGCACAGAACTCCTCTGCCTAGAGAGTGCCTCAAAGACCAGACATCATCCTTTTAAGTAGATGGGCAAAGCCAGCAACTTAGGATGACTTCTGGAGGCAGGACCCTCTCAGTCCAGCCTTGTAGGTCCTCCTTCTCCCATTTCTGGGTGACAGGTAAACAATCGTTTAGGAGATTGAGCTTCTTCAGTCAGTGTTCAAATCCAAGACCCACCATTTAGTCTACATGTAACCTTGAGCTGGGAATATTCCCTTTTAAGCCTCAGTTTTCTCATCCATAAAACTGGTATAATGGTAGTGAAGTCCATCTTGTGAAGATTGCATCTAGGGCAAATGCTTAGTTGTTATTTCATCAAATACTTATTGAAGACTGGCTAGGGGCCAGGACTTGAGGAGTATAATGAGACAAAGAAAGACATGGTGTCCACTTCTTTTGGATGTAGGATAATGGTGGTGATGGTCAAGACAGACATCACACAAAGAAATGTGAAATCATAATTGTGGTTGCTGCCATGCAACATGATGCACAAATCTCTGAGGGTCTCCAGTGAGGAGTCTGACCTCATTCTGGAGGTCAGAAAATGCTTCCTTGAAGTAGCAGCTCTTGGATAAAAATCTGAAGAGGAACTATTCAATGCATGTGTCATTATCCTCTTCTTCCTCACCTCTAGAGGTCAAATCATGAGCAGAAAGAGCAGAATTTAGTGTTTGAGCACCAGTTTATGTCCCAGGCAATTTCCACATTATTATCTCATTTAAACCTCCAGTGATTCCCCGGGAACTAGATAAGATTGTGATTCTTATTTGACACACTGAGGCTCAGAGAGGTAAAGTCATCTTTCAGAGGCAGAGACAAAACAGAGGTTGAAATCCAGGTCTTTCGGACTCCAAAGGCCTTTCCCCCATAGTCACAGCAGTGTGGTTCATACAGTGTTTACCAGCTGGGAGGAACCTCTGCAGAGCCCCAGCCATGAGATCTGCCCCACCCCTGTCTTCCCAAACATTTACTGGTGCCTTGAACACCACCATTAGCTTGGCAGCCTTTCCAGTCTTCTTGGTAGAAATGTCCCCCGCCTCCTTCTCCCCATGAGTGGAGACAGATTTAAAATCTTAATTAGAAGAGAGATTAGGGGAGCAGATCTCATGAAAAGCAAGATGAAGAAGACAACTAGACCTCTCTGCCTCTTCTTCCCCTGTAATGTCGGAGAGGGTCAGAATCTTGATGGCCATCTAATTCAACCCACTCATTCACTGATTAAGAAATCTGAGGCTCAGAGAAGGTTAGGTATTTGCCCAAAGGCACACAGCATGTGACTTGCAGCACGGGGACTTGTACCAGGGTTTCTTAACTGCTCTTGTGCTCCCCCCACCCCATCTGCATCATATTCTCTCTAGTTTGGGGGGCCCTTAAAATCACCAGCTAAAGGAAGGCAGCAGATTTATGGGTTAATAAACATTTACAATGAGCTGCTGAAAAAACAGACTCAGGTAGACAGGAATTATTCATTCAAATTAACTATAAATTAAGATCAACCTAATTTAGGCCTATTAAAATGGAAAGCATATTATCTCTCATTCAGAGGAATTTGTATTTGATGCAAATAGAGCAAGTTCCTAAACTTTAGAAATGTTCTTGGATTTTTCATCTGCGTAGTTAACCAATGGAGAATGGGCCCCCCATTTAAAAACAGGGGAACATAAGGAACAATAATTAGTTATGTAAATAATGTGGCATTCTTGTTTATAATTAGTTCAAGAATAAAATAAAATTCACGCATGTCACAGGACTAATTTTCGTATGCAAATGAACAATCAAAATTATAAACGGTAATAATGCAGTTTGGGAGATGTGACATTCTCAATTTATTAGCGGAGGTGCCAGTTACAGCTGATGATGGCTGACGTTGGGAGATTTCAAAGGTGCCCAGACCTGGAAAATTCTCACCCATCAAAAGCAAAAAATCTAACTGAAGTATTTTCACCCATTTTATGTAGCTGATGGTTAGAGTGCACCCAGGGCTCCCCCATGCTGGAAAGAGATGCCACACCAGGGAGCAAGGACTCAGAGAGAATAGTTGAACATGTTGCTTTGGAATGTGGCTGATTGAAGAAGCCAGGAGAAGGCATTCTAACCCGGGCTCTGGACTATGTGTTTGACCTTGGACAGGCCACCTGCCCTTGCTGGGTCTCAATTTCCCTATTTAAGATGGAGGTTTCATTAAAGAGAAGATGGGAGCTTTGGAATCAAACAGTTCTGGGTTGGAACCCTGGTTCTACCACTTGCTGTCTGCAGGGATTCCTTCCTTACCTAGCTGCATTTATCTTTCCTTGTCTGTAAAATTGCAATAATATTCCCTGTCTACAGGCAGGTGCTGAATCATCTCAAAAAGGACTAAGTGCATGTTTGGGGCCCCAGGAAAGTAGAGTAACAGATGAAGCCTAGAAAAAGGATATTTAAATTGTGGCCTTCATGAGAGCTTTGTGTCACTCTGAGAAATGATTTAAAAGTATTTAATACTTTTAATTGAGAATTATAGATAGAATGCGTGTGTGTGCATTATGTATAGAATGAGTCTTGCTTCAGAGTGCCATGAGAGTCAATGTGATTACACGTATGAAATAATGAACAAAGTACCTAGAAGTTAGAGCTCTTTAAACTGTTGTGGTAGTTATTGTTCAACAAGTGGGTTGGATTTAATAATCCTTGCGAACTTCTTTTTATCTCCAGCCTCCTAGGATTCTACACAGTGAGGAGGACATTTAGGTGAGATGAGAACTGCATTAGGACCTACAGGGGCTGATGGGAATTTCCCAAGGAGGATGGTCCATTGCCTTCTTGGAAGTGGTAACAGAATCCACTGGGAGCATCAGTGGAATTGGTGGTGTGGTGGGGCAGAGTGTATCTGACCATGGATTCTAGAACATCTCTCCGAGAAGCCATGGTACTCAATGTTTTGCAACCAGAAATCCATGCCTGCTAACTCTTCAGACTGGGAATATATATTCCTGATGTCACCATGAAGATGTGCATCATGTTACCCAAGACTTATCCATCCATCCATCCATCCATCCATCCATCCATCCATCCATCCATCCAAACATTAAGGTTAACTGTGCACCATAAGGTAGATAGAGACTCCAGTCCCCTTTAACTGATGGCACTCCAAGTTTGGGATGGAAATTAGGTATTGAGCAACATTGTTGTGCCAGGTTCCATCTAGAAGCTTTAGTTATATTATCTCATTTAGGGCTAAGAGCTATAGATAACAACACTTACAAAATAATGATAGCTACCATTTATTGAGGGTTAGCTATATACCTAGTACTGATTAGCCCTTTATATGACCCTGACATTTTTGTGTTTCTTTTAAAGGTTTTATTTATTATTTGACAGACAGAAAGAGAAAGAGAAAGAGAAAGAGAGAGAGAGAAAGAGAGAGAGAAAGAGAGGGAAAGAGAGACAGAGCACACAAACAGGGGGAGTGGCAGGCAGAGGGAGAAGAAGATTCTGGTGTGAGCTCAATATGGGAATCAATCTCAGGATCCTGGGATCATAAACTGAGCTGAAGGTTTAACCACTGAGCCACCCAGGCCTCTGACCCTGACACTTTTGAAAAGGAGGCAATCTTATATTTCATTATTGCCCAGATACAGAGAGTTTAAGTGACTTGTTTAAGGTCATACAGTCACACAGCATATTAGAGATCAAGCCAAGCCTTATTCCCCAGTCTTTGGAATTCCAGGTGGGCTAGTGTCTGCTTCACTATGCCTTCAGGTAATTGGTCTCCTCTTGGAAGATCTTACTAGACAATTGTGGGAGGAGGAAAGACAAATATTCTCCTAGAGTTGTCTCTTCACTCCTTGCTTCAGGAGGGCACCCCCTCTTGAGCTCTCTGCCAGGCCAGCCTGTACTTAGGGCAGCCTGGGCAGGCTCCCTGTGCCAATGCACACAGATATCAGGCTTCCAGAAATCTCTGGTTCTCAAGAGCAGTGGGGGACCCTGCAGGATTAATTGCTTCTATAGCTCCCAGCAGGGAGGTGTGGGGCCCAGAGAGCTTAGCTTGGTTAAGGATGAAGAAGAAGGCATACAGCTGGTAAAAAATAGGCCTCCTTAGATCAGGGGTCTCTGCTCTGTGGGTCCAAAAGAGCCTATGTGGGCAGAGAAAGGCTTGTGGCAGGTAGGGAAGACCATGGAGGGCCTCACTTCCTTCAGGGGTAAGGTATCAGACCCCAGTGTCCCCTTCCTCCATGCAGTTCCAGAATTGCACAATTGGACAAGACTCCCCAGGAGAGACTGGGTTTCTGCCCTTTGTTCTTTTTGCATGGCACCTCTCCCTGTCCTTCTTTCTATTGTTGTTCCCCAATTATTTTTGGGCACTGGTTGTTTATCATGCTCTGGAAATAATATCAAGACAATGCAGGTAGACCCTGTCCCTGACCCCATGGAACTGAGAGTCTAGTGGGAAAGAGAGACATCATCAAATATTGATACAAATGAAGACACCTTTACAAGGTGGGCTCAGTGTCAGGGAGCCATAGGACTGTCTGGGGCTAGGTCTGATCTCTGTGGGGCTTTGGCCAGGATGGGCTTTCCTGAGGTGATGACCCCCTCAAGATCAGTGGATAACTTGGTGAGGAGTCACTTCACCTCTGCAAACCTCAGGTTTTCTTGTCGGTAACATGGGATTAGGGGAGTACCTACATTTAAGGGTATTTAGGGGATGAGATGAATTGAGATAGGGGAAGAGGCATAGCATACAACCACTACGTGGTGAGTGCCCTGTGTGTCATAGCTACAGTTATATTCCCTTTCTATGGAGGCACCATAGATTGGAAGACCCATTGCTGATTTAGGGACTGCATACCAAGGGGCAAAAAAGAATGCAAGCCCACCATGTGAAACGATTTGATGGTGAAGCATACAGTAGAAGAAGGGCTTCAGTTCTGCTTTGTGTGTGTGTATGTGTGTGTGTGTGTGTGTGAGAGAGAGAGAGAGAGAGAGAGAGAGAGAGAGAGAGAGAGGTATGAAGAGGGTTGCACAGAGAAGGTGGTACCTGGGCCAAGTCCCAAATGGTTAACCCAAGTTTACTAGAGAATGAAGGAGGGAAGGGTATTGGAGGTAGAAAGAACAGCAGGTTCAAAGTGACACAAGTAGAAGGATAAATGTCATCTGTCCCATTGTCTGATACCTGGAGAAATTCAGATGAGCACATGGGGCAGATCTTTAAACAAAACAAGCTTCAATAACACAATATCATCATTCTTCATAACAATAATAAAACAATGAACATAATAATAACAGTGACCACAAAAGTAATTGCAACTGCCATGCAGAGGGAGGTTACATTTTCCCAGGCATTATACATGGGTAACTTCATTGATGTGCTAAAAACACATCCTGCTCATTCTGTTATGTGTTCTGTGGCTTGATGCCCAACATTGTGCTGACTACTCACACAGGTGAGGAGCTGAGGTTAGAGCATGAAGGAATTTGTTAGACTCAGAAGGGAGAAACACTATCTTGGATGACATGAGAAGTCTAGACATATTCTTCTTTTATTTTTTTTTCTGGAGGGTCAAATTAAGATGAAAATATTAAGGGGGCAGATTTAGCCCCGCCAAAGATGATTGTGCAGTGGTCTAGGGGGTAATGAACTCCCTATCATGGGGATATTCAAGTGGAAGCTGGCTAATTCCTTCTTGGAGATGTTCTGAAGGCAACCAGAGAAGGAGAAATGTGGGGAATTGTACAAGGAGACCTCTGGAACCTCTACACTTCTGAGACACTGTGGTTTTAGGAAGTCATGATGGATCTCCTTCTGTGAAAGGTTTTTACAACAGTAGAAAACACTACTGTCTTTGCCAATTTCATCTTGAGGAGGCTTGAGTGTGAGCTACATGCCTGCAGGGGCACGAATGCCTTACTCTATCAGTTCCTTTCCAGCCCCCAAGAATTATGCTGGTCTCTGCTTGCAACCCCATCTAAAATCACAGCAGAGTCACCTTCACCCCCTCCTAAACTGCTGTCAGGGCTTCCTAATGGTCTCCCAGCATTCTTTTCACCCTGATGTAATCTATCCTTCACCCAGCAGTTAGGGTTATCATCTAAATTGAAAATCCAGTGTAATTTCTCCTTTCAGTTTCAACCTATGACCATGGCCCTTCACAGCTAAACTGGATCTCCTTCTCCACCTCCCTGAACCTAATGTGCAAAAGCTACACTTCCCTCTTCTGTGACCCTGAAACACTCAGGGTCTTCACACCTTTCTCCCCCTTCTTCTTGCTAAGTTTTCTTCTTGCTAAGCCTTCTTTTTGCTAAGATTTTATAAGGCAGGTTCCTTCTTATTATTAAGTTCCTAACTCAACCATCATCCCAGAGAGGTCTCTCTGACCCTTCCCTAGTCACTTTTATTATTGCCTTTTAGATTTTTCTTTTAGCACTTAGCAATACTTCTCCATAATTCCTCCTATGCCTTTTAGATTTTTCTTTTAGCACTTAGCAATACTTCTCCATAATTCCACCTACCAGTTGATGTGTTCATGTTCTCTGCTCCCTACTAAAATGTAAGGTCCTTGAGAACAAGGACTTGGTTTTCTAGATCACTGCTGTCATATCTCTAGAGCTGAGGACAGAATCTGGCACAGAGTCATCCCTAAGTGAATCGCTCAGTTACCTGAGTGAATATTGGCATGGTAGCAGCAGTTGGTTATAAGCAAAATATCACATATTACATAGGGAAGTCTTTTAAATGCACCATCTACTATTGGATTTCCTCATTTTAGATACACGAAATAAGAGTAGTTAGGCTGCCCAGCCAACTTGGATTTAATCTCATTAGTGTTCGTTCACCCAACAAATATTTGTAGAGGCCAAAAAGAGACAAATCGCATTAAACTTCAGATTAAAATTAAGAAAGTCTGTTCGTTGAAAGGCACCATTAAGAGAATTAAAAGTAAGAAAGAGAATCATAGAAAAGATATCTAAAATCCTTACACATGACAACTCACTCATATCTAGACTATAAAAGGACTCTCAAAATCAATATAAGCAAAGCAGATAATCCTACAGAGAAATGAGCAAAAGACTTGAACAGGCACTTCACCAAAATGGATATCAAAATGACCGACAAATGCATCTGCTCAGCTTCAGAGGTCCACAGAGAAAATGCAGATTAAGATCATAAGTGATACCACTGCACACACGATAGGTAAAATATTTAAAAGACTAGGAAATACCCAATGTTGGTGAGAATGTGGAGTGTCTGGGACTATTTTACATTGCTTGTGGCAAACTAAGTTAATTCCAATGTTTGGATATCTGTTTGCCAGTATCTACTAAAGCCAAATTTATGCATATCCCATGACTTAGTAATTCCACTTATTGGGGTAAATCCAGCAGAAATATATACACACGGGCACTAACAGACTTGCAAAAAAAAGTTTATAGCAGCAAGATTTGTATTACTCTCAACTAGAAATAACCCAAATCCTCACAATGGAAGCATGGCAAAATAAATTGTGGTACAGCCACACAGTAGAAAACTAAGCACCCATGACCATGAACAAACCACAGATACTTATAAAAACAAGGATAGAATTCAGAAACATAATTTTGAATGAAAGGAGGCAGAAACAAAGGAATACATATAAAGGGAGTCTACCTACATGAAGTTTCTAAGCTGGGCAAAGCAGTCTACGTGTTAGGGGTTAGGAGGATGATATTCTTTGGTGGGGCTAGTTACTTGGGGGTATGAGAATCTACTGGGGGTTGGGAATGGGGTGGAAGAGGCTGGGAATGTTGTGTGTCTTGAGCCTAGTGCTGGTTATACACACACTTTGTTTGGGAAAATTCATTGACCTGCACACTAGGACTTGTTTACCTTTCTCCAGGTATGTTATGTATTAATAGAGTGGCACACTCTATTTAAAAATATTTAGGGGGTTCTGCAAGGGGCAAACTAGGCTTGACTCCAGGAGCCATCAAAACCAAGAGAGAGGTTGCCTGTGTCATCATGAAATGGAGTATTCTACATTCTAGTGATGCTCTGGGCTCATTGGATGGCCTCAGGTAAGAAACCTCATTTCCCTTATCTACGAATTTAGACTCCTGACTCCTTCCCCTCATCAAAACCAGTTGTGGATCTCCCTCTTCACTGCTCCCATCTCCCCTTGAAGACACAAACCCTCCTTTCCATATGTCTCTTTGTTTATTTCCACTCAGAACTACCTTTCAAATCCTAGCCCGAAAGGCAAGACAAGGGAGAAGCCCTGGCTCCACCTCTGTGAATCCCACAGCCCTCCTCCTGAGATCTGCAGGGGGAGTATGAAATATTTAAAAGCTCAAATTGAAATCCTGTTAGCTCCAGGTCTGGCAGAGCCAGGTTCTCCAGCCTCAGAACATCAGTATCTGTTTGCTGGTGTCATTTAGGGACCCCGGCTTTCCAAACCATTGACTGAACCTTTCTGTCAATCCAACACTTTTAGGGTAATTTAACTTAATAATACCTTTGTCGGCACCGGCGCCTGTATCTGAAGGGTGATTACCATAGAAGTTATTTTAGGTTGTTTAATGGAATGTAGTAAATTCTCAATTGACAGGGCAGATCCTCAGAATGGCTTTTCAAAGAGTTTACCTTTCAAAGCTCCCCCCCCCCCCTTTCACTTTACTAAACTTACTACTTTGAGCCGGTGAAGACTTCATAAATTATTAGCAATTGTTCTCCCCCCGTGTTCACATGCATCATTAATTCTTTGTAAAAAGTTCAAACTGTCCGGGGCTTAATTGTTATCACTGGGAGAATGGCTGGAAATGGATGCGGGCTCTATTATTTCTGTCAGAAATTTTGACTTATTGCGCTTGGTATTTTACCCATCACATCATATTCGAGAGAGAGAGAGAGACAGAGAGAGACAGAGAGAGCAAAAAAGAAGGGAGGGGGAAAAAACGAACATAAACGCTTCTCCTTGAAACAAAAAAAAATACATATATTTCTGGGGAGAAAAGTCAAAGATCCAGGTGACACAATAATAACTCTAATCCCCCTCCAGCTCACCAAAGAGAGAGGGCAGCATTTAGGGGAAATTTATGTTGTAAATTTCATTTGTTTTAACTGATTTTTATTCTAACGTTTGAAAGTTCTATAATTCTAGGAATCTGATATTTAATGTTTCTGAGTTGTTGAAACTCATGATGTCCAAGTTCCCAAGGTGTTTGACTTTTAGGATAAATTAATCCAACAGGCCAATAATCAGGACTGCCAAGAAGTATAACATGTCCGGATTAGAATGATATTGGCAACAATCATAGGAATAGCTAACACTTGCTGGGAGCTTACTCCGTGCAGGCACTGTGCTAGATGCTTCATGTTGCCTGAAATTAGGTACTATTATTAAGGTCCTTTTATAGCTGGATAAACTGAGGCACAGAGTGGTCGAGTAACTTGCCTAGGGACCTCAGTGGCAGAGTTAAGCTTTGAAGCCAGGCAATCTGGCTCTGGGCCCATATGTTTGGAGCCTAAGTATATTGTTCTCTATCTCAAGATACTGTCAATGATTCTTTTGCCCCACTTGGCATGCTGTTGATCAAGAAGTACGTGGAAGCTCAAATGACCACACTGGAATGTGAGTCTACAGCCAGACTGTCTCCCAGGTGGCCCAGCTCCGGTCTGTCAATTGCTTTTGTGCACACTGCTCTTCTGATTGAGCAGGTCTTCCTTCCCTTCCCATTCATCCTACAAGATCACCTCCTCCAAGAAGTCTTTGACTCTGCTCTGCCACAACTGGAAGTGATTACTCCATCCTTTGAAATCTTCACAGCTGTTGGTACCAGAGAAAAGAATGAGAGGCATCTGGTAGACGGATCATGGAGTCTGAGGCGCTTGGGTTGGGATCTTGCTTCTTCCACTAGATCAATGCATTGAGTTTGAATTAGGGATTAAGCTTCAGATTAATCAGTTAAGCCTCAGCTTTCTCATATTTAAAATGGGTATAACAAACTATGCCTCATAGAACTGTTGCAAGGATTAGAGGAGGTGTTCAAAAGGAGCTTTGTGAATAGCCTCACACACAGCTGGTGCTCAATAAATGTCAGCTATTGTTCTGGCTTGTATCACAGTCATCTGTGAGAGAGAGTATGTACTCTCTCTCATACTGAGTATTTTGTGGGTCAGAGCATGAGGATCAATATCTTTGGTGCCTGTGGGGTCAGTCTCTGTGCTGAAGACTTTGTGTTTGTGACATCACCTGACCCCTATAACCATCCCCTCTAGCCCCTGAAAAACCCATTCTGTAAATAAGGAGAATGAGACTCAGAGAGGTTAGCCATCCTGCTCATGGTCACAGGGCTGGTGTGTGGGGAATTTGGGGCTCAAAGAGAGGTGGGAAAGGCTGGATTTGTCTGCTTTGCTGCACTGGCAAGGAAGCAGGACCATGTTTTTCTCTTCTCTGTGTTCTGCTCCAGAAGCTCAAGGGGGAATGTTTAGGAAAAGTCCCCTGACAGGACCCTGTTTATCTTGGGACTTTGGCGAGGGTGGTAGGGTCATTGTCAGGACAAATAAGGCAGAAAAATAGCAACTTTTCTTGGTTGATTCTTATGAGTTGCTCTACTTCTACATTTTCTCCTATTTCTTCTGTCTTGCTGGTCTTCATGGTCTTTTGCCCAATGAGGCAGAAGGAGAGATGGGCCCTATGTTCCAATGATGGTGGGGGTGAGTAGGAAGACTTATGCCAGGAGTCAGGACATAGGAGTTTGAATTCTGATCCTGTCATCTATGTGACTTTGGGAACATCCCTTTCTCTCCCTGGATGTCCATTCCTACAACTGCAAAAATGTGGGTTGAATGAACATTTCAGTGGCTTCCATACTGTTTCTGGATGTGAAGCAATAGAACCAGAGGCTCAGATGAACTCCTCATGGGAAAGGCTTATACTCAAGTCAGATATGAGGGAGGGGGGGCTTCTGTGGATGGAGAGGGAGTGGGGGTATTGATTCTACCCAAGGCATCTGCAGTGAAAACCAATGTGCCAGAGAGCATAGTCTGAAAAGAGATGACTAAGTGGTTCCTAGGGCTATTCTTTCTTCCAACATTCTATGTCTCTTGCCATCCTAAACAATTTGGTCCAAGGTTAGAACTCAGTAGAGCAAAATGAGCTAGTCTAATGCCCTGGGAGTTGAGCACAGAGAGGGTACAGTGGTCCTGGCCATTTATTTCTATCTGGCTTTGGAATATGGATCTATAATTTCCTCTGGATCATAAGCCTGACTGTGCCTTACATTTTGTGGGTCCCCTCCCAGGTCCCTATGTAGCCACTTCTCCAAATGCCTCCTTGCTTGTTTGCTGAGTAAGGAAGTGTCACTGTCAACAAAGAGGGTGACTTCTTAGCAAATCCTAGCATACCAGGGATTGTCTAGGCTAGTGGTCTACAGGATGGGATCTCTGGGCTTTCTTGGTAGGGGCAGGGGAAGGAAGGACAAGGGGTCTATCGCACCCCCCTGTTTTACAGAACACCTCTGACTTCTTTCAATAGCCATGTGTGCTTTTAAATTTATAACATTTTACTTTTATTTTCTCCTATTTCACACAGAAAGGAGCAGAGGCTAATAGAGTGGTGTGCTGGAGCTCATTCCTTTTGGCTCATAAGAACCTATTGTGTGCCTCTGTGTAATCAGTGAAGTCACATTGATAGCTTGAAATTGGCCATAGTGAGAATATTTACACCATAAAAATTGGCCAACACTACAAATCAAGGTTTTCTCTAGGAAAGCTAGTTGTTAAACATTTACCAGCACACCACTAGGCTAATATAACAAATATTTATGCACCCCCCTACCCAGCTTTTGTAAATCTTGACATTTTGCTATATTTGTTTCAGACCTTTCATTTTTCTTTTAAGAGATAAAATAATACAAAAACAGTTGGCTCCATCTGTATTACTCTTCACAATCTCATTCATTTGCTTCCTGAGCCAGAAATATAGTCCCATCCCAAACTCGGTGTTTATCATGTTTTAAAAATATTTTTACTACATATGTGTCCATAAATAATACATGGTATTGTTTTGCATATTCTTAGATTTATATCCATCGTATTATGCCATATGTATCATTCCACAACTTTTATTTTTAAATACATTTTATGTTTTTTTAAAGGTTTATACATGTTGATATATGTAATTCTAGTTCATTCATTTTAATTTCTATATGGTGTTCCATTGTATAAATATACCGACATTAAGTTATTCTTTTTTCCACTGATGGACATGTAGGCTGTTTCCAATTTTTGTACACATCTCCTGGTGCACATATGCAAGAGATTTTAAGGTATATACTTAGAAGTAAAATTTCTAGGTGCAAGGATATGAATATCTTAATCTCTACTAGGAATTGCCAATTTGCTCCCCAAAATGGTTGTTCAAATTTATACCCTACCCCCTAGCAGTGGATGAGTTCTTGCCAACAATTGGCATTGTCAGATGGCTTAATATTTTCCAATCTGATGAGTGTAAAATGATATCTCTTTGTGGGTTTAATTTGCATTTTCCTGATTACTAGCGAGATTGTGCATCTTTACATATGTTCATTGGCCATTTATTTTTCTCTTTTGTGAATTACCTACTCATTTCTTATACCATTTCCCCCCTTCAGTGCGGTTTATTTTTTTGTAAACCAATTAAAGATATATCCTGTTTACTAATACTCTGTGATTATATGAAGTGAAAAATTTTCTGCCAGCATGTATCTTGTCTTTCAATAGTGTATGATATATCTTTTGCTCTGTAGATGTTTTAAAGTTTAATCTAATCACATTTATTAATCTTTTATTTTATAATTTGTGCTTTTGTTTCTAGTTTAATGTAGATAGTCCACTCTGGGCTTATACAATACCTTCCTATCATATACTGCACAATTTCAAAAGTTTTATCTTTCCCTGATATGTCGTTAATCAACCTAGAAATTATTTTTGTGCAACATGTTAGGTAGGAATCTGATTTTACTTGTTTTAATGTATGTCCCTACTGTTTGACCAAATTTAATAAATAGTCCATCTTTTCATTTCTGATTCTAAATTATGGCTTGTAGTTTCTAGTGAGAACTTTCTTGTTGCTTATTAGATTGATGTGTAGGTATTTGAAATATTTTATACTATTATAATTTCTTAAATTTTGTTTTAAATTCTTAAATTTTAATTTCTATCTTTTCATTGCTGATATAGAGAAATAAATCAATCTTTGTATATTGGCCTTGCATCCAGTGACATTGTTAAATCTAAATATCAATGCTAATAATTTATAGGTTCTCTTGGGTCTTCTACATACACAATCATATCAATAATGAATAAAGATGACTTCATTTCTTCACTCAATGTTTAAGCCTTTAATTTCTTTTTCTTACCTATTGCTCTGGCTGGAATTCCCAGTACGGTGTGGAAAAGGGTTGGTGATAGCAGGCAGTCTCATCTTGTTCCCAATTTCATGAGAAAAACTTATAATATTTCACCATTAAGAATGATGTTTGCCATATTTAAAATTTAAAAATCAGATGGAAGAAGATAGCTTCTATTCCTCATTAAAAGTGTTATCATGAATGTACATTGAGTTTTATCAAAGGATAATCTCATCTGTCGAGGTAATCATGTAATTGTTAGCTCTTTTCTGTTAAAGTGGAAAATTATGTTAATTGATTTGTTCCATTGTATTCCTAGAATAAATATAAATTGGTCATGATGTCTTATCATTTTTGTTTATCACTGGATTTGATTTGCAAGATTTAGGGATTTTTGCATGTAAGTACATCCACTTGTTGAAGAGACTTCCCTCATTGATTGTTGTTGAAAATCACTTCACCATATATATGTGATTCTAGACTCTATTCCAACCCCACCTGAGTTATATTAAGATATAATTGAGACATAACATTGTGTAAGTAGAGGGGTACAATGTGTTGATTTGATATATTTATAAATTGCAAAATGATTACCACCATCATATTAGTTACCACCTCCATTCGTCACATAGTTACCATTTCTTTATGTGGGTGAGAACATTTAAGATCTATTTTTTTTCTAGACCCGTTTCCTTGTTTATAAAGTGGAGAATATAGTATCAACTCTAGGGATGTTTAGAAGGTAAATATTTAGCTGATACCTATAAAGCACTTAGCACTGTGTCTGACGGATTATCAAGGATTAATAAATATCTACTATAATTTTTTTTCTGAGTTTCCTTGCTCAGCACTTTGCCTTCGCATGTTGGGGATGCTGCTTCTGCAGACCAGAAAGAATCAGAAATCTCTCCTGGGTCTCTTGTAGAATAATGTTGTCTTCAACCATGATTTCACTGACATATTTACTGAATAATAGTCACCATTTGTTTGGTATTTTACGATGGTTCTTTAGTTAAAATAAACTTGAGACCAATTGATCTGAAGGAAGTATGAGTTTATATGCTTAAGCAGTTAGGGCACAATGCATTATGATCACCAAAACCATTTGGGCACCCACTTTTTTTTTTTGCCAGGCCAGGGGGGTATGGAACCAAAAGCACATGATTCTTGTCCCCAGGGAACTTACAGTTTAGCAGAGAAGATGATGCAGAAATGAGGATAAAGGGAGCTAACTCTGATGGAGAGCTTCCACTGTGGCAGCCCTGTGGGCCAGGCAGTGAGGGCTCATGCAGGAAGGTGGGGTGGTCTGGGCTGCCTTTAATCAGCCTCTTTCCTCTCTGAGTCTTCAGTTCTTCATCTCTATAGCAATGATCATGACATAGGCCTTACTGATGGCTGAGGAGATTCAGTTAGAGACTCGCCAGTTCCCTGATTTACGGGAGTTGCCAAGTCCCTATCAGTCCCTTCTTCCCCATTTAATGGGTCACTGTGTACCTGGGTGACACCACACATGCACACGCATGCACGCACATACACCTGCATATTTATAAAGCACAGATAAGACTCTGTGAATGATAGGGAGTCAACAGGAGTTCTAGGCTCAGAAGGCATCTCACTCCCAGAGCAGTACCCATTCCGTGAGTCATGGAGAATACATTCGTCTGATCCCACATTCCACCGTGAGAGACACACATTCCATCATCTGAGCTACTGGACAAGCCCTCAAGGCTGTCAGACACACAAATGGCCCTGTCTGAACAGTTTGGCCACCACCTTCTCTTTGGGCGCCAGGCTGCCTCAGTTCGGGGCTCATGTCTAAGTCACATTTGCCGAACTGGGCTGCCAGGACAGCTGGCTCCAAAGTCAATCGCCTCCCCCGCCAAGGAGCTGGGGCTGAATTCTTCTTCATTACAGCCTGGCTGTGGGTTAGGCATTATAAATAACACTGTGCAGACAGCCAGATGGACAGCGTGTCTAACTGGGTGATGGTTCATCTGTCCCTATAGAGACAGCTCTGAAAATAGAATCTGAGGGATTGGGCAGGACCCATGGAGTCATTGTGTCCTTCCCTCGAGTCTGGCAGGAACCCACTTAGCTCATCTCAGACAAGAAGGTGCCTACCTGTTTCCTTTCTTATGAGATTCCAAGGAGAAAGGAAACTCTACTCAGACCTCCTCTACTTTTTTCTTCTGGCAATGATTAGTGCAGTGTGAAAGTTTTCTGTAGCAAGACCTGGCCTCAAATCCTGTTTGAGCCACTCACAAGCTGTGTGACCCTAGGCATGTTACCAAACCTCTCTGAGCCTCAGTTCCCCCACCATTAAAATGAAAATTGAAAACAATGCCCAGCTGAAAGGTTGATGTGGGTTTTGGATGGGATAAGGAGCACAGTAGATGCTCAGGAATGGGAAATATAATTTTATAGGAGGCCCCAAATTACCAAGAACAAATGCTTAGCCACCTCTTTCAGTGTGTGTCAGGATGGTCAGAGCTGCCCATCATCACTCAGGGCAAATCCAGCCTTTTCTGGATCCAGGGGCTAAATAAGACCCCTTCTGGAGGGCCACTCCAATGCCAGCGAACCCATCTCCTGGGCCCTTATTATTATCCAGGAGGCAGGGAAGCATGATGGGAGGTCACAGGTCTGCGAGTGAGGTAGCACCTCAAGTCCTGGCTCGTGACCTTAGTACAGCAGTGGATGCTGCAGGGAACAGAGATGCCTCTGCAGCTCTATTCACCCCTATGCCCAGCCCCAGGCATGTCTTCTGGCATGACATCTGATTTTGTGTCTCAAACATCATTAAAAACAGATTTATGCTCTGAGTAAGGAAAATCTGACCGTTGCTGCAATAGTCAATGATCCCTTGGTTTACTCATAAGGCTTCCAGTGATATCATTCTCAGACACATCTGGGGGTGAGACTCCTTCCTCCAGGGCTTCCTGCTGCCTTCAGGACTCAGTCTAAGCACCTTCTTTGGCATTCAGGGCCTCCCCAATCTGATGCTTCCCCTCACCAGCTCAATCCCACATTTCTCCCAGCCCTTGGATGCTCCAGTTATTAAGCTCCAGGACATCTCAGAACACACGTGATGTGGTGCAGCACCTTGACCTGTGCCCATTGCCACCCCCCCCACCTAGAATGCTGCCCCTCTGCTTCTCCCTGTAGCCCCAGGCTATGCTTATTTTTCCAGGCCACAGTGAAATGATCTTTCATATAATAAGGTTTCTATTTTGATCCCTTCCGGTAGAGGCAAACAATTATTCATGTATTCCACAATTATTGAATGCTTGCTAGGTGCCAGACATGGGGGTAAAGTGTAAACAAACGAACAAAAAAGACACAGTTCCTACCTTCATTGAGCTTGCAGTCAGTTGGAAAGAGAGATACTAATTAGATACATACAGAATTGGCATAGATTTAAGAATTAAAATCAGTGCCACTAATGAAAATAAAGAAACAAACAGGTTCTAGGAGAATGTATAACAAAGGGATCTGATTTAGTTATTAGAAAAGGCTTCCTGGGGGAAGTGATTCTGAAGCGTCAGGACATTTAGTCAGGTGAGTGGGGAGAAGAGCATGTGCAAAGGTCCTCTGGTGGGACCAATGGTATGTGGTGGCCACATACTCCCAGGTTGTCCCAGTTGTTCTGGGTTATTTATTATCAGCAGTCTCTTTCTTTTTCCAAAGGAGCCTGGTTTGGAAGATAAATTACATGATTGTTTTACGATTGTGGCCTGTTGGGGAAAGGAAACTCAGGGTATCAGGACTGTAGACAGAGGAGGAGCCAAGGCTGGAGAGGCTGGCGGGGATAGAACCATGTGGGCCTTGCAGGCTGGGGAAGGAGTTCATTTCCTATCCTAGCAGAAATAAAAAATCTTAAGGATTTCAGGCAGGGTGTGCCAGGAGCTGGTTTCCTCCTGAAAAGGTCTCCCTCTTCTCTGTTCTTCCAAATGCTTTGGCCACTCCTCACTTGGGAGCCCATCTACACACGGAAGGTTTCCATATTTCTTCTCCTCTTAGACTGTGAGGTTCTGGAGGGACAAAAGAAATTTTCTGTGAACTTCTTTCCTCACTCATTTCCTCTCCTTGCTGGATGTGGAATGCCCAGGGTTATTTTGGGAGTCACAACAGAGCCTCCAACAACATGAGTGGAGCAGAATCTCACCCCCCTGCCTTTCCCTGAGCCAACCTGGAACCTCACTGGCTGGTTTATGTCAACAAGAAGCCAACCTCTACTGTGTCTGAGCCCTTATAAATATTGAGAATAAATCTTGGAAATATAAAATCAAAGGGAAAATACCAGCTACTGTGCATTGAGTTCATGACATAAGTCAGGCACCGTATACTTTATATGCCATTTCATTTACTTCTTAGAGGATGCACTTCATCGATAAAGAAACAAAGGCTCAGAGAAGGGTAGTGACTTGTCCCAGGCCACACAGCTAATAAGCAGATGAGCTAGAATTTGAACCCAGGGATGTCTAATTCCAAAGCCAAACACCAACCATGGAATTGCCAGCCCTTAACTTCTCTCTTCATCAGCTGGAACGGTGAGAGTCTCCCGATCCCATGGGCCCAGAGTTCAGGCTGGCCATTTCTCCCTCCAGGTGGAGCTTCCCAAGAATAGACACTGGGCTCAGGGATGTGGATGGGAGACACAGGGTGTTCCACACTCTCACACAGCCTTGGTCCCATCTCTACATGAGGCACCCATCTCAAACAGGGGCTGGTGGTATTTCTTTCACCCGCCTGTAGGCTGGCAGGTTCTTCGAAGAGAAATGCTCTTAGATTCATTTAAAAGTCTAAGCAGGGACAGCACAAATTATTAGTGTTTGAAATATTTATAAAGTCTCTTGTTTGCCATGGCATAGGAGGTGATAGACCACAAATAAAAAGAAAGCTGCAGATGCACATGAGCAGTGCAGACAGGAGAAAGGAAGGGGATGTGGTCTGTCTACGGCCACCTGGTTTTCCAGGGCTTGCTAAACCAGGTGAGCATTCAAGCTGACTTCCTTTCTACCCCCTCTGACCCATCTCCACCCAGAAGATGATCCCCCAGACATGTCGATGGAAGGCTTCAAAATCACAATCCGTGAACATTCGGGAAAGCTGCGTGAAGGGTATCTGGGAACTCTCTGTGCTATTGTTTTTATAAAAATCTTTTCTAAACAGTTTCTAAAATTGTTTCAAAATAAAAAAGAAGCAACACAAAACAGGGACTTATACCATGTTCGAGCTGAAAGAGAACACGAGAGAGAAGTGTTGTTTCTCTTATTTGACAGATGGCAAAACTGAGACCCAGAGAGAGGTCTGAAGCTACGTGGTGAATTAAAGGCAAGAAATGGAGGTCTTCTGACTCCCAGCAGACCTCCTGCTTCATTGACCTTGTACCATTTTGATGCACAAGCCAGCAACTTAGAGAGGAGATGTTCTGGTCCTAATCAGAGATCGTAAGGCTCTAATTCAATCACTTATGTATGTGTGTATGCATGTATATATAAATGGATTCATTCATTCATTCATTCATTCACTCACTAACTCAACGAATCTGGTGCTATGTAAGCATGACAGAGATGGCCCTGCCTTTGAGGCCCTAGGAAAAAAGGTGGATCAAGCTCAAATCATCCTCCAGGTAACCCCACAAAGAGCTCTGGAGCATGGATAGCACCACAGAGTTGTCTGCCTTGGAGCCAGGAGGCTGGCTTTGGTAGCCTTGTACCAGTTACTCACTGGCAAGGGACACCCCTGAAGGGAGGGTGTATCCTTGCAGGTATTTTCAGGTAAGGTGGCTCTTGTTAGTGGAGGGCAATTCTTAGCTGTGGGGTGCAGCTGTGCACAGCTGCAGTGAACACAAGAGCTGGGATCTGACCATTGGCCTTTCAAAGGGATGAGGGCAGGTCACCACAATATCTGCTATCTGGGAAACTAGGGCTTCATCCCACTGGGAAACTCGGGGAAAGAGTATGGAACTCACAGCTCCTTGGGAGGCAGCTGGGTTATTTACCCCAAACTCTTGTCAGTTGTCATCAGAGAGTGGTCAATCACCACCAGTGAGTGAACCTGACCGTTGTGCAGCCATAGAGAGAGCTCCAGTGGACAGAGGAAGCCCTTAGGCAATGTGGCCAGTGTGCAGGAGGGTGGGAGCTGGGAAGATGTGTCCAGAAATGGGAAGTGTCCAGGAAATGTGGGTGTGTGAGAACCAAGGTCACCTGCTACCAGTGGCCTGGGCCAATCACATGTATCCCTCAGATATGCAGACTTGGGAAGCTGGTGGAAGCATGAGACCTGTGGGCTGGAGCTCCAGAGCAAGAAAGGCAGAGAGTCACAGCTGAATGGTCATCATGGCTTTCTGCATGAGACACTGGAAAGTCACTCATGAAAGGGCATGGCTGGCCCGGGAACCCTCCCAGCTTCTGACTGTTTGTCTATCCATCCATCCTACAGATACTAAGTGCCTAGAGTGTGTCATTATACACATGGTATATAGCATCACATCTGGTGCAGGGAGAAATGGATACATAAGACAAGGTCCTTGCCCCTTTGGAGCTTCTGGGGTGTGTGTGTGTGTGTGTGTGTGTAAGTAGAGGGTAACTAAATAAATAAACACAATGACTTTGGGCACAGTAAGGAAACCTACAGGATGCTGAATGGAGAGTATCTGATGACCAGGGGTACTTTTGACAGTGTGACAATGTGAGAGGCTCTCTGATTACCCCCATTTTACAGACAAGGGAACTAGGGTCTGAGAGCCTAAGTAACCTGCCCAAGCGCATCCATTTAGTAAGTGGTCCCACTCTAGATCCCATGCCTGCGCCCCATGGTGGTAGCTTCTCCTCCTTGGCTCCGTTTGCATTGAGCCAACACCAATTAAGCATCCTTTCTTCTTTCCCTTTAGTCATTGTGTGATTTGGGGACCATGGCCCTGACCTTCCTGAATCACGGCACAGAGTCTTCTGGCCATGGCCTAGCCCTGGAACAAGCAGTGACCCATAGCTGTGGGCCTGCCTCACTCTGAAAGGTGTCAGAGTCCAGGAGAGCTCTGGAGTCAGCGAGGCTGGTCCTGGCCCCACCACTGGTTCCCTGTGGGACTTTTGATGTGTGGCCTTGCCTCTCCCAGACTCAGTTCTCTCTTCTGTCAAATGTCGATACCAATGGTTTCACCTCCTGGTATGATCAAGAAGCTTAAATGAGCTAATAGTTGGGTAAGGCCTGGCACCAAGCCAGACACAGAGGAAAGACTCACATTAGTCTTGGCATGGCAGCTGTTCACCCCAAGTATTCTGATCACTTGTTAGGGATCTTCTGGGCAGGCAAGAGGAAAGCAGGGCCCTTAGTCCTGATCTTTATGGCCCTTAGCCCCCAAGTGACCCTGGGGCCAGGGCCAGGGGTGAAGAAGAGAGGATTTTCTGACTCTGGGTGGGGACTGCCAAAGCCAGTTAAGGGCGTCAGACAGATGGCAGTGTCCAGCACCCCAGCACACCGACATGGTGACCAACGGAGGGGCCGGCTCCTCCTGACCTTACACCCGAATGCTCCTGCCCACATCTGCAGCTAAATAAACCAAGTAAATCATGCTGGCAGATAGATAATTAAATAATTATCAGGCACTTAATAACAAGGAGTGGGTGTTCTGAATTACCATATTAGACAGTGTCTTTGCGGACTAATTGTTGCATTACATCAGAGTTACTCATTCATTATTCTTGTCATTTCGGGTGATAATTTGCACTTTAGGAGACAGCGACAATTTTAGCAGGCAATTAGAGACGTGTCAGGCCTGGCCCCCGTGAGTTACTGTCACAATTATTGCCTTTTTTCCAGTGTCCTCATTTGCAGCCATGTATTTAAGGGGATTTGGGTAATTCCAGGCCTGGGCAAAACAACCAACCCACGGGATCATGGCAGGGCGAGGACACGGCCGCCACCGCTGTCAGAACAAGGGACTGCTTCTTAGAAGCGGGAGGTGCCAGAGCCCAGGCCAGCAGGATGAGCGGAGTGGAGCTTTCTCCTCCTCTGCCAGAAGCCACCTCCAGTCTCCAAAAACTAGGGAGGCTCCTCCCCAGTCGCTCAGAAGGTTGACTGCTCCTCCCTGGGGCTCCTCCTCACCCACCTGACCCAGCCCTTTGTCACTGCTCTCCTGACCCTTTGTGATGGGTTCTTCTGCAGACTTTGGGGAGGTGGGGAGGACCAGAGGGGGTGAGGGTGGGGGGAGGAGAGGAAAGAAAAGAGAGGCAGGAAGCCATCTTAATGATGTTTTTCATTTTCTGTGTTTGCTGATGCTTTGTCATCTTGGGGCCTTGAGGACCCAGAGATGGACTGCCCCTCCTGGGGTTAGGGGTCAGCTAATTCCTAGAGATAGCAAACAACTTGCCTTGAGCACGCCTTCAGGTCTGATATGCAAACCAACCAACCCAAAGTCCACACCACCATCCACCTGCTTTCATCAGGCTCCTGTGGTCCAGGACTGTCTCCCTGCCTGGATCAGCCCAAAGCCAGGTGCTGCAAGACTGGGGGCCAGCCTGACAGCCCAGTCTGCTGAAATGATTTAAACCAGTTAATCTTAAATGGATTTACTCTCCCTTCCTGTTGAAAGACCTCACAGTCAGTCGGGTCTCCGGCCTACCCTGGTGCCTCCCTGCGGGGGCCCTGCCTGGCCTGGTGCCTCCTCTTGGGGACTGTGGGCAGTGACCTCTGTCTTTAATGACAGCCGCCTGTCGGTCTGTTGGCCTTAGCACACCTAAGGAAACAAAATCCTGGGTGAATTTTAAAGCAGGAGGGAAGACAGGAGGGAGTTGAGGAAAGAGGAGGGAAAAATGAGAGGGAGGAGGGATGGGAGGAGGGAAAAGATTAAGGAGGGGGGAGGAGGAGAAGAGGAAGAGAAATGGAGAAATCAGGTGAGAAGGATAGAAGGAGGGGGCAAGGGAGAGAGACCAGGGTAGAGGAAAGACAGAGGAAAGAAACTGGCACATGAATGTTCTATCTGAAAGAAACACTTTTTTTTTTTCCATGGCTCAGAGTGTTTACTTTTTGGTGAAATCCAATGTCTGGGTTCATTTAGCTACGGTCGACTCTCTTGACCCTGGACAACTTGAGAACAGACAGTGTGCATCAGTGACTCCGAAAGAGGCTTTCAGAAAATATTTTTTCACTGGCTGCATGGTGGGAGTCTAGAAAAAGAAAGCACTATTCAACCCACACACAGGACTCTGCAAGCAAAGGGCAGGTTTCAACCTCAAACTGGCAACGTCTCAGCTCTGTCCTTAGCAATTAGGGAACAGATACTGATGTGGTCGAGTTGGGCACCCCTTGTTCCTCGGGTTGGCTTTGGAAAGAGCTATCAGCCCAGGACACACTGGCCTCCAGGAGGGAGGGCTGCCTCTGAATGCATATGTGGGCCCAGGGACTCCCCCAACCCCATCCCCTCTTAGAAGCAGCCAGATTCAGTGGGTTTGGAGTCGGGGTTCAGCTGCTTGCTAACTGCATGACCTTGGGCAAGTTGCATCTCTGAAATCTTAATTTTCTCACATCAGACTTGCTAGGTAGTAGTCATTGCTGAGCTTTAACAAAATGAAGCTAAGGATGGAGCATAGAAACTGGGGTACAGAAGAAGGTGCTGACTCACCAGCAGGGACTACTGTTTTCATTTTAATTATTTAAACTTGAGTGATTATGTGGTCCTCTGGCCCATCATCTCCCTGGTCCTGTTGGGTTAGAAGATGATTTTCGCATCTAGTCTGGCTCCCACTGGTGCCAGGATGAGCCCTCCCTGCGATGGCTCCTCTGAGGTTCCCATGCTGCCTCGACCTTACCCTTAGGGCATCATAACACATGTCCATCCCCCAACTGGGAAGAAGAAAAGAGCATCCACCACAGGTGCCAAATAGCCACTGCACGCTGTGCTCTTAGCGTTTGTCATTCCATCAAAGCTTCATAGGAGCTTCCAAAGTTCATTACGCCTATTTTACAGATGAGGAAACAGAGGCTGAGTGAGCCTGAGTGGGTTCCTCAGGGTGAGACGGCCAGCAAATGGCAGAGCTATGCTGTGAACTTGACTCACGATCTTTCTGCAGTCCTTCTCGCCCACTGGGACACAATATTGCAATCCCGTGAGGTCATCCCACAGAAGAGCAGCTCTGGAAGCAGCTCTTTGGATCCATTCCTGCAGCAAGATTGGCTTCATACAACTAAGTGTATTTTCTTCAAAGATTTTACAAATTATACTTGGAGGAAAACACAAACCATTGAAAAGCAAAAGCAACTGGAGGCAATGCATCTATTTATCTGAATAGAAAACATATATGTGTGTATAAATATATACACACACCATAGACCCTCGAACAACATGGGTTTGAACTGTGTGGGTCCCCTTCCAAGCACAAGTCTTTCTATAAATACAGCACAGCACTGTAAGTGTATTTTCTGTTCCTTATGATTTTCTTAATAACATTCTCTTCTAGCTTTAAGAATACAGTTATATATAGTACATATAACACACACAAAAAAAACATGTGTTAGTTGACTGTTTACATCAATGAGTCAACAGTAGGCTATGAGTAGTTGGGTTTTTGGGCAGCCAAAAATTATACGTGGATTTTCAACTGTGCGGGGGATCTGCACCCCTCAACCAGCATTGTTCAAGGGTCAACTGACATAGATACTTGCGTGTGCATATATGCACAAGCTAAATGGAATTAATTAACTGAAAACCACAATAAATCTGACAGATTCAGATTAACACGATGGTCAAAACTGTAGGAAATATAGTATTTTGAAAAAGAATAAATCCAGCCAATTATAGATTTATGTTGACGCCAGCACAGTTACCACGGTTTTACAATAATCATTGATCAATCAAGGTTTTATGACAAAACTATAATTTTCGTGTGTTGTGCCCTCACCTAAAAGTTTCGTCGTTTGCTCAATTCCCAGAATGCGATTCTGTAAATCTTTCCCTCCATGATATTAAGTGGATAATAAGAATGCCACGTAAGATTTGCTTATGGTTTAAACCACAGTTGCAAATGATTTATAATTAGGGCCAAATCTAAGACAAAACATTATTAAAGTCAAAACCTGCTGTAAATTGCCCCAGTCTGCTTGGGCCTTTGGCAATTTATTGGGGTTTAATGACAGTATTTCCTCTGGGGAGATCTGAGAGGTCAGCTGACACCAAGGGGAGAGATTTATGAGTAAGGGGACATAATAGAAATCATGGGGGTGCCCCTGGTGGCATTGGTCTAGGGGAGATATCACTCCATGGACCACCTTCAAGGGCAGAATCCTCAGTGTGGCTTCTTTTAGGTCCCACAGATGAGGGGCTCAGAGTCTCCCCTGCTCTTCCTGTAGGCTGATGGCCTTGGAGTTTTCAGTTCAAGAAGGTATTTGAAATAAGACTAGCCAAGAGAGTCTTTTGTGCAACATGTGTTAATTGAGCACCTACTATGTGCAGGATACCAGGGATATGGTGGTTAGCCAGTGAGGTAAATGTCCCTACTCTCATAGAATGTTGTGGGGAAGACAGGACAGACAAGACTCTTCCTGGTGGTGGTAGTAGCAGGGATGCTGGTAGGACATGGGAGAGAAGCTGGTAGGGGGTGAAAGATGATAGTAAGGGGTGAAGAGGATGCTGGTAGGGGTTGGCAAGGAGCTGAAAAGGGATGGGAAGAAAGCTGGGTAGGTATATTTAAAATAGGGTGGTCACGGAAATCTTCCTGGAGGAGGTGGTATTTCTTTAGAGTCATGGGTGAGGGAGTGAACCATGGGCTATCTAGGGAAGGAGCAGCCCAAGAGGAGAGATCAATAAATGCAGAGGCCTGGAGAGGACAATGTTCCCAGCAGGAGTCCCAGGTGATGGAAGCTGAGTGAGTAAGGGGAAGAGGAGTCAGGCCCAACTAACGCACTGGGAGGACCTTGACTTTCACAACAATGGAGAGGCTACCAGAAAGGCTTGCATTTTGAGAAGGATTGTTCTGGCTACAGTCTGGTGAGCAGAAAGCAGAAAGATAAGACAGGAGGCTTTCCTGTTTTCTAGGTGTGAAAAGACAGTGGCTCAGACCAAGAGGTTGTGGTAGAAAGGAGAGAGATGGTTGCATTGGAAATACTTTTTCGTAGTTGCTTTGACAGGACTTGTTGACAAATTAGATATTGAATGTGGCAGGAAGACAGGAGTCAAGTCTGAGTCCTAGGTTCTTGGCCTGAGCAACTGGATGTGCAGCAATGCCATTTCCTAAAGCAGGGAAGACTGGGGTGCCATGACAGGTTGGAGAAGGGTGGTACAGCATCAAGACTTTGGTGATGGATGTGTGAAGCTTGAGATGCCATTAGTGTCTCCATGGGGATGTGAAGGCAGCAGGCAGATATATGGGTCTGGAGTTTAGGAGAGAGGTCAGGCTGGTGATATAAATTTTGAAGGCATCAGCCCAAGGATGGTTTTAAAGCCATGAGATCACCACCAACCAGGGACAGATATAAGAGAAGGTATGTGGGCTGAGTCCTGGAGCCTGCAACATTCAGATGTTGGGAGAAAGAAGAAGCACTCAGTATAGGACATAGAGGAGGAGCTGTCATGAACACAAAAGGAAATCCAAGAGAATGTGGTGTCCTGGTGGCAGAGGGAAACCAAGGGTGAAGCCATCAGCTATATCAAAGACTGCCTAAAGGTCAACAAGATGGACAATGGAAGCTGATCACTGGCTTTAGAAAGAAACAGGTTGGTCATCAATGACCTTGACATCAAGAATCTCGGAATTCTTGGATCACACTTTGGCATTTCATCAACCTCCACAGGGAGACAGTCCAAGAATTAGTGGTATTGAAATCACTTCATTTCTTGGAGACATGCCTTTGAGGAATGTCTTCCACTGCATCACAGCTGCCTAGGCATGGGCACCCATGGATGGTATTTCTCCCAGGCTACTACCAAGTAAATCTGCTCCTTTTGAGCCACTGAATTTTCTATCTTGAAACACCTGGATTCTTATTTCCTTCTTTGTTTGGCCACCAGTTGCCCGACACCTGCCCAGAGACCGTGTTTTTATGTGCCAAAATTTTTTATTTTTCTATTCTCATTTTCCCTCTGCCCTGGTTACTTGGTCTACATTATTTTGATCCTCCTCTAATGTACATATTTTTCCCTAACATGTAATTTTGGTATGTAATCACTGCAAATCTTTTGGGAATAAGGAGGATAAAGAGGATAGCAGATGCCAAATGTCATGACCATTTCATAGGTACCACTGGACCTTAAGAACCTGCATGCATTGTGATGGAGAGGAAATGGACAGGGGCTATTTCCTGTACATCTGGCTCTGCCATTAAATAGCTGTGTGGCTCTGGCAAATCAGTTCCCTTCTCTGAGCTTCAGCTTCTCCAATGATCAAACACAGGGTTATGCTTGGGGGGGGGCAAACATGAGGCATATATACACTGACCATCACCTAGCTACACAGCAGACATCACTGATCAATAGGGCACTTTTTGGCATTCAGGCCAGAGCTACCAGTTAATAGAAGCTGGTATGCTAAATGAGGTCTTCTTGCATTATAGGACGAATTAATGTCTTGGAGTGAGACTGACTTCTGCCCATGAACTGGGACTGTAGGAATACTGCTTTCTCTCCACCCTGCTCTCTCAAAGTTCTCATTATGCCACTTTTTACAAAAGAACTATGTTAGTACACATTTTTGCTAACCAAGAGAAACCTGAAGAAGGTTTTCACTTTTATGGAGTGGTAATTGCTTTTTTGCTTTACATCATTTTGGACAACGAGAGGTTCCATAGGAATGTTCTACTTTAGGGCGATGGGGGGAACCTGTGTCTGTAGTGACAGTCCATTGCCCCCAAGAAAAAAATTCCAAGGCAGAGGAGGGTGGGAAGGCTCTACTGTAATTATAGAGTGCACCTTGTATATCCTAGCACTTGTCATCCACTCTCTCACCAAGAATGACTTTTGGACCATACCTTCTACCTACTTCAGATGAGATCTTGGGAGATAAAGTTCAGCAACAGATCTCAGTGCTTATTCTCAACGATTCGTCTTCTAATAAGATATTTTTATTGTTTCTTCAAAATAGAAATAAGGAAAACCAAATATTTCTGCTTAAGTTGCCCTTCATAAATCTGAGGGGGGGAATCTTTTTTAAATGGACAATCTGGGTAATTAGTTTTTCATTAATTGATTATGAAAATTCCCTGTCATGTCTGTACAACTGAGTAGATGTTTTCCTGTGTTCTTTCTCCAGGATTCATTGAACCTCAACCACGTGATTCACGTAGTCCTAAGATTTTTCTAATTAGATAACCCTACCCATTAGCTAATTTCATGATTCCTGTTCCCAAGCTGAGAAAATTGAGGCTCATAGAGGTGAAATGACTAGACCAAAGTATTCTTGAAAACCTTCTTCCATGTCATCTCTGATGTCATGAAATTCTAATTATAAAATTCTTATAAGAATTCTGAAAAAAAAAAAGAATTCTGGTTTCCTACCTTTGTTTCTGAAACACCGATCAGAACTTGCTGATGGCTTCAGCAGAGGATACGTGAAGGTGTCAGGGAAAAGGTGACACTTTCTACATTTATCCACTTCCTTGTCTATCACCACGGCAACCAGGGAGGTAGGCACTGTTATGATACCCCTTCTACAGATAGGAAGGCAAGAGCTGTATTGTCCGAGGCAGGGCTTTGAACCCTGTGTGTAGGTGACCCCAAATTCCTTCTCCGGTGATAAACTGTCACTTGGGATGAAGCACAAGCAGACATCACTCCTTTTCAGAAGTGAAAATGAAAAGATAGGATGATTTTGGGGATTTCCAAATGTGGACCCTTTTAAAATTCATATGCACAGATGCTGGGGGTGGAGGGAGGGAGCCGGCCAGAGGGAAAGACATGGTGTCAGACGGCTCTTTGCATATGACAATCTTGGCCTCCTGGAGTGGGTGACAAGTGGGTCACCAAGCTCTGCAGGCAAAATTGCTTTTTGGGGATTCACTCTGGGCTAGGCACTATTGACAATAAATCTTTCTCGAATGAATGAATGAATGAATGAGTGAGTGAATGAATGAGTAACGACCCTGCTTGTTTTCCATACTGTCAGACCAAACTCTAGTAAATATCCTGTATGCTGCATCTTTCAGAAACTTCTTAGCAATATAGCACCTTAAATATCGTGCCCGCTCTTCCCTCCAGAGCTCCAAAGGCACTAATACCCCCCCCCCCCCCCCCCCCCCCCCCCCCCCCCCCCCCCCCCCCCCCGGCATGCCCACCCATTTCTGCCTCTGGAGATGTATCCAGGGGATTTGCTGCAGCAGCAGGAACTGGCTGACAACACAGTTCTTCCTGTTTCCTGGGAAAGTCTTTATTTTGCTTTGTTCTGCACTTGAAAGTGAGCATGCCCAGGACTGGCAAGAACAGTTCCTTGAGGCTGGGCTGTTTGGGACACAAGGCATGTTGGGGTGGGGGCAAGGGGCAGGGAAGGGAAGAAAGCCAGCCTTGGGGACAGGGAGGCTGGGTTTGAGTCCATCCCCACTGTGTGACCCCGGACATGTCAACGGCACTTGCAAAATCTAGGTTGGACTATCTCTCAAATCAAGGAGCCTGCATGAGATGCTCCTGGGGTCTTTTCTAGGTTAAAGCATGCATTTAGGAGTAAGTTCATAAAGAATGCCTTGCACAGAGCAGCAGCAGCAGAATAAATCCTTGCTGCTCTGATTTCCCAAACAGTCCGTCCCGAACCTTTCCTGGGTGCATCTTTTGGGAGAGGCAGGAGAGCGGGCACTGGGTCCCTGAGTTTGCACTGGGGAGGGGAGGGCGGTGTAAGGTGGCAGAAAAAGGACTTCAAGATAATGAGAGATTGCATCAACTTTCCCCAGAGCGGTTTCTGGTTCTGGAAGCCGGCAAAAATAAAGCAGTGGTGGTGGAGGGGGGTGCTCAGGAGGAGAAAAAGAGGCATTTATTTTGGAGCTGTATGGGAAGCAGGAGTGTCCACTGGCTGCGACGCCGCCTTTTCCTGCGGGCTAACGGCTGGGGCGACAGCCCGCACATCCAAATGAGGGAGCGATTAGACCGCTCGCCTCCGAAGATGGATTTCTTGGTTGGGGGAGCCGGCTGGGGGCTGGGCTGGTGTAGAGGGGACGGCAACATTAGGCTTTGGCAAGTTAATTAGGGTTCAGGAGTCCAGCCAGCGGGGAGAGAGGCTGGATTTGCATAAAGCTCATTTACATAATGTTCTTCACAAATTGTGCAGCCAGAAGGCTGCGGGGCTGGCAGGGAGGGGGAGGCGGTTAGTGCCGGAGGCAGCAGCAGCCTAAGGGGGAAGGGCGAGGCCCTGGAGTTGGGGGGGCACGCTCCCTCCTCCCCCCTGCCTCCGGTCCCCCGGTTGGGTCTCCACCGTCGCCCACCCTGCATCCTCCTTCCTGAGGCCTCTAAAGTGTCCCTATGATCACGCTGTCCCTAGCTTAAAACCTTTCTGTGCCGCCCTCAGGATTAAGTCCAAACACCTCTTCCAGTCTGGTGGTCTGGCCCTTTCCTGACCCTACCTTTCTCTTGTTCCCTCTTCCCGCCTAAGCTGAGTCCCCCTGAAGGGCTCCTGGGTCCCTGAACTCGGGTTTGCTCTTGCAAGTTTTTGCTTTTGCTGTCACCTGTCTTGAAAGATGCTTCCCACAAAGGTCAGGTTCTTTGTAGTACCCTCTTGCCTCCCAGTCCCAAATCCCCTACTCTTGGGGCATTTTCTTCCATCCCTGTGTCCCCCTCAAGTGGACGGAAAGCCCCCCTCTTGTGTGGCCAGAACTTGTGTAGTACTTGCTCCAGGGAGGCTCTCTTTGTCCCAGTCTGTGACTTCTCCAGGAAATAGGTTTGCTTGACCACCGCTGTATCCTGCTGGGCAGGGGCACACAAACAGCAGGTGCCCAATAAATGTTGACTTGGATGAATGAAATTGGCCATCTTGGCCAGAGACTGGAACCAGGTTCCTGTCTGCCTGAAATGAGCCAGCCTTATCCTTTTAATTTCTCTCTCCATGTTCCTTCTTGCCTTAATCATCAACTAGTCCTGGGATGCCTGGGTAGCTCAGTGGTTGAGCACCTGCCTTCAGCTCAGGGAGTGATCCTGGGGGAGTCTGGCATGGGGCTCCCCACAGGGAGCCTGCTTCTCCCTCTGCCTGTGTCTCAGCCTCTCTCTGTGTCTCTCATGAATGAATAAATAAAATCTTAAAAAAAATTATTAACTAGTCCTGTGATTTGGAGCTGCAGTGGATAATAAGAAGGCACCCAGAAGGGTGTGGTGGTCTCTGAGCTGGACCCTTAACTGGCTGTAGGATCAAAAAAGTTGCACAGGAGGAGCAAGGGGCATTCTGGGCTGGGTGAAGTACAAATGCTAAAGCAGGGAGGTAGGAAAGTGAACAGAACGTTTTGGAGGAACATGAGATGGGGGTTGAGGGGCTGCAGCCTGAGCTGAAACAGGAGAAAAATGTGATGAGTCTCAAATTCTGAGTTGGAAGAGGCTGAACTGTAGCTCTGACATAGTTTTGTAAGCCTCTGAAAATTTGTGAAGGACAAGAAAGAAAACAGTTGCATCTCCTGAGCACCTTGCCACGGAGCACATGATTGCCTGTACCTTCCACAGCCTGGCACCACAGGTATTAGTCTCCCCAGCATTAGCCAATTTGGAGGAGAGGCTGGCTAGAGGCACTTGCCTCAGCTCTCGAGGCTGCTAAGTGGTAAAGCAGGACTTTGCACTCCGGTTTCAAATCCTGGCCAGCCTTCTGAATTGGATTTATTTGTAGTTTTAGAGAAATACGGAAAAGGGGAGGGAAACAAGAGAGAGGCAGGGAGGGGGGCAGGCAGATTGCCAGAGAGAGAAAGTTGGTGCGGGAGAGAGAGGAGGGAGGAGCGGTGGGGAGAGGAAAGGGAAGGGGGAGGCATCAGAGGAGGGGATGGCTCAGAAGATCAGAAGGAGGAAATTCACAGGGCTCGGTGGCCCTGGAGCACCCCGGGGATGCATCTTGCTCTAAGACAGCTAGCTGTCAGATAGAACTTTCTGTGATGATGTTCTAGATCTGCTGTTGGAGGCGACAGTCACTAGCCTTATGTGGCTACTGAGCACTTGAAATGTGGCCAGTGCAACCGAGGAACTGAATTTTAATTGCATTTAAATTTAAATTTGAATAGTCATGTATTTAAATGCATCACCCTAAATTTAAATGTGAATAGCCATCTGAAGGTAGTGGCCACAGGATGGGAAAGCTTGGTTTTAAGAATAGTCCTTTTTTTTTTTCTACCCAGGGCCTGGCTTGGGTTTTCTTCCGGTCCTTCTGGCCTCCCAGGCTGAATCAGGCAACCCTAACGTTTCTCTGTCTCATGTTCCTGGACATCCCACCCACACTGAGGTTTAATTTTAGCTCATTCTCTCTCAAGGACAAAGTATATATTTTTATTTAAATTTATGTCGCCTGAACCATTTCCAAGTTTTACTTTTAGAACCTGTCAATATTAGTGACATGTGGCATTTTAGGTACTTTTCTGCTGGTGGGGCCTAAATTTATTGTCATTTTATGTCACTCGGCAAAATGCACAAAATGCCAGAAGTGTTATAAACAGAGACGATTTATGTTCGGGTTGGGGTGAGGTTAAGAGAATGAATATAATCCATTTTTTTCCCAGAGACTTTTATGCGAGTGTGCAGGGCCAGCAGGTGCACATTTGACACTCAGTGGGAAGTCTTTTCCAAGCAACAGGAGATGGCAGATGTAGACAGGGGCCCAATTACAGCTGCTCTGGACTGATCACGCCATGCCCTGCTGCGTGGATACTGGCTTCTGGTCCTGGCACTCAGCATGGGGCTGTGCACACAGTAGGTGTTCAATTAAGGCTTGTGGAAGAAAGGATGGAGACGGGGAATGAGGCATCAGTGGGTCTTCTAATGACTCCTCCAGTCAATCTTTAGGAACCTTGTCACTCTACTGCTCAAAACCTTTCAATGGCTCCCTAGTACCCTTGAGTTCTGGCTTACTGGTCCTTCAAGATCTGGCACCTGGAGGGGTCTCTGGCCTCATGACCGAAAGTTTCACATTCTTACCCCTTCTTGCCTTTGGATGTGCTGTTCCTGCAGCTGGAAGGGTTCCCTACTCTTTCTCCCCTTTGTTGGTCTTAAGTAGCCAGTTCAACATCCTCTGTCCTTTCCAATCCTTACCACCCCCTCCCCCCAGAGAGTGGATTGCTCCCTCTTTGGGAAATCTCTCATACTATATGTATATATATTATGGAAAGTGCTTAGTGAAGGACTCTTCAGGTTGCCTTGTCCTCTTGGCTTCTTTGTCACCCCCAAAAGATCACATGCTACTTGAGGGCATTTTCTGGGGAGTCCTGTTCATCTTATCCTGGACCCATATGGAGAAGCTGACAAATGAAAGATAACTGGGTGATGTGACAAGTGGGTGCCAGGGGGGCTCGTCTTCAGTGTCCCCACTGCTGGCTTCGGATCCGCTGTACTGAATCTGCTATGTCAGTTACCACTGTTCACATGCTTTCCAATTTCCAGACCATGTGGCTCTTGCCTTTGCCTCCTGCTCCGTGTCCGTACAAGTTCATGCCTTTACAGAGTCCCTTATGGTCATTTTATTGGGTTTTATGGGAAGGGTGCATTTTATGCTATCTGCCGTCTTCACCGGACGTCAGTAACAAATGAAAGGATAGTTCTCTGTTAGACTTTGAGCAAATTGCTTTCCTTCCTTGGGCGTCTGATTCTTCTTCTGTGAAATGAGGGAAGCAGGCTGCATGAGTCCTAGGATCCAGTCCAAGTCCAAGAGGGTGATGGTGCTGGTCACACGTGTCTGGTGGGCCATGAGCAGGAGTTTAGATTTTATGTGATAGCAGCTGTTCCCTGTGGTCCCTTATTACTACCAGCTCCCCTCTGATGTAAATTCTCTTTTTACCATCTGTGTCCTCTTCCCAAATTCCACCATTGGTGGAAGGTTCTTGTTCAACCCATGGTGACAGTATCCGACACTCATCCAGTTCTGCAGCTTACCCAGAGCTCTTGTCCTGACCTAAGGGAAGTCTTGAGCTAATCCAACGGGAGAGCTTGAATCTCACTTTACAATTGATAAATCCAAGGCTAGGAAAAAGGAAAGGACTCGCCTAGGGTCACGGGGCAAGTCAGTAACGAGCCAAGTGCGGATCCTGGTCTGACTGACTTTCAACTCTGATGTGTCTAGTGTCCTGCCCATGGTGGATGCTCAGCCAACATTTGTCTTCAGGAGGAGGCGATGGCACTTGGATTGGGTCATTCGGGAGCAGAACTGTGGCCATAAGGGCAAGAAATGTCAAATAAAAAACGAATTAAATGCTTTCAAGGCCCATCCATATTACATATAGTGCATATTAGTACTTTCATGCCTTTTTATGGGCGAGTCATATTCCACTGGATAGACAGACCACTTTTTGTTTGTCCATTCATCTGTTGATGGGCATTTGCATTTTTTCTACTTATTGGCTTTTGGGAACAATGCCGCCACAAGCATTCGTGTACAAGTGTACAATTGTGCACTATTGTGATGTTCAGTGAGAGAAACCAGACACAGAAGGTCGACTATTGTAAAATCCCATTTATATGAAATATCCAGAATAAGCAAATCCATAGAGACAGGAAGCAGACAAGTAGTTGCCAGGGTCTGATGGGAGGAAGGGACAGGGAGTGACTGTTTACTTTTAGGGGTGGTGAAGTTTGGCACTCCGTAGAGGTGATGTTTGTACCACACTGGGAATGAACCAAATGTCACTAGATCAGACACGTAAAAGTGGTTACTAGTTATGTGAGTTTCACCTCAATAAAACAATTTCTTACTAAAGGCCTCAAGCAAGCAACCTTCCTTCCCCACCGTAGGTTTCTCTCCTTCTGACTCCCTCCCCCCGCAGTCCCCCCCCCCAGCGCTTACCCCACTCAGCGAGTCCCTCCCCTCCTGCACTCTCTGAATTGATTTTTCTCACTCATCTTGGCAGGTTAGTGATCACCGTTCTCAGCAGAAACTCCTTCCATTTCATTACACCGGTGGGAAACATGGGCCGTGAGGGGGCGGGGCAGGGGTCCTGTTTCACTTCCCCTCTTTTCTCTTTTCTGTGTCAAGTGGGGATGGAGAGACTCTCCGCACTGCCCCCCCCACCCCCCAAGGAATGAGGTTAGTGGAGTTAAAGGAGATCCCTTGTTTGCTCTTTTCAGCCTCCATGGTCCTGTCCCAGGGCAGCTCTCCAGCCCCATCTCTTTCCCTGCCCTCAATCAGCACTGCATTTTGAGGGCTTCCTAAGACTTGCAGAGCCTATATCTGTGCATCACTCCATTTAAAATCACACCACTTCTGAGAGGTTGGGACTGTCACCTCCATTTTACAGGTGAAGAAGTGAGGCTGGGAGATGCGGAGCTACTTGTGAGGCACCTGGGAATGAGAAGCAGGTCTGCAGGTTCTGGCAAGGTTGTCCTCGTCTGTGTCAGATTTGATTAATTAAGGATGGCTCCATCCATCTTCCTGCCCCGGTGTGGTCCTGGCGGAAAGAGCTTGGCATTTGTGATGCCGTGGACTTGGGTTCCTGATCCTAGCTCTGTCACTTCCTGGTCATGCTGCTCTGGGCAAATTGCAGCATCTCCCTGGCTGTGCTTCTCTTTGAGCTGTCCAACTGAGAGATGGGATGGAATGGGCAGAGCATGAGCACCTAACACTGAGAGCTCTGTAATGCACCCCGGGATCCCCCCGTCACCAGCTGGGAGACCCAGGGGAGGCTGCATCACTTCTTTGGGGCCTTATTCCCCATCCTCAAAGCATGCTTTGGGATAACACCTATCTCTCTGGATTATGTTAAGGATCACGAGTTAGCTCCCAAGCAGTTTTTAGCACATGCCTGGCATGTGAGCAGGTGTTTAACAAATACCCTGGAATGTAATAATATCATTATCTTTCATTGACTCTAGGATGCTACCACTATCGTAAGATGTACCCTGAATTCACAGATGATAACATGTGAGAAAAATGTGTTTAGAATAAAAAAACACCCTCCTGTGTATGGTGACTGCTCTGTGAGAGGCACAGGGTTGGGTGTCTTTCGAGCATTCTCCTATTGGGTTCTGATATATTCCTAAAAGGTGGGGGTCTATCTCCCCATTAGATAAGTGGGAGAACTGAGGCTCAGAGCAGTGATGTCACTTTCTCTTTTATATAGCTTGCAAGAGATGAAGCTGGGATCAACTCAGGTCTGTCTGCTACCAAAGCCAAATTGCACATGATAACAACAAATATGATAGGATATGATCATATTTTGCAAATTACATAGTTACAGCCCTATGTGGGGTGAAAGACAAAATAATAATAAAAAATAATATGTCTACTAAGCATTCTATGTGGATTATATGTGGATGATTTAATTTAATCAAATTAAACTCTCTATTATAATCCTTATTTTATACACGAGCAAACTGAGGCTCTGAGTGGTAAACCAACTTACCTTAGGTCACACAGCCAGGAAATGGAGACCCTTCTGAACTCCAGAGTGGATTTCTTAACTCTCAACCTGATATCCAGTGCAAGGAGATTAGCTGGAAGGACCTTTTCAACCCGCCTCCCAACTGTCCCCTGCCCCACCTGGGCTCTAAGCTGCGAGTCCACTGGGCTCCCACCCATGTCTCTGTGACTATCCTGTCTTCAGCCACTCTCCTTGCCTGTTGGGACTGGGGCTACAGCAGTGGGCACGGGGAAAGAGTGTGCAGTATGCAGATCGCTCCATTAAAATTTTATGTGGATTCAAAAATTCAGTGTTGACTCCAGTGACGCAAATAGGTATGAAAATTCTGAGGAAGGCACACTCATTGTTACCGAAATCAAATGGTTGAACGGCCACTAATGAGGCAGACAAGGAGCCTTGCTCACCCTCTGAGGATTGGGGGAGACAAGAGGAGCGATCGCGCTACATTATTCATACCCTCTTGTTTGAGCTTCAAATCTCAAGGAGGCTCTGGAAGAGGAAGGGAGAGAGGGCAGAGGCGGCGGAGGGGGCGGCGGGAAGAAGGCCCCCCTCTGCCAGCTGCAGAAGGCCGGTGACTAATTGACAACTACTCACAAAGCCCCCTCCCCAGGGCACCCCTCTTCCAGCTCATTTTCAGCTCCGGCCCATAAGCACCTGCCACGGTGCCCAGATTTCCCCTGTGTGCCTGTGTAGGAGTCTGAGACACTGAAGCCCAGCAGGGAACTGGCTTTGGGGCTTGGCTCTGTGACCTTGGGCTGGTGACTAAACTTCTCTGAGCTTCAGTTTCTTCTCTAGCAACGTGAGGAGGACTGCCAATGGCTCTTCTTACCTACTTTGAGGGGAGGTGGCCTCTCTGAGGTTCAAATGCACCAATGTAGTGCTTCTTAAATGTGACGCTTATAGGAATCACCCAGGGGTCTTGTTGGGATTGGAGTCCTGATCCAGCAAGTCAGAGGCAGGGCCTGAGATTCTGCATTTCCAGCCAGCTCTCAGGCAAGGCAGACGCTGCTGTTTTGCAGACCATCCTTTGAGAAGCCAGGTGAGTCCATAAAAATAAGAAAGTGCTTATTTGTACAGTCAATCTGCTGGTCTAAAGTCTTTCCATGCATCAGCATCTCTGAGGAGTTTGTAAAAACACAATGTCCATCCACATCCCTTGGAAGCTGAATTTAATTGGATGGGTCCAGGCACTTAGAGTTTTACGTGCAACACCCCTTGGTTCTCAGATGTAGCTCAGATTGTTGCCATTCTTATTACTAATATGCCTCCAGTGTTTGGCTCCCTCATCTTTCCTGCCCATTTTGAAGACCCCCTCTCTCCCAATTCCCCTTCAACATCCAAAGCCACCATGCATAGATGCTTATGGCGGTGCATTTCTTCCTTTTCGCTGAGCAAAAGCATTGGCAAGATTGAGCCTGAAGAACCAATCACTCTCTCTGAGAGGGATGAGATGTACCTCATGGGACTGACCCCCTCCAGGTTAGAAGGATGCGCTTGGGGTTCAGTCTCTGGAGGGGTGGAGCAAGTTCGAATGGTGGGTCACCTGGGCAGTTGCCCCTTCTGTTCTTTCTGAGACTGCTGCCCCATCAACTGATGACACATGTTCTAAAAGTAGAAATGAGACTCCAGAGGAACCATGGAGGTAAAGCCAGCTCACGAGGGAAGGGATAGATCTCTGCCAGTGAAACCTGTGTAGAATGTGCAATCCTTCCATTGACCACACACCCGGCATAACTAATAAACAGGTTCCTGAGTACTCCCTGCATTTTGTAATTATTACTCGGCTATAAAAATCCCTTCTCCCTCCTGCCAACGTTATCTTAGTAAACGTTATGAGCGCTCACGAGGTTAATGCAGGGCTGTAAATCCGCGGTGGGTCGAACAAGTGAGACTTGAAGAACTGTTCATAAATCTACAGGAATCGCTCTGGTTTGTTTATTTAATAAAATATCATTTCCTAGAGATGCACAGGGCATTGTGGGGTTCACATCTTGGAGGGTGTGTGGGGAGGGGCTGAGGTGAAATCTGCAGAGGACAGCAGGTGCTTGCTCATGGGTGTGCACACAAGCAGTGCACATGGTTCTATGGAGTGTCAGGGCAGTAGTGAGGTCTGTCATTGCACCAGCCATTCTGGAGTTCTGTCCTGTTCCACTTAAGGCAGCCTGTTCTCTCAGAATTATTTAATGGGCCTCGTCAATATTTGAAACGATGCTTCAAAGTCCAGGACATGTGTAATGCTGTTTGCACAACATGAACACCTCCCCGAGACAATCTTCTGGGATTTGTTAGGGGCGCTTTGCCCATGCTGGGCTGTTAAATCAACAAGAAGTCATCTGTCCCCACATGGTGTGGAATAAAATGTTAAAAGCATGGGCATTGGAATAAACAGACATGGGTTCGAAAAGCAGATTTGCCCATTACCAGGACAATGGTCTTGGTGTTCATAGCTCTGGCCTCAGTTTCCTTCTCTGTACTCTGGGGATCATCGTCTGTGCTTTAGAGTACAGATCTGAAATGCGGAGAGACAGAATGGGCACCAAGATGGCTATCCTCTTTCCCTCAACTATGAGGCAACAGCATTGCAGTAACTGAGGAGCCTTTGTTAATTAATTTTGGCCGAAGGTCATCTACAGGGCCTTTGATCTTTTCTTTTTAACGGACTGGTCCCTAACCTGGAAATACAAGACAGAAGGATGGGTTGAATGGGAATGGCAGAGAAGCTTCAGACCCCAGAATGGCATTCCTGCCTGCTGGGAATTAGCATCCCTGAGCCTCTGTGCTGGTCATTAAGTCACTCACTGAAGGAAACAGACAGCATGGACCATTGGTGAGGATTGTAGAGTCTGGGGACCTGGGTCGAGTCCAACTCTAATGCTTAACCAGATGAATGGCCTCTCTGGTCAGGTAATTTAGCCCCTGGATTCCTGTGAAATGATTTTAACATCTGTCCCTTAGGGTTCTGAGCATGATGTGAACTACTTTGGGTAAAGTGTTTGTATAGGCTTGGCATGTTGTACAAGCTCAATAAATAATGGATTGATGCAGAGTGGAAACAAGAGAGAAGCAGAAATGAAGGTGACCAACCTATCTCACACAATCTTAAGTCTTAAATCAGTCTCAGTCTTACAACAGAAAAGTCCCATATCCTGGGGATTCCCTTTGTCTGGGAAAAACTGGGTGGTTGGTTGCCCTAGCAGGAATGGATAAGTCAATGCTTGAAGCACTCTTAACTCTGGGTTTAATTTGGCCACAGCTATTGATGATTTAATAACAGCTGGCTGATTATGGAGGCTTCATCTTAAAGAGTCTAATTCCCTAAGGCTAATTGCTGAGCGTTTGATTAACCCAGTGGCTCTCATTAGAATCACCTGAAGAGCTTTCCAAACATACCACTGACTGGGCCTCACCCCAGACCAGGGTTTCTCCAGCTCACTACTATTGATGTATTGGGCTGGATTATTCTTTGTAATGGGGGCTGGGGGCTGCTGTATGCAGTGTGGGATATTGAGCAGCATCCCTAGCCTCCACTCTGAAGATGCCAGTTGCGATGTGTTAGCCTTGTGACCAACAAAAATGGCTCCTGGGTGACCATATCACCCCCAGTTGAGTGCTGCCCCAGACCAATTCAAGAATCTAGGGGTGTGGGAACTGAACTTTGGTATTTTGTATGAAGTTCCCCTATCCCAAGCTGACCATAGCTTTCACCCACATGTGGGTGAATGCTGATTTGCAAAGTGAACTTTGGAAGGGACTGGAGGTCACTTGGGGTTCAGCTCAAAGTGTCCATGGAAAGAGGAAGTAGGCAAAGACCTTACGTGGCAGGAGATGTAATGAATTCCAACCCCCAAGTATGTCCTCTCCCACCTGCTACATAGCTGAAATCTCACCATTATATATAGATTCTTCTAGGAAGTTAAATGTGTTCATTTGAGTTCTCTTTATGATACTTCTGGAATGCAGCACAGGACACTGTTTATTAGTCACTCATGACTTCTTCAGAGTGGAAGCTGTGCTGGTTTGCAAAACATTTTGACACATGGAAGCACTTGATTCTTACAACTCTCTGGGGGTAGTGTAGATCTGTTTGTACACATTACAGAAAATGACCTTCAGAGAAGTCAGGCAATTTTCTCAAAGTCACACAGCTGGTAGATAGCATAGCAGAAAGTAAAACTCAGGACAAGTTACTGACTCCTACTGACTAGCCCACCCTGTCTTTGGTTCCATCCATCCCGCGAGTGGCCAGGCACTGGTTGAAAACTGTGGCACCTGTGTTCCAACTTGGCTAAGAAGGAAACATTCACTGGGTGCTTCCTATAGGATAAGCGTTGTACTCGTATTATGTCCTTGAATCATCCCAATGTCCCCATGCAGGAATTGCTGTAATTCTCTCTTTTGGGGAGAAGAACACTGAGGCCTGGAGAGAGAAAGCAACTTACCCAAAGCTGTGCATCTGGTAGTAAGTTAAGGGGAGTGAGGATTCCAAACCAGGCTGTGGTGGCAGCATTCTATGGAGACTCTTGGCTGTAGAGAATATATGAAAAATTAGATATTTATTCAAGTTTACCAGCTTGAAATGACAGGCACTCCATTTTTTGTAACATTCTCAGAATTACTCAGCTCTGAGTAGAAGTGGCCACCAATCAGATGTGCCTCCCTGGCATTCTGATGAAACATTAGAGTAAGCACATATTTCCTCCTCCTCCCCGAGGAGAAGAAACCAAGAAGAACGAAGACGCAGGAGGAGGCGAGGGAGGGAGCGAGTAGGAGGGGCGGAGGAGGCTAGTAGGAGGCGGAGGAGCGGGGAGGAGGGGCGGGGGAGGGGGGAGAGGCTGAGGCGGGGCGGACGTCGGCGGAGGCGGAGGAGGGGCGGCGAGGGTGGCGGGGCTCAAGGCGGTATGAGAGGCGAATGCGGAGGGAGGGGATGAGGCAGGAGGAGGAGTAGGATGAGGAGTAAGGCGGCGTCTGCAGAAGAAGGTCTGGCTCCGTGGGCGGCGGCGGTGGCTTCTGAGTCGAGAGGAGTCGGCTTGATTCTCCTTCTTTGCTTCTTTCTTCTTCTCCTCCTCCTCTTCCTCCTTCTTCTTCTCCTTCTCTTCTTCTTCTTCTTTCTTCTTCTTCTTCTTCTTCTTCTTCTTCTTCTTCTTCTTCTTCTTCTTCTTCTTCCTCTTCTTCGAAATGGGATAGGACAGAGGAAAAACAGAAAATGAGGGTGAGTGAGTGTATGTGTGTGTGGTGTGGGGGAGAAGCACAAGGTCTTCATATTGATTCATGAAAGCAGCCATTTTCACTTTGCTTAAAAAAATAAAAAGAGTTTGTCTTTACCTGGAAGGGCTCAGCCCAGCTCTGCTGTGATTGGCTCTCCCTGACAGGAAGCCACAACAGGTCTTGGAGCTGAGACGGGAAGTGACTCTAGTGAGGTCAGCCAGGCTCAAGTTTCTCAACATCAAGGTGAAGGGTAGTGACAGTGTAATTGTGGAAAACGATTACAAGGATCATAATAGTACAAATTGAGAGTGAGTTTTCTGACTGCCAGGAGAGGAAACATTTTAGGATTGGTTTCCTGAGAGAAATCCATCATTTTGATTTTTAACTGTGGCGGCTAACACAACGCTCACTCTAATTTTAGAAACGTTCTGAGACAGGAATAGGTTGTCAGGCAGTAGGTAACTTACATTTTCTGAGTCTAAGAGTGGTTAGTGGCTAAAAAAAGTTGCATTCAGGAAAGTTCTGCGTCTTTAGAACCACACCAGAATTTTTTTTTTTTTTTTTTTTTTTTTTTTTTAGAAATTTCTAACCCAAGTGGAATTGTGTATTGGTCGAAAAATTTATGTTCATTACCACCAGCCTCAGAAGTGAGAGAAGAGGGGTGCAGCTGGGTGGGTCAGTGGTTGAGTGTCTGCCTTCAGCACAGGTAGTGATCCTGGAGTCCCAGGATCGAGTCCCACATAGGGCTTCCTGCATGAAGCCTGCTTCTCCCTCTGCCTGTGTCTCTGCCTCTCTCTGTGTCTCTCATGAATAAATATATAAAATCTTAAAAAAAAAAGAAGTGAGAGAGAAGGGAAAGTTGGGGTTAAGAGGAGCCACATCTCACTTGCCTCACAGTGGAGGCTTGGAGGTTAAGATAGGGTCCATTAGTAGGAGTCAGTGTGCTGGTCTTGGAGGAAGGAACAGCTGCTCTATTGTGAGACTGGAAGAAGGATCCTAAAATAAGGATCAAGCAGATTGGGTTCAATTTCTGGCCCTGCCTCTTACTAATGGACAGATGATTTTGCATCTGTTCTTACCCTCATCGGGGTCTCATTTTTCCTATCTTGTCATAGGTGTGGCAGGAAAATGACCCATAAACATCCACTAGTGGCGCCCCTTCTTGGGCATTCAGTGTGTGTGTGTGTGTGTGTGTGTGTGTGTGTGTAGCACTTTTGAAGCTCACCCAAGGTTCTTGGAGTGGTTTTCTGTAAGTATGGTACTTCACATGATTACCTTGGGAAGAGACTTTCTCAAACCTCAGAACAGATGTTTATTACCTTGATGCACTTGCTTTTCTCTCCAGGGACTATGGCCTAGATTCCTGAGCAGGGGGCTAGGGTCAAGAGAGCATTCAGCAGCCACAGACCAAGTCAACTGATCTCTGCTATGTCCAATCCATGTTTGGGGATGCATCAGGTCCTCCTTGAATTCACAAACCAAATCAACAGCTAAACATGTAAATATTGGTTTCATGAGCCAAATTGATTCCTCAGGGCTTCCTGGTGCAGTGGAAAGACATGGGTTTTGCAGCCAAACAGAGATGGGTTTAAATGGTGGCTGGGCCACTTGCTTGTGAGCAAATTGCTTAAGCTCTGTGAGCCTTAGTTTTACCCACCTGACAAATGGGGATTATAATAGACAATATTAGATAACAATAGAGCCAACCTCATAAGCTTATTATGAGAATCAGTGTGTTAATACATGTAAAACAGTATAATTGGTAAGGCTTGCAGGAGGCATGAGGAAGAATGGGAAGTATTTTTTTTAAAGATTTTATTTATTTATTTGAGAAAGAGAGAGCAGTGGGCACAAGCAGTGGTAGGGGCACAGGGAGAGGGAGAAGCAAACTCCTCACTGAGCCAGGAACCAGACATGGGGATGGAGTGACAGATCATGACTTGAGCTGAAGGCAGATACTTAACCGACTGAGCCATCCATGGGCCCCGGAAGTGTGGGAAGTATTAACCCTACTGAGAGAAGGGATGTGACAATCATAGAAAACTTCCCATAGGAGGTTATAGCTAAGGTGCTTTAATGTGTATAATGGATGTAAAAAGCTTAGCAGAACACTTGATGATGAATTATGTGCTCAGAAAGAAAAAAAGGGGAAAAGAAGAAACAGGGTTTACTGAGGTTGGTGGGGAGTCCAGGATCCCTTCCCAGCCCCCTACTGAGTCTGATTCACCTCAGTCCTGAACCTTCTCCTATTCCTGTTTCTTCTTCCTGCCCCATCACTGCACGCAGGCTGGGTGCTGGCCCCTTGCCCTGAATCCTACTTCAGGGGCCCCCAGCAGGCACAGACTTGACAGGAAAGGGAGAGAAGCAAGCTGGAAAGAGGGGCTTGGAGAAGATTGATGTAGGCACTGTTGTCATGGCAACGACAGGATGGGCTCGAGGCCCCACTGCCCAGAGCAGCTCTTCTAGCTCTTTTTGGATTCCAGAGCCTTTGAGGGGAGGCCAGAGGCTTTAGTAGGGGCCCTAAAAACACAGGTGGGGCCTCAAGGTGACAGCCAGAAAGAGGGGAGGCCCTGGGACCCAGAATGCTCTTCTGGCAGCATCTGCTGAAATCAATAGGCTTTTAAAGAAGACCTGTTCAAACTCCTGAATTAAAAGATGGGGAAACTGAGCACTAAGGAAGAGAGTGATCAGGACACATATTTCTTGAGAGCTTACAATGTACCTGGTACTTTCAGCTAGCTTCTAATTACTTGTGTCTGTTTTCCACCAGACTACATGATCTGAGAGAACAGGGTGGCACCTAGGATAAAGGCTAGGTGTCAGATCTGGGTTCAAAGTCTTCCTCTGTCACTTACAAGGCAGGTGGCAGTGCATATTATCTACCCTTTCATAAGTCTCAGTTTCCTTATCTGCAAAATAGATAAGTTTATGGCATATAATATTATCTGCCTCATAGAGTGGTTGAGATTTTTGAATGGCATAATTGATATAAAATGCTTTGTGTGGTGCTCGGTAAAGCATAAATGCTCAATAAATGTCACATGTAATCATATTTCAAGGCTATTCAGAAGAAAGGAAATTCACATTTTACTGACTAGAAACCACCAATATTTGTGTAGCTGCAGGAGGAGTGGTATCTAGTTTACTTCTTGAACCATCTGGTTTTGTCTCTTTGTCTGACTTACATTTATATCTATATTTTTCTGCCTCTCAGAGAGCAGAGCCCTATAGGCTAATGGGAGCACGTAGGTCAGTAGTCAAGAGACATAGGTTAATAGTAATAATAGTTTTCATTTATTGGGAACTTAGATGTGCTAAACTCCTTGCTGAGCTTTTGACATGAATTCTTCCCAACAGTTCTTTAAGTTAGGTGCTCTTATTATCCTGTTTTATGACAGGAAACTGAGGCTCAGAGGGGTTACAAACATCATTCAAGGTCACACAGCTGGTAAGTGGCAGAGACGGGACCCCAGTCACCAGCAGTTTTTTTTTTTTTTTTTTTAACTGACCGTGACAGGGGAAAAGAGTACCGATGCTGCTGACCTTGGTCCTGAAACGTTAGTACCTGGTGGGGTGGAGCTGTTCCCTTAGAATGTGTGTTCTTCAGAGGCTCCAGCTCTTCCTTCCCTTGGTGAGGGAAAAGGCAGAGGTAAAAGGTACGGAAGGGAGAACAGGGAGACGGTGAGAGAGGATCAGGGTCTTCTGGAAGGTCAAAGCTCCTGACAGATTGCTAAGGAGAAATAAAAGTGACTTGATTTGATATATATTGAGGATAACTGTTGCTTCGGAAAGTGCTTTGGGGACATTCAATCCCCTTTCTCTTTGCCACACTAGTGGTCAGTCACCTGTTTTTCTCACAAATGGGGTCTCATTGTCCTTATCTCACAGATATGTTTTGGAGAGTCAAAGAGAGAATAGTGAAAAACCCAAGCCCGGTGCCCGGCCCATATGAGCAGTGGCACATTCCTTTTAGCCCTTCTCCTCATCTTACCACTAGCCTGTGCCCATATTTTCTCTGGCTCAGGTAGGATACTGGCCAACCAGTCCCTGCCTAGAATGTGGGTTCCCTGGGAAGAATTTCTGCCGCCCAGCCACCGAAGTTCATTTGTAATGCGGGCTTTCCCTGCCATAAAGCTCCAAGCTGCTTGGAAGAGTCAGGAACCACATTTCCTTGCATTAAAAAGTGCCTCGAGTGAGGATCGTGTTGCAATGGTGGCATGTAAATGCCTCTTTCAAGAGGGGAAATTGCTTTGAAGTTACTAGTTCCCTGGCTTTGATAATAATCTGCTTAATGTCTTGTGTCAAACTAATTACAGCATAATTACCTTTTTTAATAACAGGTACTTTTAATTGGTGCAGGGTTAAACAATTCTGTTGTAAAAATCGGTTGTTTTACATTCATGGCTATAGTTTACAAAGAACTGGGACAACCTTGTAATATTAAACACTCCATAGAACTGGGATGGGGTGTGAATGAGGATGCCTCCATGCCTCCTCTCCATGACATTGGACCCCTCTTCTTGCCTCACCTGCTCACAGACAGAACTTTTTGTGCCAAACTCATGGAAGAGGATGCTCAGGGCTACATGTGTTTGCATACATAAGCTGGCTTCATTTAGATCTGTACATGAACAAAAGCATATGAAAGAAGTATTACTATCTCCATCAGATGGATGGGTAAAATGAGGCTTGGAGAAATTAAACAACCTACTTCAGGTCACAACGTCAAAGGACTGAATCAGACTTTGAACTCATGTCCCTTGCTTCTAAATCCTGAGTTTTAGAAAAGTGGTATAAAGTGGTTAAGAGCTTGGGGTTGGGTCTAGAATCCAAAATAGCTAAGCTTGATCCGAGCTCTATAACGTAATTGCTGTGTGACCTACAGTAATTTTATTCCCTCTCTGGGCATCAGTTTTCATCTGTAAAAGTGAGAGGTAATAGTGGTATCTCCCTCATGGGAATAATAAGATAATATAAACTAACATAGACTAAGTGTCTAACACAGTAGGTGCCTATATAGCGGCAATTCCTCTGGTCCCCTCTGAGCATTGCTCCAACTCTGCCTTTCTTCTCTCAGATTCTTTCATTACAGAACCCCGAGTACCCCATAGATGTATTTCCTCACGTCTTGGCTGAAAAAGTGCACACACTCATCTCATTACTGCAGCTTTTTGCATTTCATTAAAAAACCTGACAGGCCATTTCATAATAATTTATTAGCACAGAGTCAATTTTTATTAATTACAATCATTAATTTATCAGTGTTCCCGTCATCTGAAGTTTGGTCAGAAGTGAAAGGCGAGAAGTGCAGAGAGAAAAATGGGGGAAAGTGGAAGTTGTGGGGATCAGGATCCAGTTGGGTGGGGTAGGGGTGGAGGTGGAAGGGGCTTTCAGGCACAGTGGAATGGGGAGGCACCATCTTGAATGCAGAGTCTGGGAGAGGGGCATTGAAGATCAGGCATTTGACCATCAAATTACACTTCCTTCTCTAATGCAGGAACAAAGGGAGTATATGAGTGACATGTGGCAGTGCTTCACTGACCTTAGGAACAAAATCTAAGTTCCGGCTCTGTCCTCCAATGCAGCTTCTCCCCTGCTCCTGCTTCCTCACTCCACTTGGGTTTTCATTTTTCTGGTTGCTGTCTGCCTCTCCTTCCAGGTTGTAAGCTCCTTGAGAGAAATGACCTTGCCTGGGCCATCATTTGATCTCTAGAACTTAGCAGAGAACTCAACAAATATTTGCTTAATGGATTAACAAATAAATCATCTACTCAGCCCCGGCCTGTTTTATGGAGGCAGGAGCTATAGCCCAGAGAGGATATCTGAGCCACCCAAGGTCACACAGCTAACTGATAGCTGAATCAGACCTAGGAATCAAACCTGCTGGCCTTTTCATACCTTACAGATATCCCTTTTTGTGTTTTGACTTTTCTTTTAGTCCAGCCTTTGTGCTCGCTCTTTATTTTTTCTTTTTATCAGGAAAAGTGAAATGAAAAGCAAAAGTATGGATTGAGAACAAAGATGAAGCTATCCCCTCAGTGAGGGACAGAATTTCTTTCTGTATGGGTCCTAGCCTTGCTTCAGTGAGTCTTCTATCTGGCACCCACATCCTGGCTCAATGTGTGTCCTTTTCTGGACAAGGACCTCCTCAAATGGTTTTACTGCAGCATCACTGAGGGTGGTGGAGAAGCACTGAGGGGCTGGAGTCCACCTGGGAGCTGGGATACACACCTTTAGCGCATTTGGTTTGACCCAGCCTAGGGCAGGTGCTTTTACCTTACTGTGCCTGTTTTCCCATTTACAAATGGACCTAATAATAGTGCCCACCTTCATGAATTATTGTTAACACTGAGTGTCAGTGCACATAACCCAGCCTGGGGTGAAGGTTGGTGGTAGGGATGAAAAGCTTTCTTCAGGAAATGATACCAAGTCATGGTTCTGATAAATGAGTGGGAATTAGCCAGTGGCTCTGTTGAGGATGAGCTGGAGGTCATTCCAGAAAAAAATAATACCAGACACAGAGGATGATGAGGAACAGCATAATACGCTGGGAAACTCAAGCATCTTGATATGCCCTGAGTGTAAACTGCATTGCAGAGTATTGGGGAAGATGACAGGGACTGGATCATACTGGAGCCCTGCAGGCTTTGACAAAGCAAGTGGCTTTTGTATGAGGGTAGTGGGGAGGCATGGAAGGGTGTGAAGTAGGGGAGATGGCATGAGTCTAAATTATAGAATTCAAATATGAAAGAGGGATTTGAAGGTGAAGTGTAGACACACCAGTGAGGAATCTGCAACAGCCATCTCAAGTGAGAGATGATAGTGGGTTGGCCAGATTGGGAGAGGATTGGTGGTCATAGGGATGAAGAGGAGAAGTTAGGTTCAAGAATTGTTAAGAAGAAAAATACTTTGCTGGGGATCTTCTCTGTCTACATCCCATCCTCAAAGGTACAAACCTAAAGAATGTAGGTATTATATGAAGATGTTATAGGTCACCAACCTTCCTGAGCTGGGGAGATCCTCCCCTCTGATCTCTGCAGCCCTCAGTTATGGCATCATGAGATCATGGTGTGTCTTGGTCTCGTTCCCTTGGGGAAGAGTCTGTGCTAGCTATATTTTTTTTTCTTCAACACTCAGCTCGGGGCTTGGCCCAGGTTTGGCATGAGATGAATAACCCCTGGATGGAAGAATCAAGTAATATTGGTGCCACTGTCTATACTCTACTTACTGGAGCCCAGGACACAGAAAAGTTCTGATGTATATCATGTGTCACCCTTCAGAAACCTTGATGGTATCACTCTTTTGCCAAGTACGTAAAATTGAACGTTTTGGACTATACCGGTCTTTCTCTTCACGAGCGGCTAAAGAAACAAACAAACAAACAAACAAACCAAACAAAAAATCCCCAGGAAACCTAGGTCAGTTCATCCACAATTACCCTATTTGAGACTCAGCTCACTTGTCCAAAATTGAGGATCTCCAAACAAATCTTGCCAAGTGTCTGTTTTCTGAATCCCTTTTAAACCTGAGCATTTCTCTGGATTGAAGGGGAACTCCAAATGAGCAAGTTCACCTTCACAAATGACTGTGGTTCTTCACAACTGATCTGTGGGATCTACCAAGATTGCAGCAGGAATTATGAGGCCAAGCTATTCTTGGGAGGGAAAAGGTGGGAGAGGGAGTGATGCAAGATTAATAATTCAGTTATTTGGGACACTTTGTTCTGACCTGAGCACAGCCATCATGAGCCGGGCTGGGGACAGACGGCCACATGCACATTCAGACCCTATGGGGTTTGTCATGGTAAAATGTTGTCAGCCAGGAACAAAGTCACAAAGTGGCCTTCACAGTTTCTTTTGGGGGGCAGAAATGGTCCAAGAGCTCCATGAAACTCGAGATTTCTTAGGGTCCAGAGAAAGGCAGGAACTATGAGGAGTGGGGTTGACAAAGTCTAAACAATGGTATGTACTTGGAAGCTGTGAGCAGGAGCAGAGATTGTGGGTTTTGAGTTGGATTTGTGGGCTGGGTTCAAATTCTGACTCTGGATTTGAATCCTGGAACTTTGGGGGGAAGGGGTTTAACCTGACTTAGCATAGTTCCCAGCAGTTGAGAGGCTCTCAGCTGATAGCAAATGGGCATGAAACAATGCATTCAGTAAGCCCAAGGTCACACAGCAAGTTAAGAATGGTACTAGGGCAGCCCGGGTGGCTCAGTGGTTTAGCGCCGTCTTCGGCCCAGGGCATGATCCTGCAGACCCAGGATCGAGTCCCACATCAGCATGCATGGAGCCTGCTTCTCCCTCTGCCTGTGTCTCTGCCTTTCTCTCTCTCTCTGTCTCTCATGAATAAATAAATAAAAATCTTAAAAAAAAAAAAGAATGCTACTAACTTCTAGGTTTTCCCTGGAGCACATCCATAAATTGTAAGACTGTCCTGAGAGGCATTGATCTTGGTGGATCCTATTTGGGTGATAATGTTAGGGAAGGAGAAGTGAGAGAGAATAAAGAAGGAGGGCCCTCAAAATATTGATGTCAGGAGTCAGGACAGACACCTCCCTTTTTTCAGTAGATGGGGTGACAGTGTGCTTTGTGCTTCAGAACAACAGCTGATCATCGTTCTCTTGACTCTCCACTCATGGCTGGTGTCTTCTAGGGGCTGGGTGTATATGTGTTCCCCACCCTGGAGAAGTGTGTCTGGATCTGACCTGAGAGATATAAATCTGTTCAGCTCCAAATGGTGCTGAAAGTGAGGATTAAATTACCTATGTTAAATGACATATACTTTAGACACAAGTATACCCAGTTTACATGTCATCTCCGTATCACCTCCCTTAGCATAGTGCCTAGGAACCTAACAAATAGAAATCATGATTTTTGCTCAGGTGCACAGACTTGAGAAGCCCCTCTCTTTAAGGACTTTTGTTTGAAATTACTCCCTCCCCCTGATTCACCCTGATGCTTCTCCTCTTGTCCACATTGGCACTCATCCTGGTTTATATAAACCCCAACCTGGAGTCTGGCCATTCATGCATATTTGCTTCTTTGAAAAGTGCATGTGCTTTTGTAAATTACAGAAATGGTTTGGAGTTCTCTTTCTGGCTCTTATTCTCCTTGCTCAGCATCGTTTTTGAAGTCTTCCCATGCTGCTGCATATAGATCTGGTTCATTTCTTCTAATGGTTGCAGAATATTTCCTAGTTCCCCTGCCAGGTATGGCTCACCTGGTTCTCAAGTGAAGGAGTGCTGCACCTTTTCAGCATAACAAGAATGCAGTGAACATCCTTGGTCTATCTACTTGCATGGCCCTACATAAGAATTTTTCCAGGCTGTGTGACCAACAGTGGGTTTGCTGAGCTCTTGGATATCTGCATACTTGACACTACTGAGACTGACTAGACTATTCTCAGAGCATCATTCACACTCTCTCCAGCTGTGTATGAGAATTCCTCTTCTATAACATTTTTGCCAAGACACGAAGTTATCTTTTGCTTTGACTTTTGCCAGGCAATGGGGATAATGTGCTACTTCACGGCTATCTCAATTTTCATGTCACTCATCACTGATAATTTTGAATACATCTTTAGATACTTATTAGTAATTTTCTTCCCTTTTCTGTGAATTATTTATTAATATATTTTGTCCATTTCGCTGTTGGATTTCCTAAGTTTTTTTTTTTTCCTGATTTGTAGATTTCTGTGTTCCCTAGTTAGCTATTCTTTCCAAATATTTTGTTTCACTACATTAGCCTTGTGCTAAGCTTGTCTGTGGTGTACATGGGACAGGAATCTTTAATTTCAAAGTAATAAATTCCTTCCTTTATCAGCGTCCTAATCTCTAATAGTGGGATGTTTTCAAGAAATCCCACCCGTTCCCACTGAAGGTCACAAAACTACTTTCTTATGTTTTTTCTTTCCTTTCTAGTTTTTGCTTTTTATGATTAGGTATTTAAGCTATCTGAACTTTATTTTTGTATATGGTGTGAGGTAAGACTCCATCTTGATTTTCTCCAACAGAGTGATGTAATTTTTTCAATAACATTTAGTTGATAATTCATCATTTTCCCAATGTTTGTGATCCTACCTATCTATTTAGTCTGTCTCATTTATCTTTGTGCTCTCCATTTTGCTCTACCTGTCTTTTAAAAATATAAAAACATATTACACAAAATACAGTATATATAAAATATATTAACATATAATATATTAATTTGCTTACAATCAACAACAACAAAAGCTGAGTATCTCAACAGGGTTACAGGAAATCAAGCCTGCAAAAAGACCTTAGAAATTACTTCATCTGATCACGTTGTATCACACAGGGGGCAATTAGGCTCCTTATGGATGGAAGGAAGCTCCACGTTCAAGGACATAGTCAGAAATAGAATTCCTATCCCCTGACCACCCACCCCCACTGCATATTTGTTCCGTTTCATGACACCTGAGGGTGTTTGGATGTGAGTGCCTTTTAGGGGCAAACACATTCCAAGTCTTAATGTTAGATTGAATACCAAATACCTTAACATTTGAAAAAATGACATTTATTATACCGAGTTGTAAACAGAGAAAAAATTACAATAGAACCCAGTGTAGATCTTACATAAACGGCACCCATTCGGTGTAATGACTCTGAGAATGTCAGTGCTAACAAGCACATAATTGGCACTGGGGAGATAATTTTTGCCACCTTATGCAGAGGGGAAACTGTTCTGCATAATGATTTTACCTAGGAATATTCTTTATTTAACAGACCCATTTGCATACCCTCCCAACTTTCTCGAGTTAACACAAAATGCTCTGGAGACATTGCCAGGTCTCTTCCAGAAGATGTCTGCTTCCCGCCCCCCCCCCCCCATTTCCTTCCTTTCTCTGTCTCTCTTCCTCCTGCCCTCCGTCCCTCCCCTCCCTTTCTTTCTTTCTTTCTTTCTTTCTTTCTTTCTTTCTTTCTTTCTTTCTTTCTTTCTTTCTTTTCTTTTAGTTTTTCCTACCTTCCTCCAACTTTATTAAAGTATCATTGACATATAACATTGTATAAGTTGTGCTTCCTGAAATGAACTTCCATTTCTCAAGCATGTGCTGTGTGCCAGGGACTGTGCTCCCTGCCTCATGTACATTATGTACATTTATAGACGAATATCACAAGGTTGGACATTTCTTAAGGACTGAGTTCTTTCCTGTTTTATCCATCACCATATTTCCAGGATTTAGCACAGGGCTCCAGACGCAGGAGGTGTTCAATGTTATTGAATGAATATGTGAATTAATGTCATGTCTATCTTATGAGGGAGGGGTTTTGTCACTGTAAATTGGAATCACTTGTCTAAGGTCAGAATGCCAGTAAATAGCCAACTGGGATTTGAACACAGGTCAGCTTGACTCTGGGTAATACTTATTTTACAAACATAGTCTACCTTCCTTTGATGGAGCAGAGCGTCTAGTCTCACATTATCCAATAGGCTAGCCACGAGCCATATGTGGCTCTTTACATTTAAACTCATTAGAATTAAAGAAAAGTTAAAACTCACTTCCTCAGTCTTAAGAGCCACATGTAGGCTACTGGTTTGGGCAGGAAAGCACTAACACATTTTCATGACTGCAGGAAATTCTATCGGACATTAGTGCATTTATATCTACTCTTCCAGTGTCTTCCAGTTTATGTCAGGCTGTATCTTAGATCTCTGTATACATACTGTCAGTACGTACTAGTACTTGAGCTCTGGATCACACAGACATGGATTCAAATCCTAATTCAGGATTTGACTTTAGGGGCGAGTCTTAACCTCTCAGAATCTGGTTTTTCTGTTCTGTAAAGCGAAGATAATAATAGGATTTAATTTATAAGGGTGTGTGAAGATTAAAGGTGGAGATACACAGAGAACATTTAGTACAGTGTCTGGCTGTGAAGATGAAAGATAATGATCCCCGTTCTACAGTAAGAAAGCTGGCTTTCAGAGAAGTGATGCCCATGGAGAAGGTTGCTGTGCCTTCACTTGGAGGTAGTGCAGAGATTGCAGGAAGTGGCTAAAGGGTTAAGAGATGTGCTTGTGGTGGTGTAGCCTTCTTAACTACCCAAAGAAGTCAATGTTCCATGCAGAAATTTAAAGAAAATATTTTATTTTAAAAAAGAAAATCTTAAAGGTAACTTTTATTTTACATAAGGGAAAACTAGGCCTGGTGGAGGGAAATGAGTGGCTTAGGATCAACTACTTGCTTAATCTAAGAACTGGGGTAAAATCTCAGATATTTTAAATTCCAGTTTAAAGCCCCATTTTTCTGCATTTCAGTGATGCCCAACAAAGGACTAGATTTGGGAAACTTTGCTTATTAATCAGGGTTTTAAGTGCCATGAATTCAAATGAAACTGCCTTCATCTAGAAAAGGAATGTATTGGTTTATGTATGTGGTAAGCACTTCAGGTACGGCTGGCTCTAGGTACTCAAGCAATATCAGAAATATCTGTCTTTTTGTCTCTTGGGTCTGCTTTTCTCTGAGTTGGTTCCATTCTTGGGGAAGGAATTTCTCTCTGTGGATGGCCACAGCAGCTGTAACTCCATTTGAATTATTTGCTCCCCCCTCCCAAAGAGTCTTTTTCCTGAGAGATATAGCAAAAGTCATAGGACTGGTTCTCATTGAATGGCTTGAGTCAGGTACCTACTCTTAACCAATCACTGTGAACTGACTCTCATTGGATGGCTTAGGTTATGTGCCCATTCTTAAACTGATCACTGTGACCTGGAGGAATAAGACTCACCTCTGGAGCCAGAGAGGGAAATCAGTGCAACCAGAGTCCAAGGGACTGAAAATGGAGGAAGGCTGGGTTCTTAAAGGAATATAAGATCCTTGTTCCCAGAAGACAGAGGAATGGATGTTGAGTGGTGAAGAATAACGGTGTTTTCTGCACATTGTCCAGGTCACTGTTTACAATTGTGCTGTCTGCACAATTACCCAGCAGTATCTGATTTGCCACTATTATGAACTTTATCAACCACAAGAATTTAAAGACTATTAAAAGGAGACCTTTGGTTCCTTGCACCCATGACTATTAGTAAGGATCCTGGGTAGTTGGACAGTCTTGAGGCTAGAGAGGTGTGGATGTGGGGAGGGACTCCATCAAAAGTGTCACTGAGGGTTGCTTGGATGGCTCAGTTGGTTGAGCATCTGACTCTTGGTTTTGGCTCTGGTCATGATCTCAGGGTCATGGAATTGAACCCCACATGGGGCTCTGCACTCAGTGGTGAGTCTGTTGGAGAGTTTCTCTCCCTCTCCCTCTGCCTCTCTCTCTCTCTCAAAATAAATTATAATTCTTAAAAAAAAAAAGTGTCACTGACACCAGTAGCAAGGAAGACATCTCAGCTGCACTCAGGGCTCACTGGGCTTGTAAATCAAACTCTAGGCTTCTCACCAGTTAGCTCAGCAGGAATCAGGAGCTCCTTCTGGGAGATGAGGACCACTGGGAAGGCTCCATAGTGTTGGTGATGTGATCTGGGCTTTGAAGTATAAGTGGGATTGGTGTGGGCCAGCTGGTGAGAAGAATGTTAACCATGTGATATAGTGGACAGTCCTGCAATGTACAAAGCAGGAAAATCAGAGATTCTGGGTATTTTCTTCTCCATACCCCCTCTACTCCCTTTCTTCCATTTTTTCCTCTAGGACTGGGACTAACCCTTTTGGAACCTCTGTGCAAAGTAGTAAAAAGTCCCTTTTCAGGGTAGAGCCTACTCTTGACCAAGATATATAGCCTCAAAATGCAGTATGCATTGAATTGCCACCTCTACTTGGCCTATTGGCTGGGCAGCCTTGAATAAGCAAGGACTTGAACAATTGTCCTCAATAGTGCCCTTCCTTCTGTCTCCCCTTTCCTTCCCTCTTCCTCTACATCTCCCACTCTTATTATGCAGCTCCTGCAAATCATATCTGGCCTTTTTCATCTTTGGCTGTCCAGCTGCCTCTCCCCTGCATTATTGTGGACCATATCAGCTGTCAACTGCCATGACAAGGAAACTTTGACCTTCTTTTCCTTCTTCTCAGAGCCCCCACCTCTGAGGCTACCTGAGCCCCCCTCCCCACACCCCACTCCTGGCCAAATCCACCTCCAATTCCTCCCTGGCTGAAGGGCTTTAACTCACAGGCCCAGACCCCTCCTCTGACAGGCTTGATTTGGCTCCCTGCACATCTGGGCCTCCCATCTGGCCCCCGCACAGGCAATGTGCGGGTTGCTTTATGGATATAATAAATATTACTTCCTTAATATGATTTCGCTTAGGTTCCCAGTGACTCACTCAAGCAAATCTTCCATTTAACACATGACTTTCTCTTCAGAGGGAGCAGAGAAAATATTGTTATTGGAAGAGGCACAGCCGCGAGGGGTTGGGGAGGAGCGTGTCCACCTAACCTCAAAGTTTGCTGCTGCCCACAGACCTGGCTCTGGTAAGACCTTAGCATCCCAGGAGCTGGGTTGACCTGTGAAGATTTCAAGAAATGTTCCAGCCATGCCCAGTAGGGATAGCCACAAAAGTACTTCAGCTATCACATGCTGCCTGGTGCCACCTTGGAAGCTACCTCCACTGCTTGGTGTGTGGATTGAGGCCAAGTTTGCTGTGTCATTGGTCTGGATGGGGGAGAGGACCAAGCTCATCACCCACAATCAGTTTGTCAGAGGCTTGTAGATAGCCCTTACTTTCAACAGAAATGTAAAAAAATTACAATTTAAATGTAGATTTCTCTTATCTGGTGCTGAAAGTGTGAATGAATGGGATAGTCAAGCTATAAAAAAACAAAAACAAAAACATGGCATGTGGTCTGTTAGCGACACCTACTGGTTGAGTGGGATAGAACAACCCAGCTCTACCTACCAGAACTACCTTGGTGAGGCAGCAGAAATCAACACTTACTGTTTGCCTATGTCACACGTTTACCAGATCCTCACAGTTGTTTTTAAAAGTCAAGTTTACTGAGGCTCAACTTACCTCCAGCAAATGTACCCGTTTAAAAGTGTTCAGTTTGCTGAGCATGACAAATGTATACAGTAGGATAACCACCAACATTATCAAGATACAGAATTTTTTCATCTCCCCTTAAAAGTCCCTCATACCATGTTGCAGAGATCCCCTACTCCCAGCCTCAGCTTCTAGCAAGAACTGAACTAGGAGATTTCCAACTTCTAGTTTTCCCTTTACCAGAATGTCACAGAATAGAATCACACAGTATGTTGCCTTTTGTAACTGGGTTTTTTTCATTTTGCTGATGCTTCTGTGCTTCTTCTACACTGTTGAAATGTATCAATGGGTCTTTTTTTTTTTTTTTTTTACTGCAGGGTAGTTTTCCATTGCATGGATACAACCCAGTTTGTGTATCCATTCTCCTGTTGACGTCACAATTTTCTTTTGAAAAGAGGAGAAAAGAGAAAAAGGAGAAAGACATTGAAGGACAAAGAAGTGAGGAGTATGAAGGAAACCCAGTATTAAAGAAGGAGCATCACAGATCTGATCCATTATAACCTCTGGGAGAGGTTACAATGTTCACATTCCTATTCCTCTTAGTCCTCTGAATGACTGCATTGGACCAAGAACATGTGGCTCCCACAAAGCTTCATTTCTTCCTTCTCTTTTCTCAGTAGATGCTTGATAACTAAGTAAGGAAGGACCACCAGGACTGGGAAGGATTTGTCTTCAGTTGCCTAAGGGCTGTGTTGGAGGGAGTGAACTAGCTATCACTTCAGCAAAAATATATGAATGCTTTGCTGAAGGGTACCTGGTTGCAAGATGCCCACCTTGGAGTAGGAGGTCAAGTTACATAGACTCTCATGTCCTTTCTTTCTTGGATTTCTTATTAAAGAGTACTCAGGAGGAGAAAAATCTGACAGAAAAATTCTGTTCTGCTATGTAACATCGTTATTTTTGTCTCATTGTCCTCAGTTTTCCAATCTGCACCAGGGACATATTTGCCCTCCCTCATCTGAGGTGATATGCAAAGGCACCAGCATGGCACAGAGTGTACTGCCAATTCCCATCCCCTGTTGTCCCCACTCAGCTGTATAAGGAAAAATTCTTTCCACCTCAGTTTCTCTGCATGAGTGACTCTTTCCTCCATGGTGCAGGAGACATGCCCTCAGTCTTCTAGGAGCTTGGAGGTTGTTGAGAATCCATTCAAAGACCCTGCATTTCTCCCACATGAACCTCCACCCAGAAGATGAGCTACAGATCAATGTTGTGTGCATTAGTTCTTCCAAGGCTTTCATATTGGCCAGGGCCATATTTCAGGACCAGAGAATGGCTCTATTCCTGTCTCATCATGACCACTTGGGATTCTCAGTGTGGAGCATGCCCCACCTAATCCCTCTCTTGAGGACCCACACTCCTCCCCAAATCCCCTGTTGAACTGGCTGTCAGGTTCCATCCGTCTTGCCAACAGAAAGTTCTGTTGGTTCAAGACCAGCTGAGCAGAGAAGCTGCATTCTGTCTCCCCTGTATTCCACTTTCCTCCTACGCCTTGCAGGAGGCTGGAGCTGCCCTTGTTTTTGGCCACTGTGCCCCCTCTAGACTGTTGTACCATGAGGACATACAGAAGGCAAACCAAAGCTGAGAGACCTATAGATTGCCCAGGGTAGCACGGCAGATGGATAACAAATTCCTTGCTGGTGATGTTGTCCTCTGTGCAGGCACATTCACCACACAAACTGCTGAGTCTTATAGAAGACCTAGGAGAGAGACTCTACAATTATTGCATTTTTTTGAGATGAAGACACTGATGTCCAGAAAGGTTAAGTCACTTGCCCAAGGTCACACAGCTCATACACACCTCATAGTTGAGGGTGATTCCTGGTTACCTGGCCCAGAGTGTGTGCTCTCAGCATTCATACTACACTACCTTTGAAGGATCAATCCAATGTAAGATGCTGTGCTAAGCATTGCAACAAAGACTGAGATGGGTAGCTTGCCCTCAGGAAACAACCATAAAGCTAGGTTGAGGGTAGAAAGGCAGGAAAGGCATAGTCATAAACAAGCTTTGGGGGAATGATTTCTAGAAGGAATACAACAACATCATTCGATTTGAAATTTGGCTTCTGACCTCCATGTTCTAAGGCCACTGCACTTTCCTTTTTTCCCTCCAATCCTTTTTGTGTCTTTGTTGATCAGTTTCCCACTGCCTAGCCTGAGCAGGGGTTTAATAATGGTTGTATTAATAAATCAAGGGAAGAATGACAGTACTGAAAAAAATGAAAGGAAGGTTCAGAGGAAGAGAAGAGGGAGGAAGCTGGTTCCAGTCTCAGAAATCTGGAAAGAGATGACTCTGTCCTTTGCCAGAAGTCCTTAGAGGTGTGATGGTGGGCTGGGCTCTAGCTGGGTGTGGATCTAGAAGGAGGGCAGAAGACTGATCATGGCCTGCCATGTAGATGACTCTACAGCTGCTTGAACTTCAGCTTCTTCATTTGTCAAACTGAGACCTTCACCCCAGACCCTGGCATCCCGGGCTCGCTGTGAGGATCTGATGAGGGAATAGACAGCCTTGTAAAACAGACCCCACACACCATGGGGGGTATGGAATCCAAAGGCTCCAGTTCATGTCCTGAAGATGTTTTGAGGGTTCTGGCTCTCCATTTGCCCACCTGGACATTGCTGACTCCACAAACAGCTGATGGCAAGTCAGTGACCACAGAACTTTCTCGCTAGGCCAATGTCCCTATAACATAGAATCTGGTGAGGTGAGAGGAAGATGTTCTGTCTCAGACTGTCCCCGGACTCCATGTGCAGCCTCATGTAAACCATTCCCTTGCAGAAACCCTCCCTGAATCCACACTGTGCCCAGAAAGAAATCCAAAGCCCTTGCCTGGCCTCAGCCAGCCCCTTGACTTCATCTGTTCCCCCATCACTCCAGTCATGAAGCTCTCTGTCCATTTCCCTTCTGCTCCTCTCTTGTCAGCTTTGTTCCCATGTCATGCCTCTGCACTTGCATGTCCCCCTCTTGGAATGCCTTTCCCCATGTCTTCAAGAGCTCCCTCCTACGCTTCCTCCAGGACCTGGTCCAGTGTTCCCAGGTCACGGTCTTTGACCGCTCCACTAAAGAGGCACATTTCCTGATCTTAAGTTTTCTGGCTTGTTGGTTTACTTGTTTACCTCTATTTTGGCAGAAAGTCTAGAACCACACCCACCCCCTTTCACAGCTGTGCCCCCAAGGCCTTAGAAGAGTTGTCACTTGACTAGCTATGTGGAGTGCTAATGAATTAACATGGTTTCCCCTCTTCTTGGCCTCAGGATCCCCCTCTGCAAAATCGGGCAGGGAGACTCTGCACCTTGAAAGGGGTCCCCCCCCAACGTTCTCTCCCCAGTCACCTTGTGAGGAGGGGGTGTGGTAAGCAGTGATGGGCCTTGGGTGGCCCAGAGCCTCCTGACGAATGAGGCTGAATCGGGCGACGTGGCCCGTTATTGATCTGAGCAGGTTGTCAGTGAGGGGGAAGTTGTAATTGTTGCTGTAGTTTCATTGTACCACCAGCCCCGAAGGGAAATTAAACTTTGCAGCTAATGGGGCTATATGATCCTTCAACCTTTGATGTATTGAATCCAGCGTGGTCCCTGGAATACTGAGTGGCTGCTCAGAGCATCATTTTTAAGCAGAAAGCTGCCTCAAAGCTGACATTCTTTTTCAGCCTGGGGAGGAGGTGGAGCTGGAATATTCCTGCACTCTTACATTCCATCCATTTCCCTAAGAGGCTTAGAAAATCTCTAAGAATCAAACTGGGAGGTTTTTGAGCAGGAAGGAACCTCAGGGCGTAAACACCCACCTCCAGCCCCACCTCCTCTTATTCATTCTCTGCATGGAAGCCAGACCAGCTCCTACAGCCTGAACTGTGTCTTGTCCCTGTTTCAAAACCACCATAGCAGCCCCATTGCCAAGAACTCCACTCCCCAAAGGGAACCAGCAGCTTCAACTGCCCCTGAGGGCTGGATGGAATTGCAGTCCATTGTGCCCTACTCCAAACCTGCTGACTCAGGAATCTGATTCCAGTGCACAGACAAGTTTGGGAAGCGCTGGACTGCAGGATGGAGTCTAAGCTAATTTTCATGGCATGTAAGCAATTTTGATCTGAAGAGGTAATGGACTATTAAAAATTCAGGGTCTGGATTTATGCAGACTTTGGGTTAAATCTTGACTTACCAGCTGGGTAGCTTTGTACAGTTTTCTTTCCTGCTTTGAACCTCACAGGCTTATTGGGAAAATTAAATAAATTCTTACATGCAGAGTGCTTGGAGGACTGCATTATATATAGTAAACAAATAGAGTTTTCCGTCAGCTCCCACCATAAGCCTGTATATAGACTCCTCATTCATACTAAATTGTAAATGACTGATACAGCCAACTGATAGGCAACTTGTTGATGATTCTTACACAGGACCATCTTTTAGAGAAGGAAATGAAACTCAGAGAAGTGAAGCAAATGATTGGAAAAGAATGGAGATGGGATTTGATCACAAGATTGATTCTAGAATCTAGGTACTCAACTAGTGCATGCTTGGCTTGATTTCTCAACCAATTGCCCGGGAGGTAGATGTACAGATAGCACAAAAGAGACCCAGAGAGAGAAAGCGACATCTATAATTCTCTGCTTATGGACCGTAGGGCTGGGAACTACACTAACACAAAATTATCCATTCAACCTGAATTTACTGAGCATATACGCTGCTTCAGGCACCATTCTAGGCAGTGGGGATGCTACGGTGGCCAAGACAGGCTCATTTCCAGGCTGCAAGTGCTGTGGGTGGAGATTAGGTCTCCTTCCCACACACTGTGAGGGTGCTGGATCTCACTTCCAGATGTCCTGGTGACTTGGAATACTCTCCCACCCCTCCCACCTGCTCTGCTCCCTGCTATCCCACCAGCCCTCTCTCTTCTCCCCTTACCCCTCCACACGCCCAGTCCCAGCACACCACATCTCCTGGGCTTGCGTCCAAGCTGAGTAGGAGATGGGACATATTTTATACCGACACCATTTCTCATCCCGTCATGGACTTACAGGAAATTACCATTTCTCCCTAGCCAGCTTTCTCCCCTTGTCATGTCTCTTGGGAGAGGGACTATGGATGGGCCCTCCTGAGACTCTAGTGATGGGATGGGGGAGCTGATTTCTCTGCATTTGATGGTTGCTGAGGTGTAAGGTCCTGGGAATGGGGAGGCAGGCAAGATTAAGACAGAAATCAGGCCAGCCAGAAATTCACACGGCACTGAGCCGGGAGGCAGGATCGCTGGCTTTGCATTCTTTCTCTGCCATGCTGTTTTTAATGATCTTGGGCAAGTCATGCAATGTCTTTCAGCCTATGAAATGATGATCACCTAAAAAAGCACACCGCATACGAGATGACTCCTATGTCCCCTTTTGCAACAATTTCCTATGCTAAGATACACAAGCATCTTTCATTGACAGGTGATTTGCAGATGATGCACGCTACAAAAGGTCAAATGAAGGAGTGAATGTGGTGGGCTTTGAGGATTAGGGAAGTCTCCAGGAGAGGGGACCTGAGTCTCTCCCACCCTACCCCTTCAGATTTCATTTGAGGACCTATGACATTCCTGGCATTGTGTGCTAGATGTTCTGCATTCCATCACAACCTTTCCAGAGAGGCATCTCAGTGCCCTGGACACAGGGAGAGTCCCAGGTAAAACTCTAGTCTGGCCGTTGATGGAGAAGTATACCTCTGGTGGGTTAAGGTCCCTCCACCTGTCTGCGTCCTCACCCTGAGAAACAACGATATGCATTTGCTTCTCATTGCTGCTGTGGCAAAGGACCATAAACCTAGTGGCTTAAAGTAACATGTGTTTATTACCTTACTGTTCTGGAGGCCAGAAGTCTAAGATCAAGGTGACAGCAGAGCTATGTTCCTTCTGGAAGCTGTGGGAGAGATCTCATTTCTTGGCTTTTTCAGCTTTTAAAGGCCACCCACAGTCCTTGTCTCTGGGCCCTTACCTTTGGTGACTCCATCCTCTGCTGTTCTTGTCACATCTTCCACCAATCACTCTGAGCCTCCTGCCTCCCTTTTAGAAAGACCCTGTGGTTACAGGATAATATCATCTCAAGATCCTTAACTTATGCATGTCTGTAAAGTCCCCTTTGACATATAGGGTACTATATTCCCAGGTTCTGAGGGTTAAGATGTAGGCAACATCATTTGGTTCCTACACCCACCTTTGCTGGTGGTACTTCTCATCTTTTGGAAACAGGGCCTGAGAGAGAGAGAAGTGTCTCTATCACAAGGTCAGCCATCATAAATGACCAGTTTGGGGTTTGCAGCTGGGACTGTTCCTATTCCCGGTACATGAAGATGCTTCCCTGGGAAGGGTTTGATGGTGTAGTGGGATAAGGAGTTGAGAACATTGTAGATAGAGGCTGGATGGAGGATTCAGGCAAGGAAACCATTTCCCTCCTTGCATCATGATGAACATCTTCGTACACACACAGCACAATGTGAGGCATATAGGTACATAGTAGCTCAGTAAACATTGGATGAATGAATCAGTGTAAAGAAGAAAGCATGAGACATTTGACCAAAAGAAAACAGTGATAAAATGGAGACCATAATCACGATGTTGGATTGTGAAAGGTCTTAAATGCTGGAATAAGGAGGTTAGAAGTTACTGTGAAGACAGCTGTGGGCTATTGGCAATAGATGATATGTATGTGCATTTCAAAGAGATGAGTCTGGTATTGTTATGCAGGGAGACTAGAAGGGAGAGAGATTGGGGTCTGGAGAAATGTTTAGGGGGCCCCTGGAGGATTCCAATGTTCTGCCAAAGCCTGGAAACTCTTGAAATGGCCAAGAACATAAAAGCAAGGAGAGGGGGAGCTAGTAGGAGGTATGTAATTGCATCAGAAAAGAAGACTTAATTTGACTGGAATTAATTTAATTGGAATAAGGAAGGAAAGACTGAATGACTGGTATGTATTATAAAATGGACTAGGTAGTTTTTCACACATGATCTTATCAACACTTGTGCAATCCTATTTTAAAATGCCAGTTTTATGGATGATACCCCAGAAGCTCTGAAAGGTGAGGCCAGGCACCAATGTGGGTGCAGCTAGGATGTGGCAATGCCAGTATGTGAACTCTTGTCCTTCTACAGCTAACCTGGCATATGGCTCTGTGGCATCGTGTGTCTGGGGGATATACCAAGAGTGATAGGGTGAGGAGATGAAATGGGCATTAGAAGATCTATGGTGAGCCTGACATGATGGCAGCTGAGGTGGGGCTTCTGGTGGAGTAGGGATGGGTGGGATGTTTGATATGACCTTACTGGGTTTGAGGAGCCCAGGAAGGCCTGGTAGAGATGACCACCTCAAGCTGGGGAATTTGGGTCTGGAATTTGGGACAGGAGTTATAGATGGAGATGAGAATCTGGGAGTTGTAGCAGACACAGTTGCTGCTCTTACCCATATCCCTGGGGCTTTACCTTTGTAGAGCTGGCTGGGCTGAATTCCAACTGCCTGAGGGCATTGCCGTTGGCCGGCACCTGCCATGCTTACATGCAGGCTAGAAGTGCCTGAGAATTAACACTCTCCAGGAACAGCATTCAACTAATAATTGGAGGGAGCTGGTAAATAAGTAGCCCCTGCCTCCTGGCTCCCCAAAGAGCATGTTCCAAACTGATTCCCAGCATTCTCCAGTGGGATCAAGCTCTATATGCCCACAGTGTTATCTGATTTTGTACCTTCAGTTGGCTATCTTCCCTTCCCTCTGTCACTTTTGCTTGTTCCTTCCCACTGTTTCTTGAGATCACCAAATAAACTACTTATACTCAGAACTTCAGCTCAGAGTCTCTGCTTATGGGGGAACTCAGAACAAAATGAGAGTCTCCCTCCTCCCCCCTGCCCACCCTGAACAAGCACATGAAGCTAGGGCCTGGAGGCAGGAGAGAAGCAAGTTGGGAAGCCAGAACGGAGCCTTGGGGATATGGGTACATTGAACACATGGAACTGAGAAAGAAGTTCAGAGGTAGAAAGAAAAGAGGAAAGAACAGGGTTCTGAGAGCCAGGAAGGAGAGAGACTTAGCTGTGGTGTTGGTCAGTAGTGACAAGGCCACTCAAGAGGGTAAGGATGAAAACTGGAACCCTTTTACATGTAGCAAATTTATCATTAATGACTATTTGAAAAACAGTTGAGATATGTTGAGATCAGAACTAGATTTCTAGAAGTTGAATGAGGTGGAACAAAAATATAAATAAATATAATTATTTTCCAACAAGTATTTATGCTTTTAAAGATTTTATTTATTTATTTGAGCTAGAGAGAAAGAGAGAGAGAGAGAGAGCAAACAGGGGGCAGGGAGGACAGAGGGAGAGGGAGAGGGAGACGTAGACTCCCTGCTGAGCAGGGAGCCTGACTCCGGGCTCCATCCTAGCACCCTGGGATCATGACCTGAGCTGAAGGCAGATTCTTAAGTGATTGAGATATCCAGTAAGTATTTGTTAAGCACATTTTTTATGTGTGGTGTAGTTTCCCATTCTTATCACTGGGTCTTCAGTGTATTTCTAGAAATTAGGAATGATACCCATTTTATGGATGAGGAAATAAAAATGGAGCTTATGGTGGTTAGGGTGACAAGCAAAATCATTAGCCAAGGAAGAAAGGAGACATCTGATAGAGATGGAGGAAGAAATGAGGTATAGAATTACTATTTACTGAACATCTGTCTTCTTTGTACTATTCTTGAAAATTACTAACTGTGTAATCATGTGTTTTTTATTTAAACTCTATGTTTCTATATCTGAAAAATGGGGGCATTTATAGCATAACCACATGAGGTTTGTGTGAGGGCTTAATTATGTAAAACATTTAGAACAGTGCCTAGTAAACAGTGAACATTTAATAAGTTAGTAATTTTTATTTTTATTATTAGTGTTAGTATTGCTATTACCAGAGCTGCTGTGACACACACACACACACACACACACACACACACACACGCTATTTTTTTAAATAGCGGCTAAAGGGAGGCACCAACTCCAGTTTACAGATGAGATAAATGAACTTCAGAACATTGCTCAAGATCATGGAACTAGATTGGAGCGTGTATTTGAATCCTTCTCTGCCTGATTCCAAAGCACACTGTCTTCTGTTGTGTCAGGACTGGGTAGAGTTTTCCCAAGTCAAAGTGACTTATTATAGCTTGAACAGAGAGGAGAAGGAAGAAATTGAAGACAAGAGAGTAAGTGAAGAGTAGGTCTACTGTTGTAGGTAGGAGAGTGTGACTGGAAGGCAGGTTTACAGATTTGCCCTGGACCTTACACAGACAGGAAAGAAGGAGGGAGAAGATGAATTTGGCATATTGGCAACAGTGCATCGTTGAAAATTTTCCTGTTCAGGGCTTGTTGTAGTCCTGAAAAAAATTAGGTTCCATGTTTTTAAACTTGTGGAGGGTAGCAGGAAGGAAGGTTAAGGAACAGTGAAAACTGACCTGGTCATTATGGGAATCATGGCCAATAATAAAGAGGGGAAAAATCACGTAGGATCCCATAAGGACCAGGAGCTATTGCTCAATCCTCCTTTGAGATAGGTTAGCTGTGTCCTGTGCCTTGTTCAGGTTATGATAATTAATAAGCTAAGCAAGGATCAGCCCTAGTGAGCCGTCCTCCGGGAAGCTGTCCGTGGTGCTGAAGTCTTTGCATTGGCGCCGCCTCATTGTGGAAAGGGAGCCCCTCTCTCACTCTGGCTCATGGCCTCTACCTCTGAGAAATCCTCCTGATTTCACTTCTCTGCACAACCTGCATATTATTACACGTCTTATTTGTTCCAGAGTAACCTTTAACCATCTAACATCCCTGACCCTTGTCTATTCTCATCCACCAACAATTCCTGTCATTAGCTTTGCCTGGACGATGAATCCCAGACTTGGTTTCCAACTTTTTTATTCCAAACCCCACAGGTATGCTCCACCAGCACCTCTCTGACAGACTCCAAATCACATTTAAAGAGGGCAGTATTCTGCACAGCAGAGAGGCAAAGGATTATAGAAAGATCTGAATTGAATCATAGACTCAGTATTGGCCAGATGTATGTCTTGCAGAAATTTTTAAACCTCTCAGAGCATCAGTCTCCTTGTTTGTACAAGGGGGAGGGTCATTAAGGAGGTAAGAAGATAGCTATGTATAGGACACTAAGGCGGACCAGATCCTCCTAGTGCTCCATAAACAGGGACAACTTGTATAATAACAAGGAATCTTTCAAGTCAAGCACTTCCTTATTACCTTTTTTCCCTCAAAAAGTGAATAACTGGGCAGCCCAGGTGGCTCAGTGGTTTAGCGCTGCCTTCAGCCCAGGGCGTGATCCTGGAGGCCCAGGATTGATTCCCACATTGGGCTCCCTGCATGGAGCCTGCTTCTCCCTCTGCCTGTGTCTCTGCCTTTCTCTCTCTCTCTCTCTGTCTCTCATGAATAAATAAATAAAATCTTTTTTTTTTAAGTGAATAACTTGTAGCTTTGAGTAAACCTTTTAGCTTCTCAGTGTCTCTATTCCCTCTTCCATGATGGAGGTGGTGGTGCTAGTTTTGGTGGTTAAAGTTTCTTTGATAACTTTAGAATTATGTGGAGTAATAAATTTATTGAAAAAACAATAGAATAAGATGTAAACTGTTAAGTGTGGAGTTTCAGTTGTCATGTTTCATCCATCATGGGCCAGAAAAGTTTTATTTTCTTCATGAACACTACCCATCACCTTCTGGTAAGCCTTTAGTGCAAACTTCAACCCCCAATAAACCCTGTGTCTGTGCTCACTATACATATGTTTCTGCACCTATTACCTTGTGTGGTAATAATTTGTATTGTCACTGCCTGTCCCCCTACAAACAAGACCATGTAATTCTTGAGGATAGGATTTATATCTTAGCCATCCCTACATTCCCAAGGTGCATGTTCACTCCATATTTATTTAGCCATATAATATATATTTATACCTAAACAAATGTTAGTCAAATTAACCTGGATTTGACTGAAATCAAATAAATATGGCAGATCAAACACTGAATGGGCAATCAGGATGACTTGGATCGATTTACTCTGATTCTGTTTTCATTTTGCTGCATGGCCCTGGGAAACCCTCTTTCCCTTTCTGAGGGTTCAGTGTTCCTTTCTGAAAGATGATGGGATTGGATTTGATGAATTCTAAGGGGACTTCCAGCTTTTTAAATCCAACACATATTCAATGAGTGTTGAATTAAGTGTTGAATACAATTAAGCATCTATTGTATGTTAAGAAGTAGGAAGTCTGATGAAGAACAGAAAATACTTCAGATTCCAGAGTTCTTATTCAAGCGAGGGCAGGGAGGAAAATGATCAGACAAATACAATACCATAAGGATATAACTGGGACTATAACTGGTGTCAGCCCAAGGGGCTATGTCTATCCAGAAGACAGATATTCAACTTGGCCTAGGGAGGTGAAGGATAGGAAGGCTTCCTGGAAGAGGTACTCTCCAAGATGATGAGTAAGAAAGGAATGAGAGTTGGTTACTACAGATATTTAGAAGAAAGTTTGAGGGTGAGTTCTAAGTGGAAAAAGAAGCATTAGCAGATGCCTGAGTTTAAAGAGGGCAGTACACATTTGTGAGTTTGTGAGGCCACTAGCTGAAGCATGGAGTGTGTGTGCAAGGGGAGAGGGTTGGTGGCAAAAGACCACACTAAAGATGCAAGCATTGGCCAGAGGTCAATCTGAAAGTGTTTGACCATTACTCTGAGGGAATACAGTGGGGTTTCAATCAAGACAATGCCTGCATTCTCAGATCACATTGTAGAATGCACCCCAGTTGCAGGGTGGCTTTGCATGGGTATTGGATGGGAGTGAGGCCAGGCTTGGGGACCAGTAGGGTGAATGTTGTAAGAATCTATGGACCAGGGGCTGATGGCTGGGACCCGGGTAGTGATGGTGGGATGATGTGAGGTGAATAAAATCAAGAGATAAATTCCTGTATACTGACTGGGTGCAGATGGCAACAGAAAGGGAACCACATTGTCTAGATTGGGAAACCAGATGCCTAGAGGGCCACTTATTGAGCAGAGAGCATGAGAATGGAAACACATGGGGCTGGGGGTGTGCATGATGCTTTTCATTTTGGGCTTTTTGACTTTGAGGGGCCATGGGGAATCCAAATGAAGATTCTGAAGTCCAGGGCTCACTGGTTTTGATGGAGGCTAAAGATACAGTTAAGATAAGAATGTCCTCTCTTCCCATTCTCTACCCCAAAGGATCTTTTTCCTTCCCTGAACTCTGAGCTTGTTGGTGCCACACAATTAGGCACTTAATTGCTTTCTAATTGATATGTGCCTTGGGCTGTCACACCCGATAAATTTGCAAGCTCCTTGAGGGCAGAGGGCTCCTTATAATGCCCTCCCAAGACTCTCCCTGGGCACCACAGGAAATTTATGAGATATTTGAATGGGGGAGAGGAGAATGGTCATCTTGTCAGCCATAGTTGGCCATTCTGGACCTCAGTCTCCCCCTTTGTAGGATGGGAATCGCGAGGCTTTCCTTCAATCCTTCTGTGATCTCTTAAGATTTCTAGTTTTGCTCATTCCTCAAAATGGTGGAGAGGGAGCAAGGGAAAGAGACAGGAAGCAGCTCATTGGACCTTTATAATGCACCCCCCTGGCTTTGTCCAATGTCAGGATGTGTAGGCAGGAGATAGGAATAACATTTAAAAAAAATAAGAGGAGAGAAGCGAATTGTTTCTCTCCACTAGTAGCAGGCGCTCAGCAAAACAAACAAGCCTAACGGAATGCTTTGGCGATTATACAGACAAACAAATCACTTTCCCAAAGTGCTTCTTGGGGGAATTACGGCTCCTGGAAATGAAACACAAACAGATTATTAAAAAAGAGCTCCCCGTTGGGAGAGAAACAGTATTTACAAGAGAAGATGTGCCTAGCCGGACCTCTAATTGCCGTTCATTATCTCATATTGATTTAATTAGCTGTTGCACTCGGGTCTGAATTGCTTGCCGCCCGCAGCGGGGGACCAGCAGAGAGAGGGGGTTCGGATTGACCGAGCAGGCTGCCACGATCTCTCCCCCCTCCCCGCTTTCCCCTGGAACATGGGGGTCAGCGCACAGGGTGGCACTGCGGTGGCAGAGTGGCGGCCGGCGGCTAGAGGCAGCCAGTTCCGTCCAAGGCCTTGCAGGCTGCTCTGTCTCTCGTGCACCTAGACTGGGGTGGCTGCGAGGAGCTAATTAGCTGCAGTAATTAGAGAGAGCGTCTTCATAATGTGGAATTAGAGTGGCTTGGAGAAAGCACGGGGAGATATATGGCCCAGGCTGGTGGTGGTAATGGGGGAGAAACAGGCAGGGGGAAGATGAGGCAGTCTCCCACAATGTCCTCTGGCCCCTGCTGGGTGACTTCTCTACCCTTTCTCTAGGGTCACCACTCCCATGTCAGGCTTTTCAGCCATTTGTGGCCTCTCCACCCCTCTGCGACCCAGAAACTCCGACAGAGCAGAGATTTCCAGATGAAGAAGGAAGGTTATTAGCGTTTCTCTCTAGTGGGCGTCTGGGACCAATTGTTTTGAAGATTTGGGGTTTATAATTGCAAGTGATTAATGGAAGAGTTGGCAATCAGGTTTAAAAGGTTGCTAATTGCTCTTTTAATATAATTGTGTCCGAGTGAGAGCATTGTGTGTGCACGGGCTTGGCATGCAGAATGCGTGGTGTCGGGGCATTAAATGGTGTCAATGCTTTTCTTCCCTCCGTCAGTCCATTCATCTAATCTTGACTGAGAGTCTATGAAGCTCTTACTTAGCCCCGTGCGGTGTGCTGGGAACAGAGCTGCAGGACACAGAGCCCGGACCCTCGAGTGGCTTATTATCTGGCCACCTTGGGAACACAGCATTCTCTTCTCTGGTCTATTCATGCTAAGGCAACTGAACTAACCCATGCTTGCTAGACAATTCCTTGGAGCATACCCTATTGTCCAGAAGAAGGTAGAAGGGGTAACAGTGAATTTGGTAAGAGCAGACTCATTTGGAAGTGCTTCGTGGGACAATTGCATGGTAGTGCAGCATAGGCAAGAATCAGAGGAAAGCAAACATGATCTTGGACAGGCTGATAAAAATATATTCCAAACCAATGAATTAAGGTCCTGTACTGCTGGACCCTCCTCTCTTAAAGCCTAGTAACTTTATATTTACACACAATTATAGCAAGCCTGGTAATCTAATTTTCTTTATTATAATAGGTAAAAAGGAGTGGTATACGTATCTAGACAGACAGACAGATAGATGATAGATCAATCCATCACAACTTATGAAATATGCCCTGTCTGACAGAAAAGGAAATTGAGGCATATGGAAATTGGTGTTTACTCACGGGTGCATAATCTATAAATTCGTTTCCAGTCTCCAGTTCTCTTATTCTTTGCATTGGGCTCATGGTACGTCCTCAAATTTCAGATACTGAGATCTCTTAGAGTTTACTGTATCAAGGAGTGGCAAATAGGGTTTGTATCGCTCACAAATTTTGCATTTCTTAGTAATAACTGCTTGGAGTGTTGCATTGGGAAAGCATTCTAAATGTGTATCTGATCACAGTGGTGAAAAAAAAGCAGTAATTAATTAACAATGTCTGCTCTGACTCAGGGAGGGGGTGCAGTGGCACGGATCCCACAGATTTGCCATTCTTGCTAAAATGTCATCCTCTTATCTTTCAGGTATGAAACCAGAGTCTCAAAGAATGGGAGTCACTTGAGCAAGGGTTTATTCACCCACATTCCCAGGTCCAGTCTCTCAAGGAAAAGAGGAACCATGGCTCGGGCTCTTGAGGGGCTTATAAACTATTGGGAAGAACAGCCATAGATAAATAGTGTATATAGAGACAGAGTTCAGAGAAATGGTGAAGGCAAGGCATCACAGAGGAGGTGGGTCTTGGAAGATTGAACTGATTTGGGGAGCTGAAAATGTTGAGAGGAGGTAGGTCAGGGAGGGGCACAGCAAGAGCAAAGACAGAGTCAGAGAGGGGATTGCATGCATGACATACATACATGAGAGTTAAGGAAGAGGCTTGGTTGGAGTAGATGCTGAGTTAGGAATGGGGGGCAGAGATAAAGCCAAATATCTCATAAAGAAAGGGTATCTTTCATCACTTCCATTCCCGTTGTAATGATCATGGTCTTGTACACAGGAAACGCTTCATAGGTGTCAAATCTGTCTCCGATCTCCTTTTAATGTCATTAAATCACTCAACAAACATCACTGGGTGCTTTGCATGTACCAGATCCAGGACTGAGTGCTGGGGTTACACTGACAAATGAAAAAGATACCACTTACCATCTGGCAGGAGAAGCATGTAGCCAGAGAAAATGCTTCTGGCTGGGCATCACCAGACTCGGGCTCTGGGCTAGTTTAGACACAAATATACATTATTACTCTGAGAAAATCACTGGCCATGTCTGAGTCTGTTTCCTCCTTTGTAAGTGGTGAGTAAACCTGAAAAACCACAAGTTGAGCTGTGTCTCTTCCTGGCTTAAAGTCCTCCAAGGACTTTCTATCACACTTAGGAACCAGCACATTCAAAGGCTCGCCCCAGTGTTCCTGCACAACCAGGACCTGCCCACCATTCCCTTCCCATCTTCCATGACTGCCCATCCTGATCACTCAGCTCCAGGCTTTCTTTTGCTCTCCTAAGCTTCAAGTCCATTCCCACCTTCATTGGTGCCTCCTCCACCTTCTTGCTGGCTGGATCCTTCTCATCCTTTGGGCCTCACTCTGAGTGCCACCTCTTCCAAGAAGCCTTCCCTTGCTAACTGGCAGGAGCTCTCTGTCATAGCCCTCTTTGCTCCATGCTACACTTAACTACACTTTGCAAGTGACTGTTTACTGGTTGATAACCTCTTTTTTCTCTGCGGTCCCCTGATAGTCTGAGGGCAGGGATCCTATCTGCCTTTTCCCCATTTTGTCCCATTGCCTAGCCTGGCACCTGGCTCATAGTTATAAGTATGTGTAAAATGAATGAATAAATCAAAGTATGGCTCTGGTGGGTTAAAGTTGCCAGAAAGCTGATGTGGCTGGATTTTCCTAGTATTGGTGGTGTAGACCTCTTCATTGGGATTCTAGGAAACGTGGATTCATAGTCTAATGCTCACCAGCTATGTGACCTTGCACTAACTCCTTCACCTCTCTCGTCCTCAGTGTCTTCATCTGTGAAAAGGTGATAATCCTTGTACCTATTGCAGAGTGTTACCTTTGGGATGAAATGAGACAAAAGAGCCTGGAACTCAGAGTCTGATGTTCAGAGCTACACAGTGTCAGGCTATTTATGATTGCTATTTATGATTTATTTATGACAGTGTTTCCAAATAGCAGAATAGGTTCTATTGGATGGTAGAGGGGTGGGCACGGTGGAAAGTCAAAGAACTTCAGCTACTGAACTGGGGGCAGGAGGTCAGAGCAGGTCTTCAGGTGCCACCCTGCCCTGCGCATCAGCCTCTCACTGGTTCAGGCTATAAAGAAGCCAGCCCCATGGAGCTCTGATTTAATTAGCTCTGTGATATTGCCCTATCGATCACTCATTTCAAGTCTGCCAACTGGGGGATGAGCGGTTTGCCCATCATGCTCTCACTTATGGGAAGGAAGAGCAAGTATCGACTTGTTTATTCAAGCCCAGCTGGGGAGCCCCCTGAAGCACCCCCACGCCATACTCCTCACACACATATTGGAGTTTGGATAAATCTCTCTCTTCTCTGCACTCATCAGCAAGCCCTTTATCTTTCTCCCTGGGCTTCCAAGATCCTCCCCACCCCCTCATCACCTCTTCTCTGTTTGAATTAGCTTTAATATCTTTTTGATGGAAAAAGTGTTTGCTTTATCTCCAGTGCTACCTGTCCTAATTGTTTCCTGCATCTTGGGTAATACCTCATTAATTGGTAATATCTCCTCATTCTACCTCTTCAGAGCAGACTTGTTTGTTTGTTTTCTGCAGCTGATGATGCTGGGCCTGGGGGTTGGGGGACCCGGTCAACTTGAGGTTTACTTGAGGCTCTTCTTGCTCTTGTCCTTCCTGTTTGTCTGTTTCTCTCCATCCTTTCCTTTCTGTTTTCCTTTCCTGAGCCCCCCTCCCCTTCTCCCCTTCCCTAGCCTCCATCCTTCTCCTTCCTCTTCCCTTCTTCCCTGTTCTCTCCCCTCCCTTCCCCCTCCCTCCTTCCATCCTTTCCCTCCCTACCGGCCTCTCTCCATTTCCTTCCCTCCTTCTCTTCATTTCCTTCACTCAGTCCTTCCTCTTTTTCCTGGAATTAGAGTTCAGATGAGCTCAAGCATGAGAGCCTAGCAGGAAAAAAGAATGTGCCAGTATAACCCAGAGGGGTAGCTGGGATCTAGGTGCTCTGTGACTGTCCCCACCATGGGCCATGTGTGATTCCTGGTTCCCTTCTCATTGGAGCGACAGCAGCTAGATGCATGACACTCAACATGAGTCCCAGGGACCCCTGGTCAGGGGACAGAAAGAGAGGGGCTCAGGCTCTCATAAGTTGGGAAATGCCACACATTATGTAGGGGATTCTTGGAAAATCACAGAACACACTGGGAAAGTAAAGGCTCTGAGAAGGCCTGTGGGAATGAAACTTGCTGAATTTTGTTTCCTCCAAAGATTTCTCATCTCATTCACTTTGCCACATGCTAGGAGGAACTAACTGGCTTGGGAATATTAGCCTTATGGGCCAGCATTCTCTCCCATCCTCCTTTAGCAATCCAATCCTTTCTGTGTTATGCCTTCTCAGAGGCACCAGCTTCCTGAGGAGATACTAATGACTCCTTGCCTGTACCCAGGAGAGAAGAATTTGAGACTCTGCCAGATAATTAGCACAGTCACCTCTTCAGAGCTTGACTCTGGTCATGTGGCCTTGGAGGACAGGCAATCAGGGGGAGGAGACACTTGGCAGTCAGACACAAGTTCAAATCCCAGCTCCGCCACTTGATGACTGAGTCTTCCTGGGCCCGTTGCTAAAATTCTCTTGTTTCAGTTTACTCACCTGTTCAGTAGGATCATGACACCTATACCCTGAGTACCACCAGATCGTACAAGAAACCATCAAGATAATGTCTATAAAATGCGGGACTTCCGGAAGGTGCTCAGTACATTTGGGGTCTGAAGGCAAATTTCATATAACATAAAATTAATCATTTTGAAGTTTACAGTTCAGTGGTATTAGCACATTCACAGCTACCACCTCTAGTTCCAAGATGCTGTCATTATCCCAAAAGGAAATCACTTACCCATTAGGCAGTCATCCCCCATCACCACTCTTCCCAGCATCTCGCAACCAACACTCTCCCTTCTGCCCCTGTGGATTTACCTATTCTGGATGTTTCATATAAGGGGGATCATACAATATGTCATCTTTTGAGTCTGGCTTCTGTCACTGGAGCATTTTGTTGTTGTTTGTTTGTTTTTAAAGATTTTATTTATTTATTCATGAGAGACACAGAGAGAGAGAGGCAGAGACACAGGCAGAGGAAGAAGCAGACTCCATGCAGGGATCCCAATGTGGGACTCGATCCCAGGACTCCAGGATCAGGTCCTGAGCTGAAGGCAGATGCCCAACTGTTGAGCCACCCAGGCGTCCCTCTGAGCATGTTTTTGAGGTTCATGCATGTGTCAATGCCTTGTTCCTTTTATGGCAGAATTGTTGTTCCATTCCATATTTTGTTTATATATTCATCACTCAGTACTTTTTATTGGAATTCACTCCTTTTGGTAAAGGGTCATGCTCTACTCAAATGGGATTTGTAGGAACCACACTGAGGTTAGAATTAAAGTTAAGAAGAGACGGTTGAGTGTGGTTGATAGAGCTTGGAACTGGAAGTCAGGAGGCCTGGAATCTGCTTTTGATTTTGCTGTGTGACCTTGGGAACCCTCCTTCCCCTCTCTGGGTCTCAGTCTTCTCATCTATAAAATAGGGTTGGTCAAGATGATTTCCTGCTCCACCATCTCCCAGGTCTAAGACATCTCTGGCATTTCCAAAGGGGTCACCCCATCTGAAGAAAACTCATCTTAGTGGTATTGGAAGGTTGGTTTGTCAGGCTCTCCATTCATGTATCAGGCCCTGGGTGTTGCAGGTGGAAGGGCCTCAGCGTTTCCATCTGTAAAACCAGGAGGAAAAATGTTGAATTAGGCTTCAGTTTTATGCTCCTGTGAATAACATGCTAAGTGTAATGGAGCCAACATTTCTGTAGCTTTCTCTGACCAGCGTGATGATGGGGCTGGGATTAGTCACACTTGATTTGAAAAACCAACATTCATGAATCGAATCCATTTGCCAGCAGCCTGGTCAACTGCTCTCCAGGAAAACGATCCTATTGAATCTCATAGTGATACCAGTGAGCACCCAGGACTTGAATTTTCTTTGTGGTAGCTCCTCAGTAAGACATATTTTGACAAACTAAAAATGCCTGCATTTATTTCTGTTTAAATGGAGCAATTGGTGAATAGAATCTAATTGAAAATTAATGAACACTCTAACATATGAGCCCCACTCCTGACATCAGGACTGTGGTCTTGAGAGCTACCTTGTGACTGGCACTGAAGGGAAGCGGAATCTATTAGGCATTCACAGGAACCCACTGTACTCCCTCTCTGAGTTCAGAGATCTGGCCTTGGGGATAGAGACCCCATATGTGGGCCTTAGAGGAAGGGTCTACTGGCCAACTGCTATCTGTGAGCACACAGAAAACCCATTGCTATGGGGTCAATAGCTGCTTCACTAGGCTAGTTACAAAAGGTAGCATTAGTGATTAGACTGTATGCTCCAGGAGGGGGAAAAAAAAAACATGTCATGGCACTCGTTTTGCCTACTGTTTTCTCTCTGGTGCTAGAGTAGGGTTTTGCCCATAGTAGGTGCTCAATAAATATTTGTAACTTGCCTTAGAGCTATGAAGCTGGAATATGGTACATATGGGATTTGAACCCAGACATCTTTAGACCAGAACATCTAGGCTTCCCATCTGGTACAAAACTCCCTTGTCTGATGTAGAAGTATTGTCATTGTCCTTTACTGGAGCATGAGCTGAGTAAGGAGGAGTTCTTTCTTCGTCTTTATATTTCCAATCTCCAGCATAATACAGGATCTATCTATAACAGGTGCTCAATAAATGCTCATCATATTAAGTTGGATAAGATCTCAGTGAGCCAGGGCAATCTTTCTGCAGCAGGAGGAACACGAGTTTTAGATAGAGAGCTAAAATTATTGTATATCCCAGGGCCTGGCTGGGAACCTGATATACAGTCAGAGCTTGATACTGGTGGGCTAAACAGTAATGTCCATATCAACTTCATTCAATCCAAGAGAATGAACCATATTGCAGGAAGGATATTTAAAAATGTCGTCATGTGAGATACATTGCTTGAAAGCCAATCATAGTTGGGATATGCTCTCATAACCCCCAGAGGGGTTGTGTTGAATTGGGTTGCCAGGAAACAGATTCTGAGATGGAAAGTTGCATGTAGAAGAGTTACTGGTGAGTGATCTTAAGAGGTACACCTAGAAGGGTGGAGGGAAGGAGAGAAGGAGGGAGGGAGGAAGAAAGGAAATGTTGGTAATGACAAGACTCTGATCCACCATGCAATTGCTACTAAGACCTTCCTCAGTTAATCATACAGGGAGTTCTGGAGCTGAAATAAATCTTTAGGCTTGCCCCAAATTGAGCTATGGGGCTGGGCCTTGTGTACCCACATAGCCAGTCACAGTCGTATAAGTCAGAGGTTTGACCTTGGGCAAGGTTGGTCCCAGTGATGGAGGGCATCTTAGTGAGGGATGCAGCCATGAGCCATCAGCAGCCTGGGGTTGGTGGGTACATCAGTCCTGAAGAGTATGTCTTGGCAAGTTGATCACTATAGTAACTCCAGGACTGGTGACTCTCTGTGTCCCCCTGGGATGGAAACTGGTTTCTGGAGCCTGGATATCCTCCTACTCCATCAATGGACTCATTCTGTGATAACCATACAAAGCACACCTGTCTCTATCTCACAAAAGAGCACAAACTAGTGCTTGGGAGAGATTAAAGGGGAATAAAATGGCTGACAGTTGTCTGCTCTGGGCAGTGACCTTTAGCAACTAAGAGACAAAGGCAAGTAAATACTAACCTATGGTCAGAATTAAATGGGATGATCTCAATTTCATACACAGGCTAGAAATCAGACTTCCAAGACTGCTATCTCAGTGCTTGCTCCACTATGTCACATCTTATAAAAAGGGGAGGGAAATTGACAATTATTGTACATCTGCTGTGCGCCGGACACACTGTGATAGGTGTTACTGCCTTCTTCTTCCTCTTCTTCCCCTTTTTCCTCCTCCTCTTCCTCCTTCTGATCTTTCTCATTCTCCTTTTCTTCTCCTCTTGCACTCCTCTTCTTGCTCCCTGCTCCTCTATCTTTGGTATGACTTTTTTCATGTAATATCATCACCACCCTGAGAGTGGTGATGCCCAATTTACAGAGGGAGACACTGAGAATCTGAGAGTTGAGTGGTTTGTCTAAGGTCACACTAGTGGCAAGTAGAGAATGAGGAAGAAGGAAGGCCTCAAAGCAATTTCCTTACCCATAGTTTCAAAAATAAGAGTCGGGACTTGGAGTTTTAAGTTAAATTGCCAATATGCTACAAAGTCCTGTGGATTCTCAGCTATCCGTGACTCAGCCCTGGGGGAAGCCATAAAAAATCCCATAATCACCAACTGGATTTCTGTGCATATAGTTATTGCTTCTCAAACTCAGTTTCAGCTGATGATAATCAGGCCCTCATAAAAGGGGTGTTGGTGAATGGGGTTTTTCAAGACCTACTCACAATGGGGTTGCAGAGAATCATAAGAGATGCTCCAAAGCTTGACACATCCTTCTTTGCGACTAAGACTTTATTCCGTTTTTATTTTCCTTCCCCAGCAAGGGAGATTTTTAGCCAATGGACGGCATAAGAGAATCAGTGTATGAAAAATTATAAGAACTTGATTAGATATATATCAAGGGTGATGGGATTCTTTGCCAAACTTGAGCTCGGCAGGCCAAGGATGAGGTCTTGTTGAGCAGTGTACTGAGAGGAGTCTGACTAAATTTGGTCACAGAGAAAGTCTTGGTCAGAGAGAGGTCCAAATTTTTTGGTAAGAAATCTGAGGCTCAGAGATGTCAGGATAGAAGGTAGCAGAACAGGCTCACACCTGGTCTTTAACATTTGCCCTGTGCTGCATTCACAGTCCTTGATGCCCCTACACAGAGAGGAGATGGTAGAAAATATCTCAAATCATAGATCTGATAAGGAATCATAGCCAACATATAGAAAGAACTGATACAACTCAATAGCAAGAAAACACAAGCAGTCTGATAGAAAAATGGGCAGAAAATCTGAATAGACATTTTCCCAGAGAAGATAGATAGATGCCCACAGGTACATGGAAGATGCTCAGTATCATCGGGGAGATGCAAATCAAAACCATGATGATCACCTCACACCTCAGAAGGGCTAGTATCAAAAGGACAAGAAAGACCAAGTGTTGATGAGGTTGTGGAGAAAAAAGGAACCCTTGTTCTCTGTTGGTGGGAATGCAAACTGGTGCAGCCACTCTGGAAGACAGTATGGAGTTTCATCAAAAAGTTAAAAAAGGACTTCCATGTGATCATCGATTCCACTTCTGGGTATTGAGCCAAAGAAAATGAAAATACTAATTTGAAAAAATAGATGTACCCCTGTGGCCTTATCTACAATAGCCAAGATATGGAAACAACCTAAGTGTCCATCGATGGATGAATGATAAGGAAAATGTAGTGTGTACACACACACACACACACACACACACACACACAGGATTATTACTCAGCCATAAAAAAGAATGAGATCCTGCCATTTGCAACATCGATGGGGCCTCAAGGGCTTTATGCTAAGTGAAATAAGTCAGGCAGAGAAAGACACCATGTGATCTCACTTATGTGTGGAGTCTAAAAGCAACATGAACAAAACCAACATAGAATCTTAGAAAAGAGGGGCAGCCCGGGTGGCTCAGCAGTTTAGCGCCTGCCTTCAGCCTAGGGCCTGATCCTGGGGACCGGGGATCGAGTCCCATGTCGGGCTCCCTGCGTGGAGCCTGCTTCTCCCTCTGCCTGTGTCTCTACCTCTCTCTCTCTCTGTGTTTCTCATGAATAAATAAATAAAATCTTCCAAAAGAAAAAAAAAGAATCTTAGAAAAGATTACTGGTTGCCAGAGGTGGGGGCGGGGGATGTGGGAGATTAGTGAAGGGAGTCTAAAGGTACAAACTTCCAGTTATACATACATAGGTCCTGGGGATGTCATATACAGCATGGTGACTATTGTTAATGCTGTATCGCACATTTGAAAGCTGCTAAGAGAATAAATCTTTAAAGTCTCACCATAGAAAAAAGATTCTGTTAACAATGTATGATGATGGATATTAACTAGATCCATTGGGAGGATCATTCCTCAATATATGCAAATGTTCAATCATTTTGTTGTATGCCTGAAACTAATATAATGTCATGTGTCACTTATATGTCAATGAAAAAAAAATCACAATTCAAGAAAGGAGAGAAATCTTGGAAGGCTTCTGAGAGGCGGTGGCTTTTCAGTTAGATCTGAACTCACAAAGGGTGTCCCCATCTCTTCACCAAGGACTCTTCCCATCTTCACTTTCATCCATTTATTCCATCAGTGCTCTTTTAGGGAGGGTGCTAGAAGCTGAGGACACAGAAGGATATTAGAAAAATGGTGGCAGAGAGATGAATAAATAAGTAAACACATCAATAAGTGTGTAGGTGGTAAGAGCCAGGAAGAATGAGAACAGTTGATGATAAAAAAAAAAAGCGGGGTTAAGAGGGTGCATCTATTCTAAAAATTCTCATGCAGAAGATTTCTCTTTAAGAGCCTTCTGGAAAAAAAGTCTTGCATTGTGGAATATTCTTAACAGAGAACTGAAGACACAATTTCTTTATCAAAAGTGAGCTGTCACATTCTCTGATTAGATGTTGGTGCATCTCTTCTGGCTGTAGTGTTAACAATAATCACTGCCAAATGCTATTATTTGCTATACGCCAACAACTTGACTGTCTTCACCCCCTGGATCTTTATAGTCACCTGATAAGGGGGGTATGACTATGGCTTTCATGGTACAGATGTGGAAACTGAGGCTCAGAGCTGTGACCGAAGCTCACATTCAAGTCCTAAGTCTATGCTCTGGTCTCCTCTGCTTACTGTCACCCAGTATGGAGGACCAAGGGCTTGCCTTTTTCCTAGTGGGAAGTGGCTAGCGATGGCCCCAGGCAGTGTGTATTTGGGAGCAAGGGTGGTGGTGATGGCAGCTGATCACCAGACCCACAGCGCTTGGTGCCCCAAGAAAACTGTTCAGCATCTTCTATATGCCCATCCTGGTCAGGAAATATTTTAGGAGGGTGTGTCTTCGTAGAGTACCGACTTTCTTCCCCTGGCTTCAAAATCCCTCTGGGGAATCATGCATTCCAGTCTGCAAGCCACTCCTGGCCTCAGGACAGGGGAACCCTTGTGTATTTCATGCAAGTTTCCCTTACTAATGAACCCAGGCCCTAAATACACAAGACTTTTAGGAGAGGGGGGTTGAATTGCCATCTGGGACACTTGGGTCAGCAGACATGAGTGTGCTCCCTCGTCTGGCTGTCCCAGCTATGTGATTCTGGGTCTTCTGCACCTGGCACTTTAGTTCCCTTCTGTGTTATATGGGGTCAGTGCTGTTTAGTACAAATTAAATGAGCAGCACAAACACAGCATCCAGGATGCATTCCATTCTTTCTTCTCCCACCAGTGCTGGAATGAGATGAATGGGGTTCTTCTATTTTGTGTTTTAGGAGTATGGAATATTTGGATCCAAAGCCAGAGCCACATTCTTTTTCTTTTTACTTGCTTCGGTAGGACGAAGGCTTCATTCTGGGTGAGTTCTGGCGGAGGTAGGGGGGAGTGTTACTTCTTTTGCGTTTTTATTCTTTTTTCTTCGTTCTTTCTTGCTTCTTTATGCTTTACTTTTTATTTTTCTTTCTTTCTTTCTTTCTTTCTTTTCTTTCTTTCTTCTTTCTTTTCTTTTTTTATTTGTTTCAGAGAGATAAAGACAAAGCATGGGCAGATGGGAGGAGGCAGAGGCAGAGGGAGAAGCAGTCTCCCTGCTGAGCAGGGGCTCCAGTCCAGGGCCCTGAGATCATGACCTGAGCCAAAGGCAGACGCTTAACTGACTGAGCCACCCAGGTGCCCGCAGAGCCACATTCTGAGAAAGGCTTTTAATACAATGAGCCTTTGCCTTATACCCAAGAAAGTCTGACTACATGCCAATGTTTTGTTGATTTAAGAACTTGGTGTGCCTATCACCTCCAAGGCACTACACATTCTGAAATGTTCCTCTCAGTCCAGCTATTAATCACCCTCTGTAACTACATAACACAGCAACCTGTAATTAGGGTATTGGTTTGTCAGTTTGTTTACTCCTGGGCTCTCCTTCTAGCCTGTGAGCTTCATGAGGGCAAGAACAATGTTTCCTTTTATTCACAGGTGGGTCCCTACTGCTTATCCCAGTGCATGGCACATTGAAGATTCTCATAAATGTTGGTTGAATAAAGGAATGAGTGGATGCAGGGGCTCATGGTCAGGTTTCTCCCAGGTACTCCACTGAGAGTGAGGGGTTGGCAGTTAGCAAGAGTAATGGTAGTGAAGATAATGATAATGATGGTGACAATGGTTTTGGTGGCCATGACGGTGATGATGATGGTAGTGATGATAAAGATAATGATTATGGTGGAGATGATGGCAATGGTTGATAAAATCTGTCTGGTTAGTTTCACCCCTCAAGTCATTCACCTCTAAATTGCTTCTGGCTATAGCATTCAATGGCTCCCAAGTAGCAACATAAAATGCTTTTTTCAAAAACTGACAAAAAAGCATGATATCTACATGCTGGACCTCACTGTTGGTAAGATTTATGATAAAGGGCTTCATACTATGCTCTAGTCACTTGGTTCATCTTTCTGTCCAGCAAATATTCCATTCTCCATCTCATCTTAGGGCCTTTGTGTTGGTATTTCCTCTGCCTGGAATACTCTTCTTTTCCATCCCCTCCAAAGGTGAGCTCTTTTGCCCACCATATCTAAAGAAGTGCCACCCCATACTGCATCATCACCCTACATTGTTCTGTTGACTTTCCAGCTGGAATCAATTCATCAGTTTATCCTTTTCCTTGTCGTCAGCACCAAAACATGCCCCATGAAAGATGAGCTGCGCCTGTCTTGATTATTGAGTTATTCCCAATGACCAGATAAGTGACTAGCAAAAAAAAAAAAAAGGCATTTAATAAATTAGTAGAATGAAGCACTGAATACATGAATTGTATCCCATGTTACATGGGGAAGCCCATGTTTTTGCCCGTGAACTCCGATTCTTTCAGTCTCAGATAGGAGATGCCACATCCCATTTCCAATCCCCTGAGTCACCAAGTGTCATTCCTGATAAATGGCCATCATTGTGGGAAGGCACCAGGCCTTATTTCTTGGCTGGAGCTGACACCAGTGCCTCCTGCCAAATGTGGGCGAGAGAGCCGAGTCTGCACTCTGAAGGACCAGCAGGAGGTGGGTGTCCCGGTCTGTGTTGTTTCTGGAAAAACAGTCCACTTTCCTCTCTACTTGTGAAATCTACTGTCACCCTTTTGTAAAGATGTCTGAGAAAGTGTAAAACTACATTTCTCGGGTCTGGGGACGCAATAGTTTGTGCAATTATAACTCAACACATCACAGAAGTCAGATTGGTGCTCGTTGCCTGCATAATTCATCACTCGTTTTCCTGTCAGGGTCTAAGACCTTTCATATCTGGGAGACAAAAAAATTAAGTTTACATTGCTCGATTAAAAATTCAGAAGTTTAAGGGCAAGAAAAAAGGAGGATGTGAATTGTATCATCATTAAATAGTCAGAGATAAATAAAGCATTGGAAGAGGAAACATGAAAAAAAAAAAACAAACTTGCTGGTAACTTGTCATTTCTCAGAGTTAAGAATGTCAGTAGAAACTTCATTAATTTCTTCTCTCTAATGGTCAAGATTGAGGGGCTATATGGAAGGATGAAAAGTGAGAGGCTTTGGGTTTCAGAGGGCCTTCCTTCCTTCCTTCCTTCCTTCCTTCCTTCCTTCCTTCCTTCCTAAATTTTGTTCAAATTCCCACTCCTTACAAGCCAGCCTGCAAAGCTCTAGGCATATGAAGAGAATAAACCAAGGTCCTATATTGATGAAGGACCTGAAGTTTATTTGGAGCAAAGTCCATTACAACCCAGAGTGATCAATGATGTCATAGTAGAAGCAGAAGGAGCTGTGGGTGCTCAGAGAGGACACCTCATCTAGCCAGGGAATAGTCTGGAAGGTTCTAAGAGAAAGGGATGCTTGAGTTTGTTCATAAGAAAGCATAGGTATTAGTCAAGTGATGGACAGAAGATGGAGTGATGAATGACATTCCATGTAGGCATGAACAATGTGTGCGAAGGCTCAGAGGCGTGATGGAGTGTGGTGCATTTTTTGTAGAGTGTGCAGACTGGGTGAGTGAAAGTCTGGCAAGGGGGAGAGAGGGCTCAGGTCCTAAAGGACCTTGTAAGCTGCTTGAAGGAATTTGTACTTAGCTCCCACCAGGTGGAAAGTTCCTTGAGGGGAATGAAGGGGATCATGGTATTTTGTAAAGGATGGTTGGTCAAGCGAGTATTCTATGATAAAGTGACTTTGAGCAGAGAACTGAGTAGAGTGAGGAGGGGGCAGGCCAACAAGACATCAGGGGAGATTCTTCTGGCCATGGGAACAGATATACTCTGAGATGGGATGGAAGCACTGGTCTATCTGTGTTTGATGTTCTCTTCCTAGCTAGGTTGCACCTGTTCAGTTCAGTGTATACTTGAGCACCTACTGTGTAGTGGCATGGGTCAGAAGAAGGAGGTAATGTGGTCTACCAGACCTGACATCTACCCTCAGGAGATTTACAGATTAGCAGGAGAAACACTGGACACAGTCTGATGGCCCCAGGTGGGTACAAAAAAGGCTAAATAAAATAGAGATGCAGTAACAACTTGTCTGGTTGGGAAAGGACTTGCCTTGGATTTAAAAGGTAGGAGGAATTTCTTTAGACTCTTTGTTTTAGTAGCATAAATACTTCAGACAAGTGTACAGCTTGATAAATTCTCACAAGATGAATGCCCCCATGTAACCAGCATCCTGATCAAGAAACTGAATACAGCTCCCCAGAAGTCTCTTGACACCCTGTCCAGCCTCTCCCAGGGAACCCCCAACCTGACTTACAGCAGCATAGGTTAATTGTGCCCATTTTTATGTTCAGTATGCCCTCTTTTGTGTCTGGCTTCTCTTGCTCAAGATCATGTTTGTCAGAGCCATCCGTGTTGTGTGTAAGCGTATCTCATTTATTCCCACTACTGTGCAGAATCCCAATGTGTGAATACGCCACGATTTTTTTTCCCTCCCTTTGGCCTGTTCTGCTATTGCTGGAATCTTGAGTTGTTTCCATTTTTGGCCATCCCAGGTGGTGCTGCTATGACATTCTGGTACATGTCTTTTGGTGAACATATGCACGCATCTCTGTTGGGTATGATCTGGGAGTAAACTTGATGGGTCAAGGGGTGGGCATATGTTGAGCTTCGGCAGACACAGCCAGACAGGCTTCCAAAATGGTTGCACCAATTAACACTCCCACCAGAAGCATACGAGTGTTTGAGCAACGTAGTCTTACTAACGCTCCGGATTTTCTGCCATTTTCATTTTACTTTATTTCATGTTCATTCTTGTGGGGTGAGATGGTATTCCATTGAGGTTTTAATCTGCATTGCCTCAATGGCTAATGTGGTTGGCATATTTTTGTATGTTTATTGGCCATTTGCTCATCTTCTTGCAATGAAGTGCTTTTTTCCTCCTATCAGGTTGTCTACCTTTTTCTTATTGGTTAGAAGGTGTTCTTTATATATTCTGGATATGAGTTCTTGATCAAGTATACTATTGAGAGGATCTCTCCCACTCTGTGGGTTGGTTTGCTTTCTCATTCTCTTAATGGTCGCATTTGACAGACAGATGTTCTTACTTTTAATGTAGTGCATTTAATTTTTTTTTACAGCAAGATAGAATTTTCTCAAGCTTATTAGAATGCAGAAAGCAGGCTTTTCCAGTACAGAGAGGGTTTTGAGCAGAAATGGGGAGGTGGGAAGGTCAGAGCCTTGAGGGAAACATGCACCATCAGCTGTGAACTGACACTCAGGGACTGTAGGAGTCTGGGGATGGGGGTGAGACTACAGGGTGTGTTGGGGGTTCATCATGAAGGCTCTAATGGCATGCTGTGGAGTTTGGACTTCCGAAGTCCATGGAGGGCTGAAATTTTGAGCAAGGGCTGCCAAGACCAGAGCTGGCATCGGGATTATTCATCTAACAAGTACCCAGATGCAGCTGATGGGGTGAGGGAGAGCTAGGGGAAGCAGGGGTTGGTAGGGAGTGGGTTAGATCCAGCCTGGACAGTCCTGGGGCAGCTGCATAGAGAGGGCTTGGCATTCCTTCACCCCAGATGGGGCTAGACTGAAGATGGGGTGTGGGGATACATTCATAGATGACATATCTTTAAAGATAATGTCACAGCCCTTTCAGGATCAGACTCAGTCTGGCACAATTGCTCCTGTGTTAAAAGCTCAGGGAACAAGCAGATGATCGAGAGGGTAACAAACCAATCCTCCATCTATCAGCCCTGAAAGTCTTGGAAAAGATGGGGCAAGTCTGTCTGTGCTGTGTCCTGGAAGAACCTTGGTTCCCTGAAGTGGAAGACAGGGCAGAAGAATTGGGGGTCATGGGCAGGAAGCCTGCTTCTACCTTAGCTCACTGCTGTGTGTCCTTGGGGAAGTCCCTTCCCCTCTCTGGGCCTTAGTTTCCTTGCCCACAGAGAAGGTTGTAGGACTCAGCTAAGCTCATGGACAGGAAATTATTGGGGTGAATACTTCACAAATGTAAACGATTACTGAATCTTCCCATCCTCAGGAACTCTAAAGTCAGAGCACTTTGTAAATCCTGCTAACAATTATGCAAGAAATGATTGAAGGGGCCAATATTTCTGAATCTGACCCAGATACGAAGACATCCATTATCTGCACTTCCTCCCTTCCTAAGGCACCAGGACTTGGGCATCAATGCTAAACTCCCCTCTCTGGAATCCAAACATCATAAATCCTAGATATGGACATTGAAGTGTATATTTTCACTGGCTATGTATTCTTTAGTTCCTCTAAGCATATTTAAGATGGCTGACAAAATGATAACAACAACACCCCTTTAGTACATCCTCAGGGCAGAGCACCATGCTGGCCATCTTGGTAAGAGATGCGCTTGGAGGTGTAGGCAGAGTGGTCCCATGAGCAGAGGCACAGGGAGAGAGATGGTGTGGGAGGTCCAAAGGGTCTGTGATGGTGAGTTGTATGTGTCAACTTGGGTAGGCTCTGGCACTCAGTTATTCAATCAAACACTAATTGAGATGTTGCTGTGAAGGTATTTTGTAGATGTAGCTAACATCTACCTGCAGTTGATTTTAGATAAGGGAAATTATCCTTGATAATCTGGGAAGCCCCCACCCAATCAGTTGAAAGGTTTTAAGCAGAACTAAGGTTTCTCTGAAGAAGATGTCTGCCTCAAGACTATAGCATCAGCTTCTGCTCTCAGACTGATGAATTGTCCTACAGATTTTGGACTTGCCAGCCCCCCACAATTGCATGAGCCAAGACTTTGAGAAAAATCTCTTGATATGTCTAGATCTACATGTAGAGACTAGTCTTGATTCTCTCGAGACCCCTGATGGATAAAGAGCCCCAAGTGAGAACTTAAGGCTGGGAGTTGGTAGGAGCAGCAGGACATGAGGACCAGCCTCTTCCATCTCCCTTCCCACTCCCTTCCCACTCCTTTCTAGTCCTCAAATGTGGCAAACATGTTCCAGCTGCCAGAGTTTGACACTAGCTCCTCCTTTCACCCGGGAAACTTCTTCCCCAGGTACATGCATGCCCTAGGCCACCACTTCACCACTTCATCTCTGCCCAATGACAACTTCCTGGAGAGGCTTTGCCTGACCATTCTAATCTAAAGTAGCCAGTAACAAAACAAAACAAAACAAAAAACAAACAGAAAAAATAGCCACTAACCCCATCTATCTTCACTCAGATTAATTTTTTCCCTGATGCTTATCACTGCATGCTATTATATATATATTTTTTCAATTGCCTGTCTTGCCTACTGGATATGAGCTCCCTGACACCAGAGACATTACTTTTTCATTCCTGTGTTCCAGTTCCTAGCACAGTGTTTGGCATGGGGTGGGAAGCCACTGGGCTCCAAATTATGGTAGGTTTTTGATTACTGTGCCAAGTCATTATAAGGAGTTTAAACCAGCTTCCACCGAACAATCTCCTCTTGACAGCCGTGGACTCCCAGAGAGATGCCATGGGGGGAACTCACAAAGAGGCGCCAGCAAGAAACAGCTTGGAGGCACTTGACAATTTTCCCTTATCTCCTGTGATCCACGTTGCCTGGCCAACTTGTTCATGAAGGAGGCCTTATGATGCATCTCAAAAAAGCAACCACGGCCTCTCAATCACTCAGCAAATTTTGGAAGGAAAAACAGATATCAAAAACGAAAGTGCACAACGGTAATATATGATATCAGATCCGTCATTCTTTACAGCAACATGGACGATGGCGTTTGGCAAACAGCAGTTGCACCCAAAAGATAGACAGGCAGTTTTGACATGTCTTGCCAGAGAAGAATTACCCTCCCCACCCTCGGCCCCCCACCCTCCTGGCCCGATCACGAGAAATGACAGAATTACAAACAAATCAATCAGGCACAGAACAGAAGCAGTGGAGACTCAGGGCTTGGGTGGTAATAACAAGATGTAGTGCCAGGGTACTAGGTATCAGTATATTCTCAATCAATGGGCAAATGGGTGGCTGCCCACAGAGAGGGCAGGTCATGGGCCCTTGGAAGACTCGCCAGCCTTCAATACCTGGGCCAGCGACCTGTCCATGGTTCTGAATACCTCCATTCATTGGTTTTGGAGAGAAGTAGTCACAAGGGATGGTCATCAGCCATTTACTTCTACCTGAGAATGAGTTTGTTATGAACTGATGAAGCTGGAGTGGAGAGAGGGTTCAGATATCCAGAAATCATCCAGAAATCACAAATACATAAGCTTACAAAGGCCAGTTGGTTATATATATATATATATATATATATATATATATATATATATATAACAAGTTGTAATATAATAGGGAGTGGTGGGGATTATGATTAACTAAATGGCCCATACCTCCTCTAAACAGGACACCTGCCCCTCAGTTCCAACTGTTTGAGGCCATGTGTGAATGCGAGAACAGCGTTGCCAATCAGAATATAAGAGAATATATAAACCTGTTTTATGTGCAATCTCTTGATTTTTAAAATGCTGGCACCTAATTCAAAAATATTCTAGACTAGCCCCTTATTTTGTGATGGAGAGCTTGAGCCCCAGAATGGGGAAAGGACTTGCTCAAGCAACTTAGCAAGTTGGCAACAGGATAAGGCCTAGAATCTCAGGGCTCGATTCCCGGTTTAGTCACTATCCCCTTCCCTGTGGCTTGCTTTTCTGTTTGACAGAGCAAGACTTCTTTCTGAGCACTGGACTTAGGAAAAGCAGGTGAAAGGATGGAATATGGAGGAAGATGTTTGATCAAATCAGTCCTAAATCTTGCAAGAGTGTAATATAGCCAAAATTGTTTCAACACATCAGCTCAGCTGAAGTGCCAGACCTAGGAGAGAGAGGCTGAAGAAAAGGTACAGCAAAATTGTAGGTCAGGGCTGCCTTTGCAAAGACAGGCGCCCCTTCTGGACCACCTGCAGGGTTCTGGGTCATGCATGGGGGATACCTCTGGGCTCAGTGCCAGACACTTCCCCTCTTCCTTTTAGCCTAATCAAGCTTTACAAGAACAGATCCTGTGACTCCTGTTCTGAATCCCATTAGTACCAACCTCTCCTTGAAGGTGTTCTCTGCACCAGAAAAACCAGGCACATCATGGAGGAAAACTAGCCAGGGCATACCTGGTCTATCCAGGAACCCCACCCTGCCTCCATTTCAGCCTCCTCCTCCTCCCATTCCCTAGCTTGGACCCCTGAGCCCTCATTCCCCAAAGCTGGATGAATCTTTCTCCCTCAGCAATGCTGGGGACACAGTCTACATTAGGTGAATCAACAAGGCCATTTCAGAAGAGACCAAATAGGAAATAAGAGGCCCCATTGCCTAATGGGACTTATCAATTATGATCTAGGGCCATATTTCTTTGAGGGGTGATTGTTTCACGGAGTCTGACATCTCATATAGCTTTAAATTACTCACAACCGGGACGGCTTACAAGATAGCAGTAAAATCAGGAGAGGATTGGGCAATGTAATTATAGTATGGAAATGATGTTGATCACTCAAGCAGGGAGCAGACCTTGAATCGAAAACCCTGCTTTGTCTCCCCCCCCTTCCTTCCACTGCTCCTGCTGTGGACTGTAGAACACATAATACCTGGGAAATGTGGGGGTAAACTTACTCCTGCTGGGAAGTTGGGTTGGCCAGGTCGCTGTGTAGGGTATAATGAACCATGGGACTGGTGTGGATAAAGAGATCAGGACAAAGGACAGATCTTATATGTATTGGCCATCAGGATCTAAAGGTCAGGAAGGCAAGATTCTGCAGGAGTTGCCCACTGCCCAGTTTATGGAGGTAAAAATTCCCCAAACTCTTAATATATGTCAGTAATTATATCAGCATCTGGGATTATAGAAATGTTCCTTCCTTCCATTTCTTGAGTACTGTCCCCATATGAGACTATGCAAATCTTTGAGAATACAGAAATGAATTATTTCAACTCTTTAATGAGCATATACTATGTGTAGACATTGTGCTGGAATCCAGATAGAGAAAAACTTACTGCTTACCTTATTTATCCAAATACTTATTGATGATTAACTAGTTTGCAAGACTGATAAATTGCTCCTCCAATCCACTCCCTTTTCTTCCTGAGCACACAGTTAGGTTACATTTTCCAGCCCCCTTTGAAGCAGACTTGACTGAATTCTAGCCAATGGAATGTGAGAGGAAGTGACGTGGTCACTCCTTGGTTCATAAAATCCTCCTACTTGTTATCTTCCATAATCTTTCCCTAACCCCCTAGGTGGGTATCAACGCCCAGAGTGATCCTGGAAGGCCATTTGTTGAAACTGGAAAATCTGTCACTATAGTGAGTCCCTGAATGAACAAGTGGAACATAGTCCCTCCCCAACTCTCAATTCTCTACTGACTTGTACCTGCATTGTATCATCAGGTGATTAAAATACACTGACACTTCTTGAGCTGTAGAAATATTTGGTTTGTCATATCAAGTGATTAGCTAGACATCACATAGACATTGGGGGGCATAAACATTCATTTGAGCCTTTTCTTGGCATTTACTACAGTCCAGATAGCATACTCAGTGCCAGGAATATACAGCATGGTTCATTCATCCAAGTGATGAGGCTCTGAGGTTATAGAAATAAATGATAAATGGATAATAATTAATTGGTTCATTCTACAAACATTCATTAGGTAACTGGTATGCCTTAGTCCTTGGTGTTAAGCTTTGGAGACACAAAGAATAGTTCATACAAACATGAAATAAGTTTCTCTCATGTTTTGGGCACTGGGTTAGACATTTGGTAACTGAATATAAACAGGATCCTTATCCTCAGAGGTTTCATCATTTGATAGAAGAGCCAGGTCATGGTGATGCATTGTGAAAAGTTAAAATTAAACTTAATTAAAAAATAAAATTAAAATAGAACTTTTTAATGAGAATTTTCAGGGACATAGGAAATGATTTCCGCTTGGGGCTGAGGAAGAGGAGGGGGAGTGGGGGAAACTACAAACAGGTAGGAGTTTTACATCTGGGTTTTGAAGGATGCATATAGGTTTTCTAGGCAGAGACTAGGCAGAGGGGGAAATCTAGGCACAGGGAACAGCATGTGCAAAAGCAGTGTGCCTTGGGGTCAGTAAAAAGTTTGGCATGAATGGAGCGCTCGGGAGTATATGATAAGGACAGAATCAGGTGAACACAGCTGCAGCTTGAATCTGGGGCAGATGTTCTTGTCTTTCTACCTGAAGTGTGTATGTTGTTGGACCTGGAGAAGGGGTAGCCCAGAGACTGCATATTAATTCCATCTTGAACTGAGGTGAGAAAAGACACTGTCTTATGCTGCTCCAGCCTCCATGGGTGGGGACCGTTTGGCTCTCCCTTTCTGAATTTTACATTTAATGAGAACTCAGCTTTATGACATATTCCACTTAATATATCCCCTTTTTATGAATGAGCAAACTGATGATTGAAAGGTAAATTATCCACTCAAATCATACAACTCCCTGACCTCAGGGTTTGCATTTAAACTGCCAACTGAGGCCACATTCTCAACGTGCTGGTGGATCTCGGTAGAGTGGGAAACAGGTTTTCAGTCCCAATGATGCAGAGGTTCTGAAACTCTCGGGGTTAATTGTCTATTTGGCAAAGGCCAAGGAGCGTCCCCTTCTGAAAGCTAATCGGAACTAGCTCAATGCTGAGCTCATGTGCATGTGTGGTAAGGGGCATAAGGGTGTGGGGAGTCCTAGCTGAGCCGGGACTAGCCTGAGCTATGCTGGGAAGGAATAAATCTCTTCATGAGCCAACATTAATACAAGCTTGGCAGGTTCTGGGCAGGCCCCCGGTTGATTATGCCAATGGACGCCGGGGAGGGGAAGATTGAGCTGCCGGGGGTGGCGTGAATGCACATCACACAGGGTAATGCCTTGAAAATATATAGCATCCAAGCAGGCAGGCAGCAGAAGGCGGGGCAAAGGGGGATGTTGGGGGGGCAGCATCTGTTTGCAATTACAATTACTAGAACCCACCAAATAAGGCTCTCTGAAAAGGTGTCTAGGGTGTCTACTTTAGGTGATATGCAGAGGTACCAATCATTCATTCAAAATGAATTTATTGAGCACCTACTCAGTGCAAGGCCCTGGGGGTGCAGGGCTGAACATCCAGACACAGTGCTGCCTTCATGGACCTCAAGCCTGGTAGGGCAGATAGATCAAAACAGGCCATCATACCAGTTGCAAGAGATGGCACATTGTGCTGTTGTATCCCAAAGGCTGTGAGTGGTTTATACAGATTCCCTAGCTTAACATTCTAGACTTGTTGCTAAAAAAAGAAAGTTTGGACTCCAGAATGTGAAAAGAGAACTTCCATCCCTGGATGTACTTTGATGGGGATTTGACAAACTCAGGATGCTCTGATCAGAATTTGGGAGTAATGGATGGTTATGTTTTGGAGAAAGAGCCCAGTTCCCCCATTACCTGAATAGAAGTCTGGTTTGGGGATGGCCAGGGGTCTGCAGAGAGGTTGGAGGATGTCAAAGGTCTGCAGAGAGCCAGATATCTCCACCAGGCAGCAGAGAGAAGGTTCCGGAGTGGGCTGCTCGCTTCAGAGTGCGAGAGGCTGAAAATCTTCCTTGAGTATCAAATCCACTGGAAAGTCAAAATAACAAAACCAAGATAAAATGCAAGATCTTCTACCCTGGAACCATCATGCCAGCTCCAGTTTGGAAAAAGCAATCCAGTCTATTTGCCATATCTTTGCAGGCTCAGAACCGGCCAAAATAATGGTCATGATGGAGACTAGTAGCAACAATGCATTCATCTGGCAAATAACTAGACACTTTCTGTGAGTCTAACCCTGAACTAGGTAGGCATGGGGGATAGAACAGAGAAGGTGGAGATGGAGCTGGCTCTGCTGGAGCTTAGAGTTGTGTCTGGGGTAATATTAGTTATGCTTTGTTGAGAACCTTCTATGCACCATCAAAACGAGATGCACCATAAATACATCTTCTTTTTGAAACCTCAGAGCCACCTACTTATGAGGTAGTTACCTGTGGTAGACACTGCAAGTCCTGTCTACCTGGCCAGTACACCCAGGCCCCAGCTTCTATGGGTGCTGATGGCTGACAGCTCACAACATCCCCCCTTTGGGAGACTTGCTCTAGAGCCACCTGGTTCAGAAATGCCTGTGGAGTTACACACACCCAGGGACAGTCGGTAGTCAATGAGTAACTATTATAGGAACTTCTTTGGTTCCCTGCAGGACCACATTTTGGGACCACTGATACTCCAGTGCTCCTCGTGGGATTAGGCAGAAACTACTAATTTTTACTAGAACTCTCCCACAATTAATGTCTTGCACAAGAGACCTCATCCAGGCCTCAGGGATGAGACTAAGGTGAGGCAAACATGGCACTTAGGGCATAAAATTCAAGGAGGCACTCACTCTCAGGGGCTGGTTTTGCACTTGTATGAGTGCAGAGGATTTCCTTACATTTCGCACCCTGGGTACTGAGATTGCCCCATCCTGGCCCCAGTCTCAGTTCTTAGGTCCTACATCTCAGGACAGTATTTTTATTTTACCAATCCATAGTTGGAGACATGAAATGTGAAGACTAAGAAATGTGTCCAAGGTCCCATAGCTTGTAAGTGGTGGGGCTCAGACTGTTTGTAATCGAAGTTTATATATGTTTTCTCTATGACCTAATTGCCTTTGGGACAGTATGTCCAGTTATCTGGGGAGCAGAGATGCAAAGGTGAGACAAATTGAGATGAGAAATCCCAGATCCTAAGAGAGACCTGCAGTTTCATCTGGTAAAACTTCTGCCTCCAGCATCCTGAATAGTTGTTTCAACCACTTTCAGGATGAGATTAAGTGTGACCTAGGAGTTCAAATATCAAGGCCTAAGGCACTTGGAGGACTTAACTCACTCTTCCAAAGCCCCCTGCCTAGGTAGAATCAGGGACTTGAATCCTGGAAATGTCTCCAGCTTTAACATTCTGAGATCATTTCAAAGGGTGAGTGGGATCTCGGAGGTGCCAGGTGGTGGATGGTGGAGGCAGATAGTGTCACCCGAGATGGCTGGCATTTTCCAAGAAGGGCAAATCTAGAGCTGACCCTGGATTCAGAAGGATAAGGCCACCCTCCATATTTGTAAGTCTGGGTATATGAGGATGTGTGTTGGAATGGGGTTTATTCTCTGCCTAGCACCCATCCATGACCTCATAGCTGCCTCTCTGCTGAGTTTTGACACTTTCACTTCTCAAGGAAAACCAGCTCTCTTTTATGATTGTTCTACAAATAGAACAGTTGATTGTGCTATTATAATGGCTGCTTAAGACAACCCCTCCTTTTCTAATTTACCTTCTGAGCTGAAGCATTGGTTATACCCACCATCTTGGGATTATAACAATTGAAATGCAGGAAGGGAGGAATTCAAGCATGGCATGGGAGGAATAGATGTATGTGATCTTGGGCTAGTCATGTCCTAGACCAGGCTGTAGCTTCTTCCTCTGTGAATTGGTGAGAGAAGGGATCTGTCCAATCTTATTTCCTCTGTCCATCCTCTTAGATGACCCCACCTCCCACAACTATGCACTTCCAGATATGGAAGGGATGAGCACTAATGGTGGGGCCCTGAGAGGGGTGCAGATCCTAGAATGTAAGCTCTGGGAACTCAGAAATGAAATGGATACTTATACACACCACTATCTGGGGATACTTTTAGTGTTGCTGCAAGGGTTTCTCTGAATGAACTTCTCTGTGCCCAGCTTCCCCATTCTCTGCTTCCCTACATTCTGAACCCTGCCTCTCATTGCTCTAGCCCCCTGCACTCCAGTAACTGTTTCATTGGAAACTTACTGTCTAGGTCATTGACTCTTTTAAGGCACCATCCATGGCTCTCTGCTGGACTCAGGCAAGAGAAGAGCTCCAACATTACCCTATTTTTTACAGTTTGGGTTCTGAACGTCTTACTCCAAAATGTTCCTTACGTTGCTCTGGATCAGCTTCCCCTTCCTCTAGGATTCCTGCTCCATCTTGGTGGATTGTTCCTACAACCTGATTCTGCAAAGATTCTTGATAAAGAAGACATGCTGTCTGAACACCTGGTTGGCTCAGTGGTCGAGCATTTGCCTTCGCCTCAGGGTGTGCTCCCTGGGGTCCCAGGATCGAGTCCCTCATCAGGCTCCCTGCTTGGGGCCTGCTCCTCCCTCTGCCTATGTCTCTGCCTCTCTGTCTCTGTGTGTCTCTCATGAATAAATACATAAAATCTTTAAAAAGAAGAAGGCATGCTGTCCTATTTGACGATCTATGTGTCTCTAGCTTTGTCAGGTAGTCTGAAGTCTAGGGGCCATATCTCTGTACCATACTCCTTCCTTGACACCTCAGCACCTATAAAAGAAAGACCTAAGTCTTTCATATGTTCTATAGTTAGTGTCAACAAATCTTATCTGGGCTGTTTTCCCTAATCCCACACTGGAAGGCATGAGTCCTAATCAAAGTCCTAATCAAAGGTCAACAGCAAGTGAGAACTCCTGAGTTTTGACGACAGGGAATGCAATTAGAAGTTTAGAGAGCTGTAGATTCCAGAAGGGGGAAGGCTGGATAAGACTGTCATTTATCCACTTTTATTTTCCTGTAATCCACATGGAGAAAATAAGGCTTGCTGGGTGATGTTCAGGAAACCAGTTCTCCTCTCTGATCCTCAGCGTTCTCCATCTGTTCAAATGGGTGGGCTGGATGGGCTTAGAGCCAATGATTCTTTGAGATAAAGCATTATATGCTGCCTGCTGTGTCTTGCTCGGGTCTCATGGGGCAGAAGGGTTTTGAAAGCATTCATCGGTTAATGCATCACTTGTTCATTAAAGATTCTTTCTGGACATACCCATAGGTCTTACTTTTCCAGGCATTCGACCTCCAGCCCCCACTGGTGCTGACAAATTGCTGCTTGAAGTTCATGGTCCCAGAAGCCTTCTTAACATGTCCAGGAATGCAGGCATGGGGGGTGAGAAGGGAACTTGGGGAGGTGTTGGCTGGAAGCCACAAGCTACAGCAATGGGGGGAGGGTGCAGGCACCCCAAGATTGCTCAGGCAGTGAGGCGGTCAGCGGCGTCCTGACTTTGAAAGTAATCCAAAACAAGGTCTGCGTTCTAGTCTCCAGTGATGTCACAGCTAATCATTAGCCTGGTAATTACATTGAAAGCCTTCTGCGATCCTATCCTCAGCAGGGTCGTTAATGCAAGGCAACCACACCAGTAAATGTCTCATTAGTCTTATTTTAGACTTATGTATTTTTCAGGACTACAGAATTTTAATAGTCTGCCCTCCCCCCAGCTTCCCCTCCTGCGACATTAATATCTATTCCACATGCCAGATTCTTCTAACTCTACCCCTCCCTGTTCTCCCTACTCAGAGCCCCCAGAGGAGGGCCCTGCAAAGAAGGAAGGCTGTAGTGGGGAGTCCATGGGGGCTAGGTCTGCCTCCCTCTCCAGCCTCTGAGAGTTTTTTTTTCTGGCCTCAGTCTCTTTTCCATAATGACAGCCTCTTCTTGGGTTTTCTATTTTTCTCAGGAAGCTTCACTCTTTTTATTGTAGCCTCCTTTTAAGCCTTTGTCCTTATTAGTAAAAAAATTCATGCTCATCGCAAAGACAGGAAGAAAGAATTACCATTAATCTCAGACCCCAGGCAAAATGATGCCTTTCCCACCTCTTGCTTATGTACTCTTGCAGTGTTGGCTTTCTCTTTGTCACTGGAATGGGTTCAACTTCTCCCCGCCTGGGCCCTTTGAAAATTGCTGGTTCCTCTGCCTAGAGTGTTTTTCTCTCTTCTCTGCCCTTAAGTGACTCCAACTTTCCTTTCAGGGCACAGCCTAAATACCACTTCCCCCTGGAAGTCTTCCCTGTCCTCCTCCTCATTCAAATTTAGGGTTGTACCTTTGCCACTTGATGCCATTACCTATGACCTGCATCACACATGTCACAATAAGCATTAGTTAGTTGTCTGCATGTGACATTAATTGTTTGATTGTCATCACCCTGACTAGATAGATTGCTCCAGGTAGTCAGGGAACACTCTTATGTGGTTAATTAATTCTATAATCCCAATGGTCATCTCAGAGATAGTAGATATAAAGAGGCATCAATAAATGCTCATTGAATGAATAGATGGGTGGATCTGTAGGTGGGTGGATGAATGGATGGATGGGTGTATGGATGGATGAGTGGATGGATCAATGGATATATGGATGAATAGATGGGTGGGTGGTTGGGTGGATGGGTGGGCGTGTGGCTGACTGGCTGGCTGGTTAGATGAATGGATGGATGGATAGATGGATGGATGGATGGATGGATGGATGGATGGATGGATGGTTAGATGGGTAGATGGGTGTGTGGATGAATAGTTGGATAGATAGATAGCTGGACTGATTTTGGAATATTCTCCTCCAATCTGTCTTTGGCATGTTTAGATACTGTTGAAATAATACAAGGTGTGATTTTGTTCTGACTTCCTCAACCTGAAATTTTTTTCTTTTAACAACTGTATGTTATCAAACTTATTTTTGATGGCTATGCAGTATTCCATTGGGTGGATGTCCCCTAGTTTACTCAATTAATTCCCTACTGCCATGCATTTGAGAAAGTGATATTTCCTGTAAGTTAAGCCTTTGAACCCCAGCTGCAAGCACCGGAGTTCAGATACTGCCATGCCACCATCTCACCATGTAGTTATGGACAAGTTATGTTAATCTTTGTGCTTCAGTTTCCTCATTTGTAAAGCAAGGGTGATTAACATATTGGGGTTATTATGAGGGTAAAACCAATCCAAGTAAAGTATATACAACAGTTGCTAGCACCCAATAAATCTTAGCTATTATTTCCAGTTGTCACCCATATATGATTTGGTCAGGGATGTCTGGGGGAGTTGTGCGGAACTTTATCCAGTCTGTGGTCAGATTCTATTAGGACAACCGGGGCATTGTTAGAATCCTAAACTTTGAAACACTCAGGATAGGAGTTGAAATATCTTTTTTTCCCATCATGAATTCACAAGTTGGCGAGGCCTTTCTGCAAAGCATGTCTGCCAGCAACCTGCACTGCACTATCATTTGCCTTTTCGTTAGTCTGGTCTCACCTCAGATCTTTCCCCTCAGTGGTGTGGTAGAGACAGCAAGGCTTTGGAATCAAGGAGGCCCAGGCTGGGAACACTATTCTGTCCCTTGCAAATGGGGAAACCATAGGAAAGTAGCTTCCTCTTTGTGAGCCTGAGGGTCATCATAAGTGGGGCCAAGTGAACTCTACTTATTGGTTGCTGGGAGAATCAAATGAACAAGCGTGAGTCCAGCATTTGGCTTGTGCTGGCACCCCAATCTTACTGCTCACCATCCAGAGACACATATGTGGTTACCCACTCTGGGGTAACTTGCTGAGTGTCTCCCATGTGCTGTACTGTAGGGGCTTGTCATGCTATATCTCACTGAATGAATGCAGAGAAAAGAAGGAAGAAATGGGGGTGGAGATACATAGATATTTTAGAATCCTCAAGCACTTTTGTTACAAGTGGAGGTACAAGTAACTGTATTTTAAGATGTTTGGGAGATTATCAGGTTTTTGTCTATATTGGAACTGCATGGTGCATAGGTCAAAATATTGTTACATGTGGCTACATAGAAAGTTTTGCAAAAAAAAATAAATGAAATTCATATAATGAAAGAAAAAGAAATAAATGATTTGGCTTGCAAAAAAAAAAGAAAGAAAGAAAGAAAGAAATGAGGATGGAGAAGCAGGTGGACTTGAGTTACAGAAAGCCAAAAATGCAAAACAGCCTCTTAGTTCTTCTATATAAGTAGCAGCCCTGCAATGTTCCTATTCTCACTGTAAGGTTTGGGGCAAATGACTTCATCTGAGTCTTCATTTGTTTATCATCAAGAAGGAAGAGAAGAATCCCTCCAGGTTGGTGGTGATGATTCCATGAGATGACACATGTGCACATCTGCTGACACATAGTGAGTGTTCAACATGAGTTAGCTAATATATTTTTTTTCCTGGATAGTGGTAAGGGAAGTGCCAAAAGGAATGTGCAAGTGACAGGATCAGAGTGATAGAGCTGAAGAAATTCTCAGAAATCAGATCTTCTTACTCTTGGGGCTGTGCTTCCTGCCCTGAGCCAGGCTGTCTCTGGTCTTCATAATTTATGCTTATTGGGTTCATAAATGAAAGCCACTCTCACGTGCCCTCATCCCAAATATCCCCTTCCTGGCTACTGAGCCTGGAGGTCTCCTACGTAAGCCATCATTCCAGTTCATAAATACATGTCTTGAAGTTTGGGGACCTTCCCACTGGTGGGCCTGCACCATAGTGTGTAATCTGTGTTGGTCTTTTTTTGCCCCTGGATATCCAGAGGCTAGCATGGTACCTGGCACACACACACACAAGTTGGGGCTTAATAAATATCTGTCAAATGAATGAATGAATATGTTTTTACCTCGAGAAGGAGCTGTGACTCCAGAGAGACCAGCTGCCAAGCTTCCCTTCCTGGCTTCTTCCCTGGAGCCTGTGATATTTAATTAATTTGAACCAAGCAGAGCCCACTTTATGGTGCTGGGCCACCCATAATTGAGAAATGATTGGAGGCACCTGCGACTTGACCTTGGCTAATGATGGATAGATCCACACAGAGATCAGAAGCCAAAGACCCAGGGGTGGGGGCATCCATCTAGAGAGCCCAGGTGGAAGGAAGGGGAAAGAGATGTTGGCATCCCTGGCCTGTGATCTCAGAAATTCTGACAGTGACATTTCCCTGGGGAAAGCCTCAGAGGTGTTGAGGGCTCACCACATGCCAGGCTCTAGTGAGCACTTTACAGAGAGCCTCAGAATGGCAGCGGGTGCTGCTTTTCTCATGTTCTGACATAATGGAAATTCAGTATGTATCTGTCAGATGAGGAGTAGAGAAATGAAAGACTCCAGGGGCACATTGGAGGGAAGCAGAATGGGAGGAGGGCCCTACATGTTGCAGAGTGGTCCAGAATGCAGGGCACTGGGGTTGAGATAGGCATAGTCCTCCCTGCTTCTGCCTTTGGGCTTGGGTGAAGTTTTTAGGGATGAGGAGGAGCTCTATGTTGCTAACCCCAGTCTGAGATCACATACGTCTGTTGCCCTTGCTTCCGTGTCTTATTCCTTAAAGTTTCAGCCCCCTCATTTCCCTTCTAAAGGAGAGAGGGCTCTATGGAAGGGAGGTGCTGTTACAACTTCCAGCTCCGGACTTCCAGCGGTCCTAATGGGTGGCTGCAGGACCTTGGGTGTCCTTACATCTTTGCTGAGCCAAGTCTGGGTGCAATGTGAGAGCAATGTGAGGGACACACTGCAGTCACTGAAGGCACAATGGACAGGAGTGGAGTTTAGATGACAAGATTCCTGGAGGGTGGTGGGGTTTTGGCAGGGAGGGCAAGCGTTTGGATCTAGTCACAAGGTCAAAAGGTAGACCTCCGGTGACCAGGAGGTACACACACAAAAAACAGCAACACTGCAGAGAATAACACTTTTGAGTTTATAGAGCAGTGAGAGGAAGAAGAGGCAATTAATGTTCTTGTTTGATGGAGGTGCTAGCTGCTGTGTGGGTAACAGATGCACTAGCCCAGGGCCCCGAGCTGGGAAGTGTCAGCCTTGAGGCTCTCACTAGGGATTCCTGACCAATTCCCTGCCCTTCTCTCTCAGCCATCTCCCCCACTCCTTCTGAATCCACAAACTTGAGAGGCAGTGGGCCGCTTCTCCTTCTCTTTTTTACATTTTCATAAAACATGCACACCATAAAATTGACCATCTTAACCATTTTTAAGATCGGCAGCATCAAGTACGTTCATGTTGTTGTGCAACCACCACCACCATCCATCTCCTGAATTTTTCATTTTCCCAAACTGAAACTCTATCTCCACTAAACACTAACTCCCTATCTTCCTCCCCCAACCCCCCGCAGCCACCCTGATAGTTTCTGCTCATGAATCTGACTACTCTAGGTGTCTCACATAAGTGGAATCCTATAGGATCTGTCCTTTTGTGACTGGCTCATTTCACTTAGCATCGTCAGTCCTCACGGTTCATCTATGTGGTGGCGTGTGTCAGAACTTCCTTTTTAAGGCTGAATGATATTTCATTGTGTGTAGAGACCACATTTTGTTTATACATTCATTCGTCTGAGGACCGCTGAGGTGCTTCCACATTTTAGCTGTTGTGGTAACGCTGCCGTGAACATGGGTGCGCAAGTATTTCTTTAGTCTCTACTTTGCATTCTTTTGGGTATACACCCAGAAGTGGAATTGTTGGGCCATATGGTCCAACAATTTTCTTGAGAAACACAACATCATACTATTTTCTGCAGTGGCAGCAACATTTTATATGCCATCAGAAATGCATGAAGTGTCCAATTTCTCTATCTCTTCATTGACTCTTGTTATTTTCCTGCTTTTTGTTTGTTGTTCATTTGTTTTTGGTAGAAGCAGTCCTAATGGGTGTGAGGTGATACCTTATTATAGTTGATTTGCATTTCTCTAATCATTGGCGAGATTGAGCATCTTTTCATGTGCCCATTGGTCCCAAGTATGCCTCTTTTCCATGAGACACAGAGGAAAAGAGACTAGATTTTTTTTTGGAGTCCAACCGGCCTAAGATTCATCATGCCTCAACCTCTCAACTATTTCACTGTGTGACTTTGGACAAACAGCTTCAGCTCTCTGGGCTCTAATTCCCTCGTTGATGGAGTGGAAGAAATCTCAGACCCAGGGAGGTTGATGTGAGGACCAGAGGAGGGTTCAGGATTCTAGTTCTTAGCCTGTAGGCAGTCCTTAACCATGCTCATTTATTTCCCCCCATAGTTCATCATCTTATATTGAATTGGGGATGCTGATGACTCACAGTGGTGTCATGGTATCTCTGCAAGCTGGACTCAGTGACTAGTTGGAGGCATAGGCAAGCATTCCAGGAAGTGGTGATTCTGACCTGTGTCCTTGCTTTTTGTAGACAGTGGGCTCAAGGCTTTCATGTCTTAGCACTCCAGGGCTCTGTGTTTCTGTCTTGCCTCCAGAATGTTGAGTTCTTTGAGGGCTGGGGTCATGTCCTATTCATCTTTCTCTATTACCCTATGATGCCAAGCACTGCAGAGACTAGCTAGTTATTCAACAAACCCATTCTTCATTCCTTCTATGTACATCCCTAGGTTGCAGTTCCACCTGCCTCTCCTCTTTGGGGTGGGACGAGTCTGTTCTAGCTGAAGAGATTAGAGCAGGAATGTTTTCTACCACTTCCAGGCCATGGGATCCCCCACTCCCTCTCCCCTCACTGCTGACCTGCATCGTGGCCTGAAGAGTGCTTACTGAAGGAGATGGAGCCCCATTCCCATACTGCTGCTGGTTGGAATCTGGGAGAGCTAGAAACACACTTATGTTGTGTGATGCCACCGCGATGGTGGGCTCTTCCTGTTGCAGCAGCTGGTGTCCTCCTAATACACCAGGGTCTCCAAGCTCCATGGGGTTAGGGACCTTGTACACTTGGCTTTCAACGCTGTACCTGCAGGACTCAGCACATGGTAGGTACTAATTAACTTTTGTTGAGTGGGTCAGAGAAGGATATGGCGTCCAGTGGATGCTCAGTAAATGTTTCCTCAGTGGAGGATTGGTGAGAGCACAACTCAAGATCGCCAACGTCACGAGTTCAATGTACAGATGGACCTGTTAATGTTTCACAGGAAGGGAAACCAGCCTCTCAGAGTTGGGATCGACGTTGGACGCCTTGGGGATAATTCAGAGCTGGTGCTCAGGATACTGGCCACATACAAAGCTGTACTGGTGGCTTTGGGCTGCCATAACAAAGTACCACAGATTGGACAGATTAAAGAACAGAAACATTTTCTCTCACAGTTCTGGAGAGTAGAGATCCAAGATCAAGGTGTTGGCAGGGTTGATTCCTGCTGAGGGTGGAGGGATACTCTGTTTCATGCATCTGTCCTGGATTCTGGTGGCCTGCAGGCCACCTTTTGAGTTCCTTGGCTTGGGGAAGCATCACTCCCAAGTTTGCTTTCATCATCACTCACATAGCATTCTCCCTGAGGGTGGTCATTGGGTGAAGAGTTCTCATTTTCCCATTGGCCACACAGACTTGCGGCTGAAGCCCATTCCTAGCTGATGTCTGCCCCAGTCCTGCCTCTGACTCCCAGAGCAATCCCACTTCCACAGGAGCAGCCTCTGCTCTCTGTCACAATTTGCTACCAGGCAAAAATCTGTAGCTCACTGGGTTTGAATCCCAGCTCTGCTACTACCTCAGTCATGAACTTGAGTCTGAGGGCTCTCTGAGCCTCTTTTTGTAAATAAGGATAAATAAAAGCTCTACCTCACCAGTTTGCTCTGAGATTGAAAAAAAGACTATGCATGGTTATGGTGTCAATGATGAAATTTCCTAGTAGACCTAATTGGTGCCCAGAATATCGGCATCTGTTAGATGTGATCTTGGTGAATCACCATGAAACATCGAGTTCCCAGTCATGTCAGGAGCACCCCGGACAGCAGGTTTAGCAAACTACTGCTCATGCATCAAATCCAATTCATTGCCTATTTCTGTAAATAAAGTTTTATTGTAACACAGTGTACCTATCTGCTGGGGGCTACCTTTGCAATACCATAGCAGAATTGAGTTATTGCAACAGTAGCCCCCAAAGCCTAAAACATTATTATCTGACCCTTTACAGAATGAATTTGCTGATGCCTGGCATAGAACACCATGGGCATTGGTGCTTTCAAGGCCAGATTTCAAAACTCAAACTTCACCCTTCCTTGCTGTGTGATTGGATACATTACATGACATCACCATTTGTCATTTACCAAAATTGAAGTGATGACTCATGCCACAGGATGATTGGGACAATGAGATGAGATGATCAGTCTGATGCTTCACCCTATGTCTGTGTGCAAGAACAAAAAGAACCTTTAGGCTAATGTGTCAGTTTGTCACTGTGCCTGGTATACAGTAGGTGCTCAATATATTCTTATTGCCAAATGAAGGAGCTTCCTCCTGATATCTCGGTATAGACAAGGATCGGGGGCCTTATCTCTTCGCCCACGGTGCCTGGAGTAGTTGCAGGTCTGCTGTGGGCACTCGGCGGCCACACTTAATGAGGCCACTCCAGACTTCTGTGGCTCCAGGCACAGCCCCCAATTCGAAACCTGTCCTCTGCTGTCCTTTACTGCGGGGAGCACTGTTCTGTCCTGGTACCCCATACTCCACACTCAGACCCCATCACGCATCATGTAAGTGATGGAAGGAAGTCAGTCAGAGGAGAAAGACAGATTGAGTGCCTCCCTGGCCCTGGCATTTCCCTCCGGATCTCTGGATTTCCATATATTTGAAAACCTAATATAAACAACAGAGAAGAAATTTGCATTTCGGGCAGCAAGGAATGAAAAATTGAGGCGGCGTAATGTATTGCCGCGCGCAGAAGAGGGATGACCGTGGTGAGACCAACCTCTTACGACAGGCCCAATAGGCCGGTGGCAAACTCATTTCCTGGCAGATATAGGGTTCATCTGCTGGAACATTTAACAGGCATCAAAGAAAGATCACTTCCACCTCTCCCCGCTGCCTGAGATGCTGCTCTCTTGCCTCTCTTTTTGCCGTTTTATTAAACCCCTTTATGCGGTTTTAATACAATATGTATGATCCACATGGAGACAAATAAATTCTTATGTACTTTTCAGGATTCAGAGTGTTCTAATGGTTATGTATGCTTTATTTATATTTTCTGAGAGACATTAAAAGGGCGATGTATAAGAATATGCAACCCAAACCAATGGTGATTTATGATTACTCACGGAGCAATGGCGAAATGGGAAGTTATGAAGTTAATTTCCAGATGTGTAGAGGGGGGCGGAGGCAGTGGCCCACAGTAGTGGCAAGGGGTGTATCACTTCTGGCAAAGGCTGGATTTGGTGGCAAATCTGACATAGGGAGGCTCTTGAGTCTGGGGCCTTTTAAGAAAGTAGTGTAATGCCAGTGGGGATGTTAGGGATGTTGCTGCAGCAGATGGGGCATGGGCTGTCCAGAGAGGTTAAGTCGGTTTTCTAAAGTCACACAGCTAGCAAGGGGCAGAGTTAGGAGTAGAAGTGCTTTTCTCCTTGGGTTGCCACAGAGCTGTGTAAGCATCTGTCACAGGTTTCATGATGGCCTCCCTGGTGGCCTCCATGTTGTGGGAAGACATAAGATAACTCCCAAGTGAGCAAACAAAAGCAAGCCCATAACTTGTGCAGCTCCCCTTCTCAGCCCTCCATTCGCATGCTTTGCCAGGACAGAGCAGAACTAGCATGAGCAAAAACTCCTTTGGAGCTGAAATGAACATGGGTGTCTCTGGGAATCCACTCACCAGGGGACCAGGGACTTGGAAGCTGACAGTGCCATCTACCACTTTATGGTCTAACTAGGCCTAAATTTACATATGGCACTTGGCTGGGGGTGGTGGTGGTGGTGTTGGCTTATCAGGAACCTGGAGGGTGGAGAGATTCAGAGCAATCATATTGGAACAAACCTCAGGAGAATGCTTCCACCTAATCCACTGTGAGACTGCCCCAAACCCTTCCCTTCCAGTCTAATGACCATTCAGCTCTTTATTTCTGAATCTGTGATTCCAGAGAGTAGATATAGACTAGTGGTTAGAGCACAGGCCCTGGAGTCAGGATGCCTGGAGTTAAATCTCACCCTCAGCACTTAGGAGTTTGGTCAAGTTATGCTATCTGCTTCACTTTTCTGGGGGGTCCTGTCCTGCCATTGTACAAAGGGGATGATGATACCTAACCAGGAGAAGTGTGGTGAGCAGAGGATGGCCGACCACCTGCCAGGTGTTTATCACAGCATCTGCAAGCTTCAAAAGTGTTTTTTTTTTTTTAATTTTATCACTGCTTTTATTCCACCTGTCTTACCTTGGGCAAGTCCTTACCCTTTTCTGGACCTCAGTTTTCTCTGTATGTATAATAAGGAAACAAAATAGTTGATCTGAAAATATCTGGACTGCGTCTTGGACCTTAAAGGGACCGTCCTTCAATCTGGCAACTCCAACATTCACTAATGCTTGTGAAATGGTATTTACAAGGGGTCCCGTGTGCTTTTTGGCTCTGTGTATCAAAAGCCATAAAAGTGTTCACTTCTTTTGGCTCAGCAACTTTTACTTCTGGAGCTTTTACCTTCGGGGATTAATCATGGGTGTATGCAAAACAGTAACTACAGGCATTTCTGTTGTGGTGTTTAAAATAGAGGGAAAATTGGAAGTGGCCCAAATGGAACCAATAGGGGATAGGTTAAGTATACGGTGATGTAGCAGCAGAATATCTGTAGCTAATTGAACACTGACTGTGTGCCCAGCCTAGGAGGAGCACTTGACACTTTGCATCACATTTAATACCCCAATCACCCTGTTAGGTTGCAATTAGTTCCTCCAGTTTGGCCACAGGAAATTGAGCTTAGAGAAAAGCAAATCACCCAAACCCGTACAGCTGGCAGATGGCAGAGCTGGGAGTCACCTGGTTGTCTGATACCAAACCTGGCCTCGTTCTTACCACCCCACATTCCTCAGGCTGATGTCAGGAAGATGGTACCAAGGACTGGTGTGCATGGACAGTCATCTGTGAGATGTAGGTCTTGAGACTGTGATAAGACACGGCTGCGTGCACATCTGCTATCAAGCCACTATTCATGACTTGATGGCAACCCTTATCACTGTGCATATTTATGAAGTTGCCCTGGACCATCTCACTCTGGCTTTTTCTTTTGTGGGAAAAAAATTCAGCTTTTATTTATTCCAGTGGCAACTTCTAAGCTCTAAGATTCTGGTGACCCAGAATCATGTTCTTACTCTCTACTTTGTCTGTTCATCTGAACATGCATGGTGTTCCTCCAACCACCCATGCAACCAGTTATCTATCCACTACCCATCTATTTACATAACTATATTCGTTTCGTGTCATGGCTCTAACATATTATTATGAATTTAGTGGCTTAAAACAACACACATTTGTTCTCTTACACTTCTGGAGGTCAGGAGTCTTATAGTTCTGTGCTAACATCAAGATGTGGGCAGGGCTGGTTCTTTCTGGATGCTCTATTGGAAGAATTGGTTTCTTTGACGTTTTTTCAGCTTCCAGTGGCTGCCTGTATTCCTTACTTTGTGGCCCTTTCCTCCTTCTTCAAAGCATATCACTCCAACCTCTGCCATCACGTCGCTTTCTCACCTGACTCTGATCCTCCTGCCTTCCTCCTATAACAATATTGTGATTAAATTGTATCCACCTGGAAAATCTGGGATATTCTCCCTATCTTAAGATCCTTAACTTAATCACACCTACAGCCCTGCCTAATGTCACACTAACAGGTTCCAAGGATTAGAATATCAACATATTTGGGGATTGCATTATTGAGTCTACCACATCATTTATCTACTCATCTACCCATCCATCCATCTATCCATCCATCCATCCATCCATCTTTTAATTTATTCACTCATCTATTGACTGGTTGATTGGTTGATTGTTTCATTTTCATTCATGCATTCATTCATTAAATCATCAAACATTTATTGAGTAACTTCTATGTATCAGGCACTATGCCAGGCACCAAGGTAACAGAATTGAACAAGTTAGACACATCTTCCTTGAAGGAGATCACAGCAAGTAGGATCACTGAATGAGTAAGCAAGTCATTGTGATCACTTCCTAGTCAACAAGGAATTATATTACCTTGCTGTATATTTCTTCATAGCACTTATCATGACCTGCCAGTACACCTCTACTGTTTACTGTTTATAATCTACGTACATGCTAGCTCATTCTGTTCTGTGGCCACTGCGTCTTTAATTCTAGAAGAGTACCTATTCAATACACAATTCCTCAATCAATGAATAAATGGGTGTTTGGTGTGGCTAAGGCTGATATGATCTTGGCTTCATAAGCTTATTGGGTCATGGGGAGTTAGATAATTATAAACTGTATAGGAGTGCCAGGTCAATTTGGAGGAGTCATACAGCATGCAGCAAGAGTCCACAATAGGAAATTTGGCCCAGTGTAGAGGTTTTAGGAAGGCTTCCTGGAGGAAGAGATACTTCACTACAGTCCTGAAGGAGGAGTCAAAGTTTGCCAGGTGATAGGGTTGGGGAAGAACAAGGCTCAGGAAACAGCATGTATGAGAACTTCAAGTTGCAAAAGAATCTTCAAAATAGTCAAGTTCTACTTATGAACAGAGTACTTTCCAGTTGGTAAAACCCTTCTCCTCCACTATATCCTTGCATGGTCACAGCACATTTATGTGGCAAGGCTACCATTTTTTTCCCCATCATATTTCCAGGTATAGAAACTGAGGCCCCAGGAAACACATGGCCAGGAAGTAGCAGAGTGAGGCTTCATGTCTTGGCTTCAGGGATGGTTAACCACATCGTCCTGCCACTCAGCATTGTGGACATTCGGCTGGGACTCTATATAACCCACAGAAGGTGGTGGCTGTGCCTCACAAATTAGTTGAAATAACCAGGAAGTGCTTTGTGGATTGGTATGTGAGCTCTGCTTCCAGGGGTGATGGCAGCATGAATGCAGACTCTTGGGCCAGGGGGATAGTGTACAAATTCCATCTTCATTCCTTCCTCTCTCCATGCTCAGGGAATGCTCATCTGGAAAGCAGAATGGAGACCTAATACTCATGAGTAAGTCCTCAGTAAATGTAATGTTTCTTTCAACAAATACTAGTAGATCTTACTCAATACAGCCTCTGATCTATGATCTGGGGATGTAGTTTTGACTAAGATGGGATATTACTGTTTATCACTGATAGGCTCTCTAGGACACCTCTCTCCCAGATGGCTTCCAAGACAATTGTTTCCTTGTCCTTTCCATGTGGGAGCCTGTGATTATTGTGTAACTTCAGACAAATCGCTGGGCCACTTTGGACCTCATATTACTAGTGATCTCTTCAAGTCAGACACTAAGATCATCCGATTCCAAATGACACTATGATGGTAGGGGGATCCTGTGGTTTATATTCTCACAAATTTCCAGAGTAGGGTAAGCCTACTTATGATCATTTCATGATTTGGGGTGGGGCAGGGCAGGCTTCCTATAGAAGCCTTTAATCCTGCAGGGGCTGACTGTTCCAAAAGATAGGTAATAAGGATGGATTTACTTGTGACTGTTCCAAAAGAGAGAATAAAGTTAGTTTGTAGGCAATGTACCCAGATATCTGAAAGCTCATTTATAAGGGAGCCTTCCAAATGGTCCATCTCCAAGATGCCACTTCCTACTGAGATCTCTGGAAAAATCTATGGCTGTCCCTCTGGCAAGAGGGAACCCTTCTCTCTGTCCAGGTTTGATGGTCCAAACAGAACACAGACATGAGCTCCTAGGGACCTCTCTGTGATCTCTGTGCATCACTTACAAAACTCTTTTTAAGTATCAAGTTGTTTGGAGCAAGGCTTTTGTTATGGAAATTCCAGTATTTGGGGAAAAAGAAGTTTTCTAAGAAACCCAAGAGTATAAGAAGAAGGCTTTCATCTGAGCTCAAGAAAATGACAGGTCTGGTGAGGCTGAACTGTGTGAATCATTCCCTGTCCTTTGAACATCAAATGAATCCATTAGCTGCTACTATCAGTTCTGTCTGCAGAATACATCTATGCATCTCTCTGGAATCTGACCATGTCTGGCTACCTTCGGTGTTCTACCCTGGTCCAAGCCATCATCAACACATCCCTGGGAGGTGGAGAGAGTCTCCTTCTTGTCCCTCTGCTTCTTCCACTCTTGCCCCTCCCCTGCCCCTGCCCCAATCTTTTATCCACCAGCACAGTTCAGCAATCTTATAAGAAACCTAAATCAAATCCCATCCTTCCCTGTTGAAATGTTTCAGCGGCTTCCAATGGATGAGGTTCTAACTCCTGCCCTTGACCCAAAGACCAGGTCTGTCCATTGTTGATCCCTTGACATTATTCTGCTTTTCCTTCTGTGTAGGTATCATGCTGTAGTACATAATCCTTCTTTACTTCCTTGAACATGCCAAGACCTTCCCTATCCCAGGTCCTGTCAAATGCTATTCACTCTAGGAGGGGACGCCCCCAGCCCCAACTACTGGCTGTCATTCATCTTTCTGATCTCAGCTAATCATCAACCTTAGAGAGATTTCCCCCAGCTACTTCCTCAAGTATTCCCTACATTAGCACCTAGTTCATGAATCTTTTATGGTATTTACATGACTTAGAACAACCTCTTTATTGAGGTTTTCTGTTTTCCCCATAAGCTCCATCAAGGCAGGGATTATAACAGTTCTGCCCACTGCTATCTCTCCAACTCCAACCTCCAAGCCTTCATTTTCCATCAATAGCACAGGAACAATGATGCCATGATCATCTACATCATTTTGAAGGACACTAATGTCCCTATGACCCAGGTGGAATCATGGATGTGGACACATCTTCACAGGCTAGAGAGGTGCATTGGAAGGAGAGGAGGTCCAGGTAGACTTTCTGAGAGCATAGTGATCCTGTGACCTCTATTTGCTTGGGAAGCTCTGAGCTCAAGAAAGTGACTTCGGTCTGGTGAGGATGAGAAGATCCAGGTCTTTGGAATTAGACGGACCTGGGTCAAATCTGTTTGTTTTTTTTTCTTTCTTTCTTAACACTGGATGCCTCCAGTCAAAGGGCCCTGTGTCATTGATCCTCTGTTTTCTCTTGTGCTTACATGGTGATTATAATGCCTCTCTCAAGCATAGCTGTTGGAGCTTTGTAATGGGCCATGAAACAGTCTCAGTAGACATCAATGTTCATGTCCTCTGGGGATCTTCAAGATGTCTCCATATTTGGTTCAGTGAATATGACCTGGCATCTGTGAGACCTTGATGATCTTTTCCACTTCTAAGGTACAAGGAAATCATACTAATAATCTGATTTTGAAGGAACCCAAGTCCAACCTAGAAGTATCACCATGGGACAAAACACAATGTGCCTTCTCAACATGGATGAGGAATTCTGAAGTCAGCCATTGTTCTTAACCTGTCCTATCTCCAAGCTGTCCCTTGCAGGTAATGCAGCCAATAAACCCACTATTCGCTGCTGTGTGAGAAGCCCATGGCAGAAGGCAGCTAGATTTTGGTGGCTGAGCTACCACTTTGGTGCTGTGTGATTTTTGGGTGAAGAGTGGCTCCTTCAAAATATATTTCTACCTGGAACTTCAGAATGTGACCCTATTTGGAATAAAGCTCTTTGCAGATATAATTAAGGTAAGGATCTTGAGATAAGATCATTCTAGATTGGGACAAGCCCTAAATTTAGTGACAAGTTACTTAGAAGGGAAGAGAAGAGAAAGAGACATGTGAAAATGAATACCATGTGAACATGAAGGTAGAGATTGGAGCAATGTGTCCAGGAGACTAGGATTGCCAGGACACAGGCATGGGACAAGTGCTCCTTCGGAGCCTCCAGAAGGAACCAACCCAGCTGACACCTTGATTTGAGACTTCTAACTTCCAGAACCACGAGACAATACATTTCTGCTCATCTAAGTCACCTGGTTTATTGTAATTTGTTATGGCAGCCCTGGGTTTTTGATACAGTGACTTTGGCCAATCTGGTTAGGTGTTGGAGCCTCAATTCCTTCATCTGTAAAGTAGGTATGTCTGTAGTCTATATTTTCCAGAGGCATGGAGAGAAAACTGATGTGCAAATGCCCTAGACATTGTCTGGCACACAATCGACACTCAAGAAATTATAGTTGTTGCTAGCAATTACTATTACAGAGGGGCTACTCCTTGGGCTTCTCCCAGTGTAAGTCAAAACAGTTCTTTGCTTTCCCCTCAGCAAGAAGGTGGGAGATGAGAGGGAGGTATGACGTATGACTGTCCTTCAAGTCGATGGTGCCAGGATAAGGCCACTCGTCTCCCTCCTTGTTATCCCACACTGCTGCCTCTACCTCCATTCTATTAACCACCATTGCAACCCCCTCCAAACCATTGGCATTTCTTTAATATTCTTTTGATGCATTCATTCTCAGGACAAGAAACATTGTCCTCAAGAACAATACCAGGAAGCAGTTACAAAAACACAGCTCCTGGTGATAAATGTTAAGGACTCCTAAGCTCTCCTGGTCTTTCTCTATCTCTCCATCCTTTCCTCCCTCCCTCTTTTTATTGGAATGGTTATCTCTCAAATGTTTAACGGATTTGCAAAAATAATTCCTCCAAGAGGCATCCATTCTGTAGGAATACGCAGAGGAGGGCGCACCAGCAGGGAGCAGAGCCATAAATTGAACATCGCCAGCCTGAGACACGCCAGCCCAGGGCGGGCCCAAAGTCATAACTTTCTCCCCGTCCCTCCCCTCCTGCCAATGCTCAGGCCCCTGCCCAACACCATTCTATTTTCAGAAAGGCTCCCTTGACCCGTGGGTCCTTCAGCCACAACAGAGGTGGCGCCGGCTGGAATCCAGGCGTGAAATTATGAAAGAATGGGGCTGCTTCTGCCTCCAGTTGCGCACTGGCCTCAGATGTGAAATTGCCGTTTTTTTCTCCCCCCTCGCACCGGCCTGTCGCATGCGGGGCGGAAAAGATTGTATTTATCACCTGTCAGGATCTGCCAGAACTGAGTTACGTGAGGCAGGACAGCATAAAATTATCATACACAAGCATGAAATTACAAAATCGCTCGGAACTGAACAACAAAATTATTTCATTTCGGAGGGAGGCCATCCCATTTTTTAGCTCTGACACCTTGACTGCCAAACTTTGAATTGAAATTGAGTGTGAGGGCCATGGAATAGAGACAGCAATAACAAGAAGTAGCATGTAAACTAGCCATGCAGACACACTACATTAATGGCCCCCGAAACCTCCCACCAGAGATATGTAACTAAATAAATGTCACATGTCCCAGTTACTCAACTTGCCTTCCACAACTAGAAGTGACTTAAGCCAATGTCAGAGCCCCAGTCCAATGTCTGAGGGCTCCTGGGAGGAATTGGGTCAAAGATGGTTCTTCTAACCCACAGAGTGATGCCCTGATGAAATAGAAAGCATGCAGGCTTTGGAGTCATGCATGTGTACATTTGGATGCTGGCTCCAACCTTAATGAGCTGTGTGACATTGAGAGAGTTTCTTAACCTCTCTGAGCCTCTGTTTTATCATCTGTAAAAGGAAGATGATCATAGGTTGTTATGAGAACAAAAATATCTCATATATAATGTCTGGTACATAACAGGTTTTTAATAAGGGAATTGTGAGGTGTGGGACAAATGTGTTATCCATCTCTTCCCTCTTTCAAAACAATTTTTTTTTGCCATTTTTACATTCTTTGGTGAAAGCGTTTGTCCAAGAAGCTTTTATTAAGCATGGTGAAAAAAGAGCTACGACAGTAATTTGTGTTAAGATGTAAAAACAGAATTGGGTTGGATTACTGATTGTTGTTCCTAAATTTTCTCACCCTTTCCCTGTACACATATCCTTTGTCATGATACAGCTCCTCCTATTGAAGATAGGACTTATTTCCTCATCCAATTGTTATTAGACTTGACATGTGACTTATTTTGACCAGTGGCTTGTGAGCAGACGTGATGCAAGCAGAGACTTTAAATATACTGTGTGGTTTGGCTTGGCCTCTTGCACTCCTGCTATGTGCTTTAGAATGGCATGCCCAGGTAGATGCGGGTCTACGGAGGAAGAGTCAAGTGGAACAGCCTAGAGTCAAGTGCAACCAACCTGTAGATCTGTTAGCAAAAGAAATAAATGCTTGTTAGCCATTGAGACTTTAGGGATTGTTTGTTATACAGCAAAAACTGACTAATAAAGTAGCTAGACTCAGGTGATTACAAACAGAGGTTTGCCCTCATGAATGTTCTGTAGAACATTGAAAATTCATATAAGACTCAGGGCAATCTTTATTGAGTGGAATTGTCTGTGAAGTGCAGTCTATCAGAGTCTTGGCCTTCTCTTCCTTCCTTCCTTCCTTCCTTCTTCCTTCCTTCCTTCCTTCCTTCCTCCCTCCCTCCCTCCCTCCCTCCCTCCCTCCCTCCCTCTCTTCCTTCCTTCCTTCCTTCCTTCCTTCCTTCCTTCCTTCCTTCCTTCCTTCCTTCCTTCCTTCCTTCCTTCCTTCCTTCCTTCCTTCCTTCCTTCCTTCCTTCCTTCCTTCCTTCCTTCCTTCTTTCTTTTCTATTTTTTTTTGAGGGAGAGTGTATGTGTGTGAGGAGGGCAGAAGAGAGGGAGAGAGAGAACCTCAAGCAATCTCCATACTCAGCTTAGAACTCAACACTGAGCTCGATCTCATGACCTGGAGATCATGACCTCAGCTGGAAGAGGGGTCGGATGCTTAACTAACTGAGCCACCAAGGCCACCCTGTCTTCTGCACTTTAAATGTCAATGTTCCCCCATCAATATGGGAACTAGTCTAGGACTGTGGGTCTCCACTCTAGTAGACCCAATATTCTCTTTTCATTACATATATTTTATAACACTACTTTATTATTCTGAAATGAAATTCATGCATTTCATCTTCATACACACGTAATTTCAAAAAAATCAATATAATGCCCTAACTGTAATATAAAAGAGGAATAAAATGAAAGCAATTTATAATAAAATAATATCTATTTCAATATGTAAATTATCGGGAAACCACTATATGCCAGGAGACATAATGAAGCAGTCTGATGCTTGTACCTACTTATAATGAATAAGTTGAGATTTCAGACAAATATTCAGTTGAATATTGTCGACATTTTTTCTCTATATTTGACATTTTGAAATAAGAGCTAAATTAGTATATTCATATGTATGGGTGCCATCACCAACGAGTGGGACTGCTGCAAATGTCTACCGACACAGGTGTGTTGTGGCAGCAACTCACATTCTATGAGCAGCTTTGAGGACAATGCCTGGATTTCCCAAGATGCAAAACAACTTTTGATAGAATTTTGGATGAAACAAAGTACTGCCTTCCTCCAATTCACAATGCAGCTGCATTTCAGGAAAATCCCATGTAAAGGAAAACTATACAAAAAGAGATTGTGTTGTATTTAAGATGGATATAAACTCTAGGCTCAGATAATTATTAAGTAGAAATTTTGCTTATTTGAATGTCCAGAAATGGCATTTGAAATCTTCAAAGGACTTGGGACTGTTCTTGGCATAAGACTGTCCTGGGCATTTCATATCCAGTGTGGGTGATTTAATCCTTCCCAGTCTCTAGGACAGGCCTTCTCAACATCAATGCAGTTGACATTTTGGGTCGAATAATTCTGTTTTGGGGGGTGGGTAGGGCTGCCCTGTGCATTGTAGGATGTTTAGCAGTGTCCCTGGCCTCTAGCTGCTAGATACCAGTAGCATCTCCCACTCAAGTTGTGACAACCAAACATACTTCCAGATGTTGCCAAGTTCCCACAAGGGGGCAAAATATTCCCCTGAGGAGAATCACTGGAGCAGTATAATAGAAAAGGGTGTCCCCATCACCATGCCCTCCCATAATTCCCCTTGGAGATGGCACTATCTCCATTAAGAAACACCTGCCCAGGAAGCCTTGGGTTGCACTGTGTCGTTTCATTGCAAGACCAGACACTGAGCACCTCCCGTGCACCAGGTGTTGTGGGTTCAGGGCTGGCTGTGATAGTTCTTGGACTCAAAGAGCTCAGGCCCCATCCTGGAAGTGGCCCCTGGCTCCTCTCTGTATCTCTTGCTTCCACTCTTGCCCACCCCCCAGCCTCATTCCATCAGTTCTAGCTGCAGATCTCAACTCGAATTTGTCCACTTTTCTCCATTTCCACCCACTCTTTTCCAGGCTTGCTTCTCTCTAATCTGGCTGGAGTAATCATGTTAAATTACAAATTCAAAAATTTGATTCCATCTCTCTCCTCCTTAAAACTCTTTACTAGCTTATGTTACATTGAAGGAAAAGTGGAGGACGAAAGAAAGAAAGAAAGAAAGAAAGAAAGAAAGAAAGAAAGAAAGAAAGAAAAAGAAAGAAAGAAAGAAAAAGTCTCCACCACAGTCTGCCAGGCTGTGGGTCCTGTCCTGCCACCTCTTCATTTCTGTCTGCCCCTAGGGGTTTTGAGCTGGGTCTAGATTATGGGAAGCCTTGAATGTCCAGCTAAGGAATGGTCAAATGTCAGAGCTGGATGACCCTTTCACAGCATCTGGTCTTCCGACGGCCATGTCCAGGAAGGCTGCATCTTCTGAGGAAGATGCATCTTCCTCTGCATCTATCCCCCGCAGATCTCTTCAGGGGAAAGGAAAGGAGGAAAGAAAGGAAAAAGAAGGTGGGGGCTTAGATTATTCTAAAATGAAGTGAGAGAGTAGAGGGGCAGAGGACGGGGTGCAGAGCTTACCTGGAGTCTGAGCGGCTTCTCCTGATTTCCTTTTCTCTGTGGGGCTGTGAGCTTTCCTATCTTATAGCATTTCTGTGGGGCTGTGAGCTTTCCTATCTTATAGCATCTTCTCCATGCCTGGCATGCGGGTAACTGTAAGGGGTTAGCCTCAGTTCACAGATGGTGCTGCTGAGCCTCAGGAAGAGAAAATTCATTGCCCTAGACTACCGAGCTGGTGTCAGAGCTGAGATTCGAACCAAATCCTCCAAGGACTTAGCCAAACCACCAGTGCCACTAACATGATGACCACAGGAGTCTCCTTCATGGGTTCCTCAAGTCCGTTCAGGTCACCCCACCTCCTGGTCCTCTGTTCCACTGCAGAAAGTGCAGATCTGATCAAGTTAGTGCATATCCTGCCTTTTTACTGATTTTAGGGCTAATAATCTAGGTAGGACCCACAAAGCCTCATGAGACTTACCCCTGCCTACCTCTCCAAACCCATCTCTCTACCTTTTTCATCCCTTAGTCATTGAGATTCAGGCATACAAGCCATCTTCTTGACAACTTGATCCTGCCCATGCTGTTCCCTTTGCCTACTTTTCATAGGTTTTTCACCTTTTGCTCTCTCGAACCTCAGATCAACCACTGTTTCCTCAAGCAAATTTCTTCCCTATCCTGCAGGTCTCCCCTGGTCTGAGTCTGGTCCATTCATTATATACACTCATGTAGCAGTCCATGGTTAGATTTTCATCTCATCTCCTCCACTAGGATATAAGCTCCACAGGGGCAACAACTTTGCTTGCTTTGGTCATACTAGATTCCATAGCATGCACATAGTAGGTGCTCAAAAATACTGAATCAGTGAATGAATGAATGAATCCTGTGCTCTCTCAGAGTCCTGTGTGCTCTCATACCCACCCAGCATTCTGACGTTTGGTTAGTGCTATCCTGAGGGGACTTGCCCCCTCCCCTCACCCCTTGGCTGGGTCAGTCCTTCTGGGGAGCATGGTGCCCAGAGCCCCAGAGCCCCAGAGCCAGCGGCTGTGGACCTCCAGGTGTGCTGGACTGTAGGCGCCCATGGGGGAGAGAAGCAAGCTGCAGCGGGCAGCGCTGTTGTCATTTTGCGGAGTGCTAACAGCTACAGGTACTGGTCACAGGCCATTGCCCCCAGCCTTCGCCACGTAAATCCTCCACTAACGATTTGTATAAACTTCTGTTACATGTGTTATTTATCACTGCAAATAACTTCGCAGTGGGTTGGACCGTGCGCTTCGTTCACTCACGCACATGCCTCAGGGAAAGACAGGGACAGGCTGGGGGAGAGGGTCCCTGCAGTCAGATTGCGTAGGTGGGACTCCTGGCTTACTCTTTCACTTACCAGCTGTGTGGCCTTGGACAAGACCCTATCCCTCTCTGTGCCTTGATTTCTTCCTCTGTTCCATAGGGTAATATAGTGCTCACCTCGAAGGGGGGCTGGAAGGATTAAGGGAGTGCAGATAAATCACTCATGTGGGGCTGGACACATAGTAGGTGCTCAATGAAAGTTAGCTGTTGTCATCATCATCATCATCATCACCATTCCACACTGGAGAGCAACACTCCGTCCCATAAAGCTGTTAGTTCCAGACAGGAGGGACTCCATCTCGCACTGAATCCCCAGAACACATCCTGGCACGTAGTTTGTGCTCAACCACCAATCTGTGTTAATTAAATGAGATGAGGCAGATTTGGTGTCAGAATTAGCCACAGCCCTTAATTAGGTGCATAGAAGGTTAGGTTCACCTGCTTTTTTTTTTTTTAAAGATTTATTTATTCATGAGAGACACAGAGAAAGGCAGAGACATAGGCAGAGGGAGAAGTAGGCTCCCTGCAGGGAACCCAATGTGGGACTCAATCCCAGGATCTCGGGATCACGACCTGAGCCGAAGGCAGACACTCAACCACTGAGCCACTCAGGAGCCCCTAGACTCACCTGTTCTTATGACCAGTTTCCAGTTGGTGCAGATAGTGGCCTCACCCTGACCAGATGAGGGGATTTGGGTAAGTCACCTTCCCTCTTCATCTCTAGCATATGAAGGAGGTGGTGGCTTTCTTGCACTGTCCTTCTGAGGTTTGAAGGATCGAGTGAGATAACGAATGTGGAACTCTTAGCTCAGGGCCTGGCATGCTGGGATTACTCAGTAAAATGGAGGGTTTGATTGTTCAATCAAACCGGACTTCACTCAGTGCTGCTATGTGCCAGGCACTGTACTGGGAACCGAGGCCACATCAAGGACCAAAGCCTTGCCCTTGAGAGCTCTCATTCCAGTGAGGGCAGGGCAAACACAAAACATAACAAAGCAATAAGATAGAAGGCCAGGAGGTAAAGCCACCACCTATTTAAAAAAGAGCAAGGTGAGAGGATCAGAGGCGATGAAGCAGAGAGTTATACTTTTCAGCAGGTTGGCCAGGTGAGCCCTCAAGAGAGATGAGAGAAGGCAAGCATATGATATTTCCCAATATCTTTGGGAAAGGCATTTCAGGCTGCATGGACAAATGGACAGCATATGCAAATGCCCTGAGGCAAGCATATGCTTGTTTAAGAAACAGCAAGGAAGATTTTGCTCCTGGGGCAGTGCCTGGGAGGGGGAGGTGAGGTCAGCAAGTTAACATGAATCTGAATCATGCAGAACCTTGTAGGATGTCATAAAGATGTTGGCTTCCTAAGGGAAGGTAACCATGGGGGGTGGGTTATTGAGTAGAGGAGGGACAAGATTGGGCTTATATTTTGAAAGGATCACTCTGGGTGCTTTGTGGAGACTGCACCCGAGGGGGTCAAGGGGAGAAGCAGGAGATTAGGAAGTCACTGCAATGACCCTAGTGGGTCCATGGAGCTCCATGGAGGCTGGGTGACACCTCGGCACGTCTGCCCCAGGGCCCATCATGGATGCCCCTCTTGGGGGAGAGGAGCGAAGAAGGTTTTCTCTGGTCGAGGAGCTTAGTAGGTTGTGCTCCGTTTGGCTGGGGGATGCTTGTGCAGGAGTGATCTCTCCTGCCAGGCTCCAGGGCTGCCCGTCTCATGCAGGCTCTCCTCCCTGCCCTCCCCCTGCCCACCGGTGTCCCTGCCCCACCAGTCCCAGGCGATGCAGGCAGCTGCTGTGTACTGGGCTGTCTCTCGCCAGCGCCTGGCCCACATCTGCCCTCAGAGGCCAGCAGCTGGCCTGGAGGAGAGTATGTCTGCGTCTTGATCCCTCTTAGCAGTTGTTCTGGGCTTTGGACCACTTCCGTTGGCGGGGCCACACTCCATCCACAAGCTCTAAGGACGAGCCCTTCCTTGCCCCTTCAGAGCTGCTGGTGGTCGCCGGCAATCCTTAGCATTCCCTGGCCTATAGACACATCATCCTAGTGACTGCCTCGGTTTTTCCGAGGCACATGGAAAAAGGCACATGGCCGTCTTTGTTTTCTGTGTGAGTGTATGTGTTTGCGTGTATGTGCATGTGCATGTGCATGTGTGTGTGCCTCTGCATGCCTCCAAACCTCTCTCTTTTGTTATAAGGTCACTGGTCCTTGGATTTATGGTCCACTCTGACACAGTATGACTTCCTAACTTGATGACACCTGCCAAGACCCTATTTCCGAAGAAGGTCACATTCACAGATACCAGGGGTGTCCATGTATCGTCCATGTATCTTTTAGAGGGACATGATTCAACTCAGGCCACCATCAGCTCCCAGCATCCTTGCTGATCTCCCTGCTTCAGCCTCTGCCTATACTATCCAGCCTTCCCCCTGCAACCAGAGATCTCTCCAAACCATCTGGGAGAGCCACTTCCTTGCTTGCCACCCACCCATGGCTCCCCAGTGCCCTCTCCATGTGGTCTACACTCCTTAGCATGTGATTTGAGGCCCTGCTGCCCTGGTCCTCTTAGATGTCTCTTATCTATGTTTGACCTCTTTGTTTTAGCTCAGTGGTTCTCATCCCTGGCAACTGGAGACCTTCAAAAAATACCCATGCCTGGGTTCTTAGACTCATTATTCAGGAGCCCTCGGGGTAGAGGCAGGTTATTGTTAGTTGTGGAGAGTTCCAGATGACTGTGATCCATAGCCAGGACTCAGAACCGATGCTGTACCTGTGGTTCTCACACTGAGAGACTTGGAGTCTCCTTGGGAGCTTGTTGTACCACCCTCCTCACCCACTGAATTTCTGATTCAGCATGTCTAAGAAGGGCCAAGGAATGTACTTTTCTAGTAAGTTCCCAGAAATGATGCTGCTAGTGTTGATTTACCAGTTTCTCAAATTTGGCACTATTGATTTTTGGACTGGCTAATTCTTTGTGGGGGGGCTGTCTCATGCATTGTACGTTGTTTGGTCGCATCCTCGGCTTCTACCATTAGATGCCAGTAGTATTCCCCCGACACACTTGTGATAACCAAAGACATCTTCAGACTTTGCTAAACTGCCTCTCGTTGAGAATCACCGGGTTGTACGAAACCACAGGTAATTCTTATATGTGCCCCAGAGCCTTTGCACATCCTGCTCCTTCTGCAGAAAACTCTCTTCCTAAGTCTTTCCGTGATTACCTCTTGCTGGCCTGTCAGCTCTCAGCTTGGCCATCCTCTCCCCAGAGAGGCACCCCCGACTATGCCTGGCCCAAGTCTGGCTTTCGCTTCTCTTTGGTGCTTCCTCAGCCTCTGTGTGGGTGAATCCCACTGTGCGAGTGAATAGTCGATCAGCAACGGCTTCTAACAGCAACTCAAAAGGGATGTCTCAGAGCTGAGTGAAGTAGCTGGATGCTGCGTGAGTGTGTAAAAGAAAGCCTGCTGTGGTCAGGAGGAGCGGAAAAGCTTCTGGACGGAGTGCAGTGGATTTGCTGATGGCTAGGAATTGGATAAGCCAAGAGGAGTTGGGAAGATGCTGCCCTCTGGGAACCTTAGTGTGTGAGCAGGGAAGTTGGAAAGGCAAGACTTTCTTCCTCATTTGCAGAATGCGGCCACTAGTCACAGCTGATTTGTAGAGTTTCTTGGAGGAGCTAATGAGGTAGTTGGTGCATGTTAGTGGTACATAGAAGGGCCGAGCAAAGGTTAAGGGGGTGACAATGGTGGTGGTGTAGGGAGCTTCTACCCTTCTAGTGCAGTGGGGTGCAGAGGTGGGGGCAAAGGTTGGGGGGGGGAGGGACCCACGGGTGGGGCTGGCTGGGCCTTGAGGTGATGCAGAGCCATGGTGAGTGTGTGAGCAGGGGGGGGGCATGGTACGGGGCCTTCCAACAAGGCAAGACCACGTGCAGACGAGGTTAGAGGCAGGGAGTGGAGGCTCTGGCAGGAGTCTTTCTACCGGCTAATTTGAGGAGGACTGGTAAAGGTGCTGCTTATAAATGTGGAGGCAGGATGTAGGGACGCCCCAGAGGTAGGGCTGCACCCAGGGGTTAGTAATAGCTGGGAGCTTTTACCACATCCAGGACTGAAGTGAGTGGTGTCTAGAACCGCAAGATACAGAGGGTTGTGAGTGAGGACTGGTTGGCAGGAGCTGGGCCATTCAGTGGTGGGAAGCAGCCAGCTCAATGTGACTTTGCTGGAAGGGAGCACTCCAACCTCATAGCTCCCCGTCTCCTGCTGAACCTTCCCATTGGCTAGACCCTGGGGGCCTTCGATATGGTCCAGACAGGTGGATCCCCCGTGTGGAGGTTGGGGCAGAGAGGGATCTTATGGGAAAAACAGGGAAATGGGGAGCACCGAGTAGCAGGGAAGCAGGAGGGGGAGCCTTTGCTCTGCTGGTTAGTGCCTGAGGCCTGATGAACTGCCCCCCGGAGTGAAGTATATGTGTGTTTACACATGTGGGGAGGCAGGGGTGGAGGAAGGTGGCAGCTTAGGGCAATGCAGTGTTCTTCATAACCTGGTCCCAGCTGGAGTGAGGGTCTCGGGCATGAAATGCAGCTATCACCTTCGTTCAGACTTCAGAACCTTTGGAACATGGTTCCGATGCCATGAAGGTATCTATCATAGAAGGAGCTTCCTTACAGTGTGCCACATACTTCCCCATGCATGTGACCCTTGCCAGCTTTGAAGGGGGCACCACATTCTCCATTTTATGATGAGGTGCAACTTAGCCCTGTGCTCAAAGCTGATGCGATACATGAATGATTTCCTTGACCTTCCCAAGAATCACATAAGGAAGTTGTCATTATTCCTCCCATTTTGTAGATGAGAAGACTGAGGTCCAGAGTGGAGGAGGGAATGCACCCATGTCCAGCTGAGGCCTGGCTGGCTGCCTCAAGGCAAAAAGACTTCTCCAAGGTCATGGAGTTCGTAAAGGCGTAGAGCCAGGACCCAAACCCAGGTAGGGCCGGCCATCTCCAGCTCCCAGCTCCAGGTCCCCTGGAGGAAAAACTGTTTATATGAGGCCAGAGACTTGCTGCACCTCTATTTTTTTTTACCCATTCCAGTCACTGGAGCTCCATTGCCACAGACTGAATGTTTGTGTTGCCCTAAAACTCATATATGAAAACCTAATCCCTAAGGTGATGGCAGAAGGAGGTGTGGCCTTTGAGTGGAAGCTTCATGAATAGAATTAACACCTTTATAAAAGTCAGGAGAGAAATTGCTTCCTCTCTCTGCTCTCTGCCATGGAGAATTCGAAAAGTCTGTGACCCAGAAGAGAACCCTCTCCCAACCTCCCCCCACTCCATGCTAACGCCCTGATCTTGGGCTTCCAGATACTGTGAGCCTATATGATGTCTAGTGTATGCTATTGTTTAACCCATTGTTTCCGCCGATAATTCAGTAAAGTCTTGGTTTCCTTCTGGCTCACAATCTAGTGAAGTGGTGGTTTGTTTTGTTTTGTTTTGTTTTTCTTTCTTCTGGGTTTCAAGACATGTTCCAGCAACTCCTGGTGACTGAGGCTGCAAACAAAGAAGTATCAAATCAAGTCAAACCAAACCAAACCAATGCATGGAAACTCTCTTTAATAGGGAGGGAGCACCCCCAGCGCGGAGCACCCAACTACCTTGGGCCTAACGCCAGATCACGGCTGCGAATTTGAAGAGGAACAGCTTGATGTCCTGTGACAGGGAGAGAAAACACAGCCTTTCACATGTTCTGCACACAGGCCAGCAGCACCTCCTTGCAAATCTTCAACTACCAGGCCCTCAGGGCCACCTGGAGAGCATCTCTGTAGCTTCATTGCAGTTGCGGGCAAGAGCGACTTACCCTCTAGGGAGTAAGGCCTGGGGTCCTTGTCCAGCCTTGTTTCCCGCAGACCCAGTGAGCCACTGAGACTTACCTTGGGTAGTTCAGGCGGGAGAAGAAGGCTGCATGGTGCTAGAGGGAGGGCCTGGCTGCCTGGTCCTCAGTCCCCATTTTATAGATGAGAAAACTGAGTGGTCAAGATACACAGCCTAGGCATGGCTGCCTCAAACCCCAGCATTGGCCTGTCGTTGGCATCAGCACCCATGAGCTAGGTAGGTAAGGGGGTCTGGATGTGGCCTCCTGCCTGGACGTCATGGGCTTCTGGCCAGAGCCTGAGTTGGGCTGAGGGCTTGGTCTGACATGCAGGCCAGGGGAGGGGACGTGTTTCTGCTATGGGGGACTTCCTTAGCACTAGTGATCCAAGTTGGATTGATGGTCCACTTTCACGCCATCCTCATATTCTGGAAGCATGGGGGCTGTTTGTGCCTGGCCAGGGAGGACAGGTTTGGTACCAATGTCTTGTAAATGCTGCTTCCATGGTATGCTGTCCAAAGTTCCCTTTCTGCCGGAGGCTGAGCTCAGGTGGCTTCCCAAAGCCCTGCAGCATGAGGACATGCGCCTGGCTCTGCCCTCCACCCACGGTGTCTCCCTACCCTCCTGCCTCCTGCTGCCCAGAGTGGCCTGTCTCCTTCTGTCCCAACCCCCATCATGGCACTTCATGCAGATCAGTTACCTGCCTATTTTTAAAGTTTTTACTTAATGATTAAGCACTTCTTAATTTTTTCTTTTTTTAAGTATAATTCATGTGCATTATAGAAAATGTGCAGAAAAGTTCCCTTCCATTCTTTCAGCAAATATTCATTGTGCACCTACTGTGTGTTCATGCTTTGCCAGATGCTGAATCTAGAGGGTCTCATCCCTGCCTCAGTGGCTTATGGGTTGTGGAACTGGGGGAAGAAAGTTTTAAAAAATCATTTTTTTCTACTTTCCAGAGAAAGCGACCGTTAGCATTTTGCTCTATGTGCCTCAAGGATCATTTCCCCATAAAATTTATACTTATACATATAAATACACGTTTAAATAGTATATAGCTTTAAAATATAGCATCGTACCGTACATATTACTCTGTAACTTGCTTTTCTTACGTGATCATTTTTTTCCCACTTATGAATTGATTGTGAGCGTCATGTCACGTCCATACATTTTTACTGTATCACTCACAAAATACCAAGAAGAACAGGGTGAAATTTTCCCAGGGCTTAGCTATTCCACGGCCAGTTATGGCTGCTCTTGCAAAGATTGATGGGGACAGGTGTGGTTATGGGTGGGAACAGAGGGAAAGAGCTCTCAGGGTTGGCTGCCCCGAGGACACAGCTCTTCCTCTTCAGATCTGCCCTTTTCGTGCATATCTGAAGGCTGGATCCACTCCTTTAAGGTGGGTGTTGTTATCTTCTGTGGGGGCGTTTCTGGACTTAATAAAAACTTTGAAGCAGAGAGTACAAATGACCCTGGGATGGGTAACAACCCCAAAGAGGTAGCTGCCCTGGGTTACCAGCTGAATCCACCAAAGTCTATGATTTGAGTCAGAGAGCTAAGAAGCAGAGAGCCATAGAGTGTCAAAGCTGGGCTCAGCTCCTGTGTAGATCTGCCCATTTTATGGATGAGGTCACTGAGACCCAGAGAGGCTCACACAGCACCTGAACCAGGTCTTCAGCACCACCTCCTGCCCCAGCTTAGTGTTCCTTTCTCAGGGTGATGAGGATGGAGGCGTTTCTCCTCCAAAAATAGGGATGTGTCATCTTTATATCAGCATTTTAGAAATTCACAGCATACATAGAAACCCAAGACAGGCACATTTCAGGAAGAATAAGTTGCTGGAAGGCATGAGCCATTGAGGGAGACTGAATAGACAGAGAGAGCAGTTGCATCCTTCTAAAGCCCTCTGGCTTGGTGGCTGCCATCCCCCAGGGTTGGGAGGGCTCACAGGAGGAAGGAAGTGTGTGTCCCTCCAGGAAAGGCACTAACAGAACATCCTCCTTTCTCTGCCCTCCACACAGAGGCGGTGAAATCAAGCCACCACCCTGGGATCTGCAACTTGGCTCCAGACCTGGGATCTGATGCTTCCTGGCTGTGTGACCTCAGGCAAGTGGATTCACCTCTCTGAGCCTTGCTTTTACCATCTCTATACTGGGGTTGACAAAGCCTCTCTGAAAGGGTAGTGTGAGGGCTGTAGATAAAATCTGATAAACACCTCATATGTGGGAGGGGCTCAGTTAAAATTGGATATGATATAATTAACTACCAAGGGGCCATTTATCTTTATGTTTTATAAGAACACAGCACTGGGAACAGGGGACCTGATTTCACCCCTCAGCTCCTGTGTGACCTTGGACAGATTAGCTTACCTCTCTGGACTTTAGTTTTCTTATCTGTGACATGGGGTAATAGAATCTACCCGGAGGGACTGTCACATGGAATAATAAAGATGTTTTCTATACTTACGGAATGTAGCTAAGCACTATGGGCCTGTAGGTGGTACTTGATGCTAGCTGTTGTTATACTGATGGTGGTGTTTTAATTATTACTACCCTTTGGAAGCAGAGAAGACGCCCTCCTTTCTAGCTGCTCACTCAGGCCATGTCAGGCCAGGGCAACTGCTAAGGGCACTGCATTCATTGAGCACCTGCTATGTGGCTGGTACTGAGCTAGGTAATTTCACATGCTGTATTTCATGGAATCTTTGCAAAGTCATCAAAGTAGGGGACCCCCCCACCATGCCATTATTGCAGAGGGTACAAATGAGGCCCCAAGAGGTGAAGAAATGTGTCCAAAGTCACAGATGTAGAAAGTAGAAGAGCTGGCATTTGAACCCAGACCTGCCTTATCCCAAGATCTTAACTCTCCTGTCTGCACCAGCACAAATCTACATTTCTCTCTGCACAGAAACTTCGAGTTGACAGTCTAGCTTTGGAGGCAGAAGAAGAAAGATGCGACGGGATGCAAACAGAAGGTTAAGTGTGAAAAGTTCTATGAGACAAGAGGTTCAAACACCATCCACCATAAGGGCAAGAGTGGCTACCATGGTCACTTGTTGGGGAGAAACTTCATAATTTGCAAAATCCAGCTGTATTCATTTGCGCTTTGAACACTTGGCCAAGTGGGAATTTGAATCCTATTTTGCAGATCTGGAAACTGAGGCTCAGAGAGATGAAGAGACTTACACAGGGCAAGTCTGGAGTTTTGCTTTGTTTTTCGGCTGCTTCTCTTTGGAGTTTGCAGAGAGGAGGCATCAGAAGACAGGAATCCTCTCCTTGATCAGGAAATGCCCGCCACGCAGACACGTCCCCACCCACCCACTTCGGCATCCTGACATCATTCTTTTTTAATTCCTTAGCTCTGGTGAATCTGATGCAGCCATCCTCTCAAGGTTTCTCTTGTTCAGTCCACCTCCCACACTAACCACCAGAGAGCTCCCCTTGAGGCAAAACCGATGCAGTCTTTTTCCCTGCCTAGAACCTGCCATGGCTCCCTTTTCCTTTTAGGGTAAAATTCAAAGTGCATATCAGTGCCTGATGAGTGCTCATGATCCAGGTCCTGCTGTATGCCCAGCCCTATCTATCCCCTTCTCATCTCTGACCCCAGATACAGTCTTCTGGGCTATTGGCCCCTATTTTTTTTTTAAGATTTTATTTATTTATTCATAGACACACACACACACACACACACACAGAGGCAGAGACAGGAATCCTTCTCTCCTTGATCAGAGGGAGAAGCAGGCTCCACTCAGGGAGCCTGACGTGGGACTCGATCCTGGGACCCCAGGATCACACCCCGGGCTGCAGGCGGTACTAAACCGCTGAGCCACCCGGGCTGCCCTATTGGCCCCTATTTTATACTTCTGGATCTCACTAGTTATATTCCCCCTTCCCCTGACACCTTTTTGGCTCTTAGCTGCCTGATGTACTGCTAGTATTTTTCTACCACTTCCCTGACACGTGGAGATCTGTGCCTAGTCATGTATCTGTATGTGGTGGGGGGAGAGAGAAGGCAGGGGTGGGGGTGGAGGGGAGGAGGTGGGGTCTAAAAGAATACTTGTCAGAAAGTTTTTGAGTGATTATCCTTGGGAAAAGGGACTTTGGGAGTTTCATTTTCAATTTTGCATTTTAAAATGATCATCATCATTGTTACTATTTTTTTAAAGATTTTATTTATTTATTCATGAGAGACACACAGAGTGAGGTAGAGACACAGACAGAGGGAGAAGCAGGCTCCCTGCAGGGAGCCTGATGTGGGACTCGATCCCAGGACCCTGGGATCATGCCCTGAGCCAAAGGCAGATGCTCAACCACTGAGCCACCCAGGAGTCCCATCATCATTACTATTACTTTAGTTTATGAACAGATACAACTTTTACAAAATGCATACTATAAAAAAAGCAACATTCAGCTGTGAATCCCTTTCAGGACCCTGTTTTCCCAGAATTTATCCACCCCTTCCCTGGAGATGGAAGGGCGTGGCCGGCCACTTGAGAGTTGTCAGAGTTCGGGGCAGGCAGCTCATCTGTCTCCGTCTCCAGTGACCTGCACAGAGCCCGACCAGGACAGGATAGGCCTTGTAAATGTCTGTTTAATGAACAGAGGAAGGAAACTCATTATAACCCCATGTATCGTCCCGGTTAAATAACAGAAAGGATTATTACAGCAATGATGCTGCAATGTACCCTCAATTAGCCACGGCCATGAGGAGTGTCGGGACAGCTAATGCCACCAAATATGGGATTATCAAAAGGCAAATTGGGCCTTCTCTGGAGTGCCTTTTGCTTTGTTGGTTTGTTCGGATTTTAGTTGTTTGAGATTTCCACTTATCCCACTCCCCATCCCCAACATTTTTTTTTCTTTTTAGGACAGAGGGGCTGATTCACATCTTGATTGTGTTGGGTTGAGGTTCATAATTAAACCAGTTGGTTTCTTAGCAGAAGTAATGGTCCTGCAGTGAACCTCAGTTCTCAGTGGTGCCAGGAGGTTGTTAGAGATGCAAATTCCTGGCCTCCACCCCAAACCTCTGTATCTGAAACTTTGCAGTGGGGCCCAGAATTTGCAATAAGGCCTCAGGGTGATTCTGATGCAAGCTCAAGTCTGAGAATCACTGACCTGGAGGTTATGTCCGTGGATTCTGGTGCTTCAGTCCAAATGCTGGTGCTGCCACTTACGGGCTGTTTGTCCTTGGGCAAGTCGCCTTACCTCTCTGTGCCTCCATGACCTTATCTGTAATAGCAGATAGCAACAGTGCTCATCTCTTGGCTCTCGAGGAGGGCTGAGATAAGGCATGCAGAGCACTGGAGCAGTGCCTACACTTCTAAGAGAAAGCCACCTGTTACCATATTTCGTGGAGTAGAAGCAGCCTTTGAACGATATACTCATCCAGATTTTAGATAGTGAATGTGGGGAGAAAATTTGTTTTAAAAGAGTGTTTGTCCAACCTCAGTGTGTACACAAACTCCTTGGGATTTGGAATGCAGATCCTGATTCGTTAGGGCTGGGGCCAGAGATTATACATTTCTAGCAAGCTCTCAGGAGGGAGGTTGCTGCTGGTCGATGGATCATACTTCAAGTATGGATTAAATCTAGTATCTGGGGCCCATGCCAGGATCACATGATGAGCTGGTAACGGTCATGGGGCAGGTCAGGGGTGACAGTGGTGGAGCAGGGTATAGGGCATTTTGCTCAATGGTCTCTGGCCAAAATTACAGCGATCCTTGGAGTGGGAAGTGGAGAAGTGGGTCTATGCCCACTTATCGGTCTAGACCAAATTCCCTCCCATCTCCACTCTCAGGATCTCATTTGTCATGTAGACCACTCAATGCCCACTCCCGGGGAAGGTGAAGAGAATCAAATATTTATTTTCCCAATGAGTGATTTGATGACACACCTTTCCTTGGAATCAAGGATTTGCTGGAATTTTTAAAAAGTGAATTGACGTGGGAATTTAAAAGAGTCAAGACAAGGCATTACTAATGGAAGTTGGCAGGTTATTACAATAGTAATATTATCAGTGTTAATAATTATTATTATTACTTCCAGTGTTACTGGTGCGAATGATAATCCCTGTGCTGAGGCTCTCCCTCTAGTACCGGCCCTGGGAATGGTCAGCTCTTCAGAGTTATGCTGGAATTCTGGCTGCTGTAAGGGACGACTGTCAGGTGCCTCTCCTGGGTGGCCTCAGCACACTGAGGGCCATGCAGAGGGAGCCCCAAAGCCTCAAAGCCTCACCACTCTCCTCATCCTTTTTGTGGCCACTCTCCAATTTCAAGGCACCTCTCACTTCCAAGGGGGATGTAACAGGACTGGGGAGAGAAGGGGTCATGCATACTCATTTCCAGAGTGAACAAAGAACACTTATGGGGGAAAGGAAAAATGCCTCTGGCCCCCACCCCCACGCCATGACACATGTGCACAAGAACACACACACACACGCACACGCACACGCACACGCATACACTGGCTGCCCCAGCCTGCGTGTCACCATCAATCAGCTCCCTCCCACTTGCTGTTTGCAGGCAGAGTTCCCTACAGATGTGCTCAGGGGCTGGGAGAAGAAGAAGGTGGAGCTGGGGGCTGGGGAGGGAGGGGAAGCAGAGATATTCTCAAAGAGTTAAAACCTTGCCTTGCCAGACTGTGAATTCTCCTCAACTCTCCCCCACCCCCCCTCAATCCAGCCAAACAACAGCTTGACATTTTCCATCCTTCACGAGAAAGACAAAGACGGGAAGATATTCCCATGATCCCTTTCTGCATGCCTAACCGTGAGCTCAGGTGCCGGAGCGTTTGCCCTGCGCCGGCCCCATCAACGTGAAGGGCGAACTCATCCCTCTGCATCTTTTTCTCGCCACTGCTTGATTAATTGGCTGACTACTACGCCGGCGGAATACCTAATGCTTCTCCTTCCCTATTCTTCCTTCGCAGGTTTTTTTTTTTCTCCTTTGCTCCATTTACATATACTTTATATTCCATAATTTTCACCCAAAAAGAAAAAAAAAAAGAGAGCGGGCCCATCTCAGTAATTTGATGTAATGACGGCATGTCACCAAAAAGAGGAATTAGAAAAATCTGTAGGTATTTAATTTATTCTTGTTTTTTTCAAGTAGATCTCTCTGAGAGGAGCATTAATATTCATAAGCAAGGGGAAAAAAGTATACTCAATAGGAACATTCCAGATTTTTTTAGGGGGGAGGGAGGCGGCTAAATTCAATGCATTTTTAAGCACCATTATTTAACTAATAGTACTGGGGTCCCTCTGGTCCTGGTCCCTCCCCTTCAATGAAAATAAGTGGGTTTTAGTTTGCCTCCAAGGGCTGTGTGTGTTGGGCTCACACCCACGCTGCAGAAATAGAAAAAAACCCTGGGTTCCTTGTTTTCCTCCCCTCCTGGGAAGACTCGAATAAAGAAGAAAAATATAAATAAAGGCCCTTTCAGAGTCCCCAAGCTGGAATTTTGATTCCCTCCAGTCTCCCCCCTCCATCAGCTCTAAGAGCATTCTGATGGCTCTGTGGGCAGAAAGACTTCCCCAAGGTTTGCAAGGAGGCCACCCTCTTTCCATGAACTTGGGTTCAGGTTTTGTGCTGTTAATGAGCTACTTGGTTATCAGAACAAGTGCTGAGTTAAACCCTCATCATAATATAGTTGCAGATGACGCAGGGGAAGAAACCCCAAAGCATCAGAAAGATACATGGATTGTGGAGAGTGGGTGGGAACAGCTTCTCTGTCTGTAGGATCCCAGGACTGGAGCTAGTCTAGGAGGAAGGTGGGCTCTCAGCCATGGGGGCTGTGGCTGGGACATACATGCCTGTCCCCATCTTAATCAATGGGATTGGAACCAGAGTCTGAGATTGCAGGCCTTGAGTCTGAGCCATTTGCTCATGGCAGTAATAATAAGAATTATTAGGATAAACAAAGTCATGTATTATTATGTTTTATGTTTTTTAACTGTAGAAAACCTCACATGCAATAAGCTGCATGAGTAGTAAGTGCATTCAGTGAGTGCATTGGTGAGCATTTACCTAAGTTCCTACTGTTCCCAGGAGAGCCATTCTGATCAAGAAGTAGAATATTCCCGAACCCCCAGCAAGCTCTCCTGCCAACCTACACCCCCCTCCCCAAGGATAACCACTTTTCTGACTTTTTGGACCATAGATTAGTTTTGCTTGTTCTTGACCTTCTTATAAATGGAAGCGTACAGTATGCATTTGTGTGTGCGTGTAGGACTGGGTTTTGTTTCTCCAAACCTAAAAGTTTTGCACATTGGTCCATATCATTATGTCCAGAGGGTAGGTGGTTCATTCTTTAATTGCCATTCCGGATTCCAATATTTACATAAACCAAATCTGGTTGTCCATTTGTCCCACTGATGGTCACTCGGTCACTAGGTTTCCAGTTTTAGCTAATTTGAAGGAAGCTGGTGTGTCTGTTTTTCCACATGTCTTTTGGGGATTTAAGTCCTCATTTCTCTTCAGAACATACCCAGGCACATGGACCATCTGGTCACAGGGTAAGCACACCTCTAGCTTTGCTAGAAGCTGCCAGACTGTTTCCACAGTGTTCGCACCTCGGTCTGCCCACTGACTGTGCTCAAAGTTCCGGTTGCTCCATATTTGCACCAGCTCTTAATATCATTGTCATTCCTTTTAACCCGAACCATTTTCAAGGGTGTGGGGCCAGCGGAGACCCTGGTAGACACCAAGCAGGGAGAAAACAGGAGATGCTCAGTCAGCGAGACAGAGCAAGAGAATCAGGAAGATCATGAGGGAGAAATAGAGGGAAACAAAGGCAGGTAGGAGGTGTGGAATGCAGGTGCAAAGCCAGCCAGAGAGAGAGAGAGCTGGAGGGAGAGGTGAAGGAAGGGAAGAGAGAGGTCCAGGCGCTGAGAGGAGAGAAGAAAGGGTGAAGGAAGACAGAGAAGAGAAATGAAAAGAGAATGGGGGAAGGAGGCCAGAGTTGAGAAGGAAAGGCCCCGATGCTGCCAGAGGAGGAAGGAGCAGAGAGCGACCCTGGGAGGCGGCCCTGAGAGGAGGGCAAGCGCGGAAATGGGTCTCTTGGTATTTTATGAAACATGTCCTTTTTTAAAAAAGTGCTTCTTGATATTTTTATATTTATATGTTTTAAGTTGGGCCTGGCTTCATGGAAAATGCATGAGGAGTAAGTGGTTTCTGGGAATGTTTTATACATGACCGGGGAGTTGGGAGGATGCAGGGTGTGGGCAGAAGAGACGAAGGGTGTGGATCTCTCCCTCCTTGGGTCCCTGACAGGGCTCCAGGGGGTGGGGGAGGGGGCCGGCGGACAGAGCTGATGGAGCTACTTGTCTCCAGGTTACGTGGAAGGCAGCCCAGGGTCAGGGACAGGCTGATGTGGCCGGGACTCCTCAGCCGTGTGACTCTGCCCAATCCCCATCCCCGTCCCCAAGCCCACTTCCCCCTCTACATGGCCTGTTGGCCGTGCCAGTCCGATCTGAGCCCGGCCAGAGGACGCACATCACAGTGGACTTTCTGAGTGACAGGAGTTTTCCAGGATATCACTTGTCAAACTTGGCCCTGCACCTGGAGATCTCAGTAGCACGCAGATTTGGATTTAGCAGGTCTGGGGCAGGATCTGAGATTCTGTATTTCCAACCAGCTATCCAGGGAATGATGCTGGTTCCCAGACCACAGGGCTCTAGGAACTCTCAGGTTATCCAGGGTTTAAAGTAGAGCCTAGACAGCAAAAGGGCACCTCTGGAATTAACAGGACTTAGAGAACTGCAACCTTGAGCATCAGGAAGAGTTACCGATGGGTCTACCAGATAAATTCCTTACCCAGACTGAAGGGAGCTGGGTGCTTATGAGGTGGGCCCCATCTGCCTTCCTGCTTCCCTGCCACCCCCTATGCTCCACCCTCGAGGACTCTTTTTCCCCTTGTATTTGCACGTGGTACTTCTATGCTTGCAATGCTTTTCTCCATCTTCTGCAGCTAGAAACACCTCCCCATCCAGTGTAGACAGGGGTTCTTAAACTCTGAGGGGAAGAGGGACTTCAAATCCCTTTGGATAATCAGATGAAAAATTGCATGCTGTCTCTTAAGGAACAAATACACATTCCCATCATTTGCCTACAACCCCACTGTTTTCCGGGCTTCAGTGAGTCCATCCCCGTACACCCGTATAAGGGTCTATGCTTCAAGAACACGATCCTAAAGTCACTCACTGCCTTCATGGAAGCATCTGTCCAGCTCCTCTCCTGAGACTGGCCTCCCTGGGACTTGGGTCTTTGCTCAGGTCTACTGTTTGTGTGTCTTTCTCCTTCACTAGCATCTGGAGCCAGGAAGGAGGAGCTATGCTTGTTGCTGTGCCCTGGAGCCCAATGCAGGAGTTGGCCCGGGGGCTAGCAGAGCTCAGGAAATGTAGAATGCACTAGTACGCAGGTGTCTTTTGGGAAACTCCACTGTCAGAGTGTCAGAGTGTCACAGTAACACCAAAGGCAGAGAGGCAACCTGTTAGAGCTTTTCTTCTAGAAGCTGGACTCTGCCTCTTTGCAAGGATGAAGGCAACCTCCCATGGAAGTGTGGATTTGCGTAGGGAAGGCAGAGGCTCCCAGCAGACAACCCACTCCTTCCCAGGGAGCATAAAGTGTTGTTATAACCTGAACCTCCTCTGTGCGCAAAGCGGCAGGGATAGCTGGACATGGTAGAAAGAACTGGATTCAGGGAGGTAAAGAGTGGGTCGCTGTTATGGGCTGAATTATGGGGTTAAAATTCCTATGCTGAAGCCCTAACCCCCAAAGTGACTGTATTTGGAGATGGTGCCTTTAAGTAGGTCATTGAGGTTAAATGGGGCCGTAAGGGGGGAGCCTTATCCCACAGGACCCGTGTCTCGTAAGAAGAGCAAGAGTCTCCAGAGGTTGGGTCTCTGTCTACACACACAGAGGAAACACCACCCGAGGACACAGTGATGAGCAAGCCAGGAAGAGAGCGCTCAGCAGAAATGAGTTCTGCCCCCACCTTGATCTCGGACTTCCAACCTCCAGAAAAGCAGAAAAAAACGTCCGTCATGTCAGCCACCCAGACTGTGGCATTTTGTTATGGCAGCCCCAATAGACTAAGATATTTCCCATTCCTGCTCTGTCGCTGGCTTCTGTGGCCTGGGGCAGGTCATTACCCTCTCTGGTCCTCAGTAGCCTCATCTGTAGTTTGGGATTGTAGGGAAGAAGGGCGGGAAGGGGAGTCTTCAAGGTCCTTCCCAGTTCTGAGAGTTTATGAGCTCAAAGATGCTCTTCAGGAAGGCTCTGATTTATATCACAGATGTGCAGGAGAAAAACAGTTGTGTGGGAATCAATTTTCTCTTGTAAATAGGATCCTTTTTAAAGCACTCCAGGGAGAAAAGAAGGAACAAACATTTCTAGAAGGCCTACTATGAGGTGGAAGGTGCTCTGCGCAGACCAGGTTTCATTTAGCTCCTCACACAAAGGTTTATTTACCTTGCAAGTGTACTATACACCTAATTTTTTAAAAAATAAAATGATGTTTTGTTTCACAAAGAAAGGAACTGCATGCTCCAGAGGAAAACATGAGAAATACAAAAAAAAAAAAAAAAAGCAAACAAAAAACGAAAACCCAAAAAACAAAAAACACCCAGAAGTAAAGGAAAAATAGACTATTCATCCAACAGGTATTTATTGAACACCCACTATGTGCCAATCACTATACAAAAGAAAGTGGGTTTCTACTCAGCTTCTCTCTCTCTCTCTCTCTCTCTCTCTCTCTCTCTCTGTATATATATATACATACACACACATAATTGTAAGCATGGCTTCTATAAAATTTAAATTCTGCAGTTTTATTTAATGTTATATTCATTTTGATGTGATGTAGCTAGTTTTAATAAGCCCACCACTTCCAGGACTGCTTTCTTTTCCCTGATTTTAAAGTAATACATCTGTTTGTTGAAGAAACTGTGGACATTACAGGAAAGAAAGAAAGAAAGAAAGAAAGAAAGAAAGAAAGAAAGAAAGAGAAAAAGATCCAGACCCTCAGCACATGTGCCTAGAACCTGCTCCTCCCCTCCCCTCTGGGAGTCCCCCCTTTCCCATTCATCTCTGCACCAAGCTTACACACAGCAGAAGGTAGAAAGCTACCCAAGGTCAGTCACTTCCATCTATTTAAATCATGGCTTTGTAATCAGCACCCAGAACAGTGCCTGGCACACAGTAGGTGCTCCCTAAGTAGCAAATGTACATAATGTAAATGTCATGTAAAGGATGGAAAGGTGAGTGGCAAATATGATAATAACGTAATAGAATGAGTAAATAATGTAAAGAACATCGATGTAAGGCAAAGCATGAGTGACAGTGGGATCGTGCGAAGAATGCGGGTGTATAATCTGTTTTTCAAAAACTGATCAAGACGCCGTAAGTATTTTCTAGTACTAGAAAATATTCTACTGCCATATAACTGATGGCGCTTTCATAGTATTCCATCATATAGATAAATCATAAATAATTTCTCCAGGCTTATCTTGTGGCCATCTAAATAACATCTTCTGGAAGATCCGGGTAGCTGTTCTTCGCACAACCTCATAATCATTTTCTTGGGATAAATTTCCAGAAGTGAAATTGAGAGGTCAGAAAGCAGGCACATATAACGGACTATTATTCAGCCATCAAAAGGCATGAGGTGTTGATAGATGCTGTCACGTGGATGAGCCTAGAAGACATGATGCTGAGTGAAAGAAGCCAGACACAAAAGGTCACATATTGCATGATTCCATCTATATGAAAATCCAGAATAGGTAAATTCATAGAGACAGAGAGCGGGTTGGTGAGTGTCAGGCTGGAGGTGGGAGGGGAACGGGGAATGGCTGCTCAGTGGGTGTGGGATTTTCTTTCGGGGGTGATGAAATGTTTTGGAGCTAGATAGATGTTAGGGTCGCACAACATCCTGAATGTGCTAAATGCCACCGAATGGCCCACTTGAACAGGCTTGGTTTTACATTATGTGAATTTTGCTTCCATTAAAAAAAAAAAAAACGGGTACAATCTCAAGGCCAACTTCCTGTACCCATTTGTGCTCCCATCAACAATGCATTCGAGTGACTATTTCCTCAAAAATGCAGCAGTGACTTTCTGTTATCCCAGCCCAGTTTGCAGGCAAAGTGTATTGATTATCAGTGATATCAACTTTATTTTTCTCCCTGAACCAATGCAAATCTATTTGTATCTCATTTACATATTCATGCTTGCCAATCATGTGGGAGTGTTGGTCTTACTGATTTGCAAGAATACATTCTCATTGGTGATCCCAGCTCTTGTTGTGTATATCTCAGACTCTACCTGTTTGTTATTTTGCCTTTTTTTATTTTTTTAAAGATTTTATTTATTTATTCATGATAGTTACACAGAGAGAGACAGAGAGGCAGAGACACAGGCAGAGGGAGAAGCAGGCTCCATGCAGGGAGCCCGACGTGGGATTCGATCCCGGGTCTCCAGGATCGCGCCCCAGGCCAAAGGCAGGCGCCAAACCACTGTGCCACCCAGGGATCCCGCCTTTTTAATGTAATTCTAACTTTTTAATTACTGCTAAACCACTAACTAGTGACGAGCACACCATCCTGTGGTGAATTATCTGTCTGTTGATTGCCTACCAGACACCCAGTTCTGAACTCCTACCACTTCTTTCCTGATAGAGTCCAAGTTCATCATCTTTGTCTGGGGCCAGCCCCATCTCCAAGCTCACCGGCGGGCCCTGACTGATCATGCCAATCACAGTCAGCTCTCTTACAGTGTTGGGTAAGACCCAATCACAATCAACGGGATATGAAGGAAAGTTTGCTGGGGTATGGGGAGCTCTGGGGAAGGTTACTTGACACTTACAGGGAAGCATTCTTGAGACAAAGCTCCTGTTTTTTCTCTGGAGGTGGCTGGATCTGGGAGTGATGCCAGGAGCTCTGCAACCATCTTGTGTCCATGAGGAGAGTCATCCCAGGGACAAAGCCATCATTCAGGGAAGGAGGCAGCAGAGCAGATGCAGACCCCTGGAGGCCTCTCATCAGTGCACCCTCTCCCTGGGCTTCCCACAAGGTGAAATAATGGACTTCCTGACCCTGTCAGGTATTGAAGTCAGGTGCCTAGTCCTTGGGGCTGCCAGTATCCTAAACCACCAATCTCATTCAGGGACATTTATTTCCTTTTTGGTTTTTCAAATTTATAAACCAGTTGCTTCAATAAATGCCTTTGTAAATAAAACTTTTTCTGTAACACGTAGCCTCAGATGGATGCCCAGAAGTGGAGTGACAGGATGAGAAGGCATTAATTTTTAAAGTTGCTTGATTCATATTTTCACTTGCCTTCCTGTTGGCGGCTCTACAGGCTTAATCGGTCTCTCAGCCAGAAAGCAGGGGGACAGGGGTTTGAACCAAGGTCTTCCGATATCACATCCAAAGCTAGATATTAAACAGGAGCTGGCCTTTAGTTTTGATTAAGTTCCTTCAAATCTGAAATCATGGGTAATGAATTCAGTTTGCCTGAATAAAGCATCCCCTGGAGAGCCAAACCTGGCTGTCATGCTTTTCTCTGCTGTACCCTTCATTATTTAGAATTCTAGAATGTGAGGATTGGAAAGGACTTTAATGGTCTGAGTAGGGTGGGGTGGGTCAGAAGCCCTATTGATAACCTGAGTAAATGCACGGACAGTCTTCTAGAAAATTCTATCCCCACCCATATTAGTGTTCTGAGCTGCTGTAACAAAGGACCACAAACTGGGTGGATTTGAACAACAGAAATTCGTTGTCTCACAGTTCCAGAAGCTGGAGGACTGAAACTGAGGTGTCAGCAGGGTTGGCTCCTTCTGAGGGCTGTGAGGGAGAATTGGTTCCAGTGCTCTCTCCTAGCTTCTGATGGCTCAGTGTTCCTTGGCTTGTAGATGGATGTGCCTTCACTTCATCTCCTCCTCATGTGTGTCTATCCCTGTGTCAAAATTCCTCCTTTTATAAGGACACGGTCATACTGGATTAGAGCCCCCCTAATGACTTTTTCTTAACTTGGTCTTCTGCACAGACTCTGTTTCCAAATAAGATCCCATTCCCAGGTCCTGGGGGGTAAAAGTCCAACATCTTTTGGGGGACACAATCCATAACAACACCCCAACCCACGAGACTGTGCATAGGGCCAGGGATCATGAACCCAGGGAATTTTATCTAGGGACCCCGAGATGAGATTCTACTCTATTCTGATCTCTTTCATTTGGAGTGAGATATGAGAAAGAAGTGGTGGGAAAACCAAGGCCCAGAGAGGGAGAGGTTCATGTCCAGGTTCTCACAGCACACATGCGGACATGCCAAGACTCAAACCCGTATCTTCTGAGCTTTCATACAGCATTTCGCAGGGATCTCGGCTCTCATGGGGTCCAGTCCTCTGGCAGCTGCAGAAGCGGAGCCTCTGAAGTAGCCAAACTGAACAGGACAGGTGGCCAGACTCTGAGGGAGGCAGAGAGGAGCTGGCAGAGACTAGGGGACTCCCCTTCCCTAGCAGGTGAGAAGGTTGGGAGTCAGAGGGCAGGAATGGGGCACATCCCAGGGAGGCCGAAACTTGTGGAAATCAACACGGATAATAGAAAATGAGGAAGAAAGAGCTTACTCCAATTGCAGACTCTTCAGGGTAATGGTAGGTGGGTTCTGGCTTCAGCCACCATTGGCTGAGGTCCCTGGACATTTAAGGGGGCAGCCAGGAGGGGGCTGAGGAACCCTCCTCTCTGCTGCCTGTGCCAGATGCCCATCCATAGGAAGCCAGCATGTCAGCCCTCCTGCCCACCGATGCCAGCCCAGAGGTGCCAAAGCACCAGGCGCAGCAAAGCCAGCTGGCAGCTTAATGGAGAGCCAACGGCCCGGCCGGCCGGCCCATCTGCTCCTCGCTGCCAGCTGCATGCCTGTGGGAGGCGGGCCGGCAGCCCATCCAAGTGGCCAAGGTGCCAGCCACTGGGTGCTCTGGGCCAGCTGGCAAGCTGGCAGGACTGGCCAGCATACCCATCTGCCAGCCGGTGCCAGATGAACATGCGGGGGAACTGGGCCCGGGGATCTAGGGGTGCCAGCCTGTTGGGAGTTCCAAGGCTTCTGAGCCCTGGTTCTCTTCTTCCCTCTGTCCCACACTCACCCACGAGCTTGGAGATGTTACCAACAAAGGTCCTAGGCAGAGACATGGGGAAGCACAGAAGGACGTAAATGATTGCAAACATGGGACTCCAGAACATCACAGGATGTTAGAAGCACAGCATACCGGTGGTTAAGAACAAGGGTTCTGGGGCAGACTGCCTGAGTCTGGGTTCCAGCTCTGACACTAATTAGCTGCACTCTTTGGGCAGGCCACTTAATTGCCTACAGCCTCAGTTTGCTCATCTGTAAAATGGGAAAGCATCTGCTTCAATGGGCTAAAGTGAGGATTAAAGAAAGCACATGTATGATCCTTAGAATGTGGCAAGCGCTCATGCAAAATTATGACCAATTATATGATCAGAACCAGAAGATTTGGAGTGTTTTAGCTCAAATGAGCTTCAGCTATCAAATTGGAGAACCAAGACCAAGATTAGGGAAAGGGCTTTTTTCAGGACACAATCTGATTAAAAAAAAAAAAAAAGCAAGCAGTGAGGGCAGGAAAGGGGAAGTGGGAGAAGGTCAAAAGGTATAAACTTGCAGTTCCAGGAGAAACAAGTTCTAGGGATGGAATGGACAATATGATGCCTATAGCGACACTGCTGTGTGACACATGAGAATGTCGTTATTGGAGCAAATCCTGAGTCCTCATCCCGAGGAAAATGTTTTTTCTCTTTTTACTTACTTTCTTTTTTTATTATTATATCTATATGAGATGATGGATGGTAACTAAACTTGCTATGGCAATCATTTCACAGCATATGTGATTCAAACCGTTATGCTGAGTGTCTTAAACTTACACAGTGACGTATGTCAATTACATCTCAGGAAAACTGGAAAACACATAAAAATTTTGATTTGAAAAGCAAAATTTTTTAGAGGACAACTATGGATGCAAATGAAGATGATAAATGCAACAAATGAGAGGGGGAGGAAAGGGTAGAGGATCTGAACAGAAACATTTCCAAAGAAGACCTACAAAAGGCGGACAAGTCCATGAAATGGTGCCTGGCATCCCTCATCATTGGGGAAATGCAAATAAAAACTCCAATGAGATACCACCTCACATGTATCAGAATGGCTAGAGTCAAAAGGACAAGAAATAACAAGTGTTGGCAAGGATGTGGAGAAAAGAGAGCCCCCATGCACTGTTGGGTGGGGATGCAAACTGGTGCAGCTACTCTGGAAAACAGTATGGAGTTTCCTCAGAAAGTTAAAGATAGAATTACCATATGACCTGGCAATTCCACTTCTGGGTGGAATTTATAAAAAATATAGAATCATTATCTCAAAAAGATACTTGCACCCCCATGCTCATTGTAGCATTATTTATAATAGACAAGACATGGAGACAACCTGAGTGACCATCGGCAGATGAATGGATAGAGAAGATGCATATGCATGCAATGGAATATTATTGTCATAAAAAGAAGGAAATCCTGCTGTTTGTGACAACATGGATGGACCTCGAGGGTGTTGGGCTCAGGGAAATAAGTCAGACCGAAGAAAACAAATACTGTCTGGTCTCACTTATATGTGGAATCTTAAAAAAACAAAAATAAAACAAAAATAAAACAACCTGAACTCAGAGAAGATTGTTGGTTGCCAGAAGTGGGGGCTGGAGTATTGGAGAAATTAGTGAAGATGGTCAAAAGGTACAAACTTCCAGCTATAAAATAAATACATTCTGGGTATGTAAGGCACAGCATGATGTCTACAGTTAATAAGACTTCATTGTATGTCTAAAAATTGTGGAGAGAGTAGATCTTAAAAGTTCTCATCACAAGAAAAAAAATTGTCGCTCTGTGTCAGGATGATGTTCATTTCGTAACACATCAATCATGTTGTACCCTTAGCCCGTATGTTGTATTAGGTCAATTATCTTAATAAAAAAATGAGAAAAAAAAAGATCACAGTTGCGCAGAGAGTCATCTGTGATGCAGGGCCTGGGTCCTGGGTCTCCTGACACTCCCTCTGGTTCCTTGGCCATAAAAGGCTCAGCTGAAATAGAGGTGGTGATAATGAGGTACAGAGGGACCTCCCTGTCCTGCTCCAACTTGCCCAGATGCCCCAAATGCTTGGCTGCCTCACCTCACACTTAGCCTTCTGAATGCACTGCCTCATGTGCGAGTGTGCGTGTTTGCAGACACGTACATGTGTGTACATGTGCGTGTTTCTATCTGAGTGTTGGCATATATTTTTGTATGTTCACTGGGTGTACCTCAAGGGCAGGTTCCAGGTCTTATTCAACAACACTTCAGCTATTCATGGCTCACTGCTCTGGAAGCTTCAGATATCCAGAAAATTTCTGGCATCCCTGAGTCCATGGGCTGAGAACAACACTTGGCACATAGCGGGAGCTCTATAAACCTGTGATGAATGAATGAATGAATGAACGAACGAATGAAGCAAGCAAGCAGATGGAACTTTGTTCAGCTTGGTCCAGCTCTTTTAATTGGTTACCAAGACTCTTACTGTCCACCCAGCAGCCAATAAGAGCAAGGATCATAAAGTTCTAAATCCTTCATCTTAAACCAGCAACTCTTGAATCTAACTCTGAGCCTAGTTACCCTGATTTTGCACACAAAACTAACAAAGCAATTAGCTAACCTCCTCTGTAGGTTGGATACAACAAAGGAATGGAGAGAAGGAAGCCCACACCTGTAGGCAAGAGCAAATAAAGGAGGCTATATGCCCTAGTGACTAGGGAGGAAAAGGGCTGTTGAGAGGGATTATCACTAATGTCCCAACCTGAGTGGTCCAGGACCACTTGGTGAAGGGGCAGGTGCCTCTACCTGTGCAGAGCCTTTAGTCTCTCACTGGAAAATAAGTGATGCTCGTAATGACAGATTTGGGATTTAGTTCAAGGGCCCCTGTCCAAACTATCAAAGAACAGAGTGCATTTTGCTGAGATTTCTATCCAAAATGTAATTTTCAAAATGGTAATTAAAGAGAGGTGATCTTCCATCAACCAGAAAGCTTGGCTCTCTCAACTGGCTCAGTCAGGGAAGGTTATGTGCTGCTGGGATCCACTGCTCTTTGTGTGGACAGAGCTGACAATTAGAGAATTTAAGCAAAGCAAAGGGAGAAGGGAAGGTGTGGGGGAGATCAATCAAGATGGCTTTTCATTCTGGACGTGAATGTTAACACTCTCTTACTAAGCGCGTACAGGGATGGGAAGTGCTCAAAACTATTTCACATCCATTATTCATCACCTCATTTATTGGGCTTCTCGTCTACCAAAGAGAAAACACACACACACACACACACACAAATATGGACCCGTGTGTAAGGACATACACTTTTACACATCCGCATGTACGACACATACTCAGATGTGCACACATGGACCACATTCACATGCAGACTTACATATACACAAGCATGTTACGCATTTATACATGGAGACACACGTGCACACACAAATGCATGGGCACTTGCAGGTATGTGCACACGTGTTGGCATGCACACATTCACACGATGCACACATGCAGACCTGCACACATGCAAGCACACACAGACAATGCACATACATTGCCAGTCTTTTAACTCCACAAACTATTGAATCTGAAAGGTTTTTTTACTCCCTTGGGTTGGTCAGACCCCAAATAATTCTGGGATCATGATGATCCTTATGGTAATCAATGTAACTGCTACCATTTTGAAGGCACCTGGTATATTCCCAATCTCATGCCTGGTATTTTATATCAGGCATTTGCCAGCCTCTCTACCTTTTCCTTCTCCCTCCCTTCCTCCTTTTTTCCTTTCTTTCTCAATCCCTTGTTTTTTCTTCTTTTTATTTTTTCCCCTCTCTTACAAGCAGTACACGGCAGCACTCTCATTGTAAAACATCAACACAGTAGTGACAAAACAAACCTTCCCCTTTATATTTCCTTCCTTGTAACCATTCAATTTCTTAGCAATAATGGCTGTGAACAATGGCAAGTGGAACTTGCACTCCCCAATTTCACATGCAGTTCGATAGCAGATATAGAAAACAGCCTAGATGCCCATCAACTGGATAAAGGTTAAGCACATTCTGGAATACTATGCAAAAGCCAAAAAAAAAAAAAAAAAAGCAAAATTGGTTTTTGGAATCATATTAGCCATATTAGTGTCTACTGAGCCCATACCAAGGGTCAGACACTCTCCTTGAAATCCATCCCTTAATTTTCTTAATTGTACCATGTGCATTATTGACTCTCCCATTTTACAGACATGGGCATTGAGGAAAGTTGACATTTAGATGTTTGTCCAACCAGCATGTTGCAAATCTGAGATTCAGACCAGGTGATCTATCTCTAAAGCCTGTGTTCTTAAGCCCTGACACTAAGACACTATATATATATATATATATGGCTTCTGCATAGTGTATAGGAGTGTATAGGAAATTACCTCATTTGTACAAAAGTGTGTATAGGAAATGACCCCATTTATACAGAAAAAGTGTGTAGGATTATCCCATTTTATTAAAAAAAAAACCAACAACGTAGGTCCATAAATGAGTCCATGGCCTTCTGTCACTCTTATAACTCTTATGACAACTCCTTTAAATGTTTGACAAAGAAATGATGTGACACAGAAGTAAAGTGATTTTCCGAACTGAGTTCAAGTCCACCTCTGCCCAACTACACAGCTTGGGCTGTTTATACAATACTTTTCTTCTGTTGATAATAGAGTGAATGGAGGAATTGGGGAGGAGATTGTCGTTCAAGGATTTGCTCATAAAGCATTTTCTGGGGAGAACCTCCATTCCTCTAAGCGGCCCCTTTTTCACAGACCCATGCTTCTTGAAGGGCCCAGGTAGCTACATGAGATCAGAGAAGAGAGAATTCTGGGATGCATGAAGTGTGAGATCACCATGAAGTTACGACCCTTCCAATAGTTGCCCTTTGGACAATGCCTCAAATCCCCCTGTTACCTGGTCTCTGGGTTTGGCACCACAAAAAGCCTTCAAAGGTCTTAGCAAGTCCCCTCACTCATGAAATAAATGATGCCATTACTTGGGCAGCTGCCATTTATGGGTTGATGGAGTACTCCAGGCAAAGGAAACTGCAGTTGCAAAGGCCCTATAGCCCATGCTTGGTGATTATGACCACCATGTTAGAGATGAGGGCACCAACTATGGGTCACCTCATCTTGATCACTCTATCTTAACTAATGAGGAAACAGAAGACCAGAGTGGCTGCACAACTGGCTTGAGGTTGCAGAGCTGTCTAGTGCCAAAACAAGGATGAGAGGAAATAAGCCAGGACTAGAGCAAGGCAAGCTTTGGACATAATTTAAGGAGTACCAAAAAACCAGCAGTTGAGATTTAAAAAAAACACTTCCATGAAATATTTGTTTCTAAATGAAAGTTGATGCAAACAAATCTCTGATGAACAAAATAAGAAAATTTTAAACAAAGACACCATCAGTATTATGAATTTATCTTTTGCCTCAGGCTCCGACGTGACTCTGCACAGTGCCTTAAAATTTTTGGACTTTGTTCACCCATGGGTTTTTGTTTGCATTAAATTAGAATTTTAAAAATACTGCATTAGAACATTCATCTTGATTACTGAGTTCTCTAGTGCGCCTTAAATTCTGTGCTGTCAAGGAGTGTCTCACTTGTCTTCTTCTAGTCTTGGCCCTCCAGGAGTCACTCTGCCAACTTGGACTCTTTGTTTCGTCTTTATGTCTACTCACTCATTCACTCATGTGTTCATTCATTTGTGTGTTCATTCAGTCATTCAACAAATATTTTGGATGACTGTGATTCCAGGAGCCAGGAAAACAGCAGTGAACAAAATAATTGTGGTTCTGCCCTCCTGGTACAGACAATCTAAATGGAGCGACAGATATAAGTCAAATCATCACACAAACAAATGTACAAATAGAAATGTGGTCATTTCAGCAAAAGGAAAGAATGGGAGTGTTGACCACGAATGGCCACCAGGGCAGGCTTCCCTAAGGAGGTGGTATTTGGATGAGATGGAGTTAACCAGGTGGGGGTGGATTGAAGGTGAGTGGCTACTAGTGCTCCAGGCAGAAGAAATGGCAGGTGCAAAGGCCTTGTGGCAAGATCAAGTGTGTGTGTGTGTGTGTGTGTGTGTGTGTGTGTGTGTGGTGGGGGGTGGTCTAGGAATGCAAAAGGGCAGTACAACAATGTGCTGAGAGGCAGGGAGAGTGTGAGGCAAAAGGAGAACAGAGAGGTGGACAGGGCCTGGAGACACAGTGGGGAAGGATTTGATTTCCAGCCTGAGGGTGATAGGGAGCCACTGGAGTCTTGAGCTGGAGAGTGACAGGATTGGGTTTGTTCTTTGCAGTGATCTCCTTGGTTGCTGGATAGTATTATCTATAGAACCCAGACTCCCTAGGTTTCTAGTCTAGCTTCCCCCTTTCTTGCTGTGTGATGTTGTGCAAGCCACCCAACCCTTACCTTCTCTGTGCTTCAGGCACTCATCTGCAAAATGGGGATTCCAGCCTCTCGGTGTTGTCAAGAGGGTTCAATGAGATGATACATGTGGGTAGCTCTATAGGAGGCCTGACACATAGTAAGCTCTCTATACATGTTGGCCATAGTTATTTTTACAAGCTGGATATTTAGGGGGCAAAACCAAAGGCAATAAGAAAGGAAACCCAGCCCTCAGCCTGGGGACAGCTCAGCCTGGGCCCTTCTGTCTGAAGCTCACCGTTTCCCTCATTAGAAAGTGTCTTTTCTTTCTGCCGTGTGCTCTCCGGAGGAGTGGGCATGGTGAGGGCTGCAGGAACGCTTGTGAAGGTCTTAAAAGAAATTATAGCCTGCATAAAAATATTCACTCCAGTGGAGGGCCTTAAACCATTCCCCTGGGCATTGGACAGTGACTGAGATTGTATTACTGTGCGCTTAAGGCAGTGGCAGCCACCCAAGGTCAGAGAGAACGGGAAGGGAAGCACTTAAGCATGGAAGTGCCCCTAATAGGAGCATCCTTCCTTGAGCAACTTTCTCTCTGACCTGCCAAGTGCCAGGCACCTGATCCCTTGTTGTCTCCAAATCCACAGCATCAATAATAAGAACAGTCACCAGAATTCCTTAGGCAGGTGAGGAAAGGGGAGAGGAAAGATGACAGCCCTGGTGTGGGGACCACAGCGGGTCTGGATCTTACCCTGCTGTGATCTGGGAGGATGTGCTTAAAACCTCTCCTTTAGCATCAGCATCTGTAAAATGGGACACAGTCTGCCTGCTTGATTCTAGTTCCTGGGAGGACTCACTGAGGAGCTCCAGCCTGGAAGGCCACACGAAAGCTGCTCAAAAGTGACCATTTGTCCTTAGAGTTTCCCTCGTTTGCAAGATATTTTTCTCCAAATAACTTCACTTCCCGTCAAGTTAAGTAACCTTCCCAAGTCTCAGCTTGCTCATCTATAAAGCGGTACAACATCAGTAAGGATTTATAGGTTGCCTCTGGGGATTAAGGAAGCATTTTGAGCCATTGCTCCCCGAAAGCAGGAAGATTGGGTGTCACCCAAATACTCACCCAGTATTTCCTGCCCATGATCTCAGCAGTGCAGAATCATAGGTAGCCTTAATTCTGAATCATAGCATGCCTACGAATCCTCTGCAAATGAACACCCAGACTCATCGTATCCTTCAAGAGGGTCCTGGCACCCCAAAAGACTAAGGAGTGTGGTATCACAGGCACAGGTGCTCTGGGCCCAGATTCTGGACATTTCCTAACACTGGCTCAGAGACTGGCTTCTTACAGCCAGGCATGCTAGACTCTGTTTTCTCATCTGTAAAGTGGGGGGAACAATGGTATACACTTGGATTATCGTGAAGATTATTGTGAGGGTTAGTGAAATTACACTTCTAAAGTGCTTTACACATGCCTATTAATGGTCTTCCTTCCTTCCTTATAGCAGATTTCAAGGGGATCTTTAGCACCATCCACAGTTCTCAAAAGGAGCCAGCTTGGGAAATATGCATCACACTTCTACTTGCTCTCAAACCAGTATGAAAATGGGTGGAAGTGGGGGTGGGGTGGGGAGGGAAGGAATCCCTTTTCATAAAAGAGACTACAAAAACCAAGAAAACTGATGCTTGCAGTCTCATAGAAAGCCTCATCACTACCAAGGAATATTTTTGACAGATGCAGGGACAAAAGGATGGTTATTGTGGTTAAATAGGTTTGGCAAGCATTGTACTGATCAAATTAAAGGAGTGTCTTTCCTGCAGAGTGGGTCGGGGCCCCTAATATGCGACTTGCACTTTGCAGGAGCAAAATTAAGTCCAATTACTCAGTGCTCCCTCAAGTTCATGGACAGGGAACGCTTGCTGGGCTGAGCCACTATGGGACACATTTTTCAGTGGGGAGTCGGGGGTGATAAAAACTGCCATTGCCAATCTCTAGGGGCTTTTCTAGCATGAAAGTTGATGTCTCAATTTTACCTGTTTCATTTGTTTTTCCTTTAAACAACTACTCTCTGCAATTCTCTCTTCCTGCCCGTTCTTGGCTTGATGCATCTCATAATCGGGGTTCTACTGACATGGTCTCCCTATTGCAAAATCACTACATGTTTGTGATTTATTAAATGGTCATGTCTCATGAAGCTGCTCCAGTCTGGGTCTGGATCAGGCACTTTGCCCTGCACCATGGGGGCAGGCCAGGATGCAGAGTTGGATTTGCCCTAGGAGCCTGCAGACAAGGGAGGCTCCCAGCTCTCCTGCCGCCCGTCGCCCCGTAGTGATTAGTTGGAATCCAAGACAGCAATACAAGAAGTGTCGTTGGTGGGCGTGATGGAGTGCCTGCTGAGTGGGCCGCAGATAAGCGCTGTGATTTCAGAGGGCGCTTCATCATTTCGCCGTAAGAACATGTTAACGGGTGATTGTTTGAATGTCTCCAGCTAATAGGATATTATTCATAACACTCTGGCTAGTTGGAATGGAAGATGATAAGAAATTAAATCCTTAATGGCTTTCTTTAAAGCAGGACTTTTCCCAGGGGAACCCGGAATCCTGGGAATTTGCTCCATGTGCCCTGGCAATATCTCTATGGAGGAAATTGGCTTCAAATGAACCTCCCAGGGAGACACAAGGGTAAAAGGAAGAGGACAAAAAGCAATCGACCATTGATTGGGCACCTACTATGTGCCACATACCTAGATATTTTATACGTATACTTCATCCTGTCAGCATGTCTGTTATGACTGGGTATTACTAAGCCCATTTCAGAACTGGCAATATGAGGCTCAGAATGCTGAATCGATTTTCTTGAGGTTTCATTTCAGGTGCTGGAGTAAGGATTTGTGTTCCAAAGCAAAGTTCTTTCCAGGAAATGCGATTTATAGAGGTGTTAGTGTGTGTGTGTGTGTGTGGGGGGGGTGTACCTGGAAGAAGGAGGAGGCCTTTCATGAACTTTTAAAGGGGGAAAAGAAGGAGAAGCCATATACCTAGAGGGAGCTGCAAGCAGGTGCAAGATATTGGCAGAAAGAAGGCGTTAGTTCTGTGGGTGGCTTCGATGTCAATGTTGGGAATTGTTTAGTGCCAGGATACATGCAGCTAACAATTCCCATGAATACTCCCTGTGATTCCTGTGCTTCTGGAGTTTTGGGACACTTCCCTGGACTTTGCTCCCTCTGTCTTTCCAACAATTATGGAAGCTGCTAACTCCCTGGATTAAATCCTTCCTGCTTGAAATGCCTTGAACACTGACCAAAACTTGACAAAGTGCCCTGCCAATTGTTGAACACACACACACACACACACACACACACACACACACACAGAGACACACGTTCAACTCACAAGGATAAATTCCCAAGAAAAGCATAACAGGCCACACATTCTCGGGGCATGTGAGAATAAATCATCATCATTACCATCATCATCACCTGTTTTGCAATATGGAAACCAATCTCTAGAAGCCTGGGAATGAAGAGCCCATGCTGCTTTTTGTTAAACAACTGCTTTTTCCATGTAATTAAACCCTCTTTCTAGATGAACAGGGCAGAAATGGTAGTGAAATTCTTCAACGGGCCAAATTCACCACAGCAGCTGGCTGTGAACATTTATTTAAAAGTGAATGTGTTTTTGTTTGTTTTCCTTTTTGTGGGGTACAAATACACAACACTTTCTTGCCCTCTCCACTCTTTTTCCCTCTGCGTCTCATCAGCTCCCATGGTAGAAGCTGGCTTGGTTTTCCATTTGCAAAGTTCACAATTCACCCAGCCATGAGCTGTGCCTTTAACCACTGCTAAATTGTTTCCTGACAGCCCTCGCTACAATTTTCTCCCCTGACATTTGATTTACATATGATCTTTAAGCACTGCCATGGCGGTAATAGCGATTTGGTTAATATTCCAAGCGCTCCCCCATGCCCCACACCTTGCAGGGCCATTTCATTGCTGCAGCGTGGCAAAATGCATGTACCAGATAAATGTATCGCTAATGAAATAAACGGATTAGGGGGAAGAATCAATTGCCCTGCTGCCAGGATGAGGCACCAGGAGTTAATTTTGTCTGGATCTGCAAGGGTAGCTGTTAATAGAATAGGCTTTTTACCTAATTGGAGGGAAAGTAAATGAAGTACAGTAATATTCCATGATGTATTGGAAGAATTTACTTCATTTTCTCTTAGTTTGCTTGATGAGTGTTTACAGCACAATAGAATTTATAATCCCCCTCTTCTTTCTTTTCTTTCTCTAGTCCTTATTCTCTTGCTTTTCTTTCCTTGTACATCTCATTTTCTTTTCTCTCATCCTCCATCCCCCCTTTTTGTCCTTCTTTCCATCCATCTATCCATCCTTCCATTCGTCCATCCATTCATCACCCACCAATCCATTCATCCATCCTTTAATCCATTTATTCATCTAGGTAATGACCCAGGAACTCAAATGCAAATATCTTCAGGGGTCAGTGACATAAATGAGTAAATATTTGTTGGGCTTATGACAAAATGGAACCATCACCATCATCTTCATCATTATCATTGTCATCACATCTGTTGTGTATTCAATCTGTCCATCCTGTCCCCATTTTTCCAATATTTTGTGAAGGCTTACAATGCTAGTTAAGACCTGATTCACCTCTGTGAATATGAAAAAGAAAAAAAGTGTGGCCAAAGAGTTCACTTATATCAATTTCCATGTCTGTCTGATTCCTAGACTCTTACCCAGGCCTTTTCTCTCTCCTCCTGATGGAGGCATTGAAGTTCTGTTGAAATAAATGCATCTTCTAAAGATTGGAAGCAAAAGGTATTAGGAGAAGTTTGGTCAGCCTGATGGGATAAGTAGAAGAGAGCTCTATAAGGCTAAAGAGAAGGGTATAAACATATACAGGAGGCTCAGAGCATGTTTTCCTAGTGTGCAGCAATGCACAGGGGACTAGACAACAGGAAAGGGACATAACATGGTTTACTGAATGAAGAGAGATAATGAGTTAGGGTGGGAAAGATGAACTTGTAGAATGAGACGCCAAAGCCCAGAGCAGCACCAAGGACAGCTCCAAGGCCTTTCATTTCAGCAAATCCGACCCATCCAGGTCACATGACTGGTATGTGGCAGGGCAAAGATTTTAACCCAGTATTGCAGAACCCACAGTGATCCTCCACCTTTAGCATATCAGATACTCTTAGGAGCTTATGTAGCCTGTTAATTTTTGAAGAGAGACAAAGACTTTCTTCTTTCACTCAAACTTGGTCAAGCTACTCTGAATCTGCTTTCTGATTAGTCCCTGACCTTGGACTCTATCTTGACCCTTTTATTCCAGCTTTAGCAAAACTCCTGCTGAGTCAGTTCAGCAAAAATCCCCCACCCTTGATCTGATCACCCTTGATATCTAATCAAATTCCTCACCCCCCTACCCTGATATCATCATGGCCTGCCTTAAGCAAGAATCCTATTAGGTCAGCGTAGCAAAGAATTAACTGAGCTTTTGTAATTTTTCATCTACAGATATCCCTCCTGCTGTTCTGCTCCTTACATATAAATTCTCACTTTTTCTTACTGTATTCTTTCAGAGTTGAACCTGCTGTCTCTCCACTATTGCAAAATCCTTATTGCAGTAGCCACCCCCCAGCCTCCACAGAATAAAGTCTTCCTCACAATTTTTAATAAGTGTGGGAATACTTTTTTCTTTTATGAGAGAGCTGAAGAATCTGCACTTGTGATAAACTCCCCAATAAATGTATCACTGATGAAGTAAACGGATTAGGGGGAAGAATTGCAGGTGTTTTGCAGATCATTCTTTGAAAAACTTCAGCTGAACCTTTTTGGGGCATGTTTAGAGGAGTCTTATTTTATTTCTTTAGCATTCCTTAGCCACTGAGTGTCATGAGGGATGTGACAGGTGCTCAGGGGAGAATCGACATGGGGCTGAAGTACTGGTAGGGACAGTAGTTAGTTACTTGAACATGAATTTTATTGTTGTTATTGTTTACTAAAGGCTTCGAGTTATATTTTCAAGGATGTGACTTCATTGACTTGAAAGGCACAGTTCATCGTCTGCCTCTTGAAACCCAAATCTCTGCATGAGTCCAGAACCTAGATTTTGATTTCTAGTCACATGCTATGTCCAGGGCCAGTCATTTCCTAAGAGCCTACTCTGCGTTAGGTATCATGCTGGCCACTGGGAACGCAGAAATGAATCAACCAAATTTTTTTCCTCCAGGAGCTTGATGTCAAAACCACAGCCACCCCTCCATTCTGCATCTGTTGGGCTAGGACCCTATAAAGCATTAATCATCTCATTCAACTGTCCCCTCTTTTTCCTTTTCTCTTATTGCAGACTTCTGCTTGTGTAAACTTTGCTGAGAATTTGAGCAGAAATAGTAAATAATGAAGCTCCAGAGGGTTGCACTAATTTCCCAGACATTTAATCAATACGGAGCTGCCCTGTTCATTACAGCTGTCAAAAATATGCAAAATCGTCCATCTGGTCCTCTCAGGTACGAAGCTCTGAGCTGGAGTCACCAGTTGCTTGGCTAATTACCACGCCCCATTTTCCCTTCATTCCGAAGCCTCTCCATTAACCATGAGCTACCAGCTCAAGTATAAAGGCAAACAATAAATATTTGAAATGGCATTGCCTGTGCTGGGGTCCTGAGTGGTAGCTGACTTGGGTTGCTGCAGATGAAGAGTACAGGTGGGGTTTTGTGAAAGAGCAGCCTCCCTCATCTCCTCCCACCCCCTCCCAAACTCTCCCCAGCCCCCAATCTCCTCCCTTCTGAGGCCCCTCCCTGCCCTTCAAATATTTAGACCTATTAAAAACCATTGGGGGGAAAAATGATCTATACAAAAGCTTTGCATAAAAAAGTGATCAATGCAAATTCCTCTGAGGAAATTGCTTCAGCAGATGGAAACGGCCCATTTGCAACAAATGCCGCTGGCTGTGCAGATGGTAATTATGGGATGTATGTAAACATGCAAGCTCCGGCAAGCAGAGCAAACTGCACTGCTGAACTCAGCCGGCATCGAGGATGCCTGCCCTGGCAGTGCCCTGCCCTGACTGGCCTGCAGACCAGGGGCTCATGAGGAGTCCAGGAGAACTAAAGATTGGGTTTGGAATTCCAAGACCTGTTAGTCCAGCCTCAGTTGAAGTACAGGTCTTTCTAAAATGGTCCCTAGGAGCAAACCACACATCTTCTAATCTCTTGGTGGACCAAGGCTACAGCATGGCTCTCTGGAAGAAAGAAATCAGCATGTATTGAGTACTCACTGTATGCCAGGTACTGTGCTACTAGCTTTGAATGTATTTTCCTGCTTAGTCTTCACAAAGACCTTGGTGGGTTGACATTATCATTATCATCATCATCACCACTACTTTGCAAATGACAAAATGGGTATTTGGAGAGGTAAAGTGATTTTCCTAATATTGGAAGGATAAGAACTAAGAAAACTGAGATATATTAGTTAGCTATTGCTGAGTAACAAATAGTTCCAAGCTCAGTGGGTTCAAATAATAAGCATTTATTATAGCTTACAAGTCTACAGGTCAGCTGGGTGGTTCTTTTTGTCTTGGCTGGTCTCAGCTAATCATGACTGGGCTTACTCATGCACTTGATGGTCTAGGGTGTTCTTACCTAGTCCAGTGTTTGGTCCAGTATTTGGCTGACTCTTGGGATGGGATGATGGGATATGTGAGCCATACGTCTCTCATCCTCTAGCAGATTAAAGCCCATGGTAGATGGGCAGATGTCTCACATGGTAGTGAGCTCACTAACACTGCAGAGTCCTTGTTTGTTCAAGGTGTCCTGGATTCCCTTCACAGGCATGCAAATGAGCTGGGGGCTTTGATTTTTAGGTCATCCAGAAATACCAGGGACTGTTTGTGACATGAGCTTTATAACTTGTCTTAAAATAGTCTCCTTAATGGTAATCATAGTAAAGTTTCACACTGAGCATGCACTGAATCATTCATTCATTCAACAAATGTGTCCTGAGCAGCTCCTCTGTATTAATCACAGGAGATGTTTAAGGATCAATAAGATAGGGTCCCTGCCCTCACAGGTGGCAGGCTGCTAAGGAAGGCAGTCATGCCAACAGGCAGTGACAATTCAGTGTGATAAACCCCAGCACAGAGGTGGAACTGCAAGGGATGAGGGCAGAGAGAGGGCACTTAATACAGTTGGAGGATCAGGAAGGACTGTCTGGGGGAGGTGTGACTTGAACTGCATCTTGAAGGAGAGTAGAAGCAAAGAAAAGGTGAAGCAGGGAGATGGGAAAGGACATTCTAAGTGTGTCAAACAGCAGAAGCAAAGTCATGGGGATAGCAAAAAAGCATGTTATATTCTGGAGACTGAAATTAGTTTGGTAAAGATGTGGCTGGGCATTCATCTTAGAGAGCTCCTTCAGGCAAATCATAGTGGAGATAGTGTGGAGGGGTTACAGGAGGGAGCTAGACCAATGAGGAAAGACCCTGAGGCCGAGCCGGGAGGTGGTAGCCGTAGAAAACTGAGCAGACCCAGGGAACATCAAGGAGCATGACTTGGGCACTAGGAAGCAGGGGAAGGAAGAGAGGGAGGTTATCCAGGTTTTGGTCTGAGAGTGGAGAGGTTAAATACATCTGGGGAGGTACAACAGGTTGTTATGGCAAGCTCCGGGACTGTGGAGTGGTCTACAACCTCCACTCCCAACCCCACCACCCTCATGCATCCACCACAACCAACACTCAGGGGCAAGCCCTGGTCACTGCTCATTCTCCAGGCACTGGCCAAGGGGTGGGGTTATTTACTCCTCATAACAATCCTCTGAGTAGGAATTGTTACTATCTTCATTTTTCACTCAAGGGAGGAACCTGAGGCACGGAGAGTGAAGGTAACTGGCTCGAGGTCACATAGTCAGCAAAAGGGCAGAGCTGGGAGGTAAGCTTAGGCTGTCTTTCTTCAGAGATGACAATTCTATACACACATGCATGGAAACAGGCTAAAGAGAGTGGCATGCATCAGTTGAGACCTGTCAACTCTCAGGTGAGTTGGCCCAGAGGGGGATCAAAAGCCAGGAAGCACAGGCTGTGTAGGGCCAGCTGGTGTGATTACTTTGTGCTCACCCAGGGCTGTGAAAATTCTAAGATCTCACCTCCAAATCCCCAAATTCTGCTTCTCTTGAAACGCCAGATCTGGCAACACCGGGCTAGCATTTCTGCATGGCAGCAATTAGCGGGAGAGAAGGGTGGCACTGCCTCCTTTTTGCAGCCTCTCGACTCAGGATCCCTCCAGCATTAAAATTAAAATCTCTTGTCTCAACAATCTTGTGAAGAAGAAGCATCGTCATTTTACCCATTCTGCCTGTGAGGAGACTGAGATTTAATGAGTCAAAAGCACTTATTTAAAGCCTCAAACCCCCTGAGTCTGAGCCAGAGCCACAGCCTGGGTCTCTCGACATCCCTCCCGCCGAGGAAGGCCAGAAGCCTGAGATGGAACCCCATTTTTGAGCTGTAACTTCTCCCAGGTCCAGGTGCTTGTTCTCTGGTCCTGTTGAATCATCCAGTTGCCTCATCCTTCAGATGCTGCAGAGAAGCCAGATCCTTCTCTGTGATGTCCTTAGCTCCCCTTGTATTGATCTCCAGCTTTATGAGGGTGACAGGCCATACCTTTTAATTGCATTATTACATCTTTATGGCCTGCTCATTGAGCAGGTCTCCTGCACTGGGCAGCTGGGCCCTGGAATTTATATGCGGAACTGAAACGTTTATTGGAATCCTATTGATAAAGGCATATTGTGAAAGTCCTGTGGCTCTCAGGAAGAGGCTAGGGTCCTCGGGAGGCAGGGGGAGAAGGCAGGTCAACATACTCCCGAGGAGAGAGTGGGTCAGTCATGAGATATGAGGGCAGTGCCTCTCTCCACCCCCTGCCCAGCCCTTAAATATTTCCTCTTTAATCACTCTGGGCAGGATAAAGCAAGTTCTAGAAGACTTCCAGGGACTGCTCCTGCCAAGGAGGGAGAGGGTCCTTCAGGTGGAGGCTCTGTGTGAATAAGATATACAGCATGAAGAATAAAGAATGAATTTCCGGGACACCTGGGGGGCTCAGTGGTTGAGTGTCTGCCTTTGGCTCAGGTCGTGATCCCGGGACCCTGGGATCAAGTCCTGCATCAAGGTCTCTGCAGGGAACCTGCTTCTTCCTCTGCCTATGTCTCTGCCTCTCTCTGTGTGTCTTTCATGAATAAATAAATAAAATCTTAAGAAGAAGAATGAATTTCCATGGAGTACAAGATCTGTAGGGAAAGTACATGGCCTGCTTGCCAGACTCCAAGTGCCAAATAAATGCTTTAAACTTGGTGTGCCCTAATCTGAACTGATCCCCCATCTCCAATTTCATTCACAGATGTGTCCAGTGCAAGAATTGACAAACCCACCCTCATCATGGATGCTTCCCTTGGTTTTACTTTTTACTCTATTGCAAACACCGTGGGCTTTACTTACCGAATTCAGAGTTTTGAGACTTGAACTCCTCTTGCACCTTTACTATGCATGGGGCGCTCCATGGTCAGCATTCTGTGGATCATTTCAATAGTCTTGCAAATAAAATTTTGGTTCAACCATCTCCTTCCTACAAGATCTCCCATGAAAACCCTATTTAATGTATTTGTTTTTAAAAAATATTTTATTCATATGTTTTAGAAAGACAGAAGGAGAGGGAGAAAGAGTCTCAAGCAAACTGCAGTGAGCCCAGAGCCCGACATGGGACTCAATCTTATGACCTGAGCCTAAATCAAGAGTCGGACGCTTAAATGACTGAGCCACCCAGGCACCCCTGAAAACCCTATTTTATTTTTAAAGATTTTATTTATTTGTTCATGAGAGACACACAGAGAGAGGCAGAGACACAGGCAGAGGGAGAAGCAGGCTCCATGTAGGGAGCCCGACGTGGGACTTGATCCCAGGTCTCCAGGATCAGGCCTTGGGCTGAAGGCGGCACCAAACCTCTGAGCCACCTGGGCTGCCCCTGAAAACCCTATTTTAAATCACAGTCCCCAGCACAGCACGGTTGCTGCCCAATCATGCTTTGTTTTCCTCCATAGCACTTCTCTCCCACTAATACACTATTAATTTATTATTGTTATCTGTACCTCCCACTAGAATGTAAATTCCTTCAGGGTAGGGGCTTTCATCTGTTTTATTTGCTGCTGTATCTCCAGCACTGAGAACAGTGTCTGCCATATAGTAGATGCCCAATAAATATTTGTTTAATGAGTTCATAAGTGAAGTTGGTTGGAGCCGAGTCCTGGGGGAGGGGAGTGTCTCTGGTGCTGCTGCATGGGGTGGGGGCTAGAGTTTGTGCCTTGCGCTCTGATTTTCATCCCACGTCAAACGGTGTGTTAGTGGAGCCCTCACACACATCCAGGGTAATCAGTATGCCTTCCGGGAGCTGTGAATTAGTAATATCACGCGCCAAGGAGTCAACCCTAAATGGGGAATTCGGAAGAGGAATAGCTTAGGGGTTAATTTGAATGTATTTCTATGTCTCAAAATCAGCACATTCTAGGAAAAAGGAATCTGCTTTGCATAGTAAATGGTATTTGATGCGTAGACTCTTTCTTCACGTATGACCTGGGTCATATGTCTTTTTTGATTCTGAGAAGATTTTGGTGCCAAGGAGGAGAGGTCTATGGTGCAGTACTAATTGGTGCAACTAATTGGACCTAGTTTGTGAGCTTTTCTAAGCCATAAGGCACCTAGGCTTTTGTTCCTTATTGTAATAACCACTGCCCTTTTAAAAGCATTTCTACCTTGAATGAGAGACAGTGGCATATGGCCAAATGTACCTCCAGGTGGAGAGGTAGAGGAAATGAGTATTTTAGGGTTGGGACCTCCAGTCAAAATGGTCAAATGATAAACACTAGAGCAGATAGCTCTGTGATCGAAGCTTGGTTCAGCCACTCAATAGCTGTGTGACCCTTGGTGAGTCCCTAAACTTGCCGTGCCTCAGTCTCTTCATTTGTATAATAGAGATGACAGAGCTTTATTCCCAGAATTCTCAGGACACAAATGGAATGACCAGGGAGAGGGAGATGGAGTGAGTTTAATTTAACAGTGACTGTGACTAAGCACACAGCAGGTGTTTTGAGCTGAGGCACATCTGGTCCATGCAGATTCCCTAAAAGAGTCAGTTAGGTGTGTATCTGAGCACATGCATGATTGTTGAATGAATAAATGAATGGATGATCAGAGGTTACAGGGATAGATAGTATGTCCAGTAAAGAAAGATGGCGGGATGGCTTGACTCCCTGGGCATGTAAAGTGTGGAGCTTGTTCATAAAGAATCCTCAACTGAAAGAACCCTAACACACCAGGGCTTGAGGGGACTCTTGAGAGCCCTCCCTTTTTGAAAGTGAGCAGAATCAAGGCCCAGAGAGGGAAGGTAACAGGGTCAGGGACACACAGGGAGTGAAGGGTAGGGTTGGGTTGGAACAAAGGTGCCTTCCTCACTCCCAGCGTCCCCTCCACCTCCACCAATCTCTCCATTGGTGCTCTTCCTGAAACCCAAAGGGGAGAGCGGACAGAGTCCAGACCTGCAGTTCAAACAGTGGGCTAGGAGGGAGAAGAAGAAGAAAATAGGGCCCCTTCTTACATCAGCTATAGGTCTGGGAACTCCCCATAGCACAGGATGGACAAGGACAAACCTCATGAGGGGTCAAGAGATGCAAGAACAGGAAGGCACTGTAATTAATTACCATCAGCAGTGGATTGTGTTGGGGGTGAGTACTGAGATGCCTATTGATCAGAGAAGCAAACACAAATTGCTGCCAAGTGTCCCTCCGGCCCTGGGTCAATATGCTTCCATATACAAAGAAGCCAGGAACTGTTGCCGATACTGGGGATGTCTTAATCAGAGTAGCCAAGAGAGCTTGTGCCTCTCGGAGAGATATCTGCATCGTGAGCTACTCTTATGTAGATCTTCCTTCTCTCCTCTCCTCCTCCCTCCCTTCCATCCTTCCTCCCTTCCTTCCTTCCTTCCTTCCTTCCTTCCTTCCTTCCTTCCTTCCTTCCTTCCTTCCTTCCTTCCTTCCTTCCTCTGTTCATTCAATATACTCTAAATGCTTACTACCTGTCAGGATTCTTGGAGGCACTAGGATAGAGCAATGAACAAGAAGGGAATCTTTGCCCAAACGGGGCACCTAGAGTAAACAAAGGGACAAACAAGATAAATCCAGATAGTGATGAGAGCCGAGGAGAAAGTCACATAAGGGAGGCAGGTGGAAATAAGTGGAGGATGGTGACATCTTGCTGGGACTGGACAATTGGAGAAGGCCTCTCTGAGAAGGTGACATCTGTGCTAAGATCCTAATGAAGAAAGGAACCAACCTGGTGAACACAGTGGGGAAGGGTGCTTCAAGCATAGGGAACGGCATGTGCAAAGGCCTTAGATGGGATTTTGGAGGAAAAGAAAGGTGATCAAAGGAGAATGGCAGTGGAAGAGGCCAAAGGGGTGGGCAGGGGCCAGATCACACAGCAAGCTTTTCCAGAGGAAGGAGCTAGATTTGTTTTGAGTTATGAAACTGCTAGAGGGGATCAGCCACCTCCTTTCGGGGTGGGCACTTGAGCACTGAGGCATTCACCTGGAGTAAGGGATGGGGTCCTAGTTGGAGTCTGGGAGACCCAGCCTTGCTTGAGTATGGACTCTTGAGCCACTTCATCCTGCCATGGGACTTCCATTGAGCCCATGACCTTCCAGCTTTGTCATTCTGGCATTCTTTCAAGGATGTTTGATACAAATATGCCATCTCCATACATATTACTCATCACATGTGGGAAAAACCATGGCCACTAGGTCATGTTGCTCTGGTGACCACACTCTGTACATGGCAGGTGTCCTCACTGAGGGAGAGAGGCTTACCAGAAATTGAGGGAACATCAGAAAGCATCCTTGGGTTCAAGGTTACTGACCCTCTTAGCCCTGGGTCTCTTTTTGTCTGGCTCCCAGGTATCTCCAATGCCAGATGTTGACCTGGAGAAACCAGCTGGTCTGACCCATTCCACTTTGGGAGCTAAACTGTGGAGTCTTGGTCAGCACAGGCTTCTGGGTGATGATTGAACTGAGCTCCATCCATAAGTATCTGCATCAGAGGGAGAGAAGAGGTGGGGATTTTAGCAACCATGAGAGGAAGAGCAAAATTCTGAAAAGTACTTGTGTGAGGATGACTTGACCTGCAGATGCATGTCCTGAGTGCATGCATGTGCAGGTCTGTGTTGGAGGGTGTTGGTGTCCACGCATGTAAGGCCCCATGTGCAAGTGCAAGTGTGATGTAAATGCCAAGAAGGCGGAGGCTGCGTCTGTCTCCCGCACTGTTGAATTCCCAGCACCTGGCACATGGTGAGTGATCAATAAACATTTGTAGAGTGAATGAATAAATGTGTGCTCATGTGTAAAAGTTAAAGTTATCTGTTTTCTAACTTGACAATCTGTTATTTGAGCTTTCTGTCCAGGAAATACATTGAGAAAATACTTGGCATCACCACATACGCCCACTGTTTCTTTTTTTATTTATTTCAAAATTTTTATCGACAAACGACATACATACAGAAAAGTGTACACATCATCCATGTAGATCTTAGCGAGTTTTCACAAAATGAACGCCCGTGGAACCACCACCCAGATCAAGAGTCAGCTGAACATGTCCAGGGTCCCAGAGCTCCTGCATGTCCCGTTCAGTTACTATCCTCACTGGAGAACTCTTATCCTGTCTCCAGCAACGTGCAAAGTTCTGTCTGTCTTTGCACTTGATGTAAACGCGATTGTGCAACAGGTACTCATCCGTGTCCGGCTTCTTCCACTCAGTATTATGTTTGTGAAAATCACCCACATTCCCTAGGGAACTTATAACTGTTTATTTTCATTTTCCTATAGCAGGGGTTGGCAAATTTTGTTCTGGAAAGGGCCAGATAGTAAATACTTTGGGCTCTGCGGACTACACTTGCTCGTAACTGCTCATCTTTGTTGTGGTAAGGCAAAAGCTGGCACACACAGCTGTGTAATGAATGGATGTGGCTGTGTCCCAGTAAAACTTTATTTACATAGCAGGACGTGGCCGGCTATAACTGTGGGCTGGATGTGCCAATGTGGCTTTGGGGAGGCACACCTTTCTGGGAATATGGCACAATTTACTGGTTTCAGCAATGATGAAGATTTGGCTACTTCTGTTTTAGGCTATTACAAAGAGGGCTGTGAACATGCACACACATGTCTTCACTTCTTATGTTCGTGGGTGCACACCTACCTAAGCATGAGATCTCTGGGTCATTGTGTTGGTGCATGTTTGGCTACAGGAAGTTCTACCAAACAAGTGATTGTAGCACTGTTGGTTCTCAATTAGGTGAGCTCTTGTGTCTGAACCTCCCCCCAATTCCTGCATGCTGTACCTTGCATAGGCACCCTCTATTTCTGTCACCTTCAAGAGCTGTAGGGAGCCTGAACTGTGGCTGATCCACGCCGCACTCTGGAACAGAGGGGCTAGCCACGCAATGACCCAGGTGCAGCTCAAAGTCTGATTGTGTTTTTTTCTAAGCTACCCGTCTCTAGGGCTCATTTGTTTTTCCTGTCACTTCATTTCCCTTCCTTCACCGCAAACAACCCATATCCCATGGCAAACAAAAGGGGACTCTGCTGCTATACAATGAGGATCTTTGGGTCTTTAAGAGGGCTGGTTGGAAGCAGCATTGACCTCTCCTTCTAAATGAGGTGACCAGTTTACTGAATACCATATCCCCATGAGTGTCACTCTTTGAAGAGCTCCTACCTCAGCCCCTGTCCCCAGTTCAGCCCAGAGAGCCAACTGGTGTGACTGGGCTTTTGCAAGCACCTACCGTCATCATTCCGGGATCATAGGAGGTAGCATCCTGCAATACAGTGGCTGAAAAACATGCCTTAGTTCAAGTTCCACCTGACCATCTACTCTCTGTGACTTTAGGCAGATTATTTCACCTTCCTATGACTCCACTACTATGCACCATCCTATCTAATTGTTCCCAACAACAATGATGAAGCAGGTATTATTACTATCCTCCCCTGACAGATCAGGAAGCTGAGGCTTGGAAATGTTAGATCTGGCTTGAGGACATGCCCATACCTAAACCCTGAGCTCTAAACTTAAAGACCATCTGTTGCTCTGGAGCTCTGGTCCCATTTATGCACCAAAATGGTTTCCTTTGGAAAAGTCACCACATGTGCTTTTAGAGCCTCGAGTCTGGCTAATCAGGAGCAATCTCCTTTTCTTAGAGAAATAATTCAATGTTGGATGGAATAATGGAAAAAGTGAGTTCCCTCCAAATTCTTGTAACGAGACAGCCAGGGTTGAGAACAAAATATTGAGGTCTTTTGAGGAGACGGCACCTCTTAGTAAGTGGAGATACATAATTTTTTTTCTTCCCAGCAAAAAACCTGCTGTTTCGAATTTCTGACAACTGGCTCACTGTTCAAATACCAGTATGGAGTGCATTTTTCGTGCCACAGGTCATTTCTGGAAGGGTAAACACCACCAATTTTCAGCGTCAAGGCAGTCAGAAGCAAACCTGGTATTTTCTGAATACAAGAGTAATAATACTCCTTCCTGCTAGTCTTTTTTTCTAAAGATTTTATTTATTTACTTATGAGAGACACAAAGAGGCAGAGACATAGGCAGAGGGAGAAGCAGGCTCCATGTGGGGAGCCTGATGCAGGACTTAATCCCAGGGCCCTGGGATCACAACTTGAGCCGAAGGTAGACTCTCAACCACTGAGCCACCCAGGTGTCCCTAGTCTTTTTTTTTTTTTAAGATTTTATTTTTAAGTAATCTCTACTCAATGTGGGGCTCGAACTCAAGACCCCGAGATCAAGACTTGCATGCTCTATTGAACATGTCAACCAGGTGCCCCAAACCTGGTATTTTCAAATGTATGTTCATTTCCCCAGACATAAAAGATATTTGTGTGAAACATTACAGTTGTACGGTTTATTTTCAAATATAAGAAGTAAAGTGCTGCTCACCCTCAATCAGCTTTCCACATTTTGCATGATGACATTCTGCTCTGTCAATAAATTTATCAGGTGTGTTTAGCTCTTTTGCTGTATCATCTAGCAGGTACACCCTTGGTATGTCCCTGAAGAAGTGGACAGGTGGGTCCTGGCTGGGCATTCCATGAATTAACCTGGTTTAAAAACTATTAGGGAAAAATGAAAAGAAAAAAAAAACTGGGTTCAAAGTTCCATCAGAAGATGGCCATGTGTTCAAAATTTGTTCTTTGAGCACCAAGGCCTTCCCCATTGTCTCTGGAGTGAAACCAAGATGCCACCCCTGAGATCTAGAAGTGGCCATTCATACCCATGGGCTACTGAGATTGGGAGTGGCAGGTCATGGACTGACTTGGAGGTCAAGGTCATAGCTCGGGAAGGTCCAGAAACTACGGAGAGTGACTTGTGGATCCTAGATCATTAAATGACCCCTGGTCTGAGATCCTGAGCCCAGGAATACAGGAGTGTCTCACCAGAGGCCCACAGTAGGGAGACCCACCTTCTCAGGCAGACTCAGTGTGAAGAGCATAGATTTTAAGCAAGACCACTGTGGCATGAGAGAAGTCTTATTTCCATTTGTCATTTCCCTACTGGGACTTTGTTCAGGAACATTTCTTAATTACACATTTTTTTAAAGATTGTATTTATTTATCAGAGAGACTGAGAGAGAGAGAGAGAGAGAGAGAGCACAAGAGGGAGAGGGAGAAGCAGGCTCCCCGCTGAGAAAGAGAGCCTGACTCTCTTGATCCCAGGACTCCAGGATCATGACCTGAGCTGAAGGCAGACCCGTAACCGACTTAGCCACCCAAGCGTCCCCTTAATTACACATTTCTTACCGACCTGTCTTTTTTTTTTTTTTTAAATTTTTATTTATTTATGATAGTCACACAGAGAGAGAGAGAGGCAGAGACATAGGCAGAGGGAGAAGCAGGCTCCATGCATCAGGAGCCCGACGTGGGATTTGATCCCGGGTCTCCAGGATCGCGCCCTGGGCCAAAGGCAGGCGCCAAACCACTGCGCCACCCAGGGATCCCCTTACCGACCTGTCTTGCTGCAAACCCTTACCCACCTGTCTTGGAGGTGTTCAGGGGTGTTGTCACAGACAGGGGCAGGGATGTGTTGGCCAAGGCACCCAGACAAAACAGTCCAAGAAACAAATTGGGAACAGGGAGAAGATTTCTCCAACAATCCACATTGGAAAAACCAAAGTCACTCACTCAAATCTGGCCTCGGCCTGGCTGTAGACATAAACGGGAGGCAGCAATTCGTTGATTTTCCCGGCCCTGGGACCCAGCGTCAGCCTGGGATCCAGGCCTTGGGTAACGAGCAGCCTGGACAGCGAATAGAGTTTGGAGTTGAAATCCATCTGAGGCCTCTCTCCCTGCCAATGTCTACAGCTTAATAATTGCTTCCTCGTTTCTGCTGCATTCAGGTTCAAGAGAAGCGCAAGCCCCTCCAGCGGCATTATGCAAATCGGGCCCACTGCGTTCCTGCGGCAGCATATAGAATATGTAAATTTATGGCAGTGGCGGAGGCTGCTTAAGACAGAAGATTTCTCAATGATGAAATTAGATTTTCTGGAAAGAAGCTTCCGAAGACCTGTCTCTGTTCCCCTGCCTCGTGCAATGCCGTAGCCACCAAACTGGTGCTCTGGGAAATAATTAACTGAATTACAGGCTGAAACCTATTTGAAAAAAAAAAAAAAAAGAAAGAAAAAGGAAGGAAAGAAGAAACAAGCCGGGTTTCGTGAGGCCACAACAAATCCATGCTTTCTGGAACGTGTAAACAGGAATGGGGGCTGCGAGGGAGGGTGGGTGGGAAGCGGGCAGGGGGTGGGGGAGGAGCAGGCTCTGGTTGGCAGGAGGAATTGACACAGGACAGAGCTTCAGCCTCACCTTGGCCTTCACATTGGGGTCCGTGGAGCTTCCAAGAGGGAGGCCGAGGGCAGGAGAGCAGGAGGAGCCTTGGTTGCTGCTTCAACCTAGCACTACCGCTTTTATCTGAGTTACATACCTGCTTGCTCCCAATTTCATCAGAACAAGGCATTTATGTCCTTTAAAAACATTGAAAGATGATTCACCTAGACCAGAGGCTCTCAAACTTGAGCCCATATCAGAGGTACCAGGAGGGCTTGTTAAACACGGATTGCTAGGTGCCATTCCCAGATTGGCAGACCAAGTCGGTCTGCGGAGGGCTGGGGGATGTACCTTCTTATGGAACTCAGGGTGGTGGCTGATGCTGCCCTGGGCTAAAGTCTTCATCTGACAGACTAGAAAGACTGAGGCCCAAAGAGTTAGGTGCTTTGTCAAAAGCCACACAGTGGAGTCCAGGCCAGGGCACCGATCTGATTCTTCTCATCACCCTCATCCTTACCATCTATCTCATTGAGATCATCTTTGTTGCCATTCCCATTTCCTGAGCACTTTCCATGTGCCAGGCATAGATACCTCACTTCGTGTCACCTTCACCACAGTGCTGGGCAGGACCACTGCATTCTCCATTGAGGATACTGGTTAGGGGCTCAATGTTTGCATCCCCTGGAAATTTATATGTTGAGTCCCCATTCTCTACCACCCCCCTCTCTTTCTCTCTGCGCCACCCTCCCCCTCCATGCATACATGAAGATGAGGTCATGTGACCCTAGAGCAAGAAGAGAAAGCCGTTTCAGAGAATTGAAACCTACCAGCATCTTGATCTTGGACTCCCAGTCTCTGGAACTGTGAAAGATAAGCGCATGCTATTTAAACTCCCCTTCCACGGTATTTGTTAGGACAGCTCATGCTGACTAAGACAGTCCCTGGGGCTCCACTTCAAGCTGCCTCACCTCCTGATCCTTGGCTTTCTCATCTGTAAAATGGGGCATTCTGACCCTTTAGAATGTTGGGAGGATTCCATGAGGTTTTACACATAATGCGTTGAGCTCAGAGCCTAGCCCGCAGCAGTTAGATCATGGTAATTACTGTTATCCTTGTAATTATTGTTATTAATTGCATCGTGGGGATGGGGACTCAGAGCAGGCTTGTGAAATGAGCTTTGGGAGAGGAATGTGAGGATCTATCTTAGTTCCAATCCTGAGCCCAAAGTCCACCTGCTGTTAGACTTGGGGACATGTCATCACCCTCTTGAAGACCTGGTTTTTGCAGAAGAAGTGAATGGAACTTGGTGACCCCAGGATGCCCAGTTGTATGATCTGTGATTCCATAATTCTAAGAGTGGGGCCATTTGTCATCCTCATATTGCCCGAGTGGGTGGCATTCAACTTCGCCTGGACTGCTGCTTGGCCTCCTCCTGGCCTCCTTGCCTCTGATTTCCTCCCAGCCACTCCACCCTTCGAGAATTCTCAGATGGCCACCGGATTCAGTGTTCTTTAGCTCAACCCTTCTGTAGCTCTCTATTTCCCTTCCTTGGGTTAAGTCCAAGCATATCAGCTTGGCACTGGGTCTCCTTTCTGCTCTGGTGCCTCTCAGCCCCTCAATCCCTGTCTCTCTCTCTCCCCATCCATTTTCCAGTAACACATAGAAGCATTTTCAGGTACTGGTCCTCAGGAAACCGGTATTGTTTCCTGCCTTCCTCTTCTTATTCTTGTTGTGCCTTATGCCTGCTGCTCCATCCCTGCCCTTTCTCTCTTTGCAATCTAGTTGAACTTCAGCTCAGATATTTTGCGTTCTGAGATGCATCCCCTCACCAACCTTCTCCTGCCCTCAACCCCAGACTGCACAAAGCACTTCCTCTGAGCTGTGTGTACATATCTCATTCTTGCCCTTAACATTTCCTATTGAAATGGTCTCCTGATTTTTTTTTTGTCTTTTCCAACGGACACTGACTAGTTTAAAGAAAGAGGCAATCCTCTTCATCAGGCTTTTTGGAAATGTTCTGCTTTGTTGTTTGTTTTATCTGCTGCCTATAAACTTCATGAGTGAGGGGGCTGTATATATTCTGTGTTTGCCACTGTCATTGCCATATGTATTTCCATGCCCTGCACATAATGGATGTTCAATCCTTAAATTAATATATCCAAAATCTCTGCTCATCTTCACAGTTTTCTTATTAACTATTATATCCCAGTTGCCTACTAAAATGTCTGATATGGAAGTGCTCAGAAAATCATTCCTGAATGAATGAATGAATGAATGAATGAAAAATGAACACAATAAGTGACTTCATATACAAGTGTATCAGTCAGCTGTTGCTGCATAACAGACAGACACAGAATCCGAGTTGCATACAACAATAGATGTTTATTTCTCAGCTAGTTTTATTTTGTAAGTCACGTGGTACAGTTCTGAGCTGCGGGCTGTGTCTGGCTCAGCTCCACATGCCTGCCATCCTCTGTGGGCTGGCAGTTTAGCCAGAATATGTTTCTCTCATGGTGAGGGCAGAGGTTGCAAGAGAAAAAGTGGAAACACACAGGATTTCTTGAGGTCTCATCCCAGAACTGGAACCCTGGTCCTTCCATTCATGTAACACTGGCCAAAGCCAGGCACATGATCAAACTCAATGTCAGTGCAGAGGGAGTACCCTCTAGGGAGAGAGGCATGGATACAGGGAGGGGTGAAGGATCAGAGCCAATAATTCAGTCTACTCCAATGACCAACCCCAACTATCTAGCCCAGAGCTCATGGCACATAGCAACCACTCACTATGACTGCTGAGACAAAGTGGCTATGGTGGCCCTCCCATGTTCAAGACGATAAACAGCTTTGCACTTTCTGCATTTTATGCCTTCCTTCATCTCCCACCCTGCAATTTTCAATGATTTTCCAGTGCCTGCATTAAACAATCTCCAGGTCTCTGCCCACAGGCTTTGCCGTGCTGGGGCATGTCACAAGTGTGCCCGCCTGCCCGCCACCTCCCCCAGCCAGTCCTTCTCCCAGCCCACCGTGCATGTTGTGAGGGTCCCCCTGATGTTTAATGCATAAGCCCACATCCTCCCAGCCGCCGCCGCAGACAGATTCTCCCAGCATGGGAACGGCCATGAAATCAGATGACTGTACAGGAAGCAGTCGGCCCCCACCCTCCGCCCCCCGCCTTCCAATTGTTGTGAGGCTGCCCTGCTTCGAGTCAATTCCAGTTTTGTAATCTCTTTTATTAATGTGCCGGAGGCAGAGAAAAATGCATTTGTAATTTCCCCTTAATGGCTGGTGGAACTTCTTTTTGCTTTCTTTGTGAGCATTTGTTTGTGGTACACACACACACACACACACACACACACACACACTTTAGGTCAGGATGAATTGAGTGGCAAGACAGTGGATGTCAAAGCACAGACACAGAGTCTTAGAATATTTCAACAGGAAGGGTCTGAGCCCAATGGCTGCCACATTATGTTCCCAGAGCCCTGGGCTTCCTCAAAATAGCACCAGAAGGTACCACAAAGTGAGCAGTGGGGTGAATTGGCAGCCCCCTCCTCTGACCTCGCTTCAATCGGAACACCTCTGTTTTAACCTGCTTTGTATACTATGGTTATCCACAGGCTTGTTTGGAATGAAAGGTACCACCACTGTATCAAATATACAATAACACTTATTTCCTCTGCCCCCAGTTTCACAGGAAAAAGAAACCCAAATCTCAGAGAGGCTGTGACTAATCCAAAGTCACAAGATGAATTAGGGGTAAGGGTGTTTGGGGACTGAGCCCCCTGTCTTCTGATTTCAAACTTGATATGCCTTGCCTCCAATAGGTTATACCTCAGAATGCTGAGTGCCCTCACTAATATGGTTTGATATATATTTATTTCATCTCCTGAACACATTGACCATGGGTGCTTGTGCTGAAGGAAAAAGCCATGGTGGGCAAGTCTCCTTTTCCTTGCCATAAAGGAAATGAATATTTACTGAGCCCTTAGAATATTCCAGGCACTGGACTGCAGGGACTTTTGATACTTATTATGTAACCAAACCCTTACCACCAGGTGGGAATTATTGTTTTCTATGTTATGGAGGAGGACACTGAGGTTCTGATGGGTAGGGGGCTTCTTCAAGGACACATGGCCAGGGCATGGTGGAAATGGTATTCCAGCCTGGGTTCTCCTTATGTTAAGAGACAGTAAAGTTTCAAAGTGTTTAGCTCTTCACGGATCTTAAGAGTTAGAATTATTCAAATGATAATATATGATGATAATGACCACAGCTGCTGCCAGATATTGAGTGCTTACTTTGGTGCTTACTGAGTGCTTTACATGCAGGGCTGCCAGGTAAAGTGCAGGGTGTGTACTGCAGAAGAGTTCCCAGCCAAAGGGTCTAGGGAGAGCTGAACTCAGTCTACGCTGCTCGGCAGACCTTAGGTAGGGCTGCATACCCCTGGAGGAAGGGGCTATGTTCTCTAATCATCCTACTGGAAATGGTTGCCTTTTCCCACATCTGTCAGAGGCACTTTGTGAAAACTGCTCTTCTGTTTGCACACCTGATCTTATGCTCCCATAGGGAGCAGGGTAGCTTTATGATTATCCTCATTTTAACGAGGAAGAAACAGAGGCACAGGGAGGTTAGATTTCTTGCTCAGCATTGCTCAGCGGCAGAACCAAAATTTGAACCCAAGGTTGCAAAACTCCAAGGCTAGGAGAGATAGGAGTTTGCAGCTATAGCCACTCAGATTCCCCCCACTCCCCCAAAGACTGTTGGGTTTCACAAGGTTCTAAAGATAGAATCTGGGAGTTCATGGTTTAAGGGCTTCTGGGAGGAGGTGTTCTCTGTCCTGTATAATAGGAATCAAGAGAGATTCTGAGATAGCAAAGGACTCTTAAGGATCAGTCCAGTTGGGCTTCTTCAAACAGTCTATTTTGGATCATGTGTTCATGCTGTTGTCCACCTCCCCTCTCTCCAAAGGAAATCCCAAGGAGTGGGCAAAGGACCCTCAGGTCGTGTGGGTCTGACCTACCCTACCCTCTACTGTCTCTCCTGGAACAGCCACGAGCTGAAAGAAGCCTCCCTGGAGAAAAAAATGTCTACTCAAAGCCAATTGTCGCACAATGTCCCAGAGCCAATTACTTATTCTGAGGGACCCTGAGGTGGCTTGAGGACTTGACAAATAAAGAGGAAATAATTTGCAATGTGCTGTTTACACATAATCAGAGTGTACTAAGGAAAAAAAAATAGTGTCACAGCCTACAGCTTCCCACGTTTTATTTTGATCTTCTCCTAAATCATTACATAAGTGAAGAGGCAGCTGGAGACTAATGCTTTTTGGGGGAAAAAACATGTTTGGGTGCGTCTGGCTAAAGGAAGGAAGGACTTTCTGTAAACACAAAGGTGTGGCCAAAGAAGGCTGAAAGAGACCGTGTCCCCCACCCCCACCTCAAAAAGGAGGCAGTAAATGACAGATACTCAGGACTCTTGTTCCACGCCACACACTGAGGCAGGCACTTGACAAAGCTTATGGCTGTGGATCCTCCCATCTATCCTGGGAGATAGGTTCTATCACCGGCTTCATTTCACAGGTGGGGAAATCCTGGCCCCAAGAGACAAAGTCTCCTGTCCAAGGACATGTGACTTATGCAAGGTGAACCCAGGACTAGCCACCCAAGTCAGGCTGATGTTGGAGTCCAGGATTTTTTTCACTTCAGCATTCAGCCTCCAAATCAGTTTTCCTGAGTTTTGATCCTGGTCATTCGTTTTGGGGGCTTAAAACAGGTGTTCCTTGCCGGAGGGGAGTCTTGTGGAGGCGGTGCTGTTTCTGGTTCTAATTGTCCTCTGTTGATCACTTCCACTGCACACGGCTAATAAAGCGAGGACAGGGGGTCACTAGGGACAAAGGAGACTCAGGCAGGAGACCTCAGGGAGTGGCATGGTGACAGGGGATGTTGCTTGTGATCTAAAGGGAAGGTCTGCTCAGGGATGGCTTTAGCTCTGGATTTTTTCTGAACATTTCTTGGAGTTCCTTCTTTCCCTTTCTCAGTCCCCCTTGAGGAACTGGATATCTTTGCCTCCACCTGCCCTCCTTCGCTCTCACCTCCCCTGACTTTGAGGAGCCAGGATACCTTCTTAGAACTTTAGAGTTGTTCATCCTCCCCTGTTTGGACCCACCTTCCCCCTCATTGGTCTAGGATCTGAGCCACAGGCACCTCAAAAGTAGATCTAGTCCAGCCCCAGAGTCAAGGTGAGTGAAGTGATCTCAGCCCCATTTTACAGACAAGTCCTCAGAGGCCAAGTGCTCACTTCAAGACCCAAAGTAGAAGAGAGGACTCAGATCCACGCTCCAGCCCCCAGAGCCCCACCTACCAGGTTTCTTCGGTAGGGGAGCCTGCCCTCTCTTTGTTCTCCACTCGCCCCTGTGTCTCTGAGCTGTGTGCAATTTACATCTACACGCGCCCACATTTGCATGAAACACACAGACACACACACAGGACTGCTCCTGGCTTGAACAACAAGGGATGCCAAATGCCGTTCACATCTTTCTGGGGAGGAGTGCATCCATCCCGATTCTGCGTTTGCCAAAGCGCCATACGTACCAGACGTACATATATTCCGCGTGAATTTCCTTAATCTCCCTCACAGCTGTCCCTCTCCATGGCCTCTGCTAGAGCATTCCCAAATTACTTGTCTCTTGGCTGGTATAGCAGCTTGTTCCCTGACTCCTCCATCCCCTTAAAAACAACAAAAATAGCAACAATAATGATAATAGTAATGACTGCTATTAAGATAGCCCCTACTATGTGCTGGGCTTCGGAATAAATTACACACATGTTGCCACCCTGGAATGAAAGCATTATTACCCCATTTTACAGGTGGGAAAAATGAGGCTCCAAGTTTAAGTACCTCATACTGGGCTGGGGGTTGAGCTATTGAACTGTGGTTGGCACTGAGACTTGGGCTGGTGACCCCTGTTAGGCTCCCCTCTGATCTCCCCACCTAGCTGAGCCTGCCACTGTGATGACCACAGCCCAGGGAAGTCCTTGTTCTGGAGGGCCCAGAGGGTAGCAGCCAAGAGAGTGCACCGTTTCAATCTCTGATGGTACCATTTTCTGTGTGCAAACTCAGGTAAATCACTTAACCTCTCTGAGCCTCAGTGTCCATTCCTATAAAATGCAAATCACCGGAGTACTTAGCCATATAGTGTAACTATGGAAGTTGATAAGATCATTGTAAGGGAAGCACCGTGTGTAGTTCTCAGCACGCAGTCAATGCTGGGTAATTTAAAGATTATGGCATAAAGAGATAATTATACTGACACTCAAAGCTTTCTTGGGTCAGGCTCTGCCCTCCTTTTGACCATTAAAAGCCTACCACCTCCATCTGGCTTCCTACTCTTAGTCTAGAAAGAGCTCCTTACTGGTCTTTACAAACTCCCCACCATTTCTCATCTCTGTGTATTTGTCCACATGGGTCTGTCCATCCATCTGCCTTTTACCCTCCTGGCAGACCCAGAATTGGTTTGCCATTAATGCCACTTCTCCCTTTTCTGGACTCAGCCTTGTGTCCTGGTGTATATCAGTCCTGAGGTCTTATCATGGCCCAGGTTAAAAGATACAGCTACCCTGGTAGGACATGATTCTTACTTTTCCCCCTTATACTTTTTTAAAAAAGATATTTTGCTTATTTATTTGTGTGTGTGTGCGTGTGTGCGTGTGTGTGTGTGTGTGTGTGTGAGAGAGAGAGAGAGAGAGAGAGAAGGGGCAGAGTGGGATGGAGAGGGAGAAAAAAATCTAAGGCAGACTCTGTATTGATTGTGGAGACCCATGTGGGGCTCGATCCCATGACTGCAAGATCATGACCTCAGTCGAAACCAAGAGTCCAGCGCTTAACCAACTGAGCCATCCAGGTCCCCCCATACTTAAAAGCCACTGGATGGAAGGAATTCTGAGTTCCTGAATGAGGCACATCTCCTGAAAACCCACATTAGACTGTGCCCTGAGCAAAAAAATAAACCTTTGTAGTGCTGAGCCATTGAGAACTGGAGGTTCTTTGTTATAGCAGTTACACTGCCCTAATAAATCTACCTAACTAAAATCTATCTTTCTTCTCCATATTTCTATCCTCATATTGTTTCAGAAAGAACTTAGTCATTTAACAGTATATTTTAAGAACAGAATGAAAGAAAAATACCTGTAAGAACGTAGAATAGCACCAGTTATAACATTCAGAAATTTGTACTATGAAAACCAACACTCCTACTAGTGTATGGATAAAAAAATTTAGCTCTGAGCCTCCTAGGAGCCATAGTAAAAACAGAAACATGTTTAGTTAAACACTCCCCAGATTTTTAAAAAAGATTTTACTTATTTATTTGAGAGAGAGAGAGACAGAGAGAGAGAGAGAGAGCATGCAGATGTGCTCAAGTGGGAAGAGGGGCAGATGGAGAGGAAGAAGCAGACTCCCTGATGAGCAGGGAGCCCAACACTGGGCCAGGTCCCAGGACCCTAAGATCCTGACCTGAGCCAAAGGTATATGCTTAACCAATTGAACCACCCAGGCGCCCCTCCCCAGGTTCTTTGAGATAAATAAAAATACTACTGTTAAAGACAAATACAGAGAGAGTTACAGAATGGTTTTTCTTTCGTATCTTTATTAAAAAGACCACTGAAGTGGTTATAGCTCAACTCAACACCATCTAGCACTTGTTCTGTGTAGCAAGTCTTTCCCACATCTTTCCTTGTGGAAACACAAACATAAATGATGTTGAGAGATTCTTTGGATGCATCTCACAAGGAAGCACCCAGGCTTCTATAGGCTTGGGATATCCCAGAGGGAAGAGACTCCACCCTCTTCATTTCTGTGTTTTCATGTCTTAGTGTGGAGCCTAGTACCTGAGGTGTACACACAATGAGTATTACTATTGATACTAGGTGTGTTTGAGTGTGTGTATGTTGTAGTATGCTGCATGTGTGGTGTATGGATGTTGAGTACATGTGTTGTGTACTGAGATGTGTTGCGTGCACATATATTGTGTGTCCATTGTAAGTATGTTGTGTGGATGGTGTGGGATATCCTGTAAGCATTGTATATGTGGTTTATGTTGTACGTGGCTGTTGTGTGGGTAATATGGGTGCTCTGTGTGCATTGTGTGTTGTGGGAGTGGTGCGGATGGCATAGTTATGTTATTTTCTATATGTGTGTCATGGTGTGCTGTGGTGTATTGCGTGTGCCGTGTTTGTGTGTGTGTGTGTGTGTGCCGTGTGTGTATGTATGTGTGTGTGTGTGTGTGTGTGGTGTATGTGTACTAGGAAAGTGCATCAGCATGTATGCATCCTCTGTGTCCCATGAGTCCTGCATAATCCCTGCAGGATCAGTACGCATTCCCTGTGTGTGACTCTGCACCATTGTGTATCCCTTTTGTGAGCACAGGGCATGCTCCTTGGTGCTGCCTGTGGGCACATGGGTTTGTACCCCTGCCCCATGCAGGCTCCTTGCATGCATCTCTGTGTGTGCCCTGTGAGTCATTGTGGATACATCTAGAAGGCGGTGACTATTGTCTTCAAACAGAGAACAGCCATTAACACATTCATTAATTAGGATCATGTTGACACTTCTATTTCTGACTAAAAACATCTGTTTGTTTAATCAGTTTTCTTAATTCCTTACACTTATTCCCTTCGTGAGAGAGGATGGGCTTTCTCTACCAACGTGTGTACACTGGGGTTTTATGAGGTGGGGGCACAGGCTCTGTCAATATTGCCACAGGGTGACAGCTCTCGGGACAGCCCACAGGCTTCTTAACAAATGGACATCCCTTTCAGTGGTGAATGAAGAGCCGTCCATGGGTCAATTTGCCAGTGGCCAGTCCTTGTTTATTGGCAGAGCCTGAACACATTATAGATCAGGTGTAAGCACCCCTCCACGGCACTACGTCAAAACGCTACAGGACGTGATGTGGCGTGGTCCTGGGCGGGCCAACTGCTCTGTTCCACTCTCTTTCCCATCTAGGTTTGTACCCTAAACACAGCCACAGGCAGCCATAACCTTGTCGCATCAATTTCACCACAGCCTTGATTTTCTTACATGTAAAATGGGATGATAAAAGGACAAAAGTAAAGATTAAGAGAAAACATTTAAGTGAAAAGCCAGCATGGCACCTGGAACCGAGGAGATGCCTAAAAATGTCACTTCTAGCCCCAAAGCCACCCGCCCCCCCATGAGCCCCACATGAATTCACCAGGGTTGGGGACTGATGACTGAGAAAAAGACTCAAGGTCAGGGAATGACTCTGGTCTCAGTCCCCACCAGTGACACCATTGGACATCCAATGCGTGTCTGCTATGTCCCTCTTCTGTACCAGGTGGGGCTGGGTGCTGGGCACACAGTCCCTGCCCTTGGAGAACCCAGCAAGACCAGATGAGAGAGACGTTGCCACTGAAGCTGACTGCAAACTCATTCAAGAATGAGAAGGGGATTCTCAGAAGAGGGGATGGATGAGCATAGGCCCCAAAGCTGAGTGAGGTAGGGAGGAGGAAAGCTCGTAGGGCTGGGAGCTTGGAGGAGCTTATGGTGAAGCTGAAACGGAGGAAGTGGTGAGCAGTAGAGGGGTTTTTGCCTTTGGGTTTTTTATTTTGCCTTGTTTTTTTTTCTCCATTTTCTCTCATTTACCAGTATGTTTGGATATCTTTACAATGAACACAATCAGTTCTACTTCACTTTTAAAAATAATTGAATAGTTTCTTTTTTTAAAAAAAAGATTTTATTGATTTATTCATGAGAGACACACAGAGAGAGGCAGAGACAGGCAGAGGGAGAAGCAGGCTCCCTGAGGGGAGCCCAGTGCAGGACTCGATCCCAGGACCCCAGGATCACAACCTGAGCCAAAGGCAGCCACTCAATCACTGAGCCACCCAGGTTTCCCAAATAGTTCCTTATATACAATATATCTTATTTTAAAATCTTGGTACATAGATGGACCTGCAGGTTGTTTCCAGCTTGAGGATATCTATGTGATTTCCCCAGGAATTTTCTTAGCAGTGGGTCAAAGGATATGTGCATATGGGCTTTAAAGCTTTAAAGTTTTTTTTTACTATTTTAAAAATTGTGGTAAAATACATACAACATAAAAATTGCAGTTCACACCAAATTGAACAGTGAGATCTGTGTTTCCCTCTTCAAGCATACTTGGCACCTAGCAGTGCTGCTTTTCACCTTAAAATGGGTCCCATGTTTTTCTTAAAAGGATCATAAGAAGATTCAATAGGAAGCCCCACAGAAAGTCTTGCTCTGTGCCTGGTATGTGCCTCCCTCTTGAGAGACATTGTTTTGGGGAACTGGCAAGGCACAGGGCTTTGCTGTCCAGACTCTGGACTCAGGCTTGCGGGCTGTGTGACCACAGCTCTAAACTTCAGGTTCCTCAGAATTGTGAAAAAGGCATTAGATAATACAGGTAAAGTGGATGATGCCATTCAGATGTGCAACAAATGATATTTTATCTTCCAAACATCATTATTATTACCTTCTGCTAATTCTGTACTTGAAGAAAAATGGTTACCTTGGTTAAGCTTTAAAATTTTTGTTTTGCCACTTTGGTCCAGATGATGCTGTCATGCTTCTTCTTTTTCTATACAAGAGCCACCTAGCAGATCCAGTTAGCCCTTGCAAAATGGTGGCGATAGTAAGTGGTGGGCCTCTGGATGGCTTCACTGTCTTTTAGAGCAAAGTGAGACTCCAAGGTAAGAGGAAGGACCAAGGTGCATTTCATGCTCCCTAAGGACCAGACTTACGATCTTATGTAATCCTCATAACAAGCCCTTTGAGGGTGACACTTTACCTCTTTTACAGATGAGGAAACTGAGTTTCAAAAAACTTAGGCGATTTTCTCAGGATTATACAGCTAATAGATAGTTGGACTTTGAATGTAACTACACCTGTGCTTTTGCTTTGACTTTAACCAGCTCATTTATTGGATGAGTGGATCAGAAAACAAACAAACAAACACAACAACCAAACGGATTTGCCAGGACCTTTTAATTTACAGAAATGAAAACTCCAAACTAGTTTAGGCAAAAGGGGAATTTATGGGTTCTTATGAACTAAAAGATTAACCTTGATTGCTGTGGGCCTGAATTCAGAAGTCCACCAATGTCACCAGGACAAGAAGTCCATTTCTCTAAGATGACTAGATAGTCCTCAGCAGCTTCATGTTCTGGTTGTTCAAGCCTGGCAATCCCAGGGAAGAGAGGGACAGCTCCCGGTAAAGTCCCAGAATTGCCCATGATTGGCTTAGTCTGGGTCACATGTGCATTCATCAGCCAATCGTATAGCCTTGAGAATGAATGAGACATTTTTTATTGGCTGGATGTGATGTGCATGGCCATCTTTGGATGGTGAAGGTCAAATTCATCCCACTTGAATCCAATAGCCCTGAGGTGGAGATTTTCCCCTGGGGTAAGTCTATAAGCTTTATTTAAAGATGGAGGAGATGTGGCATCTGGGAAGAGAACAGGAACTGACCTGCTCCAGCCATCTTGGGACTATGCAGAAAGGCATTCAAGGGGTCATAAAAGGCACTTCAGCTAGTCTAAAAGTGGCAGCATTTATCCCCAGCCAGCCTTGAGACAGGGGACGAACCACGTGACTTTACTGAAGTCCCCTCCCAGCCAGCCTTTTGGGAAGGCTCCAACCAGGACTCATTGTTCTGGCAAGTCCCCCAAAGCCTTGGGAATAAAAAAGCAAAGGAAAACGCAGGGCCATCTGCTAGGGACCTTGCCTTTCTTCCTCCTCATCGTCTTCTTCGTCGTCTTTTAATTATGAAATGTCTATCGCTAGATTATTGATCTCCTGCTAGTAAGAGCTCCTGGGGTGATATATGGCACATGAGCCCACTCCTTTAATTCCACAGCACGATTGAATATTGCCTTCGATGAAGCGCTTATTAGTCATGCATTGGAGAAGAAGTGAAATAGCTTGTAGCTCTGGGGGGGGGGCCTTTGGGGGAGAACTGTCAGCACTGGGGGTGGAGTGGAGGACAGACACTTGTGTCAGGGCAGAGGGACAGTTTGTCCCTATTAAAACCTTCCACCCTTGGATAAGCCACCACTCCCAGTATTTCACTCAAAAAAATACTATCCCCTCTTCTTGACAAGGTACCTGAAGTTCCACCACTAATTAGGCCATTCCTTAGGTTTAAGAAGTTACCCATAAAGGCCACTGCTAACATGGATATGAATTTTAAAACCATGATTACAACCATGCTAGTTGCCATTTGTTGAGCAATAACCCTTTCTCTGTCTCTTTCTCTCTGTCTCTGTCTGTCTTTTTTTCCCCAGAAACAGTTTTAGAGAAACCAATCACCAATAGACGGTCAGGGCCATGACTGGCCCCATTTGGACAAACACTGATCTTTGAGCCTGCGGGCTGGACTGACTATATGTTCCCTCTAAAGTGACACGTTAACCCACTAGCACAAAGTTGTAGGGAACTGGGGAGAAGTAGAAAGGCAACAACTGCTTGGGATAAGGTGGAAGCAGACAGATTTTTAATTTGCTTAATTAATTGCTTCAACCCCCTCTTCCTTGATTCTCTTATCTGAAAAGTAGAAAGGCTTGTGGTATTGTGGTCAGGATTTAAGGGGATAATTCATGTAAAGCCCTTAACAAGGGGACTGACCCTTAGCAAAATGGCCAATAAATGTTGACAGTTCTTGATATTAGTATTCATATTAGCCACTTCCGTAGGTCTGTTCATTTCTGTATTGTATACAATAGGAATTCCATAAATGCTTATAGGATTAATCCATTTGTCCTGGCTCCCATGGTAAAAGTCTTGAACCAAACCAATAGAGATGCTTTAATCCCCATCTTGCTTTCATCCATATGTCAACTGGAGCCACCCAGAAATAATGCCAATTGTGATCATGGTGATGATGGTGATAGCTCTGATTCCCAAAGCAAAGCTTTTGATTTGGGCTCTCTGCAGGGGGTTAGGTGAGTTAGAATTGCTGAATCCCTGGTAAGGTGGATGGAGGTGGGAAGAAGGAGGAAGATCCCACCTTTTAAAGAACCTCTAAGACACCACCTATGGAATGGTCTATGCCCTCATGCCCGCTCTTTCTCACTTCACTCAGGGACCAATGACCACGTGAATCAAATGACAAACAAGCCTGAGCCCATGATATAAAAAATAAGCGAAGCTCTATTCTGCAGCCTCTGAGAGCATTCAGAGTCTGGCCCCAGAGTTACCAACCTCATTTCATAAGCTGCTCTCCCTTGTTCTCCCCATTCTGGCTACACAAACCTTCTTTCTGTTATTCAACTATATCACTTATCACTTTTTTTTCCAGCTGAAAATCCTTTTCCATGGGCCCTTTACATGGCTGATTTTGTCTCACCTTTCTTTCAGGCTTTATTTTAAATGTCACTTCTTCATAGATACTTTCCTTAATCGTTCAACTGAATGCAGCCCTCTTCTAACCCAAGTCACTTTTCATCCCAACACCTTGACTATCATCTTGATATCAAAGAATTAAAATCAGTGTCTGACTTCTTTGCTCGCTTTCTGTCTCCCTTACCATAAAGAAGGGAGAAGAGATCAGACTACTTTCATTCATGTTGTTTCTCAGAATGTAGCACACGGTAGGTGCTCAGCATGAGATTCTTTGATGGAAGATGTCCCCATGATGGGAGTGGGTGCTGTGGAGCCTTGCCCCACTGGATTATGGAAAACCATCTTCCCCAGTGGTGAGATTTTGGGGTTTGTCTGCAGTAGGAGATTGAGAGGAAGGAACATCTCTGGTTTAAAATCCCCAATCAGGGTCACAGGGAGAAGCTGGACATCTCTTAAGAGCTAGGTGCAGGAATTAAAGGAGAACGTGGGGTGGATTGCTTGCCCTTGGGAAGTCAGCCAGAGGGAGGGGGCTGGCTGAGGAAGAAAGTCAAGTCAAAGGTCCTGGGGGGAGCAGCTCAGAAAATGGAAGGTGGGGCAAGAAAAGAGGGAAAGGTACAAGGAGGAAGGAATTAATTTATGGGAAGAGAGAAATGCAGGAGCTAGGGAGAGAGAAAATCATGGAGAGAGAGAGAGAGAGAGAGAGAGAGGGAGAGAAAGTAGAAAAGAAACAATAGAAAAATGCTTTTCATGGAAGAAGCAGTCTGGGTGAGAGTGAAGGAGTGAAAGTCCAGTGCATGTACCAGCCTCAGGCCAGAGTCCAGCAACCTCTCATTTCAGCACTCTGGACAGAGGCCTGTCACCTCAGACCCTGTCACTTATCCTAAACCTTGTGACCTTGGGCATATCATTTCCCTGTCTGGACCTTGTTTTTTTAACAGTAAAATGAAGCTACTTACACTACCCACCCAGGGGCATTGCTCAAGGGGTGACGTAGAGGAACTCTCAGTGAGAGTCCCCTGAGGAGTCTTAAAGAATATTGATGCCTGAACCCAATCTCCAGATATTTTTACTCAATTGGTTTGGGACAGGACCAAGGCATTGACATTTTTAAGAAACATCCCCAGATAATTCCAATGTGCAGACAGTACTGAGAGGTGCTGATCAGTGTGAGGGATTTGTGGCTAGAGAAATCCAGCACTGTTTTTTTTTTTTTCAGTTCCAATGTATCTGTTGTACTGATAGAAAAAAGTGGGGCCCAGAGAGAGAGGTGATCTGGCCATAAAGCCAGTGGGACAGGCACCTTGGATGGTGAGACAACTTGGAAGGGACTCTGTGCTGGTACAAAGGCATAGCAATGCTTCCCCCCATCTCCCTGCCCAGGGGCCTCCCTGTCATAAAGTCAGCCGACACCCCCAGCCCCATGGGAAATCTGTAGACTCAACTCACTTTCCGCATGGATGACCTCCAGCCACGAAGGAACCCAGACACGTTAAATTCTCCTTCCTCATTTGTTCTCTGACCCATTTCACATCTGACTGCTTCTCAGCAAACCCACCTGCCGTCCTCCAGCCCAGCGAGGGAGAGGCAAGATGAATTAAAGTTGGCTCTCCTGGGATGTTGACCAAATGCCTCATGCTTGGGTTCAAATGTGACTTCTCTGAATTTCGAAACCAATAAGCACATCAGTGAGAAGAATCATCACCAACCTTCTCAGGGTCTCATCAGTGGCCAAGTCTTTCTGCGTGAGAGGAGGGTCAGGCAGGGGTCAAGGTTGCTAACTCTGCTCTCTGACCGTCCAGGTCCAAATGTTGGTTGCCTCTCTGGGGACTTTATGGCTTCACAGGACAAGCCAAAAAATCTTTCCAACCTGGGGTTTCATCGTCTGGAAAATAAGATAATAGGACCTTCCTCCTAAGCTTCTCATAAACTCTTTTTTGAACTAAGTCTTGAGTATGGTGTAAATGCCTAACAAATGAGGAAGAAGAAGCAGAAGGAGAAGGAAGAGGAGAAGGAGGAGGAGGAGGAGGAGGTGGAGGAGGAGGAGGAGGAAAAGGTGATGATGATGATGATGAGGGTGGTGGTGATGGTAATCATGGTGATGCTTTATTCTCCTGATGAGTTCAGTGACTTGTGACCCATTATAGATGCAGTAACTAGAGAGAAGTAGCATAGAGAGGGAAGTGGCTTCTGAGGATCCACAGAGCAAGCTAACAGTAAAGCATAGATAAGCTCACTCTCCTTACTCCATCCACTATAGTCTGAGTAGATAATCTCATTAGTTGTCTGCAGCCCTGAGGACAGGTTTGTGCTGGCCCACCCACCAAGCCCAGCATCTGCATGGAAGTGAAGAACGTCATGCATAGAGAACAGAATCTGAGCTTTTCACCAGCAGGCTGTGCATCTCTGAGCAAGCCACTCCCACTCCCCAAGCCTCAGCTTCTCCTCTGTTCAATGGGAAGAAGATTGGGCCAGTGACCACTGTGGCTCCTGAAGAACTGATGTCTTGGGGCTCTCTGAGATGTTGTCTGTGATCTGTACTTTGCAGGAGGTCCCAGGAGCTCGAGGATTCTCTGGGGGCATTTAACAGCTTCTGAATTCTACTGTGGAGGATTCTACTGATGTCTGGGGAGTTTTCTGGTAGAAAAGCATATTTCAATAGATGCAGACTCAAGAGGTAGGCTCTCTGGAGACAGAGGAGCCTGGCAGGATGAGGATAAGAGGAAATCTCCAGGGCTCTGTGGGTCCTGAAGGCTGCAGGAGGGAAAGCCATGGAAGTGCATGTATCTCCTAAGCCTGCTCGACAAACCACTTAGTGTTGGAGCATTTGCCTGGGTGGTTCGAGAGAATGCTCCAACCCCTCCCCCACAAACAACACAGATGGGAGACTCTGGGAGCAAGGGGACTCACCTGGACAGTATCTCTAGGAGGTGGGGAAGTCAGGTATCCAGACTCAGTGTCCAATGCATACTGCTGGTTTCATTGTTATTTCCATGGGATGGGGAGCCCTACTTTGTGCGGGGTTCTCTGGGCAGGGTTGTGGGACAAGGACCTGGTCTTGTTCTGTGGAGCCTGCCAGTGAAGCCTGCAAGAAGAGGCACTATGACAGTTGGATCAAAGACCAGGCATTCATGATGTTAGAGGCAGAGGACCAGGCAAGCACACACAGATGGCCCAAAAAAAATGCCAAGGACTGACCATGGGTGGCCTGTGTTCATGCCCTGGCTCTAACACTAACTGTCCTTTAACTTTGGAAAGGCCTTTGCTGTTTTGGGGGTCAACATAAGCTTCTTTAGCCACTTCTCTTTCAGCTCCCATGCCCTTTGTCAGACTTTTTCATTGGCAGGGACACAGAACAGGCAAGAACTGAAGGTTTTTTTGTTTTTGTTTTTGTTCTTGTTTTAATGACAGAATGGGTAAGGACTCAGGAGGAAAGCAAATTTCCTGCTGTCCTCACTCCCCTGTCCTCCTGCGGGCACCTAGTGTCTGCTTTTAGAAAAAAAAAAAAAAGGCAACAATGCACTTATTCAGAAAAAATACCAAGAAAAAAGGGAGGGAGGCATTTCCCTCTCTTTGTTTGGGTTACTTAGATTGTAGAATCTTTATTTCACTTGGTGATTAGAATCATGGGACTTGGAGTTAGATTGCCCAGCTTTGCAGTCTCAGCTCCGCCACGTCCCAGCTGTGCAACCTTGGACAAATGAGTTGACTTCTCTGGAGCCTCAGTTTCCTCACCTGTAAAATTGAGACCATCACTTCCCCTCTGTGAATGTCAGGCTGCCCTCCCCATCTGTATTGGGAATCAGTAAGTGCACTAATAATCAATGTTTACTTATGAGTGGATTCTCCTGCTTGATTTTTTAAAAATAGTCCTAATAGCTAATGGGTATCATGTGCTCACAGCATGCCAGACACTGTTCTAGGCTCTTTGCATGAATTGACTCAATCGACGGTTCTACAACCCTATGAATTACGTGTTGTTATTAGGGCAGTCACCTAACAAATGGGGAAATGGAGGGTCTGAGAGATTCAAGGCCACCTATTTTTAAAGTGCAGATCCTGGAAATGGACCAGGTTTTGTTCACTTCAGAGTTGGCTACTTACCCGTTTTCCCCTAGATCTCCTGACACCCAAGCCATAGCCCGGAAGTCAGCTGTTGTGAGTCCCCACTTGTCCCCCAATTCCCCACCTGAGTTTGTCAGCAGAGCTCAGAGTCTGTTTCCCTCTCCATGCACACTGCCCCCCTCTGTGTGCTGGCTGAGTGATCTTGCTGAGCCCTCGGTGGGGCACTGGCCAAGGTCCTGACTGATTATTGACAAATTAAAAATATAAGCTATTGACCAGACACTGGGATGAAGTCCCGGAGCTGAGGACCAGAATCTCAATGAGGCCGCTGAGCGTGGAGGTCGATCCTGCAGGTGGAGGAGGAGGCGGACAAATTGCCCCATGCCTAATGCAGAGTCTGATGCTCTGGTTAATAACTGCCTGGTGCAGAGTGGGGGCAGGCCTCTGCTTGAGTCAGCTCACTTGGCAAGGGCGCCACACTCTCCTTACATGATCCAGTGGCCTCACTGGTGCAGGAATCACAACCCTATTTTACAGAGACACATAGATGTTGCCTAAGATCACAAACTAATAAGTGGAAGGGCTTGGGATTTGAACTCAGATCCTCCTAACTATAAAGCCTGGAGCTCAGAGACTCAGGAAACTATTATTTCAATTCTTGACTCTGTCTCTTCTCCCTTCTCATATCCTCTCATTATGTGACTTTGGGAACATCACTATGCCTTTCTGAACCTCAGCTTCCTCTTGGATAGAGGTGGATAATAATATCTGTCTTGCAGGACTGCAGTAGGGATGAAGTAGAAGGTGAGCGATGGTGCTTTTTGTTCTGGACATTTCTGCATGCCTCTCTGGATCTCTTGCTCCTTCTCCATCTGCGGTTTGACTCAGGTAGCTGACTCATGGACAGTATCAGCAGGTTCCCTTGCTCTCTGGCTTCTGGTATGCTCTCTGGCTTCATGTCAGGAGATGAAGGAGCGTGAGGTTGAGATGCTTCTACCCTCTGCTCTCTTCCTGCCTGGCTCTGGCTCTGGCTTTGCAGGGCCTGAGTTGCCCTATCCAATGCCTCCCCTGCTGTTGGGCAGCTTTCTCCCACAGGAGCAGCTGTGGCTCTCCAGAATCCGGTGTCAGTCCCTGTGGCTGCTGTAATTTCAGGGACAGCTAATCCACAGCTTCTGTATCATCTCTGTTGCTTTCCTTCCCCATTCTCACTTTTGTAAGGATCCTGTTCTTAAACTCTCCTGAGTTACCCCACTGAGTGCACCATCTGTTTCTTGCTAAGAGCCTAATGATCCACTTTATAAACTGTAAAGTGTGGTCTGCATGTAAAGGGCTATCCTTTAAGTCATTGGCATCACTGTTAACCCCAACAGCTAAGAGTCTCTCTTTTCATTCATCCATGTTAACACTCTCTCACTCTTTATTAACACCCATCCTGTTGAACAAACATAGCTGTTTGTATAGTGACTGTCTCTGATGGACCATGAGCTCCTAAGGGCAGGGTCTGGAGCCAGGACTGTCCCTGGCCATGCACTCCCTAGAGCTGGGCCAGGGAGCAAGGAAGCCCCTCAGGGAGTGTTTTACAACCAAGTGAAGGCAGCTTAGATGACTTTCTTGAGGTCACACAGCAATAGCCTGACATGGGACTAGAACTTGGGTTTCCCAGCTCCCAGACCCAGGATCTGAAAATGTCTATTGAATAAATGAGTGAATAAACAGAAGGATAGAGGAATGTTACCCCCACAGCCAACAGATTAAAAGTGCTCCTTCCTTAACCTCGGCAACGGTTCTCATCCAGGGGTGATTTTTGATTCTCTAGGAGACATTTGGCAATGTCTGGAGATGTTTTTGGTTGTTACAATTTGGGAAGCTTGTTACTGGCATCTGATGGGTAGTGGCCAGGGGTACTGCCAAACTCCTATAATGTGTAGGACAGCCCTTACCACAAAGAATAATTTGATTCAGAACATCAAGAGTTCCCAGGTTGAGAAACTGCCTTCCCCATATACACCTTTTGAGTTCCTACGTATCTAATTGGCTCCAAATTAAGGGCAGATTTTTAAATTTTTTACTGGATTGGCTTAAAATGTTTCTTTTTAAAAACGATTTTATTTATTTATTCATGAGAGACACACAGAGAGAGGCAAGAGACACACGCAGAGGGAGAAACAGGCTCCTTGCAAGGAGCTTGCTGCGGAACTCGATCCCCGGACCCTGGGATTATGACCTGAGCAGACACTTAACCACTGAGCCACCCAGGCATCCTAAAACGTTTCTTTATTATAAAAGCAGTATGTTTATAATAGAAATTTATAACATAAAAATATAAGGAAGAAAATAGAACACTGTCCCCAAATCTCAACCCACCGTTAATTTTATGATGACAATCCTTCCACTAATATTTCTTCATTGACAGAGGAGCATGCAGCCACATGCTCACACACATACCAAAGTCATTTTGAAAATGCAGTTTTGTGTATGGCATTTTCACCATATTATGTCCTAATCATTAGCCTTTAAAAGCTTTTCTAGGGGCCCCTGGGTGGCTCAGTCAGTTAAGCATCCAACTCTTCATTTCAGCTCAGGTCATGATCTCAGGGTCCTGGGATTGAGCCCCACATTGGGCTCAGCACTGGGCATGGAGCCTGCTTAAGATTTTCTCTCACACTCCCTCTGCTCCTCCCCCCAAAATAAATAAAAAAATAAAAGAGTTTCCAATCTCTGTGTCTACAATTTCCCCTGAGAATGAATCCCTGGAAGTGGGGTTTACTGAATTAGAAATTGAATTAAGGCTTTTAATAAGTAACTAGGAGCTTTCTAAAAAAGCGGTTCCCCTTTCCAAGGTGGTCAAGGGTCCTCTCCCACCTGACCCTTGCCAGCACAGAATCAACTCAGTGAAATCTGTCTCAAACCAGCAGTGTTTCCCCAGTGGGGATAACCGTATACGTTCTCCCATATGTTCATCCCTCTCTTACATTTCTTTCTTCTTCTGAGAGTGGTCTGCTCATTTCCTTTAACTCTTTTTCCATTTTAGTGATTTCTATTTGATATGCAAGAGCTTTGTAAAAAAAATATTAAGGGCACTAACCATTTGGTTGCCATAAACGTCGCAAATATTTTTTCTTACGTTTGTCAATTGGGTTTTAATTCACGTACGATGTCTTTAGTCACACCAATTTATGTTTTCAGTTTCTTCAGGCACACAAATCTATCCAATTTTCCCATACCTCTGGGATTCATTTCTTTGTTCTCCTGCTTAAGAAATGGCCTTCTCTTCCCCAGCATTGTGAACTACCCATTTAACCCATTTTTTTCTTCAAATGTTTATTAATTTTTACATTTGACTCTGGATTTACAAAATCTACCCGGAATTTATTTTGTTGTATAAAGTGAGAGTCTAGGCTGATATACCTCACCACCTACCCACCCTTCCATCCAAATACGGGCCAGTATTCTTGAGGGAGGATTGGTAATGTGACACAAAACATATCCCTCCATCTGCTGAAGCTTGGGAGGGTCAGGAGGATTGCTCTTCAGCTGTCAATAGCACAGTGACAGTCCCCTCAGGGGACCCCATCCTAGACCCTTCCCTGGTTCTCACAGAGCCTCGGAAGGGTCCACCACCATGGAAGCCCCAGGAGATGAGGCGCCTTCTGGCCTCCCTTCTTTGGGGGATTTTGAGGCCCGCCTCATAGATGAGGCCACTAAAAGGCCCGTAGGCTTGGTGTTCGCCTATCCTATACACCTGCTGCAGCCCTGCCTATATCCCAATACCTTTAAAGTTTCATTATTGGACTTAAATTGGATACAAAAAGCTGCCAGGGTGAGATGCTTTCTGGGTTTTCCATAAAAGCTGCTCTGGCCACATTCTTCATTACAGTGTTCTGTGTCACCAGAGTGAGGGAGTGGCCAGCAGCCTGGTGGATGGAAGGAGATCAGGTTGGGTTTGGGTGTCAGGCAGACACCCCTGAGCCCCAAAATACCCACTATGTGACCTCAGGCAAGGCTCTCCCTGCACCTTTGCTGAATGCTATGTGTTTTATAAGTTAAATGACAACTGTCCCATCTCCCTGAAGGCATGATGAGCCTGGATGAAGTAACGCATATAGATTGCTTTCCACCATGGCTGGCACCCAACTGGCCCCTGCTCAAGAAATGGTAGTTACAAACATCATGCCATTGTTTTCCATTTTCAAAGGAGGAATGCTCCTGTCTCGCTCAAGGACCTGGTTTGCTTCTGTTTATGAGATAGAGAGAAACACAGAACTCCCTGTGCATGACTTTCTGGATTGATTTCCAGGAACACGTCACCTGGGGAAGTGGTCAGTGAAGAGGCTAAGATAATGTCTTATCATAAGCTCAGGGTCTGGAGGCTCTGAGGTAGTGCTCCCTAGGTTCACATTCCCCGCATACCTCTGGCAGAAACACCTTACCCTGCCCTGTATCCCCCACCCTCAAGGCTCACTTTCCTCATCTGGAAATTAGAACTCATATCTAGGAGTCTCAAGGATTAAATGGGATACTTAAAAAAAAGTTTCTCCCAGTGGCTGGTGTATGGAAATCACCCCATTTCATAGAACTTTAGAGTTCATTCATTCATTTATTTTCTGATCTGTGAATTCCCTGGCCTGTGGTGGGAGCTCAATTAAATAATGATTGAATGACTGAACGAGTGTGCAGAGCATTTATCATGTGTCCAGTTCTAGGCCAGTGACTCCAGCCAGTGGTTCAGGATTTTAGAGTTACTAGTGTCACCAAAGAGACATGCCTAGGCCACCAAAGAAGATTATAAAGGAGATAGTGATCCCATCTGGGGAGAGCTTGTAAGAGCAGATGACACCTAACATGGGTTCTGAAGCCAAGCTAGGAGTGTGCTGGGTGGTGCCTGTACTTGAGAGACCACTGTTCTGAGTCTTATGTCAGCCTTGAGAGATGGGAAGACATTAGCTTCCCTTTGCACAACCAGGAAGCCTGAGCTCCTGGGAGATCATGTGACTTCTATTTGGCTACACAGATAGAAGTGGTTGAGACAGAGCTCAGCTGTTGAGCTTTTGGAGCCAAGCTCTTTTTAGGAGCCACCTTGTACCTAATGTGGATGCCCAGATAGGGAGGCATGAGTTTTTAGCTACAAATATAGGAAATATCCCTCAGAATCTAGTCCTTACCCCCAGATTACACTGGCTTCTTCCCTCCGTTAACAGTTTTGTGATTTGTTCTGGATTCATTCACATAAATGGCCTCAAATCCTTTGAAAATCTAACCCCCAAGTCCTGTTTCTTCTCCCACCCAAGGAGCTCTTGAATCTGTTCACCTCTCTCTGCTGTCACTCATTTCAGGCTTGGACACAACAATGAATTTCTCATTGGACATCCCAGCTTCTGCTCCTGCCCCTTCATGGTCTTCATGACAGTCAGAGAGATGACTCCAAAGCACAGATGTGATCACATCATTCTCTCACACCCTCCATGGTTCCCACTGTCCTCAGGATGAAGTCTGAACTCATGGCCCACAAGGACCTGACTCTTGCTGAGCATTTCAGCCCTGTCTCTGGTTGCATCTCTCCTCTGACCCCCACTGCTCTTAGCTACATCCCTGTATCCATTTCCTAAAGGCATTCTGCTTACTCTTGCCTCTGGGCCTTAGCACATGCTGTTCTTTGCACTCTTCCTTTCCCTCATCATCACCTGGTTACCTCCAGTTTCTCTAGTTCATGACTCACTTCCTCCAAGAAGCTTTCTCTGACTCCTAAGTCTAGGTTCAGCTCGCTCCCAACCTCTGGGACTGCCCTCATTATGGTGCATATCCCACTACAAGGCAGTTGTCTCGTTGCCCTGACTCTGCTTTTCAAAGTGTGTGCTGTGGGACAACTATATCAGAATCACCCAGGATCCTGTTAAAATGCAGATTTCTGAGACCCACTCTAGGCCTCCCAAGTCAGCATCTCATGAAGGCGATTCTTTAGAAAATAAATTTGTTTTGATGTTTTATTATCCAACTTCTCAAATACAGACAAATGCAGAGAGAAAAGCATAAAGCAACGCTATTTATTCCAAGTGCTGTTCAGAAGTAGAAGCAGCAGAATTCCCTGAATGATCATTGGATTTGCAAAATCTGGTCTTGGACTCAGACCTACTGAATGAGAGTCTCTAGGAGGTTGCCCAGAAGTCTGCATTTAACAAGCATTCTGGAAAGTTCGATGCCCACTCAAGTCTGAGCTCCATGGCTATAAAGAACCGCCATAGATCCATGGTCTACATCAACTATTGTCAAGTCAGGGCCCATCTTGTTTCATCAATATGCCTCCTCCCTCCATCTGCTGCCTCTTGTATTGTTTTGGAGCAAATCTGGATGCTCTGTCATTTCATCCTTGGGTAATTCTTTGTCTACCTCTAGGAGATAAAGACTCTTTTAAAAATATTTTAAATGATAACCACTATGTTATTATCACCTTGTGTGGTTCTAACATGCATTCATGTCAGAAATGCTGCCCTAGATGGTCTTTTGGCTCTGTGAAGGTGGGTTTGGGGCTGTCTTAGTCACTGCAGGCACTTTTCAAAATTCTACTGAAGATCAGCAGTTTGGTTGGAACTTGGAATAGCTAGGAGACAGAACACAGGAAGAGTTAAACTTTTCAGTGATGGAAGGAGCCAGACTTCATTGGTAAAAAGAATTTTTCCCCTTTTTTCGCTTCTGCAGCCCCAAGCCTGGAGCTTGGCACTCTGGGGAAGGCACCAATCAGATTGTTGCCTGCATGTTGGAAAATATTTATGTCACCTATGAAGCTGGGAGCACACTCAGTGGGCTTCCCAGGGCCTCCTGATAGACAAGGTCGCATCCCAGCAGCTGGGAGGAAGGAGGCGTGCCGGCCTGGCAGCTGTGCTCCGTGCTGGAGGCTGCCAGCAAGTGTGGCAGCACACGTTAGAGGGAAACACACTTCCGTGACCTCCAGCTCGGAGGCAGTCGGGGCTGGGAGGATGCCTGCTGTCTGAGACAGCTCTGGGGAGCCACAGGCCAGCTGGGGGGTGGTAAAGAGGCTGAGAAAGGAGGAGGGAAGCATATGGACAAGAGGATGGATGGGGACCAAGTAGGAGTCTAACATTTATGGGGGGGGGGGCTGGCCACCATGACAAGTGCCTTATAGGTTATCCCAATGAATCTTGGTCATATCCCCTGAGATGGGCAAGGTCCTGCCCATTTTACAGATGAGGAAACTGAGATTTTGAGAGAAATGGTGAAACATGATGCTGCGACTCCACCTCTAGTTTATCTTTCTCAGATCCTGCTTAGCAAACATTCATCATTAGACCAAAACTCCCATATGAAAAAATATAAAAATGAAAACAAACTACCATTAACTATCAGTCTGTCTGTTTACATATCCATCCATCCATTTCTGTCCATCTATCTAGCTGTTGCCATTTATCAATTTGAATTCAACAGTGGAGTTCCATTCTACAGAATTGGAAAGACCTTCAGTTTTGATACCAAAAAACAGCAAGCTCCTAAGTCTGTTTATCTGTAAGCATAGAGCCAGGATTCCAATGGTCAGCTTTACATTTCCATCACTCCCATCAGGATGTATGTCTTGCCCAGTTGTTCTGGAGCCAAACTGCCTAGGTTCAATTCTCAGTTCTGCCACTTATTCTGTGGTTTTGAGCAAGTTGTTTTATCTCTCTATGCCTCAATTCTTCACCTGTAAAATGGATATATTAGTAGAATATCTAGGATAAGTTTTGAAGATTGAGTGAATATTTATAAAATGCTTAGTACAGAACCTGGCACACAGGGAGCTATATTATACTATATTATATATTTGTTGTCCCAGTTACCCTATGTAAAAAATTACCCAAAAACTCAGTGGCATAAAGCAACTACAATCATTTGTTATGCACATGGATTCTGTGGGTCAGAAATTCAGACAGGCCACAGTGAGGCTGGCTTGTCCCTATTTCATGATGTTTAGAACATCAGCTGGAAGACTCGAAGGCTGGGAGAAGGAATCATCTGAAATATCACCCACTCCCATACCCGACCATTGATGAGGATTGTAAACTGAGAGCTTAGCTGGGACTATAGCTTAAGATATCCATACATGTCCTTTCATGGAGCTTGGGTTTTCTCACAGCATGGTAGCTGGTTCCAAAGCTGGGTTTCCCAAGAGAAAGAGGGCCAGATCGAAGCTGAGTCCTATTTATGACCCAGCCCCAGAAGTCACTTAGCGTCAGAATTAATGCATTTTGTCAGAGTAGTCACAAGCCCTCCTGGCTTTGGAAGAAGAAGGAATAGACTCTATTTCTTAATGAAGTGTGGCAAGGCTGTGGAAGAGCAGATAGGATTGGGAATATTACTGTGGTTGTTTGAGGAAAATCTGCTACAGCCATGACTGTCTATATTCAAGCTATAGGGATTCTTGGGGAAGGAGGACTCAAGGAGACTTTGGGGTCAGGATCTCCCTTGGTGCACCCACAGTTGTACCTTCCAAGGTCTGGTTGCCATCCCGAGAGACTCAGGTCTCCACTTTTCCTACCATTCAGCACCCAATTTCATTTTGGTCTTGAGATAGTCCTCCTACATCTCCATTGCCCTCAGAAGTATGCTTTTTCTCCTTCTCCCTACAAGGCACCCCTCATTTTAGGGGATCCCTGGGCTTACATAGTACCTTCTCTTTGAGCACTGTGACATTCTGGGTCTGGCTCCTGGCTTAGATGGAAGAAGGGGAAAAGAAATGAGAATAAACCAAGCAATATTCATGCTCTGCAGCAGGTCCAGGCCCAACTTGGGGAGGCAAGGAGTGGCCCACCCCTCCATTTCTCTGTCCACAAAGACTGAATATGTGGAGGGGCTGAGAGTGCAATCAGGGGAACTGGAGCATTGAGGAGGGTAGCAAAGAGCTGAGGAAGCAGGCTCTGTTCCAACCAGCATCTCCATGGGTGATGTGGCCAGACAGGATGCTTGACTGTAAGCAAGAAAAACAAGCTCAACTCAAACAACTTCAAAATGTTTATAGGTCTCATGTACCATCCTTCAAGGCTTTTAGCCCAGATGCAACTTTACAATCATGTATGTGACTGTGGTTAGGGTCAAAGTCTCCCCTTCCATCTTGTGAGGTTCCAAGATCCTGATGTCCTGAGAGGTGAGGGGCAAGAGACACCATTTACTTCGGTACTCAGCATCTGACAGAAATGACAGAGCATGTATTAGTGAATTAAATCATTAATTCAATAAGTCAAACTTCCCAAGTACTGATGACACTTTGGGCACTGTTCTAGGACCCAGGGATGCAAGGGCCAATGAAACTGGCACAAGTCCTCCCTTCATGGAACTTCTTTCTAGTAGAAAACAGTAGACGCTAAACAGAATAAATACATATGATATAATGTCAGAAGGCAAGGGGTAAAATTAAAAGGGGGGGATAAAGGATAAAGAGTGACAGGGAGTTGCTAATTTATATCAAGGGCGACCAGAAAAGGCCTTTTGGAAGTGGTGAAATTTGGGCAGAGTCCTAGTGAAGGAAAGCAGCAAGTCTTGGGAGTGTTCAGAAAGGAGTATTTCTGGCAGAGGAGACAGCAGACGCAAAGGGCTTGGGTCATGTTTGAGAATCAGTAATGTTATAGTGATTATAGTGGAGTGAGAGGGGAGAGTGGCAAGAGATGAGTTGAAGGGGAAGCTATATAGTGCCCTGTGGGCCACAGTAAGGATGCTCGATCTTATAATGTTAACTGTGTATAAGGTCAAATGAACAACAAATAAATGAAGCAACAGAGAGATGGAAGGGTAGATGGGTGTATGGATAGAAAGATGGATACATGGATGGATGGGTGTGTACATGGACAGAAGGACGGATACATGGATGGATGCATAGAAGGATGGATGCCAGGTTAGAAGGATGAACAGCTGGGTGGATAGATGGATACATGGATGGATGGAAGGATGGATGCATGGATGGAAGGATGAATAACTGGGTGGATGGAGGAAGGATAAATAGGAGAATGAATGGATGGATGGATGGATGAACAGATGGGTAGATAGAAACATGGATGGGTGGAGGCACCTGGGTGGCTCTGTCAGTTAAGTGTCCGACTCTTGGTTTCAGTTCAAGTCATAATCTCAGAGTCGTGAGATTGAGCTCATGTCAGCCTCCATGCTCAGCTCACTGAGTCTGCTTGAGATTCTTTCCCCCTCTGCTCTCTCTCTCAAATAAATAAGTAAAATCTTTTTAAAAAGAAAAATGGATGGGTAGAAGGACAGATGGTTGGGTGGATGCGTAGTTAGATAAGTCAATGAATGGATTGGTAGATGGTTGGGTGGACGGATGAATGGATGGATGGATGGATGAGTAGAAGGATGAGTGGATGAACAGATGGATGTTGGTCCCTAGGAACACATGTACTAATTAAATCTCTTCCATTCTTTTCCAGCATTGCCTTTTTCTTTTCTGACTTGCATTAGAGCCCTACTCTAGTATGGAAACCCCCTCCAAGAAGAGCAAAGCATGGCCTCGCTGATGCCCAGCTGCTCTCAGGGGCACAGGCTGAGCCTTAAATAATGCCTCTTCCTTCTCAGGAAGAGCCGTTCTGGTGGCACAGGCACTGAGAGGCGATTGGGGCAGGCAGCCGTCACTAACAGATTCATTAAGCTCGCTCCAGAGCAACGATAAAAAATCAATTTAGTTCACCAGGCAGCTTGAACGGGTGCCAGGAGCAGGGGAGCTCTTCCATCCATGAGCTTGGGGCACACAGAGAAGTGCTGTGGAGTCGGTTTGAACTGCAGTGTGGGAGTGCCCCATTATTGGGGACCCCCCACCACAGGGCTGTGGGAGCTCTGATGCTAATGTCTGGGAGGGGTGGTCATGGGCCCAGAGTGGATTCCTTTGAGCATCCCAGGCAGTGCTGCAGACACACCTCACTGGCTGGCATGCTGGTCTGACTCATCAGTTTCTATTTTCACAGTCCCCGAGAGCTGACTAGGTGCAAGGCAGTGGCTAGGGGGCACGGGAGGCATAGGTACAGTCTCTGCCTGGTTGAGCTCTCAGTCTGGCTGGGGAGTAGGCTGGGGAGTGCGGGAGGCTGGGTGTGAGCAGAGAAGCAGGGAGGTGTCAGAGAAGAGAGGAGGGGGAGAGGATGGCTGTAGAGGTTCAACAGAAGAGGGACAGTTGCATTCATCAATGCCATAGCAGGAGACTGGTGACCACGGAGTCAATGAAGGGAAGAGCCATCCAAGTGTGGACGGGGTTAAGAGGAGCCAAGAGGGATGGAGCTGCACTACTGGGCTGGGAAGGGTGGGGAGCCCCTAGTACCCCAGGCCTGGAGGAGAGAGAAGGGAGTGTTACTGGGATCCGGGGAGGGGTGTGGCTGCAGGAAGAGGCTCTCCAGCAGGGCCCAGCGTGGAGTTGCTGCTGCTGCTGCCAACTGGCAGCTGGGAGTGGGAAGCAAGGACAAATTCCCCGACCCACCTTGTCTCCCATACCCTGAGCCCCTTTGGGACCTGCATCGGGAAGTCGGGGCTGACACGGAGGCTGTGCAGAAGCTACAGTCCCAGGACACGGGGCTGGGGGACCAGCAGGATCAGCAGGAGGGGCAGACGGAGAATACACATGTAGCACAGCAGAGCCTGTGGCCCCTTCCGTGGCAGAAGCTGGATAAAACGAATGGACCAGGGAGGTGGGAGGTGGAGACATGAACACACACACACACACACACACACACACACACACACACACACAGCTATGCATGGGGAGACAGAGGGAATGTGACAGGTTGGGAATGTGAGAGAGACAGAAACAGAGAGAGGGACAAAGAGAGAGAGAGACAGAAAGGCACAGAGACAGACATACAGACAAAAAGACAGGGGGTGGAAGTAGGAGAATGAGTAGAGAGAAAACCAAGGAAAATGTAACTTAAGGAACAGGTGATAAAAGAGAGAGAAAAAATATTGGAGGCCAAGTTGCAGAGGTCAGAGAAGAAAAACCAGGGGAACGAGTGCGCTGAGGAAGTCCCCAGGAGCCCTGAGCACTGGCCGGAGGGAGCTTGGCTCTCCGGGACACAGCAAGTATCAGCAGTGGCCTGGGCTCCTGGGCTCCCGCCCAACAAAGCTTCTCATGTTTCTTAAGCTGCTCTGCCTCAGTTTGCTCATCTGTGAAGAGGGGACAGCGTTCCACTTCATGGGCACGTGTGTGCATGAACCGAATTATGAGTGGAAAGCTTGGCGTGGGGGCCACACCGATCTCTCAATGAAATGGCAGCAGAAATGTCTGTAGAAAGACCTGTGGACACACACATGCCTACATGTGAGAGGTTGCAGAAGGTCGGGATCCAAGAGACGTTGCTACACAGCCTCTCTCTAGTCCCTTCTCTCTGGTCTTGGAACTATGAGGTTCTCGATCTCACAAAGATGGGGGAGATAACAACACACAGACAATCCACCCCCCCCATACACACACACCACACCACACACATACATACCACAGATACACCAAATGGCACATATCCCCCACACACACATCACATACAGTACACACACGATCCCTCTAACATACTCCCCACATACACATCACATGCAGCACACACATGCATGCACACAAATCACATATGGACACACACCACATATAGGCATGCACATACCACACATACACACACATGCATGCACACATCACAGCACACACACACACCACATACAGGCATGCATATGCCACACACATGCATGTACACAAATCATATATGGATGGACACACATACACACCACATACAGGCATACACATACTGCACACACATATTGCATGCAGCACACAGGCATGCACGCACATACCACATGTAGGCACACACACACACACGCACACGCACACGGAGCCCACTCCAGCTCACATGGAGGCCATCTGACAAATCTGGAGGGTACCAGGCTACGCCCTGATGGCCAGTGGGAGGGTAGCCACCCCCTTGGACCCTGGCTTCCCATCTCCCCCACCCCAAGGGGCCAGAGCAGGGACCCAGGAGCCTAGATGGACCTGGTGCAGAGAAAAGAGGAAGAAAACAATGCATAGGAACCAAGAGAGAAAAGGCTCAGGAAAGAGGAGCCCAGACAGGCTAGGTCAGGCCAGGGCTGGATGCCACAGCATCTGATGCCAGTGAAGCCTGGCGGGCGGACAGACAGGGAGGGTTGGAAGGCTGCCCGGGCCCGGGTCGTGCTGTGAGCCCCCCGAGGCAGGCAGGGCGCCAATATAGGGAAAGTCGGGGAGCAAGAGGCAGAAGGCTGGGGAAACAGGCACGTGTTGGGGAGTGGCTTTGTTAAGGGGATCCAGCGGGCTATTGCTAAACTTCTGCATCAAGTTCGCATCCAGCCTACCTCTGCTTTCTTGGTTACAGGCAAAAGCGAACTTGAAATTAGAATGGGGAAAATATAATTTCTCAAATATCTACTGCATCAGGCATTTAATTTACCTCAACTAGTGGATTCCTAGCCGCATGGGTAGTGCATCTGTCTACTATTGCTATTCCCCCTTTACAGAGAGGGAAACTGAGGCTCAGAGAGGTGACTCCAGCAGGAAGCAGCCGAGTCTGGGCCGAGTCCCAGGTTCTTCTGGTGCAAGCTCTTCCCCAACGCCCCTGGGTTTACTGCCCATTGCTCCGGACGCTGAAATGAAGAGGACCATGTGTGGATGGGGTGGAGAGGAGAGAGCGCTCCATCATTCCTCCGGGTCTCCCTCCGCCAAGGAACCAAGCCAAAATTCCTTGGAATCCGTTGCTGTAAGCTACGGACAGGGGAGGACAGAATCAGACAGGGATGTTTATAATGGCTTCCAAATGTCTGGCCACAGCTGCCTCCCCGACAGCGAGAGATGAGGAGGCCCAGAGTAGGGGAGACTGGTTCCCCTCACTCTCCACCACATGCTTTTCGGGGGTGCGGACACTTCTGGAGAGTTGGGTGGAGGGAGGCACTGCTCCAGTGTACAAGCTAGGAATGAACGAAAGAACGAACAAATGAATTAATGGTACAGTGTGCAACTTTCCTTAATTTTCAGTTAAATGGGGATAGTTACTCCATGATTGATTCCTCCTTCCGTTCTGCAAAGCCTTTCCATGTATTAACCGTTATCGATGAAATGTCCTAAGGATCCAACAAGCACAACCATTTGACAGATAATAAAACTGAGGCTGGAGGGAAGGTGCTGGCCTAAGCCCTATAGTGATGGAAGGAGATGTGAATCTGGTCTCTTTGCAGATTTCTTGCTCTTATTGATCACACCAGAAAGTGGGTGAGGGGCCCAGAGGCCAGGCACGCAGTGGGTGTTCAGTTAATCTTAGTATCAAAAATACAGTGATGACAGCCTCCTAGGGGCCAGGGGTCAGTGGTAAGCACAGGTGAGCCTCTGTGGGTCACAAAGATGTGATCTCTGTGGGGCATGATGGCCTCAAACTCATGTTATTGTGAGATGATGGATGGGAAACTTGCCCATTGCTGGCAGGCACACAGTAGGTGGTTTTTAATAATATCAATCGTAATAATACAGGTAGTATCTAGCCTTTTTTTTGACTGCCTATTGGGTTCCAGACACAGAGCGCTCATTTAGTCCTCCCTCCAGCCTTGAGAGGTGAGTTTGATCCCTATTTTATAGAAAGCATAGGAGGCTCAGAGAGGTCAAGTGGCCCGCAGAAGGTCACACAGGAAATGGCTGCGTGGAGAGCCTGGCTTATGAACCCCCAGGCTCTTTCGCTAACACACGTGTGTGAAAACATGTCAATCTGTATCCAGCGCATAGGAGCTGGCCTCCCCGATGAGGAATTTAGTTCGTTCTTCGGCATTCATGGATGTGGACCTGAGGTCTGGGGGCAGGACAATACACCGCAGCCATCTGACCAGGTTCCTGATCCTGGAGAAAGAGGCTCAGAAGCCCCTGACACAGTCCTGTACCCCACCTCACCCCGACCCCACTCAAGGCCCATCCGCTGACAAGGCTCCTTCTGAAGAATCGCATCTCTGTTTATGTGGGTTAATCATGATTTATGTTTCATTTACACACGCCTGGTTTGTGGTCATCCCATTAGAAATACGAGAGGGATTTGTGGCAGAAAAAGATAGAGAGAAAATTCAAATTGCCCTCAGTTCCCCAATTTGGCGAAGACCACAGTTTGACTTTTTTTTTTTTTTGGTGATTTTTTCCTTCCTGGTGCAATTGCCATCACTGTGAGCATTCAGAATACTCAGCTCTGTATATATTGATTTTTTCCCCCTTAAAGCCAAGTCTATTGTTTTCTGTTGATGAGAACAGTAAGTACAAAAGAAGAAGATGAAGGCCTTACTTAGGGAGAGGTAGCCTCTGTTAATATTTTGGCAGGTGGTATTTACCCAGGGGGCATCACCCACACACATACTCCCAGCCCCACCCATATGTACATATTCAGTTCGGACTTTGGGTCAGGGTCTCAAACTCCAGCCCTGGTGTCTCGGCCTCACTGGAGGGAGCCCAGGGGCCAGGCAGGGACCAAGCCGACCCCGTGCGTCCCACCCACAGGGACAGCTGTTAGCACTCTCCCTGTGGCCGCTGTGCAAGAATGCAAGCCCAGAGTTACTGCATGTTCCCGTTTTCCAAGAAACTCCAGCAATCTAGATTTTTATATGAAAACTCTCATTAAAAAAAAAAATTGGCAGCCAATTCCACTTAAGTAAAACGTACATGGAGTACAGAAGCCCCGCTGTGGGGGGCTGCCCTGAGTTTGCAACCTGTGTCCTCTGACGTACAGATGGTCACCCCTGGACTTTGGCATATTTACCTCGTGGGCATTTTCTGGCGGAAGTGGTTAATTGCACAATCTCTTCTACATCTGCGATATGGGTTTTGAATCAGAGAGACAGTTTGTCTTCTGATTTTCTTCCCTGTTAGCTTCTTCCCAGCCCCCTCCCCTCCCGCCAGCTCTTCCCCATCTCCTTCCCTCTCTCCACCCCCAACCATTCAATTTTATTAATGGCTGGTTTTCTTTTTGAACTGTCCAGAGGCTGCTGGAAGCTCCTGGGTTGCCAGTGGCTGATCGATATCTTGGTGGGGGGCGCAGGGGGGTACAGGGAGGGAGTCATTTCATTAGCTAAGTGCCATGTAATCTACTTGGTAAATCCCATAGTCTCTTTTGGAGCTGGCCAGAGACAAGGCAAAGAAGAGGGCTGGCCAAACACGTAAATACGCAGCCCCGATGGAATCGGGAAGATGGAATCGGGAAGAAGTGCTTGGAGACCCTTCTTGAGGTTTGGTCTGGTCATCTCTGGTTCCCTGCACTGTTTTCATCCCATCCCCTCCCTCCCTGTCTGCAATCAATCACCGTCGACATCTTCAAAGCGTGGATTTAGAATTTCTCCATCTGCAATCAGGAAGCCCCAGTCATGTTAAAGTGTCGCAAGGATGTTAGTGGGATGCTCAGTTCACAGAGGAGGACACTGAGGCACGGGGAGGCTCCGTGGCATTGCCAAGGCCCTGGCTGGCAGAGGCAGGATTTAAGCCCAGGGTTGGCTGACCCCTAGTCCCGTGCTCTTCCCACACAGAAGCTGGCTCTGGCGGCCACAGGAAGGACCCCCGGACTCCTGGCCCAGTCCCAGAGGAAGTTTCCACGGCCTTGTGGGCAATTTTACCATATTCCTCTGGTTTCTTTTTATGGGGACTGATGGTCCCAGATGTTCAATTATGGATTTATGACCTCATCCAGGGCCAGTGAGCCCTGCTCCCCTATGGCTGGAAGAGCTTCAGAAGGGTACATATGGCTTTCTTGGAGGTAGAGTCCCTTCCCCCCTCCCATCCCTGAACTTAGGCATAAGTTCTGCCTTCATAAGGCAGCTCCCCCCCAAAAAAATTAATAAGGCAGCTCCCAGCCCCAGGCCAGGATTTTCTTATTATTAAAGGGTCATTTTCAGCATGAAGGACAGGGGGGCTAAGGTGTAAGCAACCTGATAGCCAGAACACACGATTTTCATGGATTTTCTCAGCAGGGCGCCTACAGACATGGTTCTAAATAGTGACCCCACTGGATCAAGGGATACCTAGCTTCCCTGTGGGACATGTCTACTTGGGACTGGGGCAGGTGGAAGACCAAGAGGCTCATAGTGGGAGGAGAAGGGAGTCCAACTGGTGAAGATTGTGAGTATGGAGCTGGACAGAGGGGTTGGCTCATCCCAACGGGTCCCCTTTTCCCCGAGAACTGTGGACATGCCCTTTTCTCTCTATGTCCTCCATTGTCTCACCTGTGATATGGGGATGATGATGAGACCCGCTTCATGGAGTTGTTGCAAGGAGGGAGCGAGACAATGAGATTCCAGCGCTTGCCACCAGGCTCTGCACGGATCATCCTCATCGGGTCAGACCTGATCACTGGGAATGAAGGAAGTGGGAATGCCCCAGCAGCTGCTGTACACCAGGCCCTGGGCCAAGTGTTTTGGATATGTTGTGTCAAGCAATCCTCCAACTGGCCCATTTGAAAGATGAGGAAATCAAGACTCTGAGAAGGGTCAAGTGGTCCATTCTATCAAAAGCTCAGAATTGAAGCTAGATGTGTTTGGCCCTTTTAGCTCTACCATGTACCCCCCCCTCCCCCAGCACATCGGTGGGTGTGGCAGGTGGAGAGATGGGGGCAGTCTGGAGTGGAAGGCGGGAAAGGCAGCATGAGTGAGCCCTGAGGTCTGGGGATCCAGAAGAGGTGTCCGATCCTAGGGTACAGGATGTGAGTTTCCACCTGGACTCCCTATAGCTGAGTCAGGGAGCCCCGGTCCCTGGGACTTGTGGAAGTCAGAAAGGAACCATGACTCTCCATGGGCCTGTCTCCTGATCAGCAGCGATGGAGGGTATCAGAGCCTGACTAACTAGAAGTGGGCTAGTGTGGAATCCCAGCTCCGACTCACTCGGTGCAGCCTGGGACAGGGCCTGTCGCCTCCCTGAGCCTCGGGTCTGTGACATGTGAAACAAAGAGCATGCCAGGCAGAGCTGCCATAGACCTCAAATTTGCAAATGCACAAAAGGCTGTCGCATATTGGGTCCCCTGCATGCAGACTTCATGAATCTGAGTGCAGGGGCTTCACTGGGGTGCAGTGGGGTGCAGTGCTCAGGATCAACAGCTAGGCAAACCAGTAGGGAGAGGCATAAAGAAGCTGGGGCATGATTCAGACTCATCAGAGGCCTCCGCTGATTCCACAGGGAGCTCTGGAGCTGACGCGGCTCTGCAAAGTCACCCTGCCTCGAAGCAAGGAGGCCAGAGTGGTGTACCCCTCTCATCAACCAGCTACTGGAAGGAGGTTTGACCTTGGACTAGGCAGTTCTCTCTAGCTGAGGGCAGGTGCTGGGAGCAGAGGCTCAGCTGGGAGCTGTCAACACTCCCGATAGCTGGGGTGATATCTAGGTGGCACACCGTAGCACCCAACCAAGAGCCACTTGACACCTGGTTGGGTACAAGCACATCCGTTGCCTTTTCCTCTGCTAGGAGCCTGCCATGAAGCCACCGAGGACAGGCAGGGGTGAAAGGAATTGGCTTCCAGGCCGGCAGGTAGGAAGCCAGGCTAGGGGAGAAGATGTGATGGATGGCAACAGGGCATTTTTGCCTGGCCTGTGATGTTTTCCACCAGGCTGGGGTCTTAGGTGAGCCCGTTGCTTGGTGGTGGTGCTGGCGGCAGGGGACAGGGGGTGGTATGTCCCCTGAATTACACAGCTGGCAGCGTCAGGGTGAGCGAGGCAGGAGGCACTGGCCCCAGGATGGGGGAGAGCCGGTCATGCCATCCAAGTGGCCCCCCGCCTCCCCTGTCACCCTGCAGGGCTGTGCCTTACAGCCGGCGCTCGACCCTGGAAAAAATTGACTGCCTGTTTCTGCCTGACTGCTCGAGAGTTACAGGCTGCAGGGGCGGGAGGAGGGGGGGGGGGGGATGAGGGCGGGCGGCTGCCTCCTCATCAGGATGGATTTTTCTGCTTCTCTGCTTGTAGGAAGAGCAGGAACAGGATACGGGAGGCTGCTCAAGGAGTAATCACTGTGCGGGCGAGGGCATGTCAGGGGCTGGCTCTGTGATGGAGGCAGGAGGGAGAGAGGGGGACTTGGGTGGAGAGGGCTCGGGGAAGGCTGAGGCCTTGTGGCCTGTCGGGGAAAGCGGAACCAGGGTCCTCCCATCTGTAGGCATGCGTGTCCACCATTCGCAATGTCTTTCTATCCTTCCATCCTCCCTTCCCTCCTTTTATCCTTCCTTTCTTCCCTTCTATTTTCTTTATTCCTCCCTCCCTTCTGTGTATCTATCCATCCTTTCACCGTCTCATCTACCTACCACCCCACCTTCCTCCTTCCCTCTCGCCCTCCCTCTCGAGTCCCCTCCTTCCCATCTGTCCATCTGCCCTCACATCCTTTAACTTAAATGCTCCCAAACCCCACCATCTCTCCATTCGTTCCTGGCACCCTTTTGCTTAGCATCATTTCTTGGGGACCTGCCATATTCCAGGTCAGATATGGGACAGAGCTGGTGACCAGGTCAGAGATCTTTCCTTGTGGATTTCACAAGCTGATGGGGGTGGAGATCGACTAGCAGAAAGAGGCTCTCGTTTTTGGCGAGTCAGAGCTCTTTGGGGGGAGCCTTCAAGGTGTATCGGTAATGTTGAGGACACCTACTGAAGGTCAGAGAGGGCTTCCTGGAGGAGGAAGGATTTGAAGTCAGCCTCAGAAAGGAAAGAGGATGACAAAAAGAATGGAAGTATGGGGGAGCAGAGGGCATCTGTGGCTTGGTGCATAATCACACAGCCAAGGCTGGGGTACAGGACTGGAAGACGCAGGCATGGGAAATGGCTTAGCTGAGCCCAGAGGAATGGGCCGGGTCCAGATCACCAAAGGTCTTGAAGAATTTGGGCTTTATTCTGCATCAAGTTGGAGTTGTTCTTATATAAGCAAAAGAATCCCTTCCTACGGGAAAGGTAGGAAGGTTTGAAATTTCCGTGAAATGGCAAAAAAAAAAAAAAAAAAAAAAGGTACAAGTGGCACTGATCTGGCTGAAGCAGGAGAGGTTCTAGAACATTTCCCACTTAAACCTCAACCTCTTCCCCACCTTGGAGCCTCCAGAAACATGGACACAGACCCTCAGAGTTCCATGGAACACAGTTTGTAAGCCACAGGAAGGTTGTGGGGACTGTCCTCTGAACTCTGATGAGACCCACGTTAGCACAGGTTCTACCTCTTGGGCAATTAAGAACCAGGAATTTGGGAAGACAGGAAAGACACCAAATGGGGATCAGGTCCTAGCTCCGTGGTGGTGGTGGGGGAAATCATTTTTTCCAGAATGTTCTAACCCCCAGGTTCATCCCATCACTGTCAGCCCTCACTTTCCAACCACCCTCACTTATGTGTGGTTTCACGAATGTGTATGATCCAGCTCGCTTGTACCTGGAGCTGGTCCCCCACCAGCATCTCTGCCTGGCCAGCTCCCCGACCCCCCAGTCTTGTCTTGGAGACCCCCTGCATCAACAAGCCCTCTGCTGACCATGACCGGCTTTGGGGGTTGAGGGTGGGTCCCAGCCTGAATATAATCCAGGCTCAGTACATGCTTGTTGAATGCCTCCACCAAGGGAGCCGTGAAAAACTAAGTGGACACACAAGTTCACAGATGTTCATCTTCATTTGTCTAGGATAAACAAGTTCATGTAGAGGTGGTGGTGAGCACAGCAAACATGGGGAAGAAGGGGCACCATCCCAGCACACAGTAGGTGCTCAGACAGTGCAGAATGAGGGAAAACTGTGAGCACACCCAGATCTTCAGGGGTTGCTAGAGGAGTAACACTGAGCAGGGCTTGGGGGGTCTGAGCTCCTGGTAATTGGTAGACTGGAAATATCCCTCAAACCTCAGGGCACAGTGTCACCTGGCCCACCTTTGCCTGGGGTGGAGGGGGGTATGCGTTTCTCTGAATGTGTACCCCCATTCCAACTGTTTACACCATTAATTCATATGGTCCAATTTGCATGTGTGCTCTAGCTCAATACTTTTTATGATACAATTACTACTCAGAGATGAATTTTTTATGAGTTTCCTTTTAATGTCTCCAGGGCCCTGTATTCTTGAGGAATCTCCTTGTGGAAGATGGCTGATTCTCTTAGAGAAGGGATTTAGAGCTCCGTGGTCCTCCGGGCACTACTTAAATGGCACCTCCTCCGGGTAGCCTTCCCCGGCCTCGAAGCCTGCAGAGGAAGTCTCCCTTCCATGTGATGGGTCTCAATGTAGGTTAGTGGTTGCAGTCAACATAACCTGGACTTAGATTCCTATTCCAGCACTTAGCAGCTGTGTAAGCTTGAGCAAGTGGCTAAACTTCTCTGGGCCTCCGGACCTTCAGCCCATGAATAGGGATCAATAGTCACATGGATACCTATCTCCTAGACTTCCTTGGAGACAGAATGAGGTCTTGCATGCTAAGTACCTGGCATGGAGTTAGCACTCGAAATATCTGCCGTGATTATTATAATATAGCAATTTGACAGAGCAGCTGGCATCCATCCACTCAGATAAATTAACCTTCTTGGCCTTCGTAATTTATTTGATGGGGAAGGGGAGAAAGGTGCAGTGATCGCCTGCCCCCAGAGAGATAAAAAGCATATCTCCAGAGTTTAATGACCATGAGCTTGGATATATACTCAGATTTTCTTTTTCTTGATTGTCCCAGTGTTGATAGTTTCTGTCTATTGCAATAAGGGTGGTCGAGCAGGAGGAGATCGGGAGGCAGTTCACCCTTCTCAGAAGTTAAGACAGCTTGGATTTGGATGTGGCATCTGCTGTTTCCTAGAGTTTCCTGGACCTTGCTCTGAGAGTGTCTTCTTCCCCCTTTGCAGATGTACCACTTGAGGTCTAGAGAGGGGAGGGATGGGCCTGAGGACCCATGGCTCCTCTCAGTGCTGGGAGATCTGTGTGCACATCTCTGCATCTGTCACTAAGCAACTCTTGTCCATCCTCATTGTACCAGCCCAAATGTCCCATCTTCAGGGAAGCTTTCTCTGAATGCCCCCAAGGCAGCCTGGAGTTCCTTTTCAAAATACTCATCAAACCATCAAACTTATAAAGCCTTTTTTCTTTTCCCCCTGTAATCTATCTATCTATCTATATCTATCTATCTATCTATCTATCTATCTATCTATCTATCTATCATATCTCCTCTCATGCTTCGATCTGCCAATCTATCCACCAATCTTATAAATTTCCTTGCCATTTTATTGGGAAAAAAAAAGTTGTACATTCAAAAACAAGATGTTCAAATAGCTCTAATAACTCTCTCCCCTCTTTGTACCCTGGTGCGCCAGCTTTTCCTGAGGCATCAGCTGTTCTCAATTCCTTATGGACCCTCCCAGAAACCCTCTCTGCTAGTACAAGTACATAAAAGCCCAGCCAAGTTCCCTGCTCTTTACAAATGGACATATACTGCAGACATTATCCATCCCTTGATTTTCTTTTTCTTTCCTTTTCCCCCCACTTAGAGGATTGTCCTATGTCACCATATAGAGATCTGCTTCATTTAAGGGCAACATGGAATCTCATTCTATGAAGAGCCAAACTGCATTTAATTAATCTATTAATGGACTCTATGGTTGTTCCCTTTTCTTGGTCTATTGTTACCTTTGTGACATATGTCTCCCTGATTTGAGTGTGCACTATGTGAGGATAGAGGGGTCTGCATCAGTTTTGTCGGTTTCTGTATCTTGGGTTATAGAGTAGGGAGTCTGAAGCACAGTGGGTTCTTAATAAATAGTACTTGGATGGATGGATGGATAGATAGATGAATGGATAGATGGATGAATGGGTAGATGGAAGGATGGATGGATGGATGGGTGGAAAGAAGGAAGGAAAGAAGAGAGGTAGGAAGGGTGGATGGAAGGATGAATGGGTAGAGGGGATGGAAAAATGCACAGTTACAGAAACTACACTAGATCTCTGGTTCTCCTACCTGTCTTGTGGCCTGAGGAATCCATTGCATTGATCATCTTTCCTGAAGGAGGACCCAGTGGAGGGTACCTGCATTCAGACAGAGCCTACAGTAGAGATGAGCACATGCTGTCCTGCTCTGTGAGGCTCTGTGAACCCATGAGCAAATAGCAGGCTCCCAACCAAAGCTCTCCCTTGGACACTCACAAACAGCGGTGACTTCCCAAGGCCTGCCAGTGCTGGGTGGAGTTGTACCACGTTATGGAAACTTCTATTTCTGTTTTATAAAAACAAAGTAGGAAAGGAAAGCTGGCTCTGCCAGAGACCCATACTGGCCCTGTGAGTCATCTTAATCCAGGCAAGATGAGAAAACCCTCCCAAGACTAGGCCTCTCACTGAGCCATGGGCCAACACAATTGCATGCCTCCCTCCAGTGTCCCACAGTCCTATACTCAAGGAGGTGACAAACTCAGACGCCCCCAGGGGCCAGGCCAGAAACAAATAATGAAAAGCAAAATGGAAAGAACTTTCTCTTCTATACCAGGGATCTCGATTTTTATGTGAAATCTTCCCATTGTTCAAGTCTGGAAACCAATTGAGCTAGTTTTTTAAATGCTATATAGGCTAGGCTAATCTGTAGAAGATAGACTTGGGCAGGAGAACTACTGGCATGAGCCTCTCTGTTGAGCGCTCCTGTATGAGAGTTAGCAACATTCTGGGGGACATTTGGATTCCTTCACTCCCTGTGAACAGGAACCCTCTCTGTGCAGCTCTGTAAGCCTGAGACCTCATTCAGTGGGACCCTAAAGCAATGGTTGGGTACTTTCTCAGCTTTCGATTAATGCACTGATAATATGGATATGTCTTGATCCCTCATGTATACGAAACTGTAAATAATTTCTGCGCATCTCTTTCCTCTTCCTTTTGTTAAGTCGGGTCCTGGTGGTTATAAGCTCAGGCTTTAGTTTCATATTGCCTGGGTTTCATTCCTGACCTTGCTACTTACAAGCTGGGTGACCATGGACAAGTGATTTTGCTTTTTTTGTCAAGCCTCAGTTTGCTCATTTGTGAAATGTGAGTCATATAGTCTCTCTCTCTCTCTCTCTCTCTCTCTCCATCAAAATTAAATGAACTAATATATTGGAAGCATTTAGAACAGTGTCTGTCTCCTGGTTAAGCCCTTGATCCATGTGGCTATTAATAGTCACCTATTTGCCATAGCTTTGTTAAACATTCTTTTGGTATTAAGCTTTATGCTGGATGCTAAGGTTTCAGCTATAATCAAAGCAGGACCCACCCAAAAGGAGTCCATCCCATTAAATTCTCAAGAAAGCCCCATTTTCCAGAGGAGGCAACTGAGGGCCAGAGAGGTAAAGCGACTTGCCTGAGGTCACAAAGCTGGTCAGTGGCTGGGATGGGTTTCTAATCTGTTATGTTTGTCCTTCCTTCCAGAGCTAACGTTTCTCTGGGGGGAGATGGGGAAGGAGAGGGAAAGCACCTCGTAGAAGGGCTGGCTAGTTTGAGTTCATGATCCTAAATCCACATGTTCAGTGCACTGCTGGCCCTCATTTACTGGGCACCTAGCAGATATTTGCAGAAGTCTATGAATTATTTTCCCCTTTGGACCTGGGCACTGTACATCATCAATGTGTGCCTTCATTTGACCACTGAGAATGGCCACACATCCGTGAAGTTTGCCAAGGCCTGAGTACTTTTCATTGCAGCGTGCCAGCCTTCTTCAGGGGTATTGTATCACCACTCTGCAGCGAGCTGTGGCATCTGAGCAACTCGGTGGGCAAGATTTAGTGAGCACCTACTATGTGCCAGACCCTGCTCTAAGAGCTTCAAATTAATAGATTCATCTAATCCACACAGCCACCCCCCAGTAAGGTTGATACCATGGTTACTCCCAGTTTACAGATGAGAACGCTGAGCAGAGGTAGCTTGCTCAAGGTCACCATGTGACTCATTGTTAGATACCAAAATATGAGTTCTCAGAGGTCTCAGGAGTAGAGAGTGATCTTCCTGCCTGGAGGTATCATACATGATGTGCCTCTCTGCCTGGCATGCCATGGCACTCAACACCAGCCCCGGCCACTCACCCAACCATCCGCTTGTGAATGACCCCTGGTCAACCAAATCACCTCTAGAGACCCACTTCCAAAAAATGCAGACCAACATGCCAGCACTTACCTCTCGCTGGGATGAGGTCCAGAACACCTGACTGTGGATAGATGAGCTGGGCAGGCAGGAGGTGTTGACAGTGCTATTTCTGGTCTCCATCAGCTTAGCTCTGGGCCCAGGTCAGCCTGGAGGCAGGGCCAGCCAGCCACTCACTTTTGCCGGGGGCATAGGCTGCCGTTATGTTAGAAGAACTAGACCTCGGTCATTAATTCAGGGAAGGGAAGGACGTCTGTCTTTGCCGGTCTGCCACTGAGTGACCTGGGGCAAGTCCCTTCTCTTCTCTTGTCCTCAGCCTCTCCAGGGGCTTAAACCTTATGACCTCTAGGAACCTTTCAGGTTCAAGCAGTTGATGGAAAATTGCAAAGACCCTGGAGCATCTCCTACATCCTGCCCCTCTCTGCTCCCCTGCCTGGAAAAGCCAGTGGCAAAAAATGCCATCTCTCTTAATTTATATCCGTCCATCCCTGGCACAAAGAAACCTTAAGATGAGTATCTGTTTCCACACTTGATGATACTATTGCTGTTATTACTGCTGTTCATATCATCTGCATTAACTGAACTTACTGAGAAGCACGTGCTGCATACTTTCTACGCACTGTCTTGTTAGATCCTCAAAATGACCTCGGTACTGTGATGCCTTTCATTTAACAGGCGAGGGGGGAGGAGAGCTCAGAGGGGATGATGAAGGAGCTCAAGGTCATTTCAGCGCCGGGTCGAGGAGAAGCCGCAGTTTGAACCCGGGGAACTCTCAGTCCAGCCCTGGGCCAGGAGTCAGGCGGCGCGCCCTGCAGGTCAGAAAGCACATCGTCCTCCCCCTGTCTGCGATCCTCCCGCACCTTGGCTGCCTGGCTGGGAAATGTTCTGAATCCAGGCGGCCAGGCAAAGGGAAAGCAGAAAACGGGGAGAAAAGAAGAATGGAGAACTCTTTGTTCCTTGAACCATTCTCCATAAACACGGCCTCCGCCAGGTACATGACTTCACCACAGAGGTGACCCCCGACCCCCCTGGCGGCCTCCAGCACCCCCACCCCTGGCAAGCGGATGGTCACATGATGCCCAGACAGTCCTGGTTGCCATTCAGGCGTGTCTGTGTGAAGCGGCTGCTGCTCCTCGGCTCCCACGAGGGGGGCAGGCGGGGCTGGAGGGGCCTTGGACACGGCCCTGCGCCCCGCACCCCGCGCCCGAGAAGCCCTGTCAGTGCCTGGTGCTCTTGTAAGGATGCCGAGCACGAAGGCTGCTTCTTTGCCTCTGCCCGGGAAGCTCGGGCAGGACGAAGTGGCCACTGCGGGGTAGCATAGCCACAGGGCACCTGTTTAGTGGAGCCGAGCCTGACCTGCCTGCTTCATTCATTCATTCGTTCATTCATTCATTCATTCATTCATTTGATACTCCTTCAGCAAATATAATGTGCCCAGAGGGTCACAGCGGTGAGGAAAATAGATGGTATCTCTGTGGAACCTCTGATCTAGCGGGGCAGATAGCCATTAAACAATTAAATCCTCAATTAATTATTCATTTGCAATCATACTAAGTTTCGGAAAGGAGGAGTAAAGCATATGCTCACGTAGAATGGAGGCCTGGGCTTATAGACAGCCAGTTATGAAAAAATAGCTTGTTCTCTCTCTCTCTCTCTCTCTCTCTCTCTCTCTCTCTCCCTATACCAAGCATTTAGAATCCTGCAGGCTTTGACGTGTCAGGGCGTTGGAAGAAACATCAAAGATTATCCCAATCTGTGGCAAAAGTCAGTGGAGTGGTATGGTCAGATGCTCAGATCTTTGAGCTGCATTTCTGGGTGTCGACTTGGATCCTTGCATGACTTCCTGAAGCTGTGTTCCTTGGAAGAATGAGGATGCACAAGGTTCCAGGGCTGTGGGGGGCAGATTAAATGAGACGCTATAGGTAAGCCGCTTAGCATGTGCCTGCCCCAGAGCAGCAAGCAATCTGGGTGACTCTTCACAATGGTTTATCTGTGTTGAGCCCCAGAGGAAGGGAACCACATGCCCCAGGCCCACCCACCAAGAGCCTGCACCCAAACCTGGGTCTCCCAGCTCCCAAACATGGATGAATCTTGGCTACCCACTGCCGAAGCTACTCTTCTCCTGACTCCACCTTGCCCGTTCAGCAGCCTGTCATAAACACACCCGAAATGGAACCCAAGATCGAATCTGGAGACCCACATGCCCGGGGTGGCTGTGCGACCCTCTTCTAGTGTGCCCTGGATGGTGGAAGGGAAGAGAGGAGAAAGCATCCAACACACAGCGTCGCCATGGCAGGAGCAGTAACTTCTCCTAATTATTTCCCGGCTCCTGGATTCATTAGCGACCCTGGTATTAATTCAGATTGCTGCATTTATCCCCATCTGTCCCATATTCTTCATCGAGACACTGACGATGCTAACGTGGTGGATTTAGCTATAGAGGATCACTGCAGAGTTAAAGTTGCTGCTCTGAAGGGGGAAGGGTTCCGGCAATTTTTGGTTTAGGATGAGAAAGGAGAGCTCCCTACCAAATCCAGACACACCACCTCCTGAGACCCCAAGCCCCCAAACCAGGCAGGCTACGGCCCACGGGCAGATAACCTTCCACCCTGGCCTCAGCATCAGAGAAATTCCTTTTAAATGACTCTGCAGACTTCCCCACCCACTGAGTTCCCCTCTTTGGCTAACAGATGGGCTCAGCTAACCATTCCCAGCTTTCCGATAAAGCAGTGTCAGGCAGTGAGGCCCCCTCAGAAAGGCATGCTTGAATAATAAATTCCAAGGCACCCCCGCCATCTGCAGGCTGCCAATCACAGGGGCGCCGGGCACACCAGGGCTCCCAGCCTGCTGCTGCGAAGGAGCTGGGGTGGGACCTCGCGGGTGGAGGCACAGCCTGCCCCTGCCCGTGCTCGCATGCCCCTGCTGCCCCGTCCTGCTCAGCCTGTGACCTGTCCCAGCTGAACCGGCCAGGGCCAGTCCTGCTGAGCCCCTCCATCTATTCATGCAAGACCCAGCATGCAGCCAGCACTGTGATTCAATGCCACGATCATGAGCTTCGAAGGCAGACAGTCCAGCTCTGCTGCCACATTTTGGCTCAGCAATGTTCCACGGCGTAATCTCAGGCCAGTGGCTACCCTCTTTGGAATCTCAATTTCCCCATCTATGAAATGGGAGTTAAAGACATTTTCTCTTTCTTAGATTTCATGTAAGGACGTAAGCAAATACACAGAAGAGTGCCCAGTCCGTAGATATAAGTGATGGCTGCCATCAACACCACCAACGCTATCATTGCTATTATTAGCATGTCATATTTAGAAAGCCATTATATGACTCTTGCATTGGAGGTGTGACAATAGGTATGCAAATGTCTTAGCCTAGCACAAAATAGGCATTCAGGACATGTTAGTTGCCTCTGTGAATCTTCCATTCACTCGTTTATTCATTCATTCATTCATTCATTCATTCATTCATTCATTCATATAAGGGACATTCATTGAACATTATGCCAGCCTCCACTAGGTTTAGAGGAACAAAGAACAAGGCACACAGTTTCTATCTCCAAGTCACTCACAGCCTAGGGGGCGAATGGAGCAGTCCCGGCAAAGGCACAGCATCTGAAAGTCCCAGAAGTTTGCCATCTGTTTGGGAAGAGGCTGGGCTTCCCAAATGAGCCCTATTCATAATGCCAGAGGCTACTTGTGTCATATTGCTTGAAGTCTTTCTGATTGCTGAGAAGGTTTCTTGAGGCCGTAGATGTAAAAGGTGTTATCTCCTATCTTGGGCCAAGGTAGACATCAGTGATTGATCAGCCACTTTTTTTTGTGTAGAACCTGAGACAAGTCTCAGACTCTAGAAAGAGTCCTTACTCATGGCAGTCACAGATAGTTGATTGGAGCTAGTGCCTAAATTATACAAACATCAATCCAGACTTGGATTATGAATCAGAATCAGGTGTGTCCAGCTATGTGAGTTATATCTGGCCCTCCACTTGCTTTTGTAAATAAAATTTTATTAGAACACAGTCATGCTCAAATCATTCACATATTATCTATGACTCTTTTTCCCATTATAAGAGCAGAGCTGAGCGGGGTGACAGAGATCAAATGGCCTGCAAAGCCCAGAGTATTTACCCTCTGGCCTTTTACAGAAAAAATTGTTTTTGCTGCTGGGGGTTAATATTAAGGACTCACAGGGAATTGAAAAGGGTCACTGTGACCTGAGACTATTAGCATCTCACCATATCCTGCCCATTCTTATACTCATGTCTGCTTGCTGTGAACCCTCGTTACTGCTGGTGGGAATTGTTCTGGCCTTGGAAGCCTGCTCAGCTGAGCAGAGAAGGTAGGCTGGAGGACTCAGTGAGTTAATGCCTCTAGAAGCAGCTTTTAGTGGGGAGATATCCCAGGCCTCTATAACCTGAGGCTGATAACTCCAAGGTGAGTAACACCACTTCCCAGCAGACTTGAGCTCCAGTTACCCGCTGTGGATAATAAAATCCATACATCTTTCATCTCCCCTTTCCCTTTCCTAGGAATCCTGACCTCAGGCTCTGTTTCCAGGAGAACATCATTTCTTTCTTGGCCCCAGCTCTTCTATGTCTAGAATAAGCTGGATGCTTTAAGGAGATGGAATCAGCGAATCATGGTCCCATGGGGGATGTCACAGCAGCTCTGGCAACCATTTCTCACTGTACATCTGACACACATACTTCCTAAGAGAGGGAGGCTCTGATTGGGCCATGTTGTCACCACTCAAGGTGACAGAATTTTATGCCAAACCATCTGAGAAGGGGTTTCCATCCCTTGTTCCGGCTTCCCAGTGAGTGGCTGTGTCTGTGCACGGCTCTGATAGCTCAACTCTTCACCTTGTCCCCCCAAGCAGATTTCCAACTCTGAAATATCTCATTCTCTGTCCAGGGCAGACATCATCAATCAATCCCAGCTCATCTTCCTCTTTACATCTTTTCCAGGAAAGCACTCCCAGGCAGACACTATCGATGGGTGGGAACTGGCACACGGGATTAAATACATTCTAGGGGGGAATGCCAGTGATATAAAGCTGAATGAAAGGAAGCACAATGGTAAGTGCAGCATGAAAAAGTTCTCCAATAGAGAAACAAAGCATGCCAGTGCACATGATAAATGTGGGAAAGCGCTATCTCATAGATGTGTGTGTGTGTGTGTTTTGCACGTGTGTATGTGTGTGGGGGAGGGTTGTAACTTTCTTTTTGTCTTTTGTGTTGTCACCACACTGAGTACCTTCTCATTTGTTGCATGTATTTATTAAACATCTATTATATGCCAGGCCTGTGCTGGGGGCGGGGCATTGACAATCAAGACAAATGTGTAATTGCCTAAAAGAAATATATAGTCCCACATGATAAGGCAGGGACGGGGCTCATGGGAACATTGTCGGGCTGGGTCTCAGCTTGCCGTGCTTTTTCATAACACCCATAGCAAAGTAGAATGCTATATTTGCACGATTGTGTGCTAAATTTTCCTCTCAGCCATTCTCTCTCTGCACCACATTCCTCACCCTCTCTTCTCTTTTAGACCAGAAACTCTGTGAAGGGAGGCACTGCATCCTTTCTGTTTCCTGCCGCATCCCCCATGCCTAGAACAGTGCCTGGCACAGGGTTTGTACCCCACCAACATTTTATACTGAATGAAGCAGGTCCTTTCTGGCTTCTTTGAAAAGTGGGAAGGTGGGTCTAGGAGAGTAGATTGTAATAATAAATAAGTGGTGAGGGAGGGCCTTGTAAAACGGAGTCATTTCCACTTTGTTCTGAAGATAGCAAGAAGCCTGCTGAAGGTTTTCAATGTAACCAAGCCAAAGAAAACCAAAATAGTTTAGTCTTTGTACATGAACACCAAAATGAACTCCCGCCGCCCTAGGGCACCTGGGTAGCTCCATCAGTTAAGCATCCAGCTCTTCTTTTGGCTCAGGTCATGATCTCAGGGTCATGAGATGGAGCCCCATGTTGAGCTCCACACTCAGCAGGGAATCTGCTTGAGGTTCTTTCCCTCTGTCCCTTCCTCCACTCGTGTACTCTCATAAATAAATAAATAAATAAATAAATAAATAAATAAATACATACATACATACTTTTAAAAAAATGAACCTTTCTTCCTGCTAGTATGCAATTATTAGTTGCTTGGTTCTGAGCAGATTTGATTTTCAGTTTTCACATAGGCTATGGCTTCTGGGGCTTTAGTTGAAGGCACAGGAAATGGCCACACAGACTCAGGTCATCGGTGGACAGGGCTGTGCTCCTATAGTGTCAATATGTAATGTGCAATTTGTCCTCAATGCAGCAGGGTCACCTTGCTTACTCTTCCTAAAGTGTTTCCTACATACAGAGAGGCAGGGAAGAATTTCCAAGGCAGGAGTAGAGCCAAAGCAGAAGATGCCACTTTCTGCCGGTGATGCTCAGAATACTGAAACCCCTGGAGCCCCTAAATTAACCTTTATATAGTGGGGTTGCCAGTGATGACTCCTCCAGGGCTGTTGTGAGGGGTAGGGTGCCTGACACAGACTGAGCCCTCGCTATTAAAGGCTACACTGAAGATGATGATCATGATGATGGTGTCGGAGCTGGCAGGCATCTGGTTTTGCAGAGAAGGAAGGAAACTGAGGCCCAGAATGGGAAGTGATTGGCTCAGGGTCTCATGGGGGATCACTATAGCAGAGGTGGCATCCCAGGGGAATTCACAAAAGCTGATTAATGCGTTCTTTCTTCTTGGGCTGCAGTTGCCCAGACTGTGCACCGAGGCACACTGGGGTGCTTCAGGAGAGTCACAGGAACTCACAAGAATAGCTGTGACGATTTTTCATCATCAAGGTAATCATCGTGATACCTGACATGTCTTGGAAAACACACGAACCACTGGCTTGAGGTCATTCACTGTTCCAGCATGAGAGCACACCACATTCCTTTTGATGATGTCATATCTCAGTGACTCTGGGTTTTTGGTGGTTGCTGTGATAAAAAGCAAGATCTGAGCCAAAATCAATGTGAAACGGGAAATGAGGGTTACAGAGCCCAATCCAATTCGGAGGTTTTCAGAAGCTGTGCAGAACCCAACAGGCAGACACATTTCGATAATAAGTCACTGCTTATTTAAGACTGAAATAAAAATATTATTCTCTTTTTAAAAAGATTTTATTTATTTATTCATGAGAGAGAGAGAGAGAGGCAGAGACATAGGCCGAGGGAGAAGCAGGTTCCATGCAGGGAGCCCGAAGTGGGACTCGATCCCGGGTCCCCAGGATCATGCCCTGGGCTGAAGGCAGCGCTAAACCACTGAGCCACCCAGGCTGCCCCCAAAATATTATTCTTCTATCAATTTATGTTGACTGTTTTTTCAAACAGCTATCAGGTTGTTAGACCATAATTGTCTTTGAAGTTTGCACCTAATAAACAGAGCCATGAAGGATTTCTTTTGGTGAAACACTTCTGGAAAACCAAGGGTGCCGTGAACCCAGGAGGTTTGAGAACTTCTGCTCCATGATCTAAGGCTCCCGGTTTGCAGGGAAGGAGGCAGGCAGCTCTCAGCCGAGAGGCAGGACAGAGGGGATGAGGGAAAGAGGTTAATGCCTTGCATACAAGACAGAGCAGGCACAGGAAACCTGATCTTTCAGCTGCCACCAAGTCATTGTTTATTTAGAACCAGCGGTGTGAGTACATTGGAATCTGTGTCCTCCCAGTTCTCCAGCAAGACGGGCCACTCATTCATTCAGTGAACACACACTCACTGTTTACTCTGTGTCAGACACTGTGCTGATACAGTGATAAATGAGGCACAGCCTCTGTCTTCAAAGGTAGGAGAAGGAAGGATGGGAGGCAGGAAGGAAGATGGTGGTGTCCTTATTTTTACAAATAAAGAAACAAAGGCTCAGAGAGGTTAAATAAATGACCCCAGAGTCGTACGGTATGAAAGAGGTTAAATCATGACTCACTGCCAAGACAATGTCCTATACCACTGTGTGTGGGCACTTGTGGTCTAATCTGGGAGATCAGACATGGCATGAAAAATATTATTTAGAGGCAGGATTTGACACCACTTACGAAAGGTGTGACAGCATGGTACCAGCACAAGGATAGACATGTAGATCGATGGAATAGAATCGAGAGTCCAGAAATAAACATCTATGGTCCATTGATTTCTGAGAAAGATGCCAAGACTATTAAATGGCGGAAAACAGTCTTTTCAGCAAATGGTGCTAGGGACACATGGATATCCACATGCAAAAGAACAAAGCTCAGTCTCAGTGGATCATGAGTCTACTTGTAAGACTTAACACCATTTCTTAGTCTTGACACCAAGAGTACAAGAGACAAGGAAAGGAATAGACAATTGGACTTCATTAAAACTAGACATTTTTATGCCTGCAAGTGACACCATAAAGAAAGTAAAAACACAAGGATGGAGGTAACCAGGCTTACTGTGGGGATCATTTCACAATGTATACAAACATTGAATCATTATGTCGTGCACCTGAAACTAATAGAAAATCATATGTCAGTTATACTCCAGTAAACCAAAGGAAATGCAACCGAATAAACAAAGTGAAAAGCTAACCCACGGAATGGGAGAAATTTGCAAATTGTCTGATAAGAACTTGTATCTAGAAGATATAAAAACGCTTAACACTCAATAATAAAAAGACAAATAACCCAATTAGCAAGAGAGCAAAGGGTTTGACCAGGTGTTTTCCCAAAGAACTTATACAAATGGCCAGTAAGAACAGGAAAAGATGCTCAGGATTATTAGTCATTAGGAAAATCCAAGTCAAAACAGCCAAGATGGCTCTAATCAAAAAAGACAGGTATTGATGATGACGTGAAGAAAAGGGAGCCTTCATATATGGCTGGTGGGACTAGGAAGTGGCACACCATTTGTAAAGCAGTCTGGCTATTTCTCAAAAGGTCAAACATAGAGTTACCACATGGTCTGGCCATTCTACTCTGAGGTTTACACCCAACAGAAATGAAAATGTAGGTCTCACCACACAACTGGGATGTGAAACAAGCACTTTGCACAATAGCCATGACATGGAAACAACTCAAATGTCCATCCGCTGAGGAATGGATAAACAATAGTTGGCATATCTAAGATATCTGTGTCATGGAATATCATTCAGCCATAAAAAAATAGGGTACAGACACATGCCACAACATGCATGAGCCTTGAAAACATAATGCTGAGTGAAAGAAGCTGCATAAAAAAAAGGCTGCATATCCTGTGATTTCATTTATCGTAAATGTCCAGAATAAAATTGATATAAACATAATTTAGCCCTCTTTATTCAGCTCCACACTATCTCCTAGGGGTCCTCAGTAGAGTTAGGCTGTAGGGGCCCTTGGTGGGAACCCCATAGTGGCGTCCTGCCCATCGGATGTCGTTTGCACACTCCCGGACAGGTGTCTCCTCCCCATGCCAGGCACGAAGCACTGGGGATAGGTGGATGAGAAAATGGGTGAGGTTTGGTCCTATAAGGGCGCCCCAGCTCATGGGGACCATTATACAGCTGACCCTTATAACGCATCTAGAGAGTATCTAGACTACAGATGTGTCCATTATTGTGCCTCTGAATTGGCATCTTATTACTTCCCGTCTTCCCCTTTCTCAGACCAGTTTGCAAAGCTGACTAATGCCATTGAACTTCAAGGTTTCTGGTGGCAGCCCTTCCCTCTGGCTTTTGACAAGTTGACCAGGCCAAAGGCAGGAGTTACCACGTTTGGCAGAAGCTGATGCAGAAGCCAAGGCAACACCCAGAACCCAACTAGGGGAACAGTAGAGGGAGGAGCTGTTCTTTCTTCTCTTCGTCCTAAAAAACCTCCCCTTCTGCTCCCCATGCCCCAGCTCCAGGCTAAAGCAATTAAGTCATTTGCCGCCGGGACCTGGAGGTGGCAGTAACATATAATCACAAACATAAACAGTTTTATATGGTAATTATGAATTCTCCCTATTTTTTTTTTTATCAGCGCAACCCAGACCGAAGATTATTTTCTGCTTGATCTAATTCTCATTTTGATCCATCCTCCCTTACTTCCAACCAACTTTGGAAGGATTAAGATGGGGCTACTGGTGATAATTTGGGATATGACAGATCGGAGGCCTATATTTTTGGGTCTTGTGCAACATGAGTTTGACCGAAATTGATTTGCAGCTGACATTTCATCCCTTGTTAGGTTAAATATCCAAAAGGTAACCACATGCCATGTCATGAGTCTCCTCAGCCCAGGCCACCCTCAGGTCTTGTCTGGATTTCAGCGGTACCTTCCCCACTGGCCTCCTGCACTCCACTACCATTATCCCTTTGGCTGGATCCAGTGATTCTTTTCAAGAACATGAATCTTCCTGCTTAACTGCTCCTCGCCAGCTGTTCATTGTCTTGCTAAAATGCACCGTGATCATCCCACCTGCACACTTAGGAGTCTACGGATATTCTCATCATCTTCCAACATGTACCCACAGATAGCCATGCTTCTCCACCTACTTCACTATCATCCACTTCCAAGTCATCCTGTAGCACCCAGATGGTGGAAGACGCTTCCTCACTGGCCACCCAGTTTCCCTTCTTGTCCTGCCCCACCCCCCGCACAAGCCCATATGATCCACTCTGTACCCAAGAGCCAGATCCTTTAACCCACAAGTCAAATCATGCAATGATTTTCCGTTGCACTTAGAAAAAAAAAAAAAGCCAAACCCAGATTTCTTGTTATGATCCTGTAAGGCCCATCTCCACCCATCATGCTCAAACAGCAGCACCTTCACACAGGATACCCTGGGTACCCTGGTCTTTGTTCTCTTTCTCAGGCTGGATAGGCTCATTCCCACCACAGGGCCTTTGCTCTTGTCCCTGCCTCCAGGGCTGTTTCCATATGTATTGGCAGAAGCAACTTCTACTTATTGTTCGTGTCTTAGCCCGAATGCCAGTCCCCTGTGAGACCTTCCTTCTCCGACCGCACTTACCTGAGCAAAGTCTTTCCCCACCCATGCCGGGCCATCCCATCACTCTGTTCCATTTTCTTTACAATCCCCATCTAAAATTATTGTGTGCATATATGTATTCACTTGTTACTCTCTGTGCTAGAACGTACGCCCCATGCGGGCAGGAACTTTGGTTTCCTCAGAGCTCTAGCTCCGGGGGCTCATAGAAGACTTGGCACATAGTAGGTGCTCAACAAACAACTTCCAAGGGAGTGAATGAACAGCGCCTTTCACGGTTCCTGGAAAAGCCTTTTGCGGGAGCCTGCCAGGCTTCTTTTTCTCCCGCGACTATGATTATATATTTATGAGGTAATCAGCAATTGAAAAGTTCCCCGTAATAGTAACTGGAGCTTAACATACAAATAAACCGAACACTATTAAGGACATTTTGTGGCCACTGGGGTGGATCAAGTGAGCTAATCGCCCAACTCCCAGCAATTAAGTCAATTAACCATTTAGACATATGCTGAGCCATTCCCCGGCTCTAGTTTCCCGGGGGCATCTGTGAAATTTGTGCAACTTATTTATGGTGTAAGCTTCTGGTCTCATTACTAACTGGGGTGACTGGGGAAGGCAAGAGGGGTGGCTGGTTAAGTAAGAAAAAAGTCAGGGCCGCGGCAAAGATGTGATAAGCCGCATGTTTCCCTCCATAGGCATCTTTCACTCCCTCCTTTGTGGCTCACAGGAAGGATGAGAGATGCTGTTATTTCTTGCCTTCCCTCATGCATCTGGTATGTTCGAGGATGTCTGAACCCCTGTGTGAGTCGCTGAGGGGAAGGAGAGAGCAGAGAAATGGAGGGGAGTCAGACTTGGTCCCGGGTTCAAATCTTGACTTCCATGCGGTAGCTGAGCCTCAGCTTCCTCATCTGGGTGAGGAATCAAGAAGTGGCACAGAGTCAAGTCCCTACGGCTGCCCTCTGGCACAGGGCACAGGGCAAGGAATACGTCGGTGGTGGTGATGATCACTACCTTTACACTGGAAGCTAAAGAGAAGGAGGCAGAAAAAGCTTAGATAGAGGCATCAGACACACCTGCTTGGAACCCCATTTGTCCTGGCATTTCTTTGCTTTACAGGACTAACTAAACTTCATTTCTCCGATCCTCAGTGTAACTCATCTGAGAAAGGTGCTAATAATACCGGGAGGGTTTTTAAGATCTAACGGCCTGATGCCTGAAAGGCTCTGGCCTGGAGTCCTTCGAATCCTATTAGATGCTTCCCTGCCTTTGCAGAAAAAGGAATGGAAGGGGCCCACCCCAGGTTGCAAAATAAGAGTTCCAAAAATGGAGCCTGGGTCTCTGATTCTGCTTTCAGAGCCGCTTCCACCTTGCCTTGCTTGGGCACTTTACAACCGTGTAAAACAAAGTCGTCCTTTCAAGGAGAGATATGCTCCTGGAGATAATTAGCATGTATCGATTGGATGTGTTTTGTTTTGTTTTGTTTCCCCAAGCACTGCACAAAGCCTTTCACAGATATTATGTAATTTAAAGCACACAGAGAAATTCTGGGAAGTGCATTTTATGGACAAAGAAAGGGCTCAGAGAGGGCAGGAGACTTGCTCCAGGTAACACAGCCAGGAAGTGAGACAGTCGGGATTTGAACCAGGTTCTGGCTGAGTCTGATACTCTTCCCCGTCGTCTTCCCTGCCCATGGTATGCATGCTGTGATTTTCTCCACATGGTACTCCAGTTTGCAAAGAAATGAAAGCATCCCTATTTCAAAATTAATCAATGGCTTTTGGAGATGGGCCCTTACCACCCTCCCCCCGCCCCCAGCCCCAGCTGTCACCCTCCTCCCCTCCTTCTCTTACTTCCACCCCGCAGGCTCCCAGAAGGCAGCAGGTCCTTGGCTGAGGATGGAGAACAGCCAGATGGATGGGGCTCCTGAGACAGAAACCGAACCTCAACATCAGAGACGGTCCCCACACACTCCGTCCAGGGAGCCATGCTGGACCTGCCAACATCCCGGGCCTTCAGGCTCAGCTCAGCGACATCCCTGCATGGGATTTTGGAAAGCATGGAAAACAGACATCTCCCCGCCTAAAACGTATCTCTGATCTTCTGAGGCCGGGGCAGCAGGGTTGCCCAAGACTGTTTCTTCCTGGCAACAGTCAACACCAGCCGGTGCTAGAAAGTGAAAGGAATAAATCCCCAGCTGAGAGCGTTGCTCAGGTTCCAGCAAAGGCTGAGGCAAGGGTTGCTGACTACTGGCTCACTCTGACAGCGGGGTAAGACGGAGGGGAGTTTTTTCCACCTCCTCCTTATGGACAGAGCTTTGCAGTTTGCAAACTTCCTATTGGGATTCGTTATCCTTTATTCAGCATGATCATAAAACAATTACATACACACACATATATTTCCTACATGTGTATACATCTATATACCGACTGCTTTACCTCTCTGTATACAGATTCTCACAATCTCCAACTTATAAATTAAGAGACACGAATACAGGGATCCCTGGGTGGCGCAGTGGTTTGGCGCCTGCCTTTGGCCCAGGGCGCGATCCTGGAGACCCGGGATCGAATCCCACGTCGGGCTCCCGGTGCATGGACCCTGCTTCTCCCTCTGCCTATGTCTCTGCCTCTCTCTCTCTGTGACTATCATAAATAAATAAAAATTAAAAAAAAAAAGAGACACGAATACAAATGGCCACACACTAACAGAAGGAAGGATAAGGCAGTAGAGGGGCAGTGGTTATTAAACTTCAGCATATGCAAGAATGATCTGAGAACTTTATTTAAAATAATACCAGAGCTTTCAATGCAATGGGACTAGGTTGAGGCTTGGGAATCTAGATGTTTAAAATGCCACTGAACTCTATATTTTATGCTGGTTAATTTTATGCTACGTAAATTTCATCTCAATTTTTTGAAGAAAAAAAAAGGTCCAGTGAATCACTTGCCGCAGACTAGAACATTAGGCAAGGCTTCTTATGGAATGTGTTACCTGAATCTTCACGGGCAGAGCAGGGAGGGGCATTCCAAGCAGAGGGCACAGTATGGGAAAAATTCGGATCAAGAGATGATAGGGGAATGTGGTGAGCCATGAGAATTTGGAAGGAGCGAGGGTAAGGGCCAGGGTACAGGAGACCTCACTGGCTAGATTGAGATTCTGAGTGTCACCCTGGTGGCCCGCAAGTCCTTGAGTATGTTTGATGGGGATGCACTTAGAAACAGTCTTGTGTTGACTCGTGGGGGCTGGATTGAGTGGGCAGACTTACAGGGCATAGAAGCTAATTCTAGTGAAAAAAAAGTTACAAGTTAAATAAGCAGAAATCCAGGAGTAAAAAGAAAAAACTCCCTTCAACTACTCTCTTTTTGGGGTCTTTGTATATACACAGTTCAATGAGTTGCATAAGTTAGACCATGATATAAGCGCACTCTAGAAATTGTGTTTCTCCCTTAACAACTTAACATGGTCATGGTCCCCTAGTCTGGGCATGTCAAACTGCCTCATTCTTTTTAATGGCTGTATAATATTCTATTACATGGATATATTACATAGACATTGTAGATATGCCACAGTTTTCACAATTTTACTTACAAAAATAACCATTTTGGTTTACTTAACCATTCCCTTCTTGACAGGTAATTAAGTTGTTTCCAAATTTTTCTATGTATTGTTTCTCTTTTTCTTTTTAAGTATAATTGGCACATAATATTATGTGAGTTTTGGGTGTACAACATATTGATTTAAGGATTCTATACATTACTCAGTGCTCACTGCAATAAGCATAGTCACCATCCGCCACCATACAACATTATTATAGTATTATTGACTGTATTCCTTATGCTATGCCTTCCAATTCTATGACTTATTTATTTTATAACTGGAAACATGTATCTCTTAATCCCTTTTAACTATTTCGCCCATCACCCTCTCCCACCTCTTCTATGCTATTGTTAACAATGTTGTAATGGTCCTCCTTGAAAATAGATCTCCAAGCACCTGTGTAAGTATTGCCCTAAGGTAGATTTCTGAAAATAAAATGCTGGGTCAAAAGATGGACATATTTTAAACTTTTAATGGGAACTACTAAGGGTTGTCTAATAAAAAAAAATGTCACCCGTATATACTCCCAATGAGAGGAAACTGATACAGGGTGATTGTCAAAAGTGTATCTTTCAACACTTACACAAAGCTATTGTGTAATAAATGACCACAGAATCTCAAGGCATACTGTAAAAAGTACTTACTCTTGTGATCTATTAGGATTGTACCACAATGTTTAAGAATGCCTATTTTGCAACATCCTCATGAGCAGTGTGTGTTATCATTAAAGAAAAATGTGCTGATCTAACCATTTGAAACTTATCTGTTCTCGAAAATTGCATTTTAAAAAAAGAATCATGAGTAAAGTTTAGCTTGTGCTATGTACTTATTTGGCCATTGCTATGCCTTCTTTGATTAATTCAACATTCATAGACTTGTTTCATTTTTTTTCCTGTTTACTTTTGTTTTTTGTTTTCTTAATAATATCCAGGAACTCTTCATGTGGTGTATCATTTAACCCTTTACCTAGTGCAGGTGGAGTGAATAATTTTTCCCAGTGTACTTTATGCCTTTTGTTTTTTAGTCCTGTAAATATTTTCATTTTTATGGAGTTTAATCAATCTTATGTTTTCTTTTATAGCATATTATTTTGTTTTTATACTTAGAAACATCCTCACGGCCTGAGATCATAAATTGCTAATCCCCATTTTCATCTGAGGGTCATAGAGTTTTATGCTATCCTGTTAACTCCAATCCATAGGCACTTGATTTTGCTGAATGGCTGTGAAGCAACACTTTAACTCCATTTTTGTTCTCTCATGGTTAAACAATAGTCCCAATGCTCTTTGTGTAATAATCTGAGTTGAAGTGCTACCTTTATTGCATGCAAAATTTTCTAAGTCCTCAGGTTTGTTTCTAGGCGGCCTTGTTTTTATTTTTAATTTTTTTAAAAAGATTTTATTTATTTGAGAGAAAGAGAGCACAGGCAGGGGGAGGGGCAGAGGGAGAGGGAGAAGCAGACTCCCCTCTGAGCAGGGAGCCTGACTGGGCTCATCCCAGGACCCTGGGATCCTGACCTGAGCCCAAGACATCCGTTTAACCAACTGAGCCACCCAAGCACACCTACTGCCCTATTTTTAAAATCAGTGAACAAAAATGCTTCTAATCCTTTCGTAGATTACATCTTATGAGGCCCAGCTCTGCTTCTAAGAAAGTCTTTTTCTGTGTTTTCTTTCTTTCATTCATTCATCCATCTATCCATCCATCCATCCATACACCTGGACATCCACTCATGCATTCATTCATTTGCTTTCACTCACTTATGTTAGTTTTAAGCAGGTTATGTGGCCCTTAGGATTAATGAAAGAAAATCAGCTCATGTGCGTTTTCTGACCACGTGTTTTCTGGGTACCAAACACTGGGCTGTGCATCCCTCCACCCGCCTTATTGACTTTGTTCCAATCCACCAGTGAGTAGGTATATTTTTAGTCCCACATTACAGATGAGTAAACTGAGTCTCGGATAGGCTGATTAACTTGCCCAAAGTTTCCCAGGTACTAAGGTTGACAGGAGAAATCTGAACCCAGGTCAGCCAAATACTGGTTTTGTCTCTACCAGTGCTGCTCCCCTTCTAAAATCATGGCTCACAGTTATTGTGCATCCACTCTGTACTGGGCATTGTGCATGGGGGCATGAATCCCTAGGTGGCCCAGAGTGTCCCGGCCCAGAGGAGATGGCAGTCTGATGGTGGAGGCAGGCCACTGAACAGACTATTATAACCCACTCTGACTAAAGCTAAAATAAGATCAAGTAACCCGGGTGAAGTTGTCCTGGGGAGAAAAAGGCTTCCAGCCTCTGGAAAGATGATTTTGCTGTCAGCTTGGCAAGTGAAAAAGCCCCTTTACAGGTGAGGTGTGAAGGTCCAGAGCCAGGATTTTCTGGCTCTATCTCCCATCCATTTGCACTTGAGGATGTAGCTACCATGCCGGGAAAGAAGGACCCTGGACAGCCTTCATGGGAGAGAGTCTCTGCAATAAGAAAAGAAGCAAAAAAAAAAAAAAAAAAAAAAAAAGAGAGAAAGAAAGAAAAAAAAAAATCAACACCCTTCAAATCGGCCTTCTGGGCTCCATAGCTTCTGAAAACCTCGCCATCTGTCCACATAAGCATGTTCCAAAGTTTTAAGTACCTCTTTTCATGAAGTCCGTTAAAGTTAACCTGGCCTCATAATATATGGGGGAAATCTGCTATAAATAGAGGTAAATAGAGATTGTAAAGATAAATAACAATACCAGCATGGGAGGACTGATAATGTCCTCTATTTATGGCCCGACTCTAAAAAGGGATGGCCAGCGATCCGGCGTCTTTAATGACTTACTTTTGCCTTGGCAGCCTGTGCTCCCTGTTAGGGTGCTAAAGATTCAGTGACACAAAAAGCTTACAGATAATTAAATATTGATTTTTGTTTTCTAATCCTATATAAAAATTGTCCTGGGTCTCCCAATGGTGGTTTTATCTCACCAGGACATGGGGAGAGGGGAGGGTGTCTGTTAACCCTCTTTGTACCCTGTTGTGTGACACTGGGGGCCCCTCAGACAAGGGGGAATGTGCAAGGTTGGCTTCACACATGTGTGACCTCTGCAGTCATATGGGGTCTGTGCTCAAAGGGCCGGCACTATGCCTGGGTTTGACTCTCTATTGGCCCCCTCTCAAAATGCTGAATAATTTTTGCACCAGTAGGATTCTGCATGCATTTCCTTTTCGTATGGCTCCCAATTATGCAGCTAGTCCTGGGGGTGGGGTGGGGGTCCTGGTCTGGCTGAGAAATCAGGCCAGCCAGTTCTGGCCTTAACAACTCCACCGCTGCCCAGGACCCCTCTTTGACTCTCTTGCCCCGAATCTTGCTGGCTGTGCCAGAAACTTCAAATCTGGGAAGAGGGCCAGAGAGAAATTTGTGATGAGAACAGTTCTTCTCCCACCGCCTGCTCCTTTCTCTCTCTCTCTCTCTCTCTCTCTCTCTCTCTTTCTTTAGGAAACACACACACACACACACACACACCTCATTGTCATTTTACGTCTGGAGTGTGGCGCGGGACATCTGGCAGTGTGGCAGAGCTGCTGGCTGGCTGGCTGGCTGGTTGGGGGTGGCGTCCATGGCCAGGTCAGGCCGTGGGCTCCGACAGCAGACAGAGTCTGGGAAGAGAGGGAGACAGAGTCAGAGAGCTGGGTCCTGAGCCAAGTCCTGCCATGTGTTTGCTGCGTGGCCTTGGGCAAGTGGAAAACCCTTCTATGTCTCAGTTCTTTCATCTGCAAACGGAGGTACTCACTCTGGCCCCTCGGCCTGCCCTTCGTCTCCCAGCAAGACTGCCAGGGAGAGCCTAAGTTTTTTCTAAAAAACGAGGATCTGCAAAAACAGAAGAAGAATGGCTAATGTTTTACCCATTCCCTACCTGTACCTTTTACCTCAGTTCTTTGTAGATGCTAACTAATGTGTGCTTCCTAAAGACTTTGCATATTCCATAAATTCATTTAGACCTCAAAATGACCCCATGAAATAGTACTTTTATAAATTTACCATCTTACAGTTGGGGAAATCTGGCCCAGAGGCCGTGGTAGGACAGCCAGAAAGTGACAGAGCAACAGTTTGAACCTTGCATTCTGGTGCTGAATCCTTGCTCCGAAACCATCACGAGGTAGGCGCTGTCTGGTTCCTTTGGTGCCTCCTACTACAGGGAGTGCAAACCGGGGGCCTGCAGGCCAAAAGGGGCTCCCAGAGCATTTTTGATTGGTATTGCAACACGGTGTGAGACTGCACTGCATTTGAATTTGAATCACTTGCCCATACTGAAAAAAAAATCCCAAGATTTCTACATGAAAACAGATTTCTAGCATTTCAGGCATGCTCTGGTCATGATGGGCTCCTGTATCTACGTGCAAAGGTCCTCCATCTGCCACAGTCCCTACCACTCCCTCTTGTCTTCCTGACCTGAAGGCTCAGAGTCTAATTCCCCATTGTTTTATTGGAACTGCCCATTGCCTCACCTACATTATCTGCCTAATTCCTGTGGATGCCCAGTGTTTGGTCCCCTCCCAGGGGTGGCAAGGATCTGCTCTGCAGGCAGAAAGCCGTTTCCTTGTTGTGGCTTCGTAGGCAGTGTCTCCTCTGTGGGTGGCACCGTATGTGGAAGAAACAATTAATTTTACTAGTCGAAGGAGTGCAACCAGGGAATCCAGAGGTGCCTCAAGCCCTGGAAATGAGCTCGGAGCCCTGAGTTTCCCCTTAAAGCTTTCAGCTTCCATGTTCCTCAATTTTAGTAATTCTAAGAAACTTTGGTTGCAGGATATGAAATTTGCAAACAAAGCTACAAATTCTGAGATTTTATGATCCAAACAGTTTATAATTCTAAGATCCCTCTGCGCCCCCACCAAAGTGGTTCTAGTATTCCATGCCTCCCAAATTCAAACTCTTCAGTGCAGAGTCTCTGATCCTAAAATCTCATGACTCTAGCGTACTTGGAAAATGCAGTCCTATGAAGGAGGAGTGCTAGAATGTGATGACTCCATGCTGCCCACTGCTCCTGATTCCATGGTCCTGTACTTATCAGCTCTCTCAAGTCAGAGAGGAGTTGGCTGACAGTTAACTGAATACTTATAGACAAATGAGGTAGTCTGGTCACAGCCCTGGCTACAAGGTGGGGGGTGGAGCATTGGGATTTTTCCTTGAACCATTTAATCCGATGTGACTGTTCCTTTATTTTCCTAAGGAAATGGGGACATGGAAATCTGTATCTCCGACAAATGTTGAACCAAGCCAACATTTAAACCCCCGGAGTTTAGAGACAAACTGCAGGGATTGCGTATCTGTTGAGCAAGTCTAGTGGACCCCTGGAAGCCCTGTGTACATCCCTTCGTCGAGCCATATTTGATGAGTGAGAACCCACAATGAATGTAAAGTCTGATTAGATTCAAGGCGGTGTGACCCCAGGGCGAGGAATGTGGCTGGAATGATTTGGGGCATGGGAGGGTTTGAGCTGCTTCAGTTGGAAAGGGGAAGCTCATTAGCACAGCACTGGGAATGTCACGGTATCCAAGAGTCAGGCCAATGGGAGATATGTTTTCAGTTTTATTTGAACTTGGAGGTGACTCTTCCCGATGCCTTTAGACCTAGCTCGGATGGGCCACAGAAGCAGCTGGCTAGGGATAGAGTGCCAGGCTGGAGACAGAGAAGGTGATAGGGTCAAAGGGAGATTGAAAGGCGCTATTCTGGGGTCCTGGGAGGGCACTTTGCACAATGCATCGGAGGGAACAAATCTCACCAGCAATGTCATTGCAAAGAGCTCACTACTTGGTGCCAACTTTTCGGCAATTACATGTACAAATAGGGACCTTTTCTTTGCAAGTGAAAAAAGGTGATTTCTGATGCCAGGTCACCACAGCCAGCACAGGAAACATGAATCAAAACCAAAAGTTCTCACCCTTGACACTATTGACCTTTGGGGTCAGATAATTCTTGGCGACAGAGGACCATCCTGTACCCGAATCCCTAGTCTCCAACCATGAGATGCTAATAGCCACTTCATGCCTAATTTTGACAATCAACAATCTCTTCAGACATTGCTGGATGCAGAACTTGGAGAAAGACTCCAGATGACACTCGCCCCCGCACCAAGAGAGCCTGTGACTCTAAGCCACATCCAGAGGAGGATTTCCATCAATGCCTAAATGTGGACGAAATTAGCAAGTCAATAGCAGAATTCTACTTTGTACCACTTGGAATTTGTTGTGTGTAATTAACGCTGAATATCAGCAGAGTTCTCCTTCCAGGGAAAGGATTCAGTCATTCTCAAAGAACTCTTTGTGGTGACTTCACTAAGTTTCAGGTAAAGAACTTCTCTAGGTGTAAGAGTGAATCTGAGTATGCAAGTTGGGCTTTTTGGGACAAAAACAGATCTAAAGCTACCCTTACGAGAGATAGCATAAACTGGATGGATTTCTCCTTGAAGATGCTACACGGCAAGATGGTAGAATGCCTGACATGTAATAAACACTCAATAAACATGAGAGAAATTAATAGGTAGTTCGTATGGATCATACCTCAGAGATGGAAGTCACATCCAGGGCGAGTTTGGAAAACAGGTTCTGTTTTAACTGCCAGTTCTGAGCCATGAATAGCACTGTCCTGAAGCATGGTGTTAGGAAGGGTTCTGAGGGGGTGTTGATGCTGGGGAGAAATGTGATTGCCAGAGGATGTCTGCTGTAGGGAGCAGAGGGGCTTTGTCAGCCTAAAGGCTAGGAGTTCACCTCCTCTGGGCAGTATTCCAATCAAACTGGTTGTCAGAAAGATCATCCTAACTACTAAGTGGAGGCGGGATTAGAAGAGTGGGACCCAAAGAGAGAAAGGGAAACTCTCTACCAGGTACTCTAACGAAGAGAATTTAATACAGGGAATCACTTGCTCTGGTGTTGACAAACTGGATAGGCAAAAGTGGCACACTGGGAAGCACAGAGGCAGTGATTGCAGGAGGCAAGTGGCATCCTTGGGCTGAAAGAGCAAGTCGAGAAGGTGGGAGAGAAGAAAGACCAGACTTGGAGGAGGGACCTGAATTCTGCTGTGCTCCAGAGCTCTGGGGAGGAACCACGCGGAGCTTGGGCACAGGCTTTGGAAGAGGGACAGGGCAGGTGATCACTGGATCCACCTGTCACTGCTGGGATGAGGAACATCGCTGGGATGGAGACACCAACCGAAACTGCCAGCAAACAGGGGCCAGAGCATGTCCCCTCTGCAGCCTGCCTCAAGTCTCCCGCTAGCGCCCACTATGGGCAGAGGCCAACCCAGACCTGGCCCGGCTCCCACAGAAAAGCAGGGCTCAGAATCCCAGCCCTGGCTCTGGAAGGCGGTGAATAGAAGGATGCGTTTGATGCTGAGCGACAATGGTTTAACAGCTTGTACAATCGCAGAGGCTCAGAGACCTGAACCAACTAGCCAGGAGACCACATCCTTCTAACTCTGGTCCCCTGTCTCTGCACTCCCAGTGATGTAAAGGTTTGCGAGCTCCTGGTAAGAGGGGTAAGGATCGTTATCTTCATACTCAGCAGCCCCCAGCATGCTGTAAAGTACTCCTTTTATCTCCCTTTGCCAAAAATAGGTATCTGAGCAGTAAGTGCTTCCTGCCTTATGTTTGGGGTTTCCCCCACCACTCCTGAAACTGCAAATGCCTTGCCTATAGATCAACTTTCCAAGTGGGTTACGATGCACCTAGTGGGAAACGAGCTAGAGCATCCATGCAGGGTGCTGTGCCCCCAACCCTTGCAGTATCTCCCAAGGCCCCACAAGAACCTGCTCCCTCCAGTGGTCTCCCCAAGATGCTCAGACTTCATGTGTGCAATAGATCATGTGACTGTGGGTGTAGCTTTCTATTTATTTGGCAAGTTGCATCTCCCCTGAGAGAAGACGTCCATTTCCACCACACCTCAGGCGCCGCAGGGAGGTAAGGTGATTCCTTGAATCAGTTTTTCTGGGCAAAACTCCTCATGCACAAGCTGTGGTCTCATCCAGAACCATGCATGCACATTATGCAGAAACATTAAATATTTTACTCAGGGAAAAAAAAAAAGAGAGAGAGAGATTTCTTGCAAAGTGAATTTTCTTCTCTTTAGGGCTTCATCTGTGCTGAACCCTATACACTCTTTTGTGAAGGCAGAGCAGGCGAAAACCCGGAGAATAAAAGTGGGACTTGATTTTATGCTAATGTATGTAAAGAACGTGACTATAGAGTCATAGGTAACACAATGGACTTAACTTTTTTTTCCCTCTCACTTTATTGAATTATAATGACTAGTTTCCATAGCAATTACTGCATCACCTTGTACATTACCAGGAAGATCTACTGCACTTTTCCCCAGTCATCCTTGTAAACATTTCTACGTTTTTTTTATGATGTTCTAGGGGGAAACATGGGCTCTTTCAGCTTGGTGCTAGTTGGGGAGCATATTTCAGGAGATTAATAAAGCCGATCGGCGTATTTTTATTTTCTAAATTCGGTGCTTGGTTCTCCATCTTCACCCTCATCAGCTACTTGTCGGGCAGACAAAGGGGGCAGGAGGCAGGCAGGAGGGAACAGAGGTGATCGCATCAGGTAGGGAGAGGCACACAGCATCAGGAGGGATGGGGAAGATGATGCTTCAAGATCCCACGTCTCTGTTGATTTTGGAATAGTTTGAGAGTCATCCCCTCCAAGTGCAAACCTCTCTTCTCACCCCGGGGGCTTAGAGGAGGATGTGGGGTGTTTCTCAGCTCACAGACGCTCGGACACAGGGGACACATTGAGATCCCTCTTTGGTAGCCTTGCAGCTAGAGTGTCTGGGACCCCCAGGTTCTTCTGGGGCCACACGAGGGGATGGGGAGATGGGCATCTGGACGCCCGTGCATTCAAAGCCCAGCTTGCGCCAGTGACTGCCTTTTATGAGCTTTTCAACTTGGCTTCCCACATTGCATTTCATTTCCAGAAAGCTCTCTGGAGCTGATGGCTATTTGCAGACACCGCTTTCCAGTGGAGAGATGAAGGAGGTGACACCCAGGGAGGGTTGAGATGGCTGCAGCTGCTGCTGTGAGTGGGGAGTGCGGCCAGGCCAGCTGTAGCTGTAGGACACTGGGCTGGGGCCTCTGTGCCCGCTGAAGGTCAGCGGCACAGGTCACTGTCACAGGCTCCGTTGCTGACCTGTGGGAACTCCATCCCAGGAGCTCAGAGCTCCCAGCCCGCGAGAGGGGCAACAACCCCATCAGAAACCCTCAACACATTATTTCATTTGATAAGGGACCTGCTATGCCCCCACTTGTGCACCAGCCCACAGCTGCCAGAGGGATTGGAGGGCACAGTGTTACCTGGCATTGTGGTGGGAGACTCATGCCCCCAAGTCTGGCTGCCTGGGCTCCAGTATCCCCGCTATGTTCCTCACATACTATGTCCGTGGGCCAGTGATTTCCTTTGATCTGCCTCAGTCTCCTCGTCTCTAAAATGGAGCTGGTGGCTGAACCCACCCAAGAGGCATTTGTGCAGAATGAAGATGATGCTGGTTAAGTGCTTACACCTGCAAGAGCGTCTCTTGTTCTCCACGCGTGGGCATGTACTCTCCTGTCCCTGGGCTGTGGCCTTGAAGGAGGTGTTCACATCTCAGAGCCCTGACTTTCCCTGCTGCGAAATGAGAAATGTCTGCTGAGTGGTCTTGAAGGTTCCTCCTTGCTCTGAAGTTCAAGGGTTTTTGGATTCTGACAGCAGAGCTGGAGAGAGGGAAGAAGAAAGTGGGGGGAGGAAACGAAGGAGACAGAGAGAGGGAGAGAGGGAGGGAGAGAGAGAATGAGAGGGAGGGAGAGAAGGAGGGAGAGAGAGAGAGAGAGAGAGAGAGAGAGGAGAGAATGTAAGAGCAGATGCTTTAAGCAGCAGGAAAAAAATCCCTAAGTGACAAGAAGCCCTGAGTTCACCAAAATGCTTAACCAAGATAAGAAGGATGTAACCGATGTTGGAAAGATTGTTATGAGATTAATAAAAGTGATTAGGGGATTAAGACTTCTCAAAAGAGATAGTGACGGGACCACCAGCGGGCATCCCCTCCTCACCCTCTGTACTCAGGCTCTGTCCCTGGTTTGTAAGTCCTGGGTCACGCAGGCATCTGACAAAGTGCTCTCAGCGGATGTGCAGATAGTATCCTGGCTAAGCCCATCTTAGACATTTCAAAAGGTCCCCCGTGTCATATATAGATGTACGCACACACATACACATGTGCATATATACATACACATGCACTCAAGTGCCTGGATGTCCGAAGGAGCCCAAGGAATGAATGTCTCGAGGACCTGAGCTGGGGTCAGGATTAATTAGTGAGCCTGTCCTACTGAGCGCAGGACCCCTGGATAGAGAAGCCTCTGGGAAGTGGCCGGGATCTGAATCAGGCATCATAAGGCGGCTGGGGCAGTTTAGGGAGTGGAGGCTACTCAGAGAGATCCTGGTGATGTCAACCTGCTGTCTGGGTCTCAGACCAGGAGACCAGGGGGCGCCCCCTACGTCAGGGCTGAAAGGCATGTGAGTGGGAACACGCTCTGCCAAAGCTGGGTTTCCTTTGCAAAGTACTTTCCAGTGCCCTCCCTAGAAGATTCTGGGCTTTTCTGTGGCTCTCAAATAACAAACAGGAACCTGGACCAAATGCCCCTTCTCTTTCTGTCACTGGCTCTGAGGGAGGTGGTGAGGTCAGTTCCACGGCTTCGGAAATCTGCCACTTGGCAGGGTGAAACCCGACTTCATCTTTTACCAGCTGTGTGAGCTCTTTGTTTCCTCATCTGGAAAATAAATGGTGATGATTTCACTGTCTCATAATCTTAGGAGAGGCCCTGAGCCAGAACCACCTGGCTAAGCCCCTTCCAGAGTCCTGACCCTCAGAGACTCTGAGATAAGGAAGGCAGGTTGATTTATGTTGTTCAGCGTGGGGATAATTTGTTACGCAGCCATAGTAGCTAATACAGGTGACAGAGTGGGCTTGCCACAGCCTTTCTGGAGTTGATGCTAACAGAACTATTCTTAAGAAACAAGAAATGACAAATGTGGTTTTGTGGTTTAATTCACAAAGATAATCTCAGCTCCAGCTCCCTCCCTGCTTGACTCCAAAGGCTGCTGTCTTCCTTTCAGGATCTGTTCAGTGGCGAAGGATAACCTCCACTTTACAGACCAGTACACTGATGTCTGGAGGGGCAAAGGGGCTTGCTCAAAGTCATGTGGCAAGGTAGACACAAAGCTGAGTTTAAAAATCAGGCCTCCTGGGCAGACTGGGTGGCTCAGCGGTTTGGCACTGCCTTCGGCCTAGGGCCTGATTCTGGAGACCCAGGATTGAGTCCCACGTCAGGCTCCCTGCATGGACCTGCTTCTCTGCCTGTGTCTCTGCCTCTCTCTCTCTCTCTCTCTCTCTGTGTCTCTCATGAGTAAATAAATAAAATCTTTAAAAAAATAAAAAATAAATAAAAATCAGGCCTCCTAACATGCCTTGTGTGCATTCTTTCATTTACTGACTGTGTATTTATTGAGTACCTACCGTGTGCCTGGCTAGTACTGTGACTAGATGCTCTCCACACTGCCCCACCTCAGGCAAGCTTAGTTTAGTTTTCAGGGCATGTGGGAAAGAACATTATATACCAACGGGGGACCACTTGTGTGTCCCTGGCTCTAAGTGACAGAAGAGATAAAGGAGAAAGGTCATCAGACCCCCCAGACTCAGTCATGAGCCCCCCGTGGCTGGCAGAGACCAAAATGTGCTAACTCTGAATGGGCAAAGAGACTCAATATGGGGACCCTCCTGCTCTATAGGAGCCAACACTTCCATCCTCACTCACATGACTCCCCAAGGAGCCATAGCCCGGCCCCCAGTAGCCCTTGTTGGGGGAACAAGGAGGCCATCACATAGCCACTTGGAGCAGCTTCCTAGCAGGATCAGCCACTACGGCAGATCCCAGAGAGATAGAGGAGCAGGGGCAGGAGCAGGGAGGGCTGCTGTCACAACAGAGGGGATAGGTTAGCAGTGTCCATGCAGGTCCCCAGCCTCAAACAGAGCTGTCGGCACTGGGAGCTGATTGCTCCCGTCGGGGCCAGGGGTGCTCCATGCACAGGCAAGCTGAGCGCTGGGACCCTGGGGCCCCCTTCACAGCCCAGAGGGGGAAAATGTAATTCATCCTGGGCTTCTGGGCGTGTAGGATGGCATTTAAGACCAGGCCATTCTTTATGGAGGGGACTGTGCTGTGCGTTGTAGGATGTTTAGCAGCATCTCTGGCCCCTACCCGCTAGAAGCCAGTAGCACCCCCACCCCCAGAGCTGTGAAAACCAAAAATATCTCCTAATATTCCTGGGGGGCCAGGTCACCCCTGATTAAGAACCAGACATAGACTCGCAGCTCTGTCACCTTGGGCCTGTGCCCCCCACCCCAACTGCCATGTTCTCTGCCTCTTCAGGATAATAAGTCCTGAAAGTCCCCGAGAGCCGGGTGTACACCAGCTGCTTTATCCATGCCTCATTGTATCTCCCAAGAGCACTGTGGTATGAATATGATCTCTGTTTTACACAACAGGACATGGGGACGTGGAAAGGTAGGATTTGGACACGTTCAGGGTGGAAGGAGGACTCAAGCCCCATGTTTCTGATTCTCAGCTGGACCCTTAAGGTGTCTTGTTCTATGCTGTTCACTCAGTGGCACTCAACAACTAGTTCTGAATGAATGAATGATGAATGAATGAATGAGCAGGGTTTTTCCTAGCCCATCTTGAGCAGAATGCTCTAAGCCTGGGGTCCTGTGGGGCTCTGAGCTGGGATAAGCTGGCTGATGGAAGAGAGGGCTTTGGGGGCCGAGGTACTGCTCCAGGCAAGGCCAGGCCCCTGTGGGCACCATGTCCTGGGAAGAGAGAAGGAACAAAGGGTTGCATTTGGCCTCCACACTTTCCTGTTGCTCTCGCCTTCTTGACTCTGGCTTCTCTCTCTCATCTGTCTTCATGTCAGCAGCTGGGGCCATATTCAGAACCGGCCAACCTGATCACATCAGGGCCTCATGTGCACACCTGCCATGGCTCCCAATGGACTGTGGCCCAGAGTCTTTTGTCTGTTTTGAAAATGCTTCATATTCTGGTCCAGATCAACCTAATGGGATCAAAATGACAACTATAGCGGAAGTATATAAAGGAAGGAATCCAGGTAGCAGCACGTGACATATGGCCAGCTCTCAATAAACGTAAAGCACCATCGGGATTCTCATGCATGTAGCAGTGCGCCGCCTACGGTGCTCTCAGGGAAGGGGTACAGCAGGCTGTGGCTGGGAGCCTAGCTTAGGGGTTTCTCAGCGTGTCAAACTCTTAGCCTCTGGGGTCAGACAGGCCTGGTTTGAATCCCAGCTCTGCTGTGTGACCTTGGCCAGGTTACTCTACCTCTCTGAGTTATAGCTATGACTTTTCAATAATGAGGGGTAAAAAAAACCCAACTTTCCACCTCGGTTCCGAGAACAAGATTGGTATATGTCAGATGTGTCATCACAGTGTGTGGTATATCACTACTCGCTATGGCAAGAATTCATGAATTGCTTAATCCTTAGAATACCCTAGCAAGGGGGACATTGGTGCTATCCCAATGTAAAGACAAGACAACTGTCTGTCTTGTTCCCTCCAGCTCCAAGATGGAGGGTGAAGAGACTTGTCCAAGAAGCCCTGGCCCCCGTTTTGACCCCGGGCCACCCGACGGCCCTCTCTGCGACTTTGGAAGCCCGTTCCTCGAGTTCCCAGGGGAAGCCAGCACCTGGAACATTATCTCTATGGGCTGTCCTGGATTCCTGAGTTCAGCCAGCCAGGGCAACTTAGTGAGCAGGGAGCTTTGGGGTTCCTCCAGGCCCCCCAGGGCCTGCAGCTCGTGTCTGAGCAAAGCTGAATCAGGCAGCAAAGGAGGAACCGCTCCTAAGAAGGCTGCTGGGTGGGAAAAACAATGTCCCCGCCAACCCCTGGGAGGTCCCTGGCACCGCTCTCCTCCAAGATGGAGCAAATGGGCCCAGACAGGGCGGCTGGGCCAGAGTCCTGCCACTTCGACAGAGATTTAGGGGCAGCAAGTGGGAAAGCCAGACTCACTGGCTGCTGAATTTACTGATCTTTTCAGTGAGGTCGGCGGGAGGGCCCTTCCGTGCCAGGCCCTGTCGGCAGTTGGGATCACTGACTTGGTGGCAGTGTCCAGCATCTCCCGGCACAACGGGGCTGCACAGGGGAAAGCCAACTTGCTTTTGTCCTGGAATCTTTGGGGGGTGATTCATGGTTATTGCTCCATGGAATTTCAAAGCATGGGCGTCTGCCAGGGACTCTGCTTGGAAAATTAAAAGCCTGAGGAGCCCCCATCCAAGTGTTTATTGATGCTCATGAGGTACCAGGCAGAAATAACCAACCTAGCAGCCATGAAGGTGTTGCTGGCATTATTCTGTTTCGCACGGATGTCTCAGACATGGGCTGGGTCTTGTGTTGCATGCCTGAGCTGCTGAACCCTCTCCCAGCTCGTTCATAAGAAATCGAGACTTTCCCAACTCCTCCTTTTTCTCCTCTGCAAAATGGGTCAATTACTAATACTTACACCATGGGTTGCTGATGGTATTGGCCAAGTTAATGCATTTGTAATTGTTGGCAATGCCCCAGGCATACAGCAAGCCCTTAATAATTGCTAACAGGTGCAATTGCTAAAACTGTTCTGTTTTAATCAGAATGAGAGAAAACAGAAATTGCATAGGAATTTTTCAGAGTCAAACTGTGAAAACAATCATTCATTCATTTAGGCAGCAAATATCTCTTGAGTAATAGCTCTGTGTTAGGCAGTGTCCTAAGATGTAGGGTTGTGCAAATGAACGAGGCATGGAATTGTCTTTGTGACTTTGAGCAATGAATTATAAAATAAATAGATTTTAATAGACTATGGTACGAAGTGCTAGGAAAGTGAAGGACAGGTCCTGTGGGGATAAATGACAAGAGGCTCAGCCTGGGGAGCCGAGGGGTGAATCTTAGAGAAAGTGATAAGTTTGAGACTTGGAGGATGAGTAAGTGTAAAATTGGTATAAAATTGGTAGAAGTAAAATGTGAGTGTGCGTGTGATGTGTCTGTGTTTAGAGGTAAGTCTGAGTATTCCAGGCAGAGAAACAGCAGGTGCAAAGGTCCTGAGGTTGGAAAGAATTTGTTGTACCTCAGAATTTCAAAGAAGGTCAGAATAACTGAGCTAGGAAATCAGAGCATAGGTGGGGTTAAGCCCTGCAGTGTCATCTCCCACCCCTGTCCCCACCCCAAACTTCCCTTCCTGGTATCCATAAGGTGGGTCCCCATTCTCCCATAGCCAGCACATTTCTCTGTTTCCATGCTCATCATATCCTTGGGTAAGCGCTAACTTCATGACCACATACCTGCATCTGTGACCTGGTACACTTCTTAGGAGACCCAGGATTTCTTTCTTTCTTTCTTTCTTTCTTTCTTTCTTTCTTTCTTTCTTTCTTTCTTTCTTTCTTTCTTTCTTTCTTTCTTTCTTTCTTTCTTTCTTTCTTTTTTTAAGATTTTATTTATTCATCAGAGAGAGAGAGAGAGAGAGAGGCAGAGACACAGGCAGAGGGAGAAGCAGGCTCCATGCAGGGATCCTGACGTGGGACTCGATCCAGGGTCTCCAGGATCATGCCCTGTGGGCTGAAGGCAGCGCTAAACCGCTGCGCCACCCGGGCTACCCGGAGACCCAGGATATCTGCATGAGCCCCTTTAGTGATGTGAAATGAGACTGGCCACAGGTCAGGGTTGAGTGTCATCCCAGCATGCATGGAGGGTTTCCCCTGAGAAGACAAAATAATATGCACACAGAGTTTCAAGTCCCCCTCCACCATACACCTGATGGTATTAACACTAAATAATAAATTTTCCTGAATCAGTTATTTCATTGAGAGGTGGCTAAAGACTGGTTTTCCGATTCTACATCCTTCTGCCTAGTTTTCTCTACATTCTACGGCTGGCATTCTCCAGGGAAGGAGATCTTCCCTCCGCAATTGGGCTAGCGGCTCTTATAAAATAATCTGAATTGTCTTTTCCCTGTTTTGCCAGTGCGCTGACTGTAAAGTGATCTGATTTTAGCCACCTGTGCTGGAACCTTTGCCCCAAAGCGAATGTCTCTGGAAGTGGGAATACCTGGTGATGTCCCCATGGTGATTCTTTAGGCAATTGCTCCAGAGAGGAGATAAACGGGAAGAGACAGAAGGAGTATAAAATCAGAGATCTCAGGAGTCTTAAAGGTCCTTTAAAGTCCCTCTTGACTGATGGGAAATTGTCCTGTGGGCCAATACTTCTCAAAGTGTGAGATGTACACGAATCACCTGGGGGTTCTGGTACAGTGAAGATGCCGATTCTGTACATCTGGGGGTCTTGGGATCTGCATTTCTAATCCCCAGAATGCTTATGCTGTGGGTTCACATATCACATTTTGAGTAAAACATTCCAACCAAGCTTCCCCCCAACCTCTGCTTGGAGGTCTTCTGAACATGGTCTATACAGGCTATGTCATCTGGCACCATCCACCGTTCCAGCCATGGAATCAGCATTTTAAATTATATGTTAAGGATTAAAAAACCAAACTGACACTATGCATCTTACTGAGATTGGCTAATTTTTTCCTGACAGGTACCTGCCTGATTTTATAGACAGAAAGAAGTGAGAATGTGATCGTCTTCATATTTATAAATTCTAAGTATCCTTCAGTTAGAGACTTTCTCTCTGTGTTGCTCATATGTATTTCTTGACTCACCTATGTGGCAACCTGTGCTCTCCACTTCCCTTCCCAAGAGGGTTCTGGTTTCTTCTCTTGGGAGATGCTCAAACTGAGCCCGAGTTTACACCCATAAATACTTCACCTTCCATAAGAGAAAAAAAAGACAGCACATCCACTTCTTCTGAGTAGTTGCTGTTTGAATTGTTCTGTAAGCATGCTTGCAGAGAGTGCTTTTTGAAGGGACCCCTAAGTGAACCTTCTAAAAAATGAAGGTGATAAGGCAGGGGGGAGCAGTGGGGTAGGTTGCTATGAGTGTAGGTCAAGGTGGGAGATGGGAATGGAGTGAGAGCGTCTGGTGGGCAGAGGAAGTGCAGGTGTCAAGGGCCATGAGTCAGGCATGGCACCTCCTATGACATTTGCCTGTTCTCCACCCAGCCCCATGGTGCTCGGTACCCAGGACAGTCACTCTATGTCTTTGACAGCATCCCTGACTTCAGGTTTGTCAGCCATGGGGGAGCCAGCAGTAGATGGAGGGGGTGGAGGAGTCTGATGTGGGGGTATTGATTCCTCCAGCGTCCTCCCTGCAGGGATACCCCAAGGAAGCTGCTGGCAGAGCACCTGTCAGGGACTCTCTCCAGGTCCCAGCAACACCTCCCTTCCCTGCCTTTCCAGCCCGAGGAGTGGCAGTTCCTCACTCCGACTAGCCCTTGTGCTTCTCCATCCTTGGAGATAATCCCTTTATCAGTCTCCTGAACTGACTCATCCTGCGGCCTTGCCTTCTATGGTCAAGAGCATGCAGGGCTTGTGGACACTTATCCTATGAGTTGGGAGGACTCCGCTGACCATCTAGAGAGAGCAAGTAGTATCAACCAATCTGTATAACTTTTATAGCTTTTATGTTGATATTATTTCACACTTTTTCAGAGAAAAGTTGCTAGAATAAGACTGATACAGGTTGAATTGTATCCCCTCCCCAAGAAGAATATTGAAGTCCCAATCCCAGTCCCTCAGAATGTGACCTTATTTGGAAATAAGGTCTTTACAGAAGTAACCAGGTTAAAATGAGGTCATTAGGGTGGGTCCCAATCCAACATGACTGGTGTCCTCATGGACCAGGGAAATCTAGACACAGGGCAGGCAGGCATAGAGGGAAGATGATGTGCAGACATGGGGAGATGCCGTGTACAGGCTGGAGTGATGTCACCACCAGCCAGTGAACATCTGGGGACACCAGGAGCTGGAAGAGGCAAAGAGGGAGCCTCCCCTCCAAGTTTTGGGAGGAGTGTGGCCCTACTGACTTTTGGATTTGGACTTCTATCCTCCAGAGCTGAGAGACAATACATTTCTGTTGTTCTAAGACACCCAGTTTGTGTCACATTGTGATAGCAAAGTAGGCTCCAGGAGGCTAATACAAGTACAAAGGATTTCTATTAGTTTTTTACTCAATTCACCAAGTGTAAGCCTTTTGTCACATTTCTTGAATTTCTCACTAAATTTTTATATTCATATACATATATTTGTATAGATAGATGATAGATTAGGTAGATGTACATTATATGTACCAAGTATATTAAATATACATGTTATACTATATATTTGTGTGTGTACATGTAAATATTACATATTTACATATATACAGTCTTGGAAGCCTCTCAGAGTCGTGAGCAAACTGGCCCGCTTGGTCACCCAACTACTAAATAGCTCAGTGAGTATATCCTAAGAACAAGAGCAGTCTCACACATAACCACAGCACAATGCTCAAAATTGGGAAATCTACCATCGATATTACACACTAGCCCATACCACGGTCCCGATTCAAATTCCACCAATTGTTTCAATAATATCCTTTATAACTACTTCCCCATCCGCATCGCGAGGGCCAGACCCAATTCAAGATCATTCATTGCCTTTAGACGTCACGTGTCTGGAGTTTCTCCCAGATGTCTGATTATTTCATCCCGAAAGAGTTTCTCCAATCTTTTTTTCCTGAACTTAGTCGTGGATCACAGACCACAGACTAAACGAGAATCCATTCTGATAATCAATGGATGGATGCACAGAAGAGAAGTCACAGCTCCTTTCTCCAGCGGGCAGGCAATGAATAAATGCAAAGAAATAATGTTAGAAAATCAACGTTTCGCAGCCACCATGGATTAGCAGGTCTGGGCAACCACTGACGAATGCTTACAGCCAGGAAATAAAAGTGTGATGAGGATTGGGCTGGATAGGTTTGAAGTCGCCCAGGTAGGGCTTTGGGTCAGGGGCCCAGATCGCAGTAGAAGCGATTTCTTCCCCTGGGTCTTGCCCCATCAGACTTCAGCACCCTGGGCCGGTTGCCATTGTGTTCACGGCTGTACCCCAAGTACTTGGCCATCTCCCCGCGACCTAGCAGGTGCTCAGTAAATGCTTGCAGATGACAGCAGTGAAGGACCAAGTGGGGTCTCTTTGGGCAAGGGGACTGACAAAAGAGAAATGAGCTTTGCTGGATCCCTTCCTCTTTCTAACGAGTGTGTGTTTCCTTCTGTACCAGGTTCCAGGGCAGGGACGGTGGTGGGCGTCCACTCTTTTAAATGTTAACAGTGTAATAAACATGAATCACCAAAGAGCGCTTTTAAAATAAGGTTAATGGAGCTGCGTTTATTCCATTTTGTTGCATGGTTAACTAGATCCGAATAATTACCAGCCCCACTTTTATGGATGCCCCCTTTTAAGATTATTTTTTTTATGTAGCTTTGTGAGGTGGAGGCTTTGTTTCTTCTCTTGGTTTTATAGGCCAGTATGGAGTAGGATGTTCAATAAAGGCCAGCTACAGAGGCTGTCCTGGGGGACGACTCCCCAGTGCCCAGGTCCCCCGTGCAAGGCCACCACACCACAAACTGCATCATCCCTTCCAAATCCTGCAATAGTGGGGATCAGAACAAACTGTGGCCGCAGGGTGTTTCGGGAGAGGCAGGGGATGGCTGATCTGCCACTGGTCACTTCCCTGGCCAACATTATTGGTACCCATTGGGAATTAGGGACCATGGCAGCCCATCCCCCCTTCTTTTTCTCTGCAGTGTGCAGAGCTGAGTGCTTCATCGACATTTGCATAAAATGTCATAAATCATAGAATCTTAAAGCTGCAAGAAAGCTCAGAGGTCAACCCGCTCCCCAAGCAATGAACAAGGAGGCCTGAATCCAAGAGGAGCCAAGAAGTCAGGAAATGAGATGGTCTAAGAGCAGCGCCATGCCCTGATGCCCTGTACTGGCATTTCTTCAATTTAAGACTCACAATCACCCTGCGGAGCCAGGAGCGTGATGCCCACTGAGTCACAGAGTGATGGCTGGCCCAGGCCCCCACTGAGACTCTCCACTAGATCTGATTTGCTTGACCTCAGGCTTCATGCTCTGTGCACGGGACCTCACAGGTACCGGGGATCTGGTCACCTGGAGTGCCAGACCAGGCCTCCATTTCTCTATCTGTGAATTGGGTGTGTTGCACACAAACATCTCTACTGTGTGTGCTCAGCAGGCTGTAGGCAATGAGAAAATATGAGCCTGGATGTGAACATGTTCTGGAAATGGAGTATGTTAAACTAAGAGGGCAAAACTCAGTCTTTAACTGAGATCTGAGTGCCCAGAAAGCCCCGGCTCAGTGCCTGGGAGTGGCCCGAGACAAAGAGAAGAGGGATGGATGTGGGAGTCAGACAGAACTAGGTTCACATCCTACCTTTTCTACTTGCTCAGTGCGTAAACCTGAGCAGAGAACTCTATCTGCCCCTCCACATTCCCTTCATAAATATTCAGAGTAATGGTCAAATACACAGATTCCGAATGTTTGTGTTCAAACTGACCTCGTCACAGATAGTCTGTATGCCTCCACACGTGTGATTCATCATCGTCATCACAGAGGTATGGGGCACACATACTACGATTCATAAATCTAAATGCAGAGCCAGAAGGTTTTTTACATAGGCAGACCTTTGTGTAACTACCACCGAGATCAGGGTGTGGAACACTCCTGATGGCCCAGAAGCCCCCACCATGGCCTTCCCAGTCAGTCCTGACCTCTGCCGCAGAAGTCATCACTGCTCTGACCCCTGCTGTCATCTGCAGATGGGGCCATGCAGTAGGCTTCCTGTCTGCCTGGTTTCTTTCATTCAGCATTCCATCTATGAGGCACATAGATGTCTGTTGTAGGGCCTTGCGAGCTCATTCTTTTTCATTGCTGTGTACTATACCATAGTGGGATGTCACCACAGTGTGTGCACCCATTCTCCTGCTGATGCACATTTGGGTTGTCTCTAATTTTCAGTTCTTATGCATAAAGATCTTAGGAATATTCTTTGACAAGTCTTTTTTAAAAAGATTATATTTATTTATTTGAGAGAGAGAGAGAGCATGAGCAGAGGGAGCAGCAGGCAGAGGGAGAGGGAGAAGCTGGCCCCCCTGGTTAGCAGGGAGTCTGACTGAGGGCTCGATCCCAGGACCCTGAGATCATGACCTGAGCCAAACCAGATGCTTAACCGACTGAGCCACCCAGGCGCCCCCATTCTTATGCATGTCTTCCATGCCCCAAAATGCTTGTCGCTTTTGGGTGTGTACTCAACAGTAGAACGGCTGAGTCACTGTTTGGACACACGCTTAGCTTTAGGATATGTAAGTCCTAAGCATTTATTCCCCGTGTGCTTCAGCTTCCTCATCTGTGAAATGGTGCCAGCCACCTAAACCCATTGTGAAGATCAAATCTGATCATCTACCCACAGTGGGAAGAAAACAGCGAGAGACAGAATGTGTTTCTCTAGATACCGTTCCTGAGAAGTTTAAAAATCTGCATGAACAACACACTGTCACGTTTATGGATGCATAATCACGTAATAAACATTTAACAACATCTATTGGCATAATAAACTCCAAATTTAGGCTCCTGGTAGGAGGAGAGGAGACAAAACTGAGATCAGGGTGGACACACAGAGGGCTCAGCTCTATCTGTAATGTCTCTTTGCAGAAGAAAAATCTACAACAAGGACAGGTTAAGATTTGTCAAATCTGGTGTTCATTAAATTTTCTGGATTCTTGTCTCTCTGTTCGAAATACTTTTCATTAAAACAAAAACACTAATACTGAGTCTCTAATGTTAATCTACAAAACATTAGTACTATGTAATGATTTGTATGCTACCTAGGATAGAGTTTGCAAATAAATGTTAGCTATTATTATTATTGTTATTACCAAGAGTTCCTTGTATAGCTGATTTTATTTTTTTTATTTTTATTATTTTTATTATTTTTTTATAGCTGATTTTATATCAGGTTTTGGGTGAATCACATCTGGAAAAGTAGATCCATGTGGACCTGGCTCTCACATAGATGCTGGCACACAGTAGGTCCTCGGTAAATCCTGGCTTCTGAAATTTTCTTAAAATGATCAGAAGTGGCCAAGCGAAGTGGTTTGAACTAAACTTGTCTGCCATCCTGGGTGTCCAACTTTAACCACACCAGGAAACAAAGACACCCAGGAAATCTGTACATTACAGGGACCATGGAATGCATACTCTGCTCTTAGCTTAGCCTGAGAACCTGGCCAGGTGAATTATTCTGTTTCTCTCAAGACCCACACAGGGCATCCAAGAGCCAGGCTGATCTTGACAACAGGCTCCGGCTTTAACAAATGTGATGCCGGCACTATTTATTTTCCAAACATAGCTGAATTTCAACTCATTGTGGAGATGTAGTTGGGAAAAATAATGACCAGGAAACACACATACACACGTGCATGCACGTGTACATGCATGTGGATGCACACATTCACATACAGAGAATAAGCCAATAGCAACCAAGTTTCCCAGAAAAAAGGTGGAAAAAAATGAAGATAAACAAAAGGAGAATTTTTGTATCATCGTAATTAAAAGGAAGAAAATAGACAGCTTATAGACGTGTGTGTGCATGCATGTGTGATCATGTGCATGCATGTGCGTGTGAGTATGTGCATATGTGTGCATATGTGTATGCATGTGTGCCTGTGTGTATGAGTTAAAAAGAGAGAAACCAAGTGTAGAACATGTGTGCTTAGCTTGTGAGATGAGAGGACTTCCTTGGCTCCAACCCTTAATCCAGCCACCAAAAGGATGCTTCTTGATTGGCATTCCACCAGCTGGCTGGGCAAGGCAAAAAATGGACCTTATTTTCATAATGTCTTAGGCAAAAGCAAGGGTTCCTCAGCCCTAGGAAAATGGGTGCCCCTGCCCCAGCCTGGCAAACAGGATCAGATGCGATTTCCGGGTGTAAGTGGAGCAGCAGAAGTGATTGTGTTGCTAGTTGCTCTACCTCAGCTTGGTTTACGGGGGTTATTAATGCCTTGGCCTCCAGTAGGTAGGCATCATAAAAATCGAGAGAAGCAGGAACCCCGTTAGGACAGGAATGAGGGATCCCCGGGAGCAGGTGGAGGGAAGCTCCATGCTTAGGTCAGCTTTGCCAGGTGAATTTCACTGGTGAAACCCTGGGGATGCTGAGGGGCTTTCCTCTGAAGCAAAAGGCATTTGGAGCTTTTGGGTTTGAAATCAGCTCTGCCATTTCCAAGCCATGTGCTGGCCCCCTCCGAAACTCAGTTTGCTCACCTGCCAAATGGAGCAAAGCCATCTGCCATCCGTCCCGGGTTGGGGCAACAATCACAATGAAGAATGTCTAGCACCGTGCCTGGCGCACCGCCATTAAGGCCAACTGGGTCTGATTTTTAGAGCGAGAAAGGAATCAGACTCTCGGAAGGCAGTCAGTCGGTAGGGAAGACACAGTCTCAGATTGGGACCAAATGGAAAGAGGCTCAGGATTGTGGGTGTGCTCAGTAAGAAAGGCAGCCTGGCGCTGCTGAGGGACTGGTCCGAAAAGCAGCTGTTGCTGGTGCAAATGGCAAAGCGGGCTGGAATCTCGAACCTACCTGATTCCTCTCAGCAGCAACGGTGACCAGTGACGATGAAGAAAACCTCTTTGTTAATCTCCTTATAAGCACCTGCCACCTTCCATGTGCTTTGCACGAGCTGTCTCATGTAATATTTTATCCTTATAATGATGCTATTTCCCTCTTTGCTGGACATCTGTTGGTTTTACCAGTTTGGCTTCCATTCCTCCTTCTTTCTGCTAAAGATACATTGATTTTCTTCCAGGAAAAAAAAAAAAGTCCCCATGTGCTTCTGACATGTTCTGCATCCCCATGTTCTCTGCCTGCTAGAGAGCAGGAGTCTGGCTATGACTTGGGTCTGACCAATCAGTGTTTTCCATTCTTCTGGTGTCAGTGATTGACAGGGATGGGAATGCGATATACACCAGAGATAAGGTCCAGTTGCAGGACTTTAGCTGTAACTATCGAGAAAGGGATGTTCCTTCAACGACAACTGCTAAACTAGGAGGAGATAGGCTTGGAGCTATTGGCAGTCTTTTTGTTATTGTGAAGCAAGGTCCTGTCTGAGAATGAGACAAACACAAAGAAATCAGAGTTGAGATGAGAGAAGAGTCCTGAGAGCCCCGTTTGACCACCTAGATCCAGCCACACCTGAAGTTAGATTCTTTGAACTTTACAGTTCTGTGAGCTAATATATTTCCCATTTCTCAAGGTATTTGGGTTGGGTTTCTGTCACTTGAATCTGAAAAGATCCTGATTCACTTCATTTTTTTTAAAAGTATTTATTTATTTATTTGTGTGTGTGTGTGTGTGTGTGAGAGAGAGAGAGAGAGAGAGAGAGATGGGAAAGGGTAGAGGGAGAGTATGAAACAGACTCCAAGTTGAGCACAGAGTCCGATGTGGGGTTTGATCTCCTGACCCTGAGATCACAACCTGAGTTCAAACCAAGAGTCAGAGGATTAAATGACAGGGCCGCCCAGGCATCCCTTACCCTGTGTTTATATTAATAATAAATCTTTCACAAAATCTAGAACCATAAACTTGCCGAGGCCACACAATTTGATAGAATAGCCAGCGTCATCCCAGATTTTCCTGGATCCTGACGCCCTAATCTCAACCCCTGGGCAATTCTGCTATTGACACTAGTTTAAGAGGGTGCTGGATTTTTTTTTTTAAAGATTTAGAGTGAGGGTAGCAATTGGTCAATTGGGAGAGCATTACCAGCTATTGTTGGTGACACCTCCAGGACCCCCTGGCACTTGAGCTGGTGATCACTAATTACGGCTTTGTTGACAGTTCAGTGGGATGATGAACCACATCTTATGATTCGATTCATTTGTATAAGCCTCATTTTCCTCTCCACCAGCTCTAGGGCCTTCTAGACATAGGTTTTTAAAAATATTTTAAAATTTTTGGTCAATAGTGTTTTATTTTAGGGACACCTGGGTGGCTCAGTGGTTGAGGGTCTGCCCTCAACTCAGGGTATGAACCCCGGGGTCCTGGGATCAAGTCCCGCATTAAGCTCCCCACAGGGAGCCTGCTTCTTCCTCTGCCTATGTCTCTGCCTCTCTGTGTATCTCTCATAAATAAATAAATGAAATATTTTTTAAAATACTGTTTTATTTTAAAATAGCTAATGGTTCATGAAGAGTTGTGGAAATAGTTACAAAGGCTCCTATGTATCCCCCACCCAGCTTCCCCCAGTGATGGAATCTTACATAACTGTAACAAAATGAGCAAAGCCAGACAATCAACATTAGTGCGACACTATTAACTTGAACACGACCTAATGTGGATTTCACTGGCTTAGTGGTGAATTTGTTTTTCTCTTGGTGTATAGTCCTGTGAAATTCTGTCACACGTGTAGATTTGAGTGACTGCCACCAAGAATAAGATACAGATGGCTCCATCACCACAAAGAGACTCCCTCCTTCAGCCCCAAATAACCATGGCCTACTGCGGTTCTAGCGCTCGGCAGTAACCGATCTGTTCCATCTAGCTCTACCTGTCTCACTTCAAGAATTTTCTTTCTTTTCTTTTTTTTTAAAGATTTTGTTTACTTATTCATGAGAGCCACACAGAGAGGCAGAGGGAGAAGCAGGCTCCCTGCAGGGAGCCCCATGTGGGACTCGATCCCAGGACTCTGGGATCACGACCTGAGCCGAAGGCAGACGCTCAACCACTGAGCCACCCGGGTGCCCTGGTATATGTAAAGTCTATAAGAAAAGTACCAAGCTGTTTCCCAGAACAGTTTTCCAGAACATTCCCCCCACAGCAGATTGGGGTGAGGGGCATCTTCTGATGAGCAGCACCATGTTAGGGGGCTGTCACAGAAAACACATATTCTTCCTTCCTCTCCTGTGAGCATGTTTGGGAGCCAATATGAAGTGAGACCTAAACCCTACATTCAAAAGCAACCTCTTTTTTTTTTTTTTTTTTCTGATGAGCAACACAATGCTTGATCACAGCACGAAAAATTTGGAAAATTCAGCACAAGGTAAGGAAGAAACAAAAATTTCTCACAATGTCACAGCAGGCAAAGAGACCGCCCTTGGGATTTCAGGGTTGGCAACTCAGGACCCATTCTGAGTGTCTTCCACGAATGGGCACAGATTTCATCCACCCCTGGCTGGCAGGTGCCACCTTTTCTCTTTCCCTCAATAAGAAGGGAACAAGAGACAAAACAAAACAAAAATGAATAAATAAGAAAATAAAAAAAATTGGAGGGGAAAATATGCCCTAGGCCTTGACTGCTCCTGTCTTATCAGCGTGCTCTTCATCGAGCCAGAGTTTGCTCTCACGGCCCTCAAGAATAGACGCATTTCTCGCCTATTCCTGTCACGCACCTCAAGGTTCCACAGCCCGGTCTTATCAGCAGAAGGCACCTGGTGCATTGTGGGAGAGCCTGCTGGGTGGGAGCCCCTTCCAGAGAGGATCCCCCCGACCGGGCCCCGGGCCAGCCACCCTGCTGACCTGGAGTGGATTTTTGCTTCTCTTTGACAGCCTCCCCTCTCCACCTTCCCTGGCTTACAGGAGGCCCTGGGCTGGATAGAAATGGCCCTCCTGGTGCACCAGCCCCAGAGACACAGCCTGGGAGACTCTGCCCAGACCTCCGCAGAAGGCCCTGGGCTGAGGGACAGCAGACTCCAGGGGAAAGGAAATGTGCCTCTGTCCTCTGGGGCCAGGCAGGAGGGACTTTGCACCTGCGAGCATGTGGCAATGGCATCTGCCTCCCAAGAGCCTAGTGTTTTGATGACTACAGTTTTTATGATATATGCATATATATATATTTTTTCCCTATAGTTGGGGAAACTGGTTCAAGTTCACCGTGAAAATTCTTTTTTTTTTTTTAAAGATTTTGTATATTTATTCATGAGAGACACACACAGAGAGAGAGGCAGAGACATAGGCAGAGGGAGAAGCGGGCTCCCTGCAGGGAGCCCGATGCAGAACTTGATCCCAGAACCCTTGGATCACGACCTGAGTCAAAGGCAGAAGCTCAACCGCTGAGCCACCCAGGCGTCCCCACTGTGACAACTCTAATCCTGCTAAGGGTTCTTCCATCTGCAAAAGCTCAGGCCGGGCCACTGTCACATTTAATCCTGGAAACCTCCTTGTGCCATTATTATATCAGTTTTACAGAGGAGAAAGTGCTGGTGGGCACAGGGTACAAGCATTGTCTCTGAGTCACACAGCCAGGAAGTGGCTGAGCTGGGATGTTGACCCAGCATGTCGACCTCTACTTCCTGCGATTTCCAGTGTTCTCCCTAGATCTCAGTTTCCCCATCTGCATGGAATGGGCTTTCATCTAGATCCTCCCCGTGGCAGTTTTGCATTTGAATTTTTCATGACCCTGTTTTGGGATCAACTATTTGTTAAATCCAGCTCTGTAAGGGGCCCTGACTCCTGGGAATGCAAACATGAATGGAGTCAATTATGAATTTCGCCAGATTGGGAGAGCTTAGCCCAGACCCAGTCCATCACGTGCTAGGGAGGTGTGACAGGGGACTGTGACACCTAGTAGAAAGTTCGGACAAATGAGCAGGAGAGAAGAGAATAGGTGGACGCCAGAGCGATGCATTTCCGATCAATTTATTGCTTCGGGGGAAAATCACAATTCATAATAAAAATGCTAAGGAGAATGGAAATTTCTAAACAAAAATCAGCAGAAAGTCTACTGCCTGGGAAGACTACTCTTAACATCTGGCTGAAACTGTTCTAAACACCTCTCTGCATGTGTGTATTTCTAGGTGAAGAGCCACGGTTTGCACATGTGCATCTCCCTCGTGTCCGGTCAGGGCTTGGCCTGTCCCCAGCAAGCTGGATCCCTTCCCCATGGCCATAAGTGACCACCTTTATGTTTATGGTTTCAGAATATTCCAGGACTTGAATACACTGAAGTGTGTGGAACTGGTGCCCTGATGATGGATCTTTAAGTAGTTTCCAAATGTTTGCTATTATGAGCAGCCCAAAGCTGAAATGAGATCCAGATGAAAGATACTACTGGTGTAGGTACACATGAACATATAGATAAGGATGGAGTTCAGGTACAGGCATAGGTACAGATGCAGATACTTGTGGTATCAGAGTCTATCTGACAACGAGAACTTGCTTTTTTTGAGTAGAGGGTAAATATCTCGATAGGTGATCAACTTGTAGATGGAAGGGAGAGCCTGGCTATCTCTCTTCTTCCTGGGACACCACACGGACCAAGTGGCCAGAAACCTAGCAAGTTCTTGGTCAATCACATTCCCCTTCTCATTTACTTTTGCCTTGGTTAGGAGACAACAAAGAGGCAGCATTCACTGAATAATTCATTCAGAAATCCAAACAAGGACTTCACACCTCCCTTATGCCAGATTCTATGCTAGGCATTTGGGACGCAGCCATGGAAAAGGCAGGGACCTCACTTTCGGGGAGCACCAGGCGACAACGGAGTGATGCCCAGATGAACAGCGCTGGGGGGTGGTGGGGGAGGGTGGGGTTCTGAGGAGGCATGAGCAAGGTCAAGGGTGATCAGTGCTGTGCCAGGGTAGCTTTGGGGAAGATGGGTGAGTATAGCCGGTGAACACTTTCTGGCAGAAGAAACACCCAAACTGGGCTTGGGGAGAAGATGATGGGAGTTTTCAGGTGGGAAGGGCTCTTCTGAGAGATGGAAGAGAATAGAAAGGCAGTGCACCAAGTCAGAGTGGAAGTGACTGGTGGGGAGTGGTTTCCGTGCACATGGCAGGTGAATGGAGCCCCCCCTTTTAAGATTGTATTTATTTACTCATGAGAGACACGCAGAGACACAGGCAGAGGGAGAAGCAGGCTTCCTACAAGGAGCCTGATGTGGGACTCCATACCCGATCCCAGGATCACGCCCTGAGCTGAAGGTGGCCACTCAACTGCTGAGCCACCCAGCCCCTTTGACTCATTTCTTTCAGAAATGGGTGGGGTGGAGGTCAGGTGCCTACAGGGGCTAGGACAGGAACAAAGGTGAAGGCTTGGGGAACAGGACAAGGTGCCCTATCTCTAGGCCCTGCTGGTACCGAGTCCCAGGGGATGACGGTGCCCTATGAGGGTGTGGCTCATATGTGGACAGCTCAGATCATTTTTCAGGAAGAGGTGAAGATCCTATTTTTCACATGAACCCCTTCTAATTCTTAAATGTCGGCAAGAGATTCACCATAAAAATCAAATGAACATCAACAGCCAATAAAACAAATAAAAAAGCAAACACCCGCTGCCAAATGCCCTGTAGGCTAAACAGAAAAGCAACCAAACGACAAAATTCTGCCCAAAGGGCCCCGTTGGCCAGCTTGCCACATGACACCTCCCCAGGCCTACATGACCTTAAAAGCCACCCCTTCATTTGCATGCTTCAGAAAAGATAACCCCCTGCTATGTGGCTGGATTTATTTTGAAAGCAAGGTTTCCTTGTCTGTGTTCAACTGGATGGGTGGAGAAAATAATTAGAATTGATTTCTCTGCATTCACTCAGGAATAGAATACGAGGTGACTTCCGTCTCTCTATAGAAGAGACGAGAAGAAAAAAAGAAAAATAAATTATTTCCAATCCGTGTCTAATCCCACAGATAGTCTCCTCACTTTTTGGACTGTTTTAGTGGTGTCTTTTGATTACAACATTGGTTTGAAGAGACACTAATTGTACCCTGCTTACAATGCTTGTAATTATGCGTATTACATTTTGATTCATTTCCATATGTCAACACCACTACGAGATAGGGGGGTGGGTGGTGGAGAACCGCTTTTATAATCGGTTATTGTCTATGAAAAAAAAAATCTCCGCAAAGAACGTGAGTGAAGTGTTCTTTGTTGAAATTGGAAATAAGATTATACATAAAAGTCGTCCTCTGACATCCAGAAAATGGACAGTTTAAAATAAATTGCCACCGCTGATCAACAAGATTGCCAGTTCCCCTCTTCCCATTTACACTAACGAGGGAAATACCTTTCAAGGCTTTAATCGCAATATGTTCCAGAGCGTCACTTCAATAGCTTTCTTCTTAATAAAAGATGACCCCACTGCTCCCCCCTTAGCCGAAGGCATTGTCCTACCCCCCGCATATTTGTGATTCCAGGCTCCTTGTGAAAAAGAAAAGACAGAGAGAGAAAGAGAAAGAGAGAGAGAGAGAGAGAGAGAGAGAGAGGAGAGGAGAGGAGGGGTATTTGGGAGCTGGAGGGGGGGTGTGTAGTGACAATGTCTCCTAAGCTTGCAAAATCCCGAGTGACCCAGTGGCAAACAGGATGTGGGCCCTTCTGGTCTACTGAGCGATGACTTGGAACCAAATAATAAATAAATAAACAGAACAACAGCTTCAAAGGGGCTGCGAGGGGACCTTGCTTCCTTTGAAGACTTTTCTGGAGCACAAACCCCTCCTGTGTTTCCATGCCGAGACTGAGGCAGGTTATTGGCTGTGATCCTGGAGCTTGAAAGAAGCAGAAGGTCATGAACTCTGGATAGCAAATCTTGAAGGTCTGGGTGAGCCCAGGAGTGAATGCTTCTAAGCAAGACTTGCAAAGGGCTCTGGGCGGAGGCAAAAAATACCTAGGGTTGCCCCTTCCCCTGTGTCACCACTTAAAAGCTGGAGAAATGGGGTACAGAAGATGCTGCCTTGTTATATGTGCTGAGTTGTGTCTCTCCTTCTCAAAATTCCTCTGTTGAAGCTCTAGCACCGCCCCCCCACCCTCCTGTCCCCGCCCCCCCACCCTAGCTTCAGAATGTGACTGTATTGGGAGGTAGTGATTAAGTTAAAAGGAAGCCCTAATCCAATCTGCTTGGTGTCCTTATAAGAAGAGGAAATTTGGAGGCACAGAGACCGGTGTGCATGCACACAGAGGAAAGGTCATGTGAGGACACAGGCCAGGAGAGAGGCCCCAGGAGGAACCAGCCCTGAGTCATCTTGATGTTGGACTTCTAGCTTCTGGAATAGTGAGACAATACATTCCTGATGTTTAAGGCACTGGGGCTGCAGAGTCATACTGGATGCAGGGACAGCGACTCACTGAGCACAAGGCTGGTAGTTTCTGGTTAAAAAGGGCAGAATTTATGTCACAGTAAAGAGACTCCCTCCAGGATATAACTGTAGAGGCCACCGTTCACTGAGCCTTTTCCAGCGCTCTCCAAGGACCTCCTGATTTCATCTCTCCCTGTGCTCTGTGAGCCCGACAGCTCTCGTCCCTATACAAGATGGAAAATTGTATGCGGCCGATTGGATATGAACCCCTTTCAACTGCTACTGTCTCCTTGTGGCTTTGTATCTCCTGGTCTTGGGGGGCGACAACCGTTCAGACTTATCATCTGAGAAAGTGCCAAGGGTGGGATGAAGGACCCCCTCTTCCAGAAACACTTCCCCATCCCACAGCGCATCTTCCACCTCCAGGGGTTTGGACGCCTTCCCTTCTAGGTCATCACAATGGAATCAAACATTTCTGTCCAGGCTGCAGGTTGGGTTTCAGATTCTGAGCAGAGATTAATGTCTGCTTTGTCATATTCCTGAGAGTGGTTATTTTGCATAGCCCGGCTACACAACATGCTTCCATGGTGTGCTCGTGTGCTCCTTGGGGGTCCCTGGCACGGCATTTTGCAATTCTATCTTTCCACAGGACAGTTTCCCGTCCTGTCACTATATAGGACAGATTTGCACCCTGGGGTCGGTGGCTCACTCTAAGACTCTAGGCTGGGCAGAGCATGTCGCTCTCTCTACTAGCCAGCATGGACAAGGACCCCTGTTCTTCAGAGGAGGACACTGAAGCTCAGCGAAGCACAGGAGTGTGCTGGGGTTTATATGGGGAGCACAGTAGAGCCCATCAGGATTCGAACACAGGACTGTCTACTTTGAGAGCCCACGTGCCCAACAGCTGGTCTGCAATGTCTGCAGCTGCAGCTCTGTCCAGCACCCCTGTCCCCTGCCCCATGCAAACCCCCCACTTTCTGCTTTTTTGGTCCCTGTTGGTCCAGACACATGCACCAGCTTCCATTGACTTCAAGGCCATTTCTCAATTGCCTGTGCCCTCCTCCCATCCTTGCCTGGTGGACCCCAGCCCCTGCTCTCACCCTGCTTGCCTCCTGGACATAATGTGCACGGGCTGCCCCTGGGCCCCAGGGCCCTTCCCCACCTCTGCAGGGAGTTGAGAGCATTCTCCACTTGTCTTTTGCACCTGCATTGGCTCCTTGTTTTTTCAACTTGTGTCCCTCCATACTTTGTTTATGGGTCATTTCATGCTAATTTTCATTGACTGGATTCCAACGGAGTCTCTGCCATCCCAGAAGGCTCTGCCTCCCAGGCAAGGCTGAGAGTCCCGAAAGGGTGGGGCCCCGTCCCATTCATCCCTGAGGGTCCCTGCCCTACACAGAGCCTGGCTCACACCGTGTTCAATAAATAGTCACTAAGCAGACAGGATGACTGTCCATGCTTTCCTACCATAGGTGTGTACTAGGCACCTGCTACGCGCCCGATGCTGAGTGAGGTGCTATGGATATAATAGTGACCAAAAGAGAAATTGTGGGATCCATGAAGCTTACATTCTATTAGAAGGATGGTGATGGGGAGGAAGGAGGATGGGTGGGGGAGAGGCAAGAGAAGTAGGACCGTGTAGTGGGGAAGGGCGAGGAAGGGGGTAGGGAAGAGAGGGAGAGGAGAGATGGGAGAAGAGAAAGGGGGAGGGTGAGGAGGGAGAGAAGGGAGAAAAGGAGAAGCAGAAGGATGTGAGCATGGAAATGTCTCTGGATATCAAAAATGTCAAAATGTCAATAGAGGTTTCCTTTTTGTTGAGTTATTCCTTTCTTCTATTACATTGCCTTCTTGTTCTCCTTTTCACCACTAAGCCCATATAACTTGTTTCATGATTTTTTTTTAAATGAGAGTTTTTTGGACTTGAAAAGCTGGGAGAGCGAGGTCTGTTTGGTCCACCCTGTTTATTTTACTGATGGGGAAAATGAGGCACAGAGCAGAAGAGTGACTTCCCCAAGGTCACAGCACGTGAGCGCCAGACAGACTGGGGTTCTGGGCCTCCACTCTTTTCCACAAACACATCCTGGGGGATGAAGTGGCCATTGTAATATCATGGGGCCAGACAGTGCCCTAGCAGTGGCCCTTGGGACTTGTGTCCCGCCCTCAGCTCATCTCCAATGGCAGCCCAACTGTGGTGGGCAGTGCTAGACAGTTTAGATGCAGGCATCCATGTTGAGCACAAGTGGTGAGGCTTTTTGCTTTCTGCTGATATCAGTCCTGTCAGTGGGGAGGCCATCACCCCCAAGGTCAACCCCCAGTCCACTCTGAGATCCGGAGAGGTCCTGGGGCAGTTGAGCCCCTGTTCATAGCCATGACCCTTGACAACCATCCTCCAACTGGTCCTCCTTCATTCCCACCTTGCTGAACAGACATTAAATAAGTAGATATTCTTAAATAAGCAGTATGTGTAGTATGCCAAACAGTGCTCTAGCTAAAGGTAAAGTGAAGCAGAGTTAGGGAGTGGACAGTGACAGGAGAGGGTGGCACTGAACGGAGACCTGGGAGGAAGGAAGGAGGGTGCCGTGGAGCTATCTGCAGGAAGCTGAGGGGAAATGAATGCAAACACCCCCAAGTGGGAGGGTACCTGGACTGTGAAGGAAAGAACACTGTGGCTGGGGTGGCTGGAGCAAGGGGGGGATGACAGTGGAGCCCAGGGAATCTTAGAGAGGACTGTTGACTTCTCCGAGGTCACACAGCAGGGCTAGCTATGGACCCTGATTTTTCTGAGTCACATTTCTACATTATACCAGGCATCGTTCTCAAAAATATTGAATAGAGGGCAGCCGGTTTAGCGCCACCTTCAGCCCACGGTGTGATCCTGGAGATCTGGGATCGAGTCCCACGTTGGGCTCCCTGCATGGATACTGCTTCTCCTTCTGCCTGTGTGTCTGCCTCTCTTTCCCTCTCTGTGTTTCTCATAAATAAATAGATAGATAGATAGATAGATAGATAGATAGATAGATAAGTAAATAAATAAATAAATAAATAAAATCTTTTTTAAAAAACCCCAAAAATATTGAATAGAAAAGGGAAGGAAGGAAGGATGGAAGAAAGGCAGGCAGGCAAGATGGATGAATGGACAGATATAAGGATGGATGATGAACAGATGGATAGATGAGTGGAAAATGGCAAGAAATAAAGAAGAAGAAAAGAAAGATGGGGATGGATGGTAGGGAGGAAGACAAGATGGATGGATGAATGGATGGATAGATGGGTAGAAGATGGGATGGTAGATGGATGGGTGATGGATGGTTGGACGGATGGTGGATAGTTGGATAAATGGATGGATGGAAGGATGGATGGGATGGGTAGGTGGATGGAAGGATAAATGGCAGATAGCAGGAGAAAAAGAAGAAAGAGAAAGGAAGGAAGGAAGAGAGAAAGAAAATACATGGATGGATGAATGATAAAAACTTAGATGGATGGATGGATATTAAGAAAGAGAGAAGAGAGAAGAAGGAAGGGAGGGAGGGATGCAGGGGGGGAAGACAGATTTTTTTATGTGTTTAACCCCCATGTTTCCTGTGCTCAATCTGGCCCAATGGCGTGTTAGGGGCTGCTGTCTACACCCCCCTCACACTCTCTGTGCTCTCCCCTACGACCCCCTGGCTGTTCAGCTCCTTGAGCCCTCGCCCCAGGAAGGTAATTCTACCCTCTAATTACAGCTCTTGTAAAAGTAAGAGAGGGGCTCATTCTTCAGAAATAAATCAATACAAGTTAAAAGGCCATCCTGTTTGTTTCTGTAACAATGCTCTTTAGAAAATTGGGTGCTGTTCCATTTGCTGACGGGTACCCCATCCGTCATCGGCAGCCACAGTCACATCACATTATGTTGCCAAACATAATATAGCATGATCGGGATGATGCATCAAATTGGAGATTGGCAGGGAAATGAATTTTAGCGGAGAGATCTCACTTGAGAAAATATATAAAGCCAAGAAAGAGGAAAAGCTTAGAGGGAGTTTTCATAAGCAGAGATGGGATTTAGAAAGCTCACTAGTGTAGGAATTCTCAAACCAAAAAAAAAAAAAAAAAAAAAAGAATCACAGCACCAGCAAGATACGATCATAAAAACAAATAAATATGTTAATGGTTAGAATAGGGAGGAAAAAACTGTCAGAAGTGTTCTCCACATGGAAACACACAACAATCACACAAGGAAGATTTTTATTATTCCTATTTTATGGTAAGGAAGCTGAGGCCCAGAGAGGTTAGGTGAGTCACACAGCCATTAAGCAGCAGAGCCAGGATCTTGACTTTCTGAAAGGCTCAGAAGATTACCTGAAGCATCAGGCTACACAGATACATTCATGCCAAGGAGGGACAGCTGATCTGGATGGCCTTCCACCCCTCTGATTCTCCGGGTCTATACATAAGCAGTACCTGGGCCATGTTGGTTCAAGGGAAGGTGACTGCCCTCATTGTGGGAAGACTGTGGTCTGTCTGTAGCTGGTGTCTCTGTTAGCGCTAAGTAGGAGTTTGATTTTACACCAAGGACAGGGTTCGAGGTTAGCAAGCCACTCTCCCACTAACAGCCCCAACTGGGACCTCAGCTCTGCTTCGGTTGGAGCTTGCAGGTGCATGAAGGCAGCTGTCAGTCAAAGGGCTCCGCTCTGGCTTGCCCAGACCCTTTCTCCATCGTGTGTTATTGGGTTTGTTCTCAGAGTCTCATGGCCTTATTTTTTCCTGGCTGATCCAAGCTCGTGAGATGGGCGTGTGAACATCAGTCTGTCCAATGTGACTTTTTCTTTTAAAGATTTTATTTATTCATTTGAGACAGAGAGACAGGGAGAGAGGGAGCACAGAAGGAGAATGAGAGAGAAAAGCAGACCAGACTCCCTGCTAAGCAGAGAGCAAGACTAGAGGCTCAATCCCAGGACCCCGAGATCATGACCTGAGCTGAAGGCAGATGCTCAACCAACTGAGCCACCCAGATGCCTCCTCCAATGTGACTTGAGCACCTACACAGCCTGAGGAAATTAGGCTCAGTCCCTGCGCTGGAGGGGGCCAGGGGAGAATGCATGTAAAGAGACGAGTGTAATATGCTTTCAATTATTAGTAAACATGCCCAGTGTTTACATGTAATTACATTACATTACATTAATATCTCAAGTGCTTGAGTTAAGTACCAGGCGCTTTGTGGGGTTCAATAATTGGGAGCTCAGATTGTTGCTTCTGTGTGGAATGTTCAACCAGAGAAGTACAAAGAAGGGGAGAGTATTCCCTGAGCTAGGAGGAAGCAGTGAGGTTTGACTTGGGCTTTGAGGCATGCATAGGAGACTGGTGGCAGGCAAACCTACTAGAGATAGACATTCCAGGAAAACAGGCTAATGGGCAAAAAAACAGCAAGAAATGGCGTGTTTGAGGAATAATATAATTTAGGAAGGAGGTATCCCTGGTTCATCAAGTGGGAGTGGAATTGGGATGACAGATATGTTATGAAACCCTGTTAGGTCAGGTATCATGCCAGTCTACCTGTGGGTGACACTAAAGACAGAGTCCAGAAGCCATGTGACAAAAACTTTGTATTTTCCAAACTTGAAGCTAATTTGCTGAGATGCATAACCATGTAGAACTTCAATGATTATTTTCCTCCCTTTGGAAAACTCCTTTCCTTCAAATGACAGGAGACAGTCTCCATGCCTCAGTGGACATCAAACATTGCCTGGGGCCTGGTGGAAATGCAGATCTCTGGGCCTCACCCCTGGAGATTCTGATCCTGGTGGTCCCCAGACCACACCTGGAGAAACACTGCTCCCTGCAGACCCCGAGCAAGGGCCCCAAAGATGCAGAATTCCTCCTGCCGCAGCAGCCACTCCAGGGATTTGAAGCCACTACTAGACATTCCCCAAAGGAGGCACAGTCATTTCAAGGCAGGAAGAAGGGAGGCGGGGCAGGGGCTCTAGATTTCGCGGCAAGTACTTTGTGAAATCACAACGGCATACTTTGCTGTAGAACCACAGCAGCACCTTATTAAAAAAAGATCAGTGGGGCCCTTGGAATTGATCACAAACTATTTCTGTCAATGTCACACACAACTGTGTTTGGGGGAAGTTCGCAGGCACATCTGCTAAATTGAAAGGCTTTGGGGTTTGAAAATAAACAAATAATAAATGAATGAATATGTAATAAAACGAAAAGCGGGGAAAACCGCACTTTGAGTTGGAAGACAAATCGAAGAGAAAGGAGAAATGATGCATCATGTTGCGTGAGTGCCTGCTACCATGCTCTGAGTGTTCGGTGAGTGATCGATGAAGGGAGGAAGAAATGATGGATCGTGTTTTCCAAGGCACAGTCTGGAGGCAGCTGTGCCTAGAACAGGAGCTTGGAAAGGACTCTGTTTCCAGTTCCTAGTGTTGGCTTTAGGAGAGGGACGTTTGTTGTTAGGATGAATTGCAAGTTGGGGCAGCCTGTGGCACACCACTGAGCAGTTGTTTGCTGTTGTGGAGGAGACTAGTGATATCAAAGAAGAAAACAGACTCAAACAAGAGAATTCTCTTTGGCAGAGCAGGAAGGACCTTTGGGGGGCATCTGTGAAGTAAGGGGAGGAGAAATTCTCCCTGGAGGTCACACTGTCCTAGCAGCAGGACCAGGGTGAGAAGCCAGGTCCCTGAAACCATCATCTGGCTAGCATTTCCCCTTCTGCTTCAGGCAGTGAGGATCCAAAGTAGCAACATAATCCAGATCAAGCATCTGAGGACACCTGGAGCAAAGGGGAGCCAGTAATAGGCATAGCTCCCTGGCCTGGTGTTGGGTCTCAGGTAGGACACACATGTAGGCCGATCTTATGTTTGTTTGTTGGCACCCAAAAATACACAGTGAGGTGCCGTATAATTATTATGATGGTTCTAAGAGGCCAATGTAGCCAGCAGGTGTAGCTGTGCACTCAGGCCCTGGGGGCCACCGTGTTGGAGAAGACTAGGCTGGGTCCTCCCCCACTCTCTTCCCTGGAGGGTAGTCATTTTTCTGATCCTCCCAGAGAGCCGCCTTCTGTGTGGAGCCTGCCCCACCTCCAATCTGTGGGCATGTCAGGGTTGGAATTCCACTGTGCCAAGTGTTTCCAACACAGCACACAGGGTTTGGCTCGTGGCAAGGGCTCAATACAAGTGCATCGTGTAAACAGCATGCAGGGCGTTACTTGTAATGACTCTGATTGCAGCTACCTGCAGGCCTCAGGAGGTGCTCCAACAGCTTCCTTGCATTGTCATGTGAGCAGTGCTGGCCTCTGTCCTGATGGATCGTTCAGACCCAGGGCCCAAGTGATGGAACGGAGGGCTACAGACCTCACACGGTTGCCCAGCATTTTCTAATGCAGCATCCCAGCCACTACCAAAATGCAACTCACGGAATGTGGCTCAGGGAACCGTGCATCTCAGCTCATCTCAGTCTGGAGTCTCCTTATTCCTTTCTAGGGAGGGCCTTTGGGGCAGGCAGAAGGGGGGTGTGTTCCTTCCCTCCAAAGATGACTGCCATTATGCAGATGGGCACACTGAGGCTCAGAGTGGTTACATAACTTGCCCAGTGTCACATATTGAGGGAGTGATGGAACCAAAAGTCAATGCCATATCTCTCTGAACCCAGACCTGAATTCTGTCAGCAAAGCTGTGCTATGGGGTTGAGGAGTTGGCAGATGGTGCCTGGCACTGTGGAGGAGACATGGAGCCCTTTCAGCTGCTCTTCCCACTGCTGGCCCCAAATTCCTACAGCAGTGTTTCCAAAGCTGCGTGACCTCCTAGATATTTCCAACACCCTGGCCTCTGGAATCCTGGATCTTCTCATCTCTGAGACCTTTGCTTTCCCTATAGATATAGACTCATACCCTCCCCCAGCCTACAAGATCCCACAAGGTCTGGCCCTGAAGCCCTCCCCAACACTACTTCACACCACAGTCCTTCTTGTACACTGTGGGCCTATTACAGCCTTTTAGGAATTCTGAGAGAAAATTGTATTCCATCGCTCCACTTGCTCTGGGCCTAAGGTGTTCCCACCGCTCAGGAGGCCCTTCTCTTCCTTTTCCATCTACTTAGCTCCTACACATCCCCCTGATCTTTATTCAAACGCCACTTTTCTGACTCCACACAAGCCAGATCCCCTTTTCCACCCTCTCACAACATCACAATCCTCTCCTCCATATCATTTGGCTAGAATGTGATACTTGTGTAATTGTTTGACAGATCTTTCTCCTTCACTACACTGTAAGCACCTTGAAAACAGAGACCAGGTCTGTATTTGCATTACACTGACTTACCCACAATAGAAACTCAACAAATATTTGTTGGATAGCTGGGTAAGGGGATGGACAGATGGATGCATGCATGGATGGATGAGTGAATGCATGGGAGAGTGGATGGATGGATGGATGGATGGATGGATGGATAAAAGGACAGATGGGTAGGTGGGTGGGTGGATAGATGGATGAGTGGATGGATGGATTGTAAGGTAGGTGGTCAAATGAATGGGTAGATAAATGATGCTTCCTCCTTGAAATCCCTTAAAGCAAAGCAGGTTGAATATTATGTTGATGCTTTTTAAAAATTTTGTCAAATGGCTTCACATGTAAAACATGCATTTTACATTGGTCAAACTAGGCTCCTTACAGAGTCCAGAAATTTATGTTTATGTACCTAACACTCAGAGGAGTGTTATTGACTTCTGGTGTAGAAGTTTAAATGGCAAGTTCTTCCACCAGTCTCACTAGGCTCTTCACCTCACTGTCTCCTCATCTGCTGTGGAATATTGGATTATTGGTTTCAGTTCTTGACTCTTCTGTCATAGGGTGATATGTTCACCCTTTTCCAGGGCTTCATAGAGGGAAGGTTACTCCTCTAACCCCTCACTCTGGACTTGCCCATGTGATTGGCTTTGACTTATGGGATGTTAGCATACTAGCATACATGACATCTGCCCTTTGCCATAAGAAATTGCTGGTCAAAGGAGGACGGGAAACATGTGGAGCAGACCTGGAGCTGAGCCCCATCAAGGCCAGCCTAGATTATCCCAGACAATGCTCAGATGCACAAGTGAGAAAACACTGCTTGTTTGCCCCTGAGATGTCTATGGTTTTTTGTTACATGGCATTACTGTGGCCATAACTGACTGATACACCAACTGTGTGATCTTTAGCAACTTATATAAGCTTGTTACACCTCAGTCTCCTCATTAGTAAAATAAAGACTAACATACTATCTCCTATAATCAATCTTCCAGAGTCCTTTTTTTTTTTAAAGATTTTATTTATTTATTCATGAGAATAAATGGCAGAGGGAGAAGCAGACTCCATGCAGGGAGCCTGATGCAGGACTAGATCCCGGGACTCCAGGATCATGCCCTAGGCCAAAGGCAGGCACTAAAATGTTGAGCCACCCAGGGATCCCCAATCTTCCAGAGTTCTTGTGAAAATTTTACTTAGTAACACAAGTAAAGAATTTAGAACAGTGCCTAGCTTGTAGTAGGCATCCAACAACTTTGGGCAAGTTGATATCATCATCCCCATCATCATCATCATTTTGTGTGATGTCACAAAAATTGATACTTTACATTGAAAGAAGAATTTGGGATCGATTTCAATAATATACACCTGTTGAAGGAGAAGAATTTTCTTTATTTCTGCAAATAATAACTGCACTGACTATGCTTTTCCCTTGCGGCAGCACTGAGCTAAGAATTATGCACGTTATCTTGCTGAATCTTCAAACCTGATCTGTGAAGTAGACACTACTCTTAACCCCATTTACAGATAGAGGCTGAGGTTCAGAGAGTTAATTCACCTAGCTAGGAAATGATGGAGCTGGGATTGAATCTGAGACAAACTCCAGATTCTACATCTATGAGCTCTATGCTCCACAGCTAAAGACTTCCACACACTTTATGGATGAGCAGACCAAGGCCCAGAGTGGGGAGGAATCTTGCCTGACACCGCACAGCCACTAAATGTCAGAATCTGCTTCCACATGACATTGTCAGCTGCGTGAGATCAGAGGAAAACTTAGGGCGGGGGGGATCTTGAGACAGAGGGAGGGTCTCTCTACTCCATCTTCATTTCTGAGTGCCCAAAGGTGTCTATTCTTAAAGTTAAATACAGAAAAAGAAACTCCCCTGACATCAAAGAGGCGGTGCCGTGCCAGGCAGTATGTGCCGAGGCTAACTGGGCACACATTCCTGGACCAACTGCTGGAAAATGTGCAAATGCAGAAATATTTCCCCCGCAGAGCTGGGTGGTGTGCAGATGGGAGCCATCCGTCTGTGGAGCCCCGCAGAGCTCGTCGGCCGTGACTCAACCCCTCCACGAAGCTGGCCTGGTCATTGAGGGTGGGGATCAGGAGCACACGAGGTTGAATCTGATGTTTATGCCTCCCAAAGAGCCCTTCGCATTTGCTGCCAAGACACCCTCTACTCCACCCCATCTTCTGTTCAATGAAGTTTTCAGAACTATACTCGATAAGGCAGGGTCCTGGAAAGAATGATGGAATAACAAAGAGAGAAGAACATTGATAGAGTGCCTACTGCATGCCAGGCCCTGGCTGAGAGATCCCCATGCGTTATGAATTCTTTTTTCTTCGAAAGTTGATCCCAGCAGCACGGCCTTCCCTACAGACCTTGTTAGAAATGCAGAATTTCAGGTTTTGTCATAGACCTGCTGAATCCAAGACTTCATTTTAACAATACTCCTGGCGATACATGTGTTCATCAGCCCGGTTAAAAATCCTCCTTGCCTCCCTTCTAATGTAAGCGCATCAAACTCCACTTTCGAGAGGGAAACCGAGTCTCAGAGTCACGAGACTTGCCAATGGTCTCCCAGGGAGGAAAAGACTGCTCGGCTGTTTGCATGTGGCTCTCCCTGTCCCCAGAACCTGTGATCTTAGGGTTGTCTTAGAAGTAAACTGGCTGAGTTCTGTGGTTTCAGGACCATAATAAAGAGGGGCAGCATAGTGGAAATAGCTTTGTTAGTATCCACAGATCAAGTCTTACCTCTGCCATTGTCTTACTAAGATGTCTCTTTAGGACTCAATTTCCCCAACCATGAAATGGGAGCAGAGGGGCGTCCATCACTTTGGGCTGGGAAGTTTTGATTCTGGGACTCCAGGGATGGCGCCAGGCCCTTCTCTCGTTTCAACATGGGATTGAACCACAGCCACCTTCCAGCCTCCCCGAACCTCCCAGGGGCCGCTGCCACACCCCACAGCGATCCCAGGCACTTGCTGTCCCCAATCAAACAGAACTGCCCGGCCGCCTCAACCACCGCACAAAATCGCAGGCAACAGGGCAGAAAACCCAATTATTCTCAGCTGTTACACTGCTTAATTTAATATTTCCAACGAGTTCCTTGAGCTGCTCCTCAAGAATGAAATGCATATTTGGGCTCTGTCACAAAACATTACATTTTGTCAAGGCAATCCATTTTGCTGTGGTAATTTGTAAGTGCGTGCCGGCCCCCGTGCGGGCTGGGGGCATTTATGGTGGCTTCTGGGAACAGAGGCTAGAAGAAGGGGATCTCTCTGCAGTGCCGGGTGGAGATGGTGGACTGGCAGGACTCGATGTGGCACCTGTCTTTCTGAAGCTCCAGAAAGCGTTTTGGGAAAACCAACAGATGCAGCACCTCCCTTGGCCATGGGACGGTTGGCTTTGAGCTTTCACACGTGATCTCATGGTGCCTCGGTTTCTTCAAACGTTAAGTGGGAAATATACATGAGAGATGATATGTTCTAGGGATGTTGGAATTTACGTGAAACCCAAATTTTCCTTTACCACGAGACTTCTCATGGCCTTTATTGCAATAACGCCCTTTATGAATGTCTACGAATGGGATTGGCTGGGATCCTAGATAATTATTACTTTTTATCAGAAAGCATTTCATGAGGCTGTTACTTCATGGGATGAATCTAAGGGTTGCTTAGTCTAACCAATTAGGTAGCTATCTCTGTATAAAACCATCCCCAACATCTTTGAGCTTTTTAGTATACGCCAGGCAGCGTGCTAAACACTTTGTAAACGTAGCGTATTGTTTTATCCTTGGGATCATCTCTGAACCAGTGAGTGGCTATGCTCTCGAGAAAATGTTAAAGGTGAAGCAGCGCAGGGGTGGGGGGCGGTTACCATTCAGGGTCCTAGAGGCAGACAGGTAGCCCATTCGAAGGGACAGTGGTAGTGGGGAGAGCAGAGGATAAGTCAGCTTAGGGCTTGCAAGAATGGGAGCCGTAATCATCCTTAGGTCTACAGGAGCAAGGCCAGGAGCTATTGTAAGGATTTGGGAGAAAAACTGTCAGAGAAAACTGCTTGGCAGGGGTGAAGACTTTCAGCGAAGGGGCACAGCCAGCCTGCAGTCCAGCACGGAGGAAGCCAGGGAGTTAATACTCCAACTGCCTCTCATCTCCTGTGGACATCCATCCACTGGCTGGACCTACTGGGGAGTGGGAGGGCACAGCACAGGGGCCCTTTGATCCAGCTCAGCCTCCCCAGGCACCAGAGCAGGGAGGAGAGGGGTGGAGAGTGAGTGTGGAGGGGCGAATGGGAGTCCTCTCCTACTATGGAATGAGCTAGTGAAAGCCTTGGGTGCATGAGTGAGGGGTAAGCGGTACAGGAAAGCAGCTGTCTTCCTGAAACCCAGGCTTCCCCTCCCCAAAAGCTACTCTGCCCTCCCTGCTCGAAGCACCACCCAGGACCCGGGCTGGGGGTCAAACCCTCCTTAGCTTCCCTCATTATCCCATCAGATTGGGGCTGTCATTAGCTCCCAGTGCTGAACAAAGGGCCCTCGCCCAGGCGGCCACATCCACGGGGCTAATTAATTGGATTAATGGTAGAGCAGCCCACACTGGGTCTGGCTCGGATAATTTCAATGAACGCTGAACACCAATCCCCAAAGTCATTGGAATATGGATGAGGCAAATTGAGTTAAAATTGAGGAGATTGCTGCATTCATTAGCCCGCCCACCCTCTGAAGTCGCTGGTTAATATGCAAACTATTAATATGCAAATCAGCGCAAATGGAAAAAAAAAAGTGTGACACCCCCTCCCCCCCCCTTTTTTTGGAAAACTCAGCTACACACACGGGCAGCTGCTTTCTGTGAAAGAGAGCAAGGCGTGCCTGTGTGCAGGTCTCCGAGGCAGGAGAAGGGACTGGGAGCTTTCATGTCAGAAATTAATTAAAAGCAGTGGCAGGGACACAGCACACCTTTATCAGCCTGCAAACACGTGTTACAGCAAGCGGGGCGAAGTCGGGGGAAGTGGGCTCCCTGGGGAAGGTTTGCTGTGCACCTGGGAGCCAGTCCCCCGCAGCCTCAGGGAAGTCTGTTTGGGTTGGGTTATTTAAAATTATTGTGTGTGTGCTTGTGTTTTATTTCAACATTTATATGTACATTCAGTATTATATATATGTGTATATATATATATATTTCCTACTTAAGCAATATATGTTCATTATAGAAAAATTAGGAAATAGGTAGACTCAAAGCTTAGTTATCTAGGATTTAAAAATCAAATCAGGACCAAATGTTAAGTCAGTTTAAAAAATCGATTAAAACAAGGAAATCATTTTTCTTAAATGAGGTGTTCCTACATTAAGTATTTTATTCATCTTAAATTAGTTGATTCCTCCATTGGGCACAGTCACGTGTGTCAAAATTCTAACGGTGCAAAAAGATAAAAATAAAAACAGGAGACAGAGTCCCACTCTGTCAGGGGGATTGCATCCATCCCTCCTCTATGTCCTTGTCACCCAGTTCTTTCCCCGAGGTGATGGTGCCATGGGCTCTTAAGAATTCTTCCCTCAATGGGCTGCACACATATGAGCGTCATATTTAGGTTTTTTTTTTTTTTTTTTTTTTTTTGTGAACAGAGGTGACCAGGAATACCATTTTGCATCTTGTTTTGTTCGCTTAACAGAGCATCTCAGACATTAACCACTAAGGTCCTCCTCGTCCTGTTTATGTCCTCATGTGGAGCCACACGTGGAAGGGTGATTGTTTCCTTCACGGTCGTCCTACCGATGGATCTTTAGGGTTGCTTCCTATTTCTTTGGCGATTTCAGCCAAAAGAGCGGTAAAAATCCTTACATGCATGACACGTTGAACAAATAAATGGAAGGTTCCCCATAGGTGGATGGAAGGGGGGGTCAAGGGTAGATGCATGAGTAGTTATGATGACTGTGGTCAGTGGCTCTGCAGGGGAGGTACGCCCGGTTTGACTTGCGCCGAGGACCTGGGACCTGGGACCTGGGACCTGGGACCTGGAGTGTCCGAGCCCGCAGCCCCGCGCCCGGAGAGGGCTTTGACCTTTTGAATCTGTGCCAACCTGACAAGTGGCAAAGGGCGTCTCCTTGCCCATTCAATTTGCATTTCTTTCCTCAAAAGTAGAGTATTTTTTTTATGTGGTTCAGAGCCATTTGTATATTCTTTCTGTTAATTTTCTATTGATTCCTTTCCTTCCTTTTTCATCATGTTAATCGTTTGTCTTTCTTAGGGATTGGCAAATAGAGCTCTTTAAGAGCTAAGAAATTAGCCCTTTGTCTGTAATACGAGGTGCCACTACTTTCCTCCTGTTTTCTGTTTGTCTTGGGACTTTACAGCTATGGGTCAGACAAAATAATATTGTATTTTTACTCACGGCACATAATTATGCATTTATTCGCTGAACTTTTGATGCTGGGCCATGGCTCTACCTTTGAATTTTTCCTCTCTGCCCGAAGGTCGTTTCCAGCCTCTTCCTTGACTAACGCCCATGGTCCTAATGCATCTTCTATCATTAACAAAGTCTGGATTTGATTTCTTTTCAGGGGATCAAGAATTCAAAACATTTAAAAGGCCATCTGAGTGCAAGATTTTTCTAAACCTTTTGTGACTTCCCTGTGTTTGTCTTATGGTTTTCTTGCTTACATCTTATATATATTCTCTGTATATTATATATATAAATATGTATTTATATATAAAAATATATATTTTAAAGCAATTCACCTTTATTGCATTTTTTTTAAGAATCCAGCTTAATTTTCATGGAAACAACTGATTTTCCTTGGAAACTCAGAAGTCATCGATCTCCCTAAAGTTTCACGAAGCAATCTAGTTGTGCTACCTATGCTATTGAGTAAAACTGGAATCATGAGTAAGTTTGGGAACAAATAAAACTGGTTTCTGGTGAGTTGGTACCTTCGCCAGTGGGAGGAGATGTGCCAGGGGAGGTGAAGCGCAGCAAGTGGCCAAGAGTGTTTCGGGGTGTCGGGAGTTCACAGTATGTTTGAGGGAGCAAGTGGAGAGCATTGGTGAATCGAGCCAGTTTGTAAGTGGAGGTCAGTTAAAAGAGTGACCAGTTCGACAGCCAAAGAGCTGGGAGAGGGCAAGAGTTGCCTAAATGACCCCCAACCGCCAACCCTTTGGGGCAATTTATTTATTAAGCATTTACTGTAATTGCCAAGCACCTTGGTAAGTGCTCCAAGGCTTCCCCTTATTTCACTATCCTCATTTTATAGGAAGACAACTGAGGTCCAGAGAAGGGAAGTGATTTGTCCTAGGCTGCGTTGGGCATGAATTCACCTGTTTCATATGTCTGAAGCATAAGGGAAATGGGGAAGGGCAATAAAATCACACCGGATTCCTGTTTTGAAACTGTTGGGTTTCTTTTTCTGTAGAGTATCATAAACACTTTTCCCTTTGCTCTTTTAAGAAATGAATCTGAATGTTGGGCTATTATCGGCGCATGTTTATAAAAGTGTGTGTAGAGTGTAGAGTCCCCTGAGGCTGCCACCCAGTTTAAGGGAGAGGCCAGCACGGTCCCACGGTCTCTCAGGGCTCCTTCCCATTCTCTCTCCAGAGTAACTGCCATCCTGAATTCTGTACTTATGGGCTTTTGCTTTTCATCATAATTTTATTAGCTACGTTTCTAAGCCTGCGCATTATGTTGTTTACTTTTGTGTCTTTCTGGACTCTCAATAAACAGAATCATCCTGCCCTACTCTGGGACTTGCTTTTTTCCTCTTGACAGGATGCCGTGCGTGTCCTTCTGTGTCACTTGGCTCTGCCTCTGATCCCCGCCCTGCCACTCCCCCACCGTGTTTTTGAGCGCACAGTGTCGCCGTGGGGTACAGTGACACTGCCTCTCCACCCCAACCAGGGGTGGCTGTCAGAAAGGTCATTTTTCCATTACACCTCACTTTGCTGAGGGATCAATCAGGCCATCCTTGCCGAGGCCCAGAAAAGAGGAAGTGACCATGGCCACTCTCCTGGCCAGTGGAGGACTGGAACTCCATGCTTCATGTTGGCTTGTAGGCGAGAGGTCCCCAGGGCAGCAAACAGGATCTCTGAGCAGGGATGCTAAGGGGGCAGGCGCCTGGTCCCCACTCAGCCATGCCTTCTCTCAAGTCTTCTATGGCTCCCCCTTGCCTTGGCTAGACATCCAAGGTCCAGGACATATCCTTTGTGTCTCACTATCTCCAAGTTCTGGGTTAGAGCAGCTCAATCATACTGAGCAAAGGAAGGATGGAAGGAAGGAAGGAAGGAAGGAAGGAAGGAAGGAAGGAAGGAAGGAAGGAAGGACTTTCCCTGTGGTCATAAGTCACATTTTTTTCCCCTTTCATCCCCTCTGTCCTTCACAAACTCTGTCTGTCTTACAACACTTATAAATAGGATCTGCCCATGGATGCCTATGTTGGGAGAACGTCCTCTCGGACGTTGTCAAGACAACGCATTTCCAGGGGCCTCCCCCAGCAGAGGTACAGACCAGGAGAGGGGTAGCTTTGCTGGCAAAGATTTTAAGCCTTGCTCATTGAGTCAGCCTGTGATTACCGATTAAGCCCTTGCCACATAACAAGCTCAGTGCTTGGTGGCTCAGTCGGTTGAGAACCTGACTCTTGATTAGGCCAGGTCATGATCTCAGGATCCTGGGATTGAACCCCACATCATGTTCCCTGCTCAGCACAGAGTTTGCTTGAGATTCTCTCCCTCTGCCCCACTCCCCTGCTCGCCTTCTCTCTCTTTCTCTAAAATAAATCAATCTCACTCGCTATATCCTGTTCACGCTTCCGAGCGCTTTACACGCTTATGTTTAATCCTGAAAGCACAGTATGATTTAGGCACTGTTGCATTCCACCTTTTATAGATGAGTGAATGGAGGAGGCTCAGGGGGCTAGGAGAACTTGCTGGAGGGCCTCACAGGCTGTAAGAGGAAGAGGAGCTAGTGCTTACTGAGATCCTGGTACGGACAGGCGAGCACACAAACTTTATCCCTGTGTCAGCCCTACGACCAGCCTGTGTGCTTGCTGCTGCGGCTTCCCGACGGGCCAGCAGGTCAGGGGGCGTCCTCCAAATCACACAGCCAATTAGGAGCAGGTTGTGGTTCCGCCATTTATGGAGGCAACAGGTCTTTATGTACTGGACAGCGGGGAGCTGGAAGATGCTGGGGTCAGAGGTGCTGTTTCTGAAGAAGACAGTTTAATGGCAGAGGTGGGCAGACAGCCAGGGAAGAGGACATCCAGGGTGAAGTACAGCCACGGAGGGCACCCAGGCAGCTGCAGAGGGCCTCGGAGGGCTCCCCACACTGTCTGGAGGTGACGGAGGGCTTTCTAGAAGAGGAGTATCTGTGCTGAGACATGAAGAGCCTGGAGGGAGAGGCCGGGTGGGGGTGAGGAGGGTACAGGCAGAGGGAGATGCTGAGCAAAGGCCTGACCCCGGGGGTGGGAATTTAGGAGAGCACAGGGGATGTGCCGATCACAAGAGCCACATTTATTGGGCACCTACTGTGTGCTGGGCTCTGGGTTGGGCTTTATGAGGGTTCTCATCTAATCTTCACATGACCCTCCAAGGTAAGAGCTACGAATGTGCCCATTCTCCAGAGCTGCCACTGAGGCTCAAACAGAAGGGGCGACTTCCCAGGACGTCCGGTCATTGCTTTCCGGGGCCTTCCTGTCGAGGAAACATCTGTTACCCACCCACCTATGACAGGCAGCAAGAATAATACATTAGCCAGCTCGCATTTAATGCTGACGTGTGCCGGGCAGATCTCTAAGCGCTTTTTACCAACAGAAGTTTCGTACCCAGGCGCTTGTTCCTCAGGATGACTGTGATCAGTCCCGTTTTACAGATGAGAAAACAGAGGCTCAGGGAGAGAAGTGATTAGTTCAGGTGACATGGTTAGAAAGGGGCAAAAGTGGGCTGTGACTCCAGGGAGACTGGCTTCGGGTTCCCCCCACGGAACCGCTCGGTGACAGCTCAGTGGGGTCCAGATGAGCCTTCCCAAAACAGGCCTGTCCTCGGCTCGGCTCCAAGTCCAACAGCAGCAGAGGCAGCTGAGGAGATGCTCAGGGCCCTCGGCAGAGCCAAGGGGTGGGGTCCTGAGCTGGGACAACTGACATCACAGCGGGTGGCCCAGACCAGCTCCTAAATAGAGAATGCCATGGGCTTGTTTGCGTCGGGTGACATCACAGCTCCAATGGGGTGCCGACCTCTCCAAGTGAAAGAGAAGGCAATTGACTTAGCATTGGGAGGGGCAGCTTCACACTCTCCCTCTCTGTCCCGCTTCTATGTGGCTGCTGCTGATTTAGGTCATACTGGAAAGTTCCTTCAAACCATCAGAAGAGTCCTCGGCCCCATCACACTGGTGGGGCTGATTCACAGGCAGCTGTTTCCGGAGCTCAGCATGGGCTGAGACACTCCCAGAACACAGAAAAGGCCTCATTGAGCAGCCCTGGTGGCAGCTGGCAAGGAGGACTCAGCGTCCGCCCCGGACCTCATGCCTCTCCCAAGGCTGGGCTTCAGGATGGGGTGAGGAGAGCCAGGCAGGAGGAGGCCACTCACACACCTGAGCATCTACTACCTGCCATGTGCATCTCACTGCATCCTCGTGAGCAGGCCCACAAGAGCGTGGTGCGGTAATTTCTCTGCCCGGCCTGTCTTTCAGCAGACACCATGCTTAAGAATGCCCTGCTCCATGCTCAGCTTTAAGGGATGTACAGAGGAACAAAAAAGCTCAAGTTCTTTCTCTCAGGGGGTTCATGGTTTGGTGTGGAAATAGACACCGATGGCCAAGTGCAACGCATGCAAAGCACATGCAAACACAGGCAAAATGGGGACTCTGGCAAGTGTAAGGTGGGGGTCCCTCTTGCTGCCTAAGTCCATAATTATTATGGACTTTATTTTACAGGCAAGAGGACTGAAGTTCCTAAACATAAGCTTGGAAGATATCTCATGGCATGAGCTCTCCTCCTCCTCTCCATCTCTACCCTCTGCTTCTAACCTGCAGGGAGCTACTTGCAGATTTTCCAGGTGTTCTCCTCTCTCCTGCCCCAGGGCCTTTGTACAGGCTGCTGCATCTCTCTGGAATGTGCTTCCTTGTTCACTTTACCTCCAGCCTCCAGTTTCCCCAGCTAACATGTACTCCTCTGAGGCACTGTCTCCAGGAAATTCCTTGGATTCTTAGTCTGGGCTGGGGGATTTACCTCCCTGCATCCCAGCATAATCTGTGTCACATTCTGCTGGGATGGTCCTCCAAGCTCTTGAGAGAGAAACTGTCAGGATCACTATTGCAGCCCTAGCCTCCTTGTGCATATAGTAGGTGTACAGTAGCCACTAATCTAACAGTGAAGCTAGGTCAAATGTGCATGAAACTCTGTTCTACCCTCTTTGAACATAAGCAGAGTGGGAGAGCATGGGCCTTGGAGTCAGAAAGAACAAGGTCTGTATCCTGATTGCACCATTCAGTAGCTGGAGCAAGGTGTTTCTTTTCTGAGTTCTGGTAGCTTCATCTGTAAAACGGAGATAAGGACACCCACTCCCGAGGGTTGTGCCAGGGCTGAGCCAATTCACACTTGGAGTTAGCACATGGTTGTTATATATGCTCCTCTCCTCTCCTTCATGGACTATAGGTATGCTTCTTAAATAGGAAGTGTCCATTTTGTACCTGTAGCCCTTTCCTGCTCCAAGTTTCCAGTACTTGAATAGTACCTGGCGTATAGTGGGTGATGTGGGAATATTTGGAGAAGGGATGGATGGTTGGATGAATGGATGAAAAGCTGGATAGACAGGTAAGTGGATGTGTGGGAATTGAGATGGGTGGATGGATGGATGGATGGATGGATGGATGGATGAAAGATTAGGTGGAGAGGATGGATGTGTGACAGATTTTCTTTTCCCTGAGCACTGTTTAATATAACCTAGATCTACTCCTGTATGGCACAACCTTGTGAATATAAAACATCGTCAGAAATTTTCTTCTTGACAATCCCTTACTTGAAGTGCTTTTACGATAGGAAAGTTGGTGTGTGTGTGTGTGTGTGTGTGTGTGTGTGTGTGTGTGTGTTGCAGCTATGGGTTTGAAAACACTATACCTGGAGAAGGAGGATGCCACAATGCCACCTCTCTATGTGATCATGGTGTCTCACTCCCCTTCTGCTTCCCACCTATAAATGGAAGAACATGAGCTTGGCCTTTAAATGCCCTTCCAGTTCCAGCCTGGCTCTGTGTTTCTGCCTGCTTCCCAGGGGATGCATTCGTGTATGGATCACCAGCTGTGCGTCTTCCCAGGGTTTCCTTCACTCCTGAGAGGCCTAAGCACCCTATTTGTCTAGGGGCCAGACATGCCATAAAGGGGTAAATTGCCCACATTTACTCAATGCGTTTAGATACCTTGGTGTTGTGACTTAATTTTCCATGCTGCCCCCAGATCCTGGAATGGAGGCAGCAATGAGTTTCCTAATACGGTCCTTCCTTGCCAGGGACCATTGGCTCCTGGTGCTGGTTGCTCTGCTCCCAGCTTGGTGCCCACCCAGGGCAAACTAACCCGTTACTGTGCTTCGCTGTAGCCCCTTGCTCCTCTTGCAGTAGTTCTTGCTCCCTCTCTCGGAAATCAGCGGTGGTGGCTGAGCCAGCAAAATGGTCTCATTCCAATTGTTCCCAAAAGCTCATGGTTGCAGCATTAGGATTATCATCAGTGCACTCCCAACAAAGGCTACCATTATTCGGCCGAGCCCCTTTAGGATTGGGGAGCATAGGGAGTTTGGGGAAGGTGCCCGAGTGTAGCTGAGGGTCCAGCACCTGGACAGAGGTTTATTTTTTTTTTTTTTATTTTTTTTTTTTTTTAAAGATTTTATTTATTTATTCATGATAGTCACAGAGAGAGAGAGGCTCAGAGACACAGGCAGAGGGAGAAGCAGGCTCCGTGCACCGGGAGCCCGACGTGGGACTCGATCCCGGGTCTCCAGGATCGCGCCCTGGGCCAAAGGCAGGCGCCAAACCGCTGCGCCACCCAGGGATCCCTGGACAGAGGTTTAAAAGCCCTGCCTTGAGGGCTCCTGAGAAGCTCAAGTTGGTCTTTCCCATCCCCATCATCACGCCTCAAAGCAGGATCTGTCTGCAACGCCTGTGCTGTGACTAGAGCTGAAGGGATTGAACACGGTAAACTGAACTGGCATCTAAAGTCCTCTCCCCGGGACTCCCCAAGGATCTCCTCTCTGAGTGAGGTGGGTAATGCAGAAGAATGCCACCACCTGTCTTACCCCTACTAGGTGCTCAGTAAACGCCATCTTTCATTTGATCAGATATGCCATTGGTCATGGCGCGCACCATTATTTTACATCTTGCTAACAAAAGAAGCAAGCTACCTTTTAAAATGTGACTCGCCATTCATTGTGAGATGACTCTCGATTTCAGAGGCATTAAAATCTAAACCAGTGCATTTTGGAATCAACTGTCTGTGACACCCAATAAGCAAGAGCACCGATGAGCAAAAACAGTGGGAATCTGAGGTTTTACCATTTTGCTTCTGTGTTTGGATTGACAAGTGGTGCCGCCGCTTTGCTTTGTAACCTTTCAGAAATCCCTCTCCACCCCTGGGTCTCAGTTTACTCAACATAACGTGGGCCTCACCCTCCTCTCCAGCCACCATATAGGACCACTGTAGAAATAGAATAGGACTGGGGGGGCAATAAATCTCTGTAAGCTGCAAAGACATTTAAATAGGAACCTGAGATGATCAACCTGATAGTGAGATCCTTGTCCAAGGTTTGACTGTCACTGTATTTGCTGTGTAACTTTGGGCAAGTTGCTTCCCCTTCCTGAGCCTCGACCTCCCCCATCTCTCCTATAGGAACAAAGATGCACCTGGCAGTGTCAGAGGACATTGTGTCTGCCAGGTGCTCCCCAGTGCCTTGCAGAGAACTTGTTCATTGAACAATCTGATGAATGAATGAATGAATGAATGAATGAATATTCTTGGGTGTGCACGGGAGACTGAGTTCCACAGACATAAGCTTTTTGATCATTCCAGAGGCAAAATGAGAAATAAATCACCCTGGGGATCATGAGGCTTCAGGCCCACTTCACCGCAGAGAGAACAGGCTGGGTAAGGTATAGAAACTTACCCAAGCCGTGCCACTCACACAGCGACTCCGGCCCCGGCACTTGAGCCTCCCCTTCAGTCTCATAGCCCCGGGGCCAGTGGCTCTCTGGCTCCTGCGAGCAGGGCAAGCTGTGGCCAGGTTGAGAGCACCACCCCGTTCTCCCCAGCGCGATAGCTGTCAAACGAGGCCTCAGACCCAGCCCCATTATTATTCCTCTCGGGGTAATAAATACATTTTAAGAGAAACAGATGCAAGAACAGTTGGACAGGAAGGGCCCAGGCACGGGAAGAGGAATCTGGTTTGTGAAAATCTGTCTATTTGCCAGACGGTGAGCAATATGGCACAGCCAGCCAGGTCTGGGTCCGGCTGCCAGGCGGGCTAATCAGGCCTCCCTATGGTGTCCTCCTGGCTCTTTCGGGCCACGGGCCTCAGGTGCCCAAACGGGCAGACAGCTAGTACCCCTGCCCCCCAAAACGGGCCACGATGGTGATGGTCGTTCCTTAGTAAGTTCAGCCACTCTAGCAGGAGCCACAGCAGCTTGTGTAGACAGACAGCAGCAGGACAGAAGTCATCTCGTGACTCAGACCCAGCCATCTGCAATGCTTGGCTTTCCTCGTCCCTGTATTGACCTCCCTCTCTGATGGTGTTTGTTGCCTGCAAGCAGCTACCTTGATACCTGACCCTGGGAAACTATAAGAAAGAGCATCCCCACTGCCTTTCCGGCCTGGTGGGAATCCCTGTCACATTCCCTGCCCTACCCCAGATGGGAGAAGTAGAGGGTGGTTTATTTACAAAAGATGTCTTGGCTGCTGCAGAGACACAGAGATGCCCAGAGCAGACTTTCATCCACCAGGATCTGCACCCCTGCCCCCCTGTTTCTGGTCCTGAGCTCACAAATCCTGCCAGTTTTTGGCAGGAAGGCATGGCCTGTAGGCAGAGGCCAGTGAACAGAATGCTCAGTGTGTGGCCTGGCTTGCTGTCCTCATAGCCAAGTCAGCCAGGGAGGAGTGACTGACCCATTTTGTGGATGGGAAAGTGGAGGCCTACAAAAGAGACAATGACTTTTCTCCATGGTCATGCGGCTCAGAGGAGTTGGCATTGGGCAGGGCCTGCAGGGTGGCCTGACTCTCATCTCTCTCTTCTTTCTACCCACACAGCTGTATCCCTAGGAACAGAGCCACCTCTATTTTCCCAGAACACTGGCTGGAGATGAAGATGCTTCAGCATTTCCCTCGTCTTTTCTGTGGCCATGGGAAGATTGGGGCATTCGTGTGTTTTGGGGGAGAACCAATCCCCAAAACTCCTCTGTCTTCCACTGACGTGCTGTCCACCTCTTGGAGCTGACCTGCCGAGCCCAGGGTGATTAGTGATAGAACAGGCTTTCCTCCCATGGTCCTGACTCCAAGTAGTCTTTGCCATTGCCCCCCAAGAGGGAAAAAGAAGCTCTGGGAATTTAAGAATTCTGCATCCAAATTGTGTTTCTCCAAGAACGCCTTGCTCCCAGAAATAGCATGAAAATCTTTTTTTGTGTGGTTGTGTAAATTGATTGTATTTTTTGGGTGGGGGAGGAGTATCTTAAAGCAGTCATGCTCAAAGTCTCACTGCCCACCCTCGGTTGAGAATTTAAGAGTCCAGCCTCTGCCCTGAGCACTGTACACGATCCTCCTATTTACTCATTTACTCCTCTTAGCATCCCTAGGAGGTGGCTGCCTGTGTGACCCTGACATGGTGACGATAAGGGACGTACGGTTAGAAAGCACAGCGGGATTCAGTTCCAGGCTTCTTGTCCATGTGCCAGGTCCTCTGGGTGGCTTCACTGAGCTTCCACCGCACCTCCCACGGCTTGGGGAGGCGGGAAAGCCAAGAGTGTATTTCTGGATGCGGATCCGTCCCTGCCCACGGGAGGCGCCAATGTGGGATTCGGGAAGGTGATGCGAAGCCCCACTCTTGTGGCTCATGGTTGCTGCTGTTGGCAGGTATAATGATGTGAATGCAAGACTTTCTGACAGGAGAGACCCCACTTTGTGTTCCCACGCCCTGGGTCCCCAGAGACAGTGTACCTGAAGCAACTTCTTGATTCTAGCATAATTCCAGCACTAGCTGTCCAGGTGCCTCTGTTCTGTATTTTCCGGGAGTTATTCCAAGAGATTCAACCTAGAACTTCCTCCCACTGTCCTTGCAATGGTTCGCTATGCACCTCACTCCTGTGTTAATTCACAACCTGCTTAAAACTCCTGGGCTCGATTTTGGTATTTGCGTCGAAGCTGGTACGCTGTGCGATATCGAGGACGCCTACCCTGGGTCCCAAGCCTCATTCCCTCCTCTGTGCAACTTACAGAGTCCCAGAGGGGCTGTGATGGGGACGCAGAAGTAAAGGGGCTCTCCTGCCATAAAATGTTGCGTGGGGATTGTGGCTCATCAGAAATGTACTCTCTCGAAAAGGGACACAGGGCAGAATCTGTCCAGGAACTGACCCCGCCCACCCTTCATTCTCAAACCCAGAACAGAACCAGGTCCCTGATCAGCTTGCCGGGATTTGGAGGACGGCTAGGGGACAGAGCAAGGATGGGGCCTGGCTTGCAGCTCATGTCTGCTCATGAGCCGCTTGCCTGTAACGACATCGCGTGGGCCCTCTCATCTGGGCCCCTGGCCACGGACAGCGCCGTGCAATCCTTGCCTTTCTAAGAGTGCGGCGTGTCAGCAGGAGGCTCCAGAAACATGTTCCACCCTCACTTTTCTTGAGATGTTGCAACCTCCAGAAGTTGCCCAAGGCCCTCTGGGGTCTTACTTGCTTAATAGAGAAACAGGGCTGTGGGGTACAGCTTTGAGAAGGGAGGCCAACTGCCAAGATGCATCAGCCACTGTCAGATCACACTTTTGGGTGCAGAGAAACTAGCTGAAGCTAGGTAGCAAGAGAGGGTTTGTGAAACCAGGGGGTTCAGTCCATCATTCACTTGACATTTTTTGACCACTTACTATGTGCCAGGCCCTGTGCTTGCACTAAGAATTCTACAGTATAAAAAGTAGGTACAGTCCTTGCCCTGGTTGGGCTGATAGTCTTTTAGGGGCAAGGGAAGAGGACAAGTCTTCATGCAGGATGGTGATCAGTGCCCAACTGGGAGAACGGAAGGAGCAATGGGAGCCCAGGAAAACTGCCTGAACCAGCTAGAGACAATCAGGCAAGGCTGCCTGGAGAGGTGACATCTAAGCTGAGACTTGAAGAAGATATAGGAATTCTTCAGGCCAAAGGGGGTGATGAGCAGTGATGGCAAGTGATAGCAGGCAAGGGAAGACTCTGGACTGCAAATGAGTCTATCTTAGCATTCAGCATTGTTCAGAAGGGCTGAGTCAGGAGTGTGGAGCAAAATGGCAGGGCCAGACCCCATAGGACCCCATAGGACCCCATAGACTGGGGTAAGCGATATAGCTTTGTTAGGAGGACACTGGGAAACCACAGGAGGGTTTGAGGCAAGGGAAGGTGCTTTAGTTATCTATGGCTGCATCATGGATGATCTCTGAATCTATGGGCTTAAAACAACACTCACTTTTGTATTATCTCTCACCATTCTGGGGGTTGCCTGGGCTTAGCTAGGTAACTCTTAGTGAGTAGTAAGGTTAGTGATTGATTGATAGATTCCATGTGGTGTCCTTTGATGAAAACAAGCCAGTCAACAAGTATGGAGCAGCACTTAGTTCCTGATCACAATATCATCTCTTATAAATCAAATACCCAGGCAATCATTGAGCAGCTTACAAACAGCTCAGCCTGCTTAGGGTTGTGTTCTTCGCTGGATGAGATATAAACATTCCCTTCTTTATTCAACAGGTATTTACCATGGCCCAAAACTGTGCCATGTCTTGACCGTCCTATTAATTTTTGCCTGCCTGAATCTTTTAGTCTGGAACGATGGTATGAATAGGTCCCATCCCAGAAGCAAGTTCATTGAGACAAAGCTAGGCAAATGTCCGTAAGGGTGTCAGGAAAATGTCAAGTTCTGGATTGTATGATATTAGCCAGAATGCTTGAGGACTTTAACACAGAAAGACATGTCGAAGCCTTCAAAGATGAAGCCAATGTTTGAAATCTGGTACCTGGAGAGTGGTGGTGGCCCTGAGAGGGAAGTGTATACTTAGGACATCCAACGTGATATTTAAGAAGAGATAAGGAGGTTTGCCCTAACCATCTCGAGTTTGGCTGTTGTCCGACAGTTGAGTAGAAATGGACTACAAAGAGGCCATCCACGTGGGCCTGGAGTTTGGATGTTTGGATTTGGGGTTGGACAGGATTAGAGTCTCCTTGAGGGGTTTTTAACCCACCTTTTAATGCTGTTGGCTGGGAACTCTGCTTGGGTTCTCGGTTGGAGCACCGACACATGCATCTACGTTTGGCTTCTTGACACAATCTGGGCCTCATCCCACCAGGGCAGCCAGATATCAAGGGCGAGTGTCCCTTTTGACAGCCTAGCTTCAGAAATCACAGTGTTTTCCATGTGAACACTCCCTGAGCTGCTCCATGGGAGAAATGTCGACATCATGTTCTTGGGAAGACACGTGGCATGAGAGAGCTTGCTGTGCTCAACTTCGAAAATGCATCAGCCACGAAAGGCATAATGAAACTTCTAGGAAAATTTCTTTGCTGGGAGTTGAGTGGATAGAGAGGCAGAGTGGAGGCAGGGAGGCCAGGTTGGAGGCTGCTGTGGAGTCTAGGGGAGAGATGATGTGGTCCAGACCATGTGACAGTGGCAGAGGGACGGGAAGGAAAAGTGACAAGAGTCTATATCCAAAACCCAATGGTTATCTTTAAGAGCATAAAAGTACCGCCCAACTTCCATTTCTGTGGATGCCCACCTTCTAGGGCAAAAACAAATGTGTGAATTAAAATCTCTCTTCCTATCAAACCAGTCTCAGATTTCAGGGCTGCAGGGAGCCTTGGGAAATGTTGGGCCTATTTTCTCCCTTGAAAAGACTTGGGGGCTGAGGTCCAGAGAGGGTTAGGAGCTTAACCCAGCTCAGACACGGAGGGAGGACGAAGCAGGAACACTCACTCCTGCCCAGATTCCTTAACTAAACTGTGTTTCAGTTCAAAAGTCCTGTGTGGTCAGTTCTATCATAACACTTGCTCTGAAGCCACGAATTTTGTTCCACCATGATTGATATATCAAGGAACAATTTGAGTGTGACACAGATTCCATATTTGCATATGTACAATTTCATTCACGAGAAATACCAGGCAAATGCAGGAAACTGGGTCCAGTTGAACCTCGTTGCTTGAGAGTACACAAAACACAGTGCTCGCATGCATGCCGATGTGCACGCATCCTCCAATGTCTCCCAGTTACCTCAGTTTACCATGTGTGTTAGGAGCCACATTCCCCATTCAGTTTCAGACAACCTTCCTTCCATCTGTCACATAAGTCAAGCCACCAGTCCAACACCTCGGGTTTTTGCAAAGGTACAGAGGCATGTCTATTGTGTTATCCCAGCATGCCTAACCCATTCATCAGGCATAAAATCATGCTACCGATTTTACTAGGTTCCTATCTTTTTTATTAATATGTTCCTAGCAAATGTTTAGAGTCCTGTCACCTGACCCAATTTCCTCATAAGCCCTATGGGTTTTACTGTGCGATTTTGCGTAGCACACAGCGAAGTCTAGCGATGCTTATGTCACGTTATAGCAGAACGGACTGTGCGGCCTGCTTGGCACAATAGCGGCCAGAAAAGTACAAGACTGCATCAGGATTTACTCACAGCGCCCTGTGAATCATGAGGCACACTATCCTCATGCTTTATCACATCAGTAAGCCAAACTCCCATTCTGCTTCCAAGAGAAGCCTGGGAGGACATATTAGGGAATGACTCTGGCTCTGTAGGGCTGACCTAGATCCCAAAGGTCAAGGCTGCAAGGAGGCCTACTTCAGCTCTAACAAATCACAGCCTTCCAAAAAGAAAAAAGGGCAAGTATGTAAAGTAGTAAGCCTCCTGGCACGAGAGGCATACAAGCAACTGGTCATACGCGCAGTTGATAGGGATGTTGTGAAGAAGTTTTGTGCTTTGGGGAGGGTTGTACTAAATTACGATTTCCAAGCCCACAGACTTGTGTGTGTGTGTTTTTAAGCAGATTCCTTTTTATATCAGTTTTAAGTTCATGGCAAGCTTGAGTTCCAAGTCCAGAGCTCCCACATGCCCCCTGCCTACACCCACAGCCTTCCCCACCATCGGCATGCCACAGCAGCATGGTGCATTGTTTGAACCCACCAATCTGTCCTGACATGTCATTGTCCCTCAAAGTCCAGAGTTTATAGTAGGGTGCACTCTCACTGTTGTACATTCCGTGGGTCTTGACAAATGTGTAATGACACGCACCTGCCATCATATCATACAGAATAATTTCAATGCCCTAAAAATAAAAATCCCCTGTGCTCCCATTGAACATTTTTATTTTTGATTTTAATTGGGTTCTACACCCAACATGGGGCTTAAACTCATGACCCCTGAGATCAAGAGTTGCATGCTCTACCGACTGAGCCAGGCAGGCACCACCCCTCCAAACTGAGCATTTTTAAAGCAGGGATTTTGGGGTTCCACTTCAAACCTTTGAAACCTTAAAGATAGGACTCAGGAATCTGCATCTTAATACCTCCCCCACCTACCTCCGTACACAGGTAAATGTAGGTAACCAACTGGGCCCTCCCTGGTGTGTGTACAGAATGTAATGGATGATAAAAATCACTAAGGCTTCTTCTTTTAAAATTGTATGGTGCTCTACCTTAGATGGGAAACGCATTGCTGAGCCACTTTAGGAAAAACCAAGCAGGTTTCTCTGGACTCCAGAGGCCTCCTGTGAGTTACCAGAGTTGAGAAAAGAATGCCCTTCCCACCAGGTGGGGAACTGGGCTCTTGGACAGCTGCCTTTCCTCAGGAGACACTCAGCAGAACACTTTTGGGGGGCAAATGTGGTGTGTGATGGCCCAAGTTTGGAAACAAGCAAACAAAATAAAGAAAGAAAGAAAGAAAAAGAGTAAACACACACACAGAAATATATTTTTGGAGTTAAGATCTTCCATCTTTGCTCTAATAATCAAGATTCCTGAAATACTTGTAGCAGTTTCCTTTATACTGAAGAAAGCACTTCTTATGCATTAGTGCACGTGGGTCTCACCATGTCTAAGTGGAAAAAACTACTAATTGGATTAAGGATTGAAGATCCTCATGCACTTAGATGCAAGCTCCTGATTTTACTATTGTCTGTGTCCCTGTAGAGGGTGCAGGCCTCAGGAGATGGAGTAGTGGGTGTCCACTGAATGAATGGATGAAGGAACGAATTAATGAAATAATTTAAATAATAAATCAAAGAGAGTCTGCTATGGTGACTGGGACATAGTAGGCACTCAGCTTAATTACATTCTTTTTTTATAAGATTTTATTTATTTATTCATGAGAGAGAGACAGAGGCAGAGACACAGGCAGAGGAAGAAACAGGCTCCATGCAGGGAGCCAGACGTGGGACTCAATCTGGGGTCTCCAGGATCACACCCTGCGCTGAAGGTGGCACTAAACTATTGTGCCACCAGGGCTGCCCCTTAATTATATTCTTATTATGAGCCTCGAGCCAGGGGCCATGAGTCTCAATTATTAATCCATCTTCACCTTCAGCATGCTGCCGAACACTGGGCCAATCTCACTCCCTCTCTAGACCTTAATTTCCCCATCTGTAAAAAGGGATCTTCCCAATTCAGGCATTTCATGAAATGTATGAGACTTTGGCTCTGGTTAGGAAAAAAAAAAAGGTGGCGTGTCACACAGTGACAAAGCATTACACACTCACAGGAATGGCTAACATAAAAATCCTGACAACACCAAATGTGGACAAGGACATGGAGCATTCTGAACTCTTCATGCATTGCTGGCGGGAATGCAAAATGGTATCATTACTTTGGGAAAAAAAAACCCCATCACATTTCTAATAAGACCCAATATACTCCTACCTTACGACAACCCAGAAACTCTACTCTGAAGTATTTATGCAGAGAAATAAAATATGTTTACTGAACAGACTTGTAGAGGAATGTTCATAGGAGCTTTATTTATAGCAAAACTAGACTCATGACCGTAAAGAGGAGAATGAATGAATGAATTATGGTACATCCATGCGTTGGAATCTTATCCAACAGTAAAAGGGACAAGACTCCAGATATACGTAACAATATGGGTCGGTTTCTACAATTTTGTGTTGAATGAGAGAAGCCAGATGCAAAAGAGCACAAATTGCACGAACCACTTACATGAAGTTCTAGAACAAAATTTTGATGATGGGAAACAATCAAAGCAGTGCTTGCCTCTGGGTGGGGACAAGGAGGAACCCTGAAGAAGCACATTCCTTGGGCAATGTAGGATTTGGCTTTCACAGGTGGCTACATCTGACAAAACTCAGTGTTGGTACATGTATGACTTCTGCCTTTGAATTCATATGTTTTTTTAACCTAAAAGCTGCAAGCAAATATTGATATTGCATTGCTCAAATGTTTGCATGAAATTCATAAAAAATAAGATAGATTAATGGATGGACAGAGGGTTGGATAGATGGAGAGACAAGATAAAGCAAGTGTCCAAATGCTAATGGTAGATTTCAGGTGGGGAACCTAAACTTTATAAAACATTTCAGACTTTTCATAAACTTTTATTAAAAGTTTGTTATAAATTTCTTTCAACATTTCCATCTTTGCAATTTTTTTTTTACAATAAAATGTTGGTTAAAAAGAGGATTTGGAACCCATTTAAAAGTTTAGGGTGGGGAAAAAAAAGTTTAGAGTGGGGGGGTGCACCTGGGTGGCTCAGTGGTTGAGCGTCTGCCTTTGGCTCAGGTTGTGATCCCAGAGTCCCGGGATTGAGTCCCACATTGGGCTCCCTGCAGGGAGCTTGCTTCTCTCTCTGCCTATGTCTGCCTGTCTTTCTGTGTCTCTCTTGAATAAATAAAGTCTTAAAAAAAAAAGTGTAGGACTGGGGCACCTGGGTGGCTCAGTTGGTTAAAGCATCTGACTCTTGATCTCAGCCCAGGTCTTGATCTCAGGGTTGTGAGTTCAAGCCCCGTATTGGGCTCCATGCCAAAACAAATAAGTTAATTAAATAAAAGTTTAGTACAAAATCCATTGGCTTCACCACTTTGATTTTCTTTCAGACCAATGATATGAAAAATGAATTAATTTTAGGAATTCCTGAGATATATATGGACTTATCTCCTACATATTGCTCCTCTATTGCTGAGCTCCTGGAAAAAGAATAAAAACTTGAGTAAATTATTTCTAATTCTATATGATTAGTAATCATTTGAAAGCCCCTGGGGCTAGTAGTACCAACTACCAACACAGGTTCCATTCAGATGAGTCAGGTCACGTACCAGGCACTGGGCTCCATGGTGTCTTTGGCTCATCTTTAATAAAACAACTCAACAGAGAGGACACATCTTTGTGACCATCTTACAGACCTTAAACCAAACTCAGAGGTGTTTAGAAATGTACCCGAGTTCACAGAACCATTGAAATGGCATTTAGTGACTATTATTTCTGTCTTCCCAGAATATGTGCCCACTTTCCTTAAGGTAAAAAGCCTTATAATGTAACATGGCCAGCCCTTTGGATGCAGCAATTGGTCTAAAAGGTGGTCACACGACAGAGACAAGTCAGAGGACTTCCCTGGGATTGTCTACGTTGAGGGTTATGAAAGTCTATCTGTTCTTTCTTATAAATCTCAGGCTCTAAGCTCCGAGGCTTGAAGATCCTGAGGGTCACGAGTTCTTGATGTAAGGAATACCCAATGCCAGGAACTCCATACAGACCATCCCATTCAAATTTCACAGCCATCCTGGGAGGTGAGAATTTTCCTTTCCCCATCTGAATGAGGAGACTGAAGGACAGAGAGGCTAATTCAGTTTCCCAAGGGAGTATAGCTAGCAAGGGAAGGATTCAAAGCCAGGCTTAGTTACGGTACTGTTTGTGCAGAGGACTCCCCGTGGGCTGGTGAGGTTGCCTGGAGCTCCCAAGCCATCCCCCCACCCCACCCCCCACATCTGGAACCGCATTGGCCAGAGCTATTCACTACCCTCAAACCAGGCTCCCAAATACACGCTGCCAAGCAACTGCTAACCTCCAGTAACCGGAGCATCCCTGAAGGAGCTACCCGGTCCTTCCATTATTTCTGTGCAAACAGGTTATTTTCTGGCATAAACAAGGTGCCGAGCTCACGATCTGGCTGTGGCTATGGGGAAACTAAAGAGTAAATTCTCCAGCCATGGAAGATCCCCTCTCAGTTCTGAGGGCATTTTCTCCCCCTAAGGCAGCCTCTCAGATGTCCATCAATCACAGGGAACCCAAGGCAAAAGACCCAACAGGCATTTGTTTTGGGGGGTTGAGCTCCCAGATGGCAATCCAAGCTAGACCAGCTCTTCTTAGTTGATCCTCAAAAGTAGGTAAGAGGAGTCCCCTTTTACAGATGAGGAAACCAACGTCCAAAAAGACTTTTTTACACTCGTCTTGATGAACCCTTTGCTCTGTGTAAGGCCCAGGGCTGGGTTCTCTACGTACTTGACTCATGCCCTTGCCACAACAGCCCCGTGGGTGATAGGTACAGCCCACCACTCCCATTTTACAGATGACAAAACTGAGATTTGGGGAGGGAAGTAACCCTGGATTTGAACCTACGACTCTAGAGCCTGTACGCTTGATGACACATTCGCCTTTGGAGGCGTGCCTGTGCTGGCTCAGATGAAGGAATGGATTGTGACTGAGGCCTTTCAGGCCCACAGGGCATGAAATCGAATCTGTTACTGACATCTTAAAATCGATTTTTTTTTTCATGAAAACGGCTTAGAAATTTTGTGCTGCCTTCAGAAAAAAAAAAAAAAGAAAACAGAGGTGAGTGGGTCTGTCTCCCTCACTGCCCACCCAGCTGTTAAAAGCCCATCCATGCACCCTCCCCGCCCCAGGCAGGAGCGTGGGGTTCCTTGGCACTTACACTCAGCCGGCCGGGCCATTGCAGGCCACGTGGTGCTAATAATATTACAGAGCTGGGGGTGCGGGGGGAGGGAAAGAGTGAGAAAGCGACTTTTGCCAGCTCTCCCCATGGTTCTGCCCCACTAAGTCTTACTGCATAGAAAGTGCCAGATCAGATTAGAGCCACCAGTTGCCACATTATCCTGTCTTGACTTCACTAACGCTCATTAAGCTCCGAAAATCCCTTTTACGGTGTTTAGGACACCTCCAGAGGAGTTTGCAGTGTAAATATTATTCCACCATTAAATCCTGCTACAAGGCCGCCGTCAACAAGTGGGATTCGCAGAGGTTCTGGCGAGAAGGCCGCGCGGTGCCTGTGAAGTGCGGCCAAGGGGCTCCGCCAAGAAGCCAGCACGTGTGATGAAGCCCCTCGCTCTCCCGCCCAGGCCTCCTGCACACTTGGGTCCGCTCCACGGGCCGGGCCCTGGGGCACGATTTGGACCAGGGATCAAACACACCATCGGGAGCCACTTGGACCGGGGACCTGCTGCGGACAGCTGGCACTCACACCCACCCCACTTAATCTGGGGGAGGGGAGGGCGTCCGGGCGGCCGTCCGTAGGGCTGAGGCTGGGCCTGCACCCCGCATCTCCCACATTGGCCAGTGACTTTTGCGGCCAGCCAGCGGCCTCTCCGCCTTAGCTGTCCTTTTGTCTGCACGCCCAGCCCCTTTCTGTATTCATGTGTGTATCTGGAGGAGGGAAACCGCTCGATGATGAGCCGTCGATTATTGTGGATGGATCACCCATCTGACTCCGCGGATGCCGCTGCAGCTGGCGTGGGGGTCACTGCTTTTCGCTTTTCTCTCTCTCTCTCTCTCTTTAAATTAATTAATGTGTATTCTTTAAGCTGATTTGCAGGTTGCACTCCTGGTTTGCGGTGATGGTTGATGGAAGACTTGAACACCGAACTGCAAGACATGGCTCGTGGCCTGGCAAGGGTGGGGGGGTTCATTCACTGTGCCACAGATGATCTTACTACGCCCTACTCTGGGCGGAGTGCAAGCCTAGGTGCTGGGGACTGGCTGCGGTCCCTGCCTTGTGGAGTGCACGGCCTCGTGCTCTGATGGTGCAGAATCCAACACTTGAGCGATAGGATGTTGGGAGTCAGTCATTTTTGCGGCTATGTGACGTTGAGATAATTCCTTTCCCTTGCTGAGACTCAGTTTTCACATCTGTGAAATGGGTTTCTTCTAATACCTGCTACACGGAGCCATTGACAGAGTGGGTTTCTCTGACATAGTTATTGAGAACCTACTGTGTGCTGGGTGCTGAAGGTGTTCAGGGGTCAGTGAGGCTCAGTACCTCCCTCAGATGAGTCATGGCCCACGAACAGGTTCATCTGATGGCCTGTGATCAGTGATGGGCAGGGTAACTCTGGGACCCCATGGAAGCCTCAACAAAGGGCCCTTAAGGAACCTTCGCTGGGAGACAGGTGACAAAAACCTCCCCCCCCCAGGGGCTCAACAAGCTATACACACCCCCTCCAGGCCAGATCTGGTCCATGGCCTTCTTCCCTGTGTGGGAGCTAAGAAGCTATTACATTTTTAAAACGATCTATTAAAAAGTCAAAATAATATTTCATGCCACATGAAATTCAAATATCAGTATCCATTGACAGAGCTGGATTGAGATACAACCGAGCCCTTGGCATGCAGACCTTGCCTACGGCCGCTCCCTCACCAGGACAGCAGGGTCAAGTCCAGTTGTGGCAACAGAGACCGAGTGTCAAGCAAAGCCTCAGATATTTACAGAATCAGTTTACCAACTGCCATCTGGAAGAAGTGACATCTGAGACCAGAACTGAAGCGGGTGCAGAACTAGCCACTGGGAATGGTTGGAAGGGGCTGGGAGAGGTTGGCTTTGCAGGTTGGAGAAAACTCCCCACATCTTCAAGGATGATGCACATGCCGTATGGTGAGCTGCAGAGCGCCATACCAGCTTGAGGAATTATCCAGAATAGTGGAGGACAGGGCCATCGACAATCTGGTTAGACAGAGTACAATGCAAGTACTCATACTCCTCGATCTCATTGATTAAGCATCTATTGGGTCCACTGCAGTTCCCTTAAAGTTCCCGCATTCAGTCCTCCAAACGGACTGAGTGTTGAGATCACTAGCCCACTTCACAGGTGAGGAATCAGGAGCCCAGAGAGGTGAAGACGCCTAGTCCAGGTCACACAGCAGAATACAGATCGGAAGTCTAGGCTGCCTTACTTTCAAACCCCGGCTCCAAACCCCCACTAATAAGCCCAGGCATGTGACTGCCCGTACCCTACAATGTTATTGGTAAAAAGAAAGAAAAACTTTCAAAATGAAACTGCGCTAAGATCCAAAGTAGGATGTATGGAGCCACCCCTCCACACACACATACATTCTACATGGTGTTTTTCCAGTCGTCGTGTCCCCTCTCACACCCCCCCCCCCCAGGTTCCTCTGAAATCCAGGCACAAGGCTGGGAAGGAGAAAGGGGCGGGGGGAAGCTGGGCTTCTCAGAAACAGCTAGCAGAGGAGGACTCTCTGAAGTGGGTGGGGAGATGTGTCCCCAAGGCGCCGCAGAGTTGGCAGCCTTGGCTTCCAGCAGCTGTTGGCTGCGCGCAGAATAAACACAAGTGGATGGATGAGTTCAGGCTGGAAAGCCACCTCGCCTCACAGGCTTCAGGCACAACGCTGGGTGACAGCCCTGCCAGCTGACGGGAAGTGACTCCGGCTCAGGGCATGTGCTTTTGGCTGCTTGGCGCAGGTCTGCGCAGCCCCGGGAGGGTGCGAGTGAGCTGGGCGGCTCTGGAGGTGGAAAGTCCCGGCCCTTGCTGTTGGTGTGTCCTTGCACGAGACTGTTCATCCATGTGAGCCTCTGTGGCACCATCCGTAAGTGGAGATCATGGTACCTATCTCTGCGGACACCGTGTGGCACCACCTAGAGTGCCCTTCAAGGAAGGCCTTCTTGCCCCAGTGGCTGGAAGGGCAGTCATCAACAGACAGACACAACCTCACTCAGGGACAAGCCTCGCTCCAGAGACCCACCTCCCCAAGGTCACATCCAAGGACTGATGGCCTCAGGGCGTCCAGGCCTGCTTGACTCTCAAGGGCCAGGCTGGCTCTGGGGCTGCCCGGGGAGCCGACCGCGGCTTGTCCTGTCTGCATCCAGATCCAACTCTTCCCTCGGCCCACTTTCCCTCTTTCCTCCCCACACAGGTGCCGTGGCAACGACTCTTGCTAATAAATGGTACGAGTGCTAAATCCCATCTCACTGGGCAGACTAGGCCCCCGGCTTGGGATGGCTTGCTTGAGAAATTATATTTGGAAGGTATGCACGGTACAGTAGGCCTTTAGCACATGTAAATAGGGGCACAAAGGGAAGAACTGCAGAAAGAACCTACTTCGATGTGTCCAAATTCCTTTCAATTTCAAAGACAAAGAACAAAGTAAGTCAACAGAGCCTGTTGTCTCCTACAGCACCGTCGGTGCCGACAGGGACATCCGTCCTCTCAATTGCCATCACATCCTGAAGCCCAGCTATGCACACACAGGACACGCACAGACAACCAAAGAGCATCATCCCCATTCGACAGATGTGAAGACCGAGGTCGGGAGAAAGAAAGTGATATATCGACAACTGAAGAGAGTGCCCCACGTGACCATTTACTCACCCACTCAGAAAATATTGAGTGCTGGGTACCGGGGTCCCCCACAAAGCTCAGAGCAAAGGCGGGAGACCCAGGATGAGCCAAGCCATGATCATAACGCACGCCGGAGACGGTGATGATTGACAAGTGCATGGTGTGTTTGGGGGCGTCATGGGAGGGCCTGAGCAGCGGGGAGAGTCACAGCAGATTGCAGTCCAAGCCTCCAACTCTGCACCTGCGGCTGCCCAGCAAACCTCCGTTTCAAGGGAGGTAAAGTGGAGACGCTGAGTTCAGAGCAGCTCCTCGGTCTCTCTCCCACTGCGCGCTTAAGAGCAGGCCGAAAGGCTCCAAGGGCCCCCACCCTCTCCGCACCGAGGACCCAAATCCCTTCCCCCAGTGTTCCCTCCTGCCATCCAAGTCTGAGCAAACCCAGTTGCCTCCAAAGCAAGATGACCAAGTTTGGAAGAGACTTGGAGTCCTCTCTTCCCTCTGCGTGTCTTCCGGTGAGTGGTCAGCCTCTCCTTCCGGGAATCAGAGCCAAGGTCATCTTTCTGAATTGTTCTCTCTCCGTGTCCCGTGCAGAAGCTCTGTCCTGTGCTCAGGCGCCACACCTGCGGCTTTTTCCTGGCAGCACTCAGGAGCATCCCCAGCCCAGGGAGGAGCCCACGAGGGTCACGGCTCAGAGGCAGCAACTGGATTTCCGAAAAGGGCCAGCTCAGAGGGAGAGAGAGAGAAAGAGAGAGAGAGAGAGAGAGGACCCTCAGAGCCCCACCTGCGCAGTGGTGGGTGCAGTTGGAAACGGTGGCCCCAGCTTTGAAACTGGAGCTGGTGAGAGCTCTCCCAGAGGACCCCGACACACAAGCCCAACTTCCAGAGAGCCTGGCCCTGCCTCTCTGCAGCCTCCGAGCCCACACTCCATGTGAGCATCCCAGGCTGCTCTGCTCCCCAGTTCCTCTCCGTTATTCCTTCTTTCTAGAATGCCACCCCTCCTGTAGGCTAGCACGGCCACGTTCTTTCAGTCTCAGCTCATGTGGCCCCTCCTCCAACTGGCGCTCCTGGCCAGCCCTGGCTTTTGGTCGACCTTTCTCCATGTCAGAGGGCTCATCACAATGAGTTATAATTGTGATTGTCAGTCTTCGAGCCAGTTGAGGCAGGGACCACCAGGTTTTACTCGTCCTGGGATCACCAGAAGTTAGCTCAGAGTCTGGCCCAGAGCAGGTGCTTCGGCACTGCCAGGCTCCCCGGGGGCTTTCCCTGTCTCTCGATCCCTGGCTTCATTCCTCCGTCCTCCTTATAAGTGTTTGTTTAATCAACAATTTTGCCTAGTGGGTAAAGGGGCTTTAATATATGCTCATTGAGTGAATAAATGAATGAGTGAGCATGGGAAATGCATCAGTGAGCCAGTGAGTGAGCGTGAGAGTGAGTGACTGTAGGGAAAATAAGATCACTGAGTACTAAGATCCCCAAGTACTAAGGCTGAGGTCCACTGAGTACTAAGATCCTGCCCACTTCCCAAGAGCTACTGAGTGAGCATATCAGGGCAGGAGGGCCCTGGCATCTGCATTTCAGCCAGCCCCCAGGGGATGCCGAGTCTTTTTCTTGGGAAACCTGGCGGTTTGGGTTTAGTGCACAGTCTCCAGGCTCAGGCCGGCATCTCTGACTTGCTGGGCAGCTGTGGGTAACCAGCTACCTCTCTCTGATCCCTGTTCCTCTCAATCAGAAAAGTGGAGCCAACCGCAGAGCCCAGCCCTGCATATAAAGCCATCAGCAAATTCAGGCCACCCTTGCCATCCTTACGGCAGGCCTGAGTTGCGCCCACCACTCAGGAGTGTGCGAGATGTCACGGCTTTTAATATTCTATAAATCAACTTAATTTCTATTCCCAGACCCCCTCCCATTGGGCTGGAGGGAAATATGACTTGAGACAGATATTCTGAAAGCCCAGCCCTCAGTGTACCCCGGCGTGGTGCCACAGCCAGGGTCTTGGTTTTGAAACACTACCAGGAAGCCGTGGCCCCTGTTCAGCCTCTGCTCGTCCCCACATGACGACACCAGAGCTAGGGACCTGCTCGAACGGAATGCAGGAGGCAGAAAAAGACGGAACGCTGCCCGGGAAAGAAACACACACACACACCCGACAATTCAGATTCAAAGCACCCACCTGCCTGTTTGATTTGGCCTTTCCTTCAACCACCGAACAGGGGTGTTTTATTGGGCGAACACAGTGAAAGGAGAATTTTTAAATAAAGGTAACATCGCAACTCCAGAGCAATTATAACATAAATGTGCATCAAAGGTTGTATTTAACTCATTCATTAATGAGGGAGCCAGAATCATGGCACAACCGGTTCAAAGCAGATTTCAGACAACACACACACACACACACACACAGAGGCAATTGGAAGTGCTGGGATTCATTTCCAAGTAGGTGCAAAATTAGCCGATAACTTTAGGGCAATAATCAATTGCATTCCACTGGACAAACCTCATTTGCATTTCTACGGCATGAATCATTTGTATTACTATCAGTTTTTTTTTTTTTTTTTCCAACTTAGAGTTATGATGTCCTAGGAAGACAATGAAAGGCACGGGAGCTTGGAGGTCGTGCTAAGACGCAAACATCCAGCAATCTATTATTTACTTATTATTTTTTGCTTCTATCAACATTGTTTGCAAGCTTTCCTGACAGTACGATCCTGTCACCGCCATCCCCGAAAAGAGGAGGGAGGCTTGGGTCTCCCGAGCCTCAGTTTCTTAATCTGAAAAATGGGTATGATGAGAGCCCTTGACAGCCCAGGGTCGGGTCGTGGTTCCCCGCTGTGACATGCGTACAATGGAAACAGTGAAGTCAGGACAGAGGTTTCCCAAACCCCAATTGTGGGTGTGTCCCTCTTCCCTCATTTTGATCCCACTTACATTCTACCTTATAAGGGTTACTATTTCCTTTACAACAATTTTGACTTGATGAGAACCAGGAAATCAGAGGATGAGGTGCTGGTTTTCTATATATATATTTTCTAATATATATGAAAATAGACATATAGCCATTGAGAGAAGAAAAACAAGTTCACCCTCGTTCCGATTAATCCAGGGCTCTGTGGGAAGCGCTGGAGCAGGAGAGCAGGGGGCTGAGATTAAATGGTAGCCATGCATGCTTGTAGGTACACCGGTATCACCAACACCAACCCTATCCAAGGTGGTGCCTGGAGGACGTGTCACCACGCCGGCCCTGGGAGGCAGATCCCCGTGCCCCTGGGAAGCCCTCCCAGAACCCCTCAAATCCCTCCTCCCATTGCTCCGGGGCCCCTCCTGTGATTCATCCTGCTGGAATGTGGGAGTCCTCCCTGTGGCTCCAACTAAAGTCCTTTAATTCCCCTTCGGTGATGAATGCGTGAGGCTCTTGAATGAAATGTCCAGGCTCTGCATCCCGGCCCACTATCCTCCCCCGCTCCCCGCCCCCAACCCGCTCCACATAATTACTTCTGTACAGAACATGTCAAGTGCCCCGCTTCCCGGGAACTCGTTTCGCATGCAAACATTTGGTGATTAAGCGAGGCTTAATTAATTAAGCACTTTGTAATGACTCTTAAACCAAAGAAGGGTGGATTAGGAGTCCGATGCGTGCTGGCGATGTGAAAGGCGCCTTCATATCAGGGGCGGCAGACAATGATCCAGCCGGGGGAGCAGGGCAGGGAGTCCCACAACTGCGATAGAATCGTTCATTCATTCCCTCACTTAGCTTATTCATGGAGCACGTCGAGGGGCCAGAGTACATGGTGAATAATACCAATAATAATAGTGCCAGGCACTGTGCTCCTAAGTCTGAATGGCAGGACAGTGAATAGGAACAGGTGATGGTTATTGAGAGCTGGCTCTGGTGGGCACTGCTGCCACAGACAGTAATAGGGCAATAATAGGAACGATCCTAGGAGCAAGCCCTTGCAAAGCACCTGCTGTGTGCGCCCCTCATGACTGCAGGGGCTTCACATGCTGGAAACTCATCCTGTTCCCTCCACGACCCTCCGACATTCCTGCAATGAGGTATCATCCCCATTTTACAGATGGGGACACTGACGCATGCGTGCGCCAAGCGGCCTGGCTGGCGAGTTGTTGGGTTGGGTTGGGTTGAGGCTTCCAGAGGATGAGCAGTCACCCTGCTCTTGTACCCCCCGAGGGCTTAGCTCTTGTGTCACATCGAATCTCTGCGGTGGCCTGATGAGGAGATAGTGGGGTTGTTGCCAGGTTCATGATGGACGAGGACAAGGGGCTCAGGAAGGTGGCGAGAGCTTGTCCGAGGTCGCACAGCATAAAGCACACGGGAGTGGACTTCCCTTGTCTGCTTTATTTTTGTTTATCTCGTTGGTAATTAGACTCCCTACTCACCACATACATGCATTCCATGATGATTCCTGGTTGTTGCCTGGCTGATTTTGAGCCGGAGCTCTGCTGGGTTACTGACCATTGCCCTGGACTTTGTCGCTGTCTTCCCAACTCAATGCTTCTCACCCCCCCGTGACTCAGTTTCCCCATCTGTATAATGGGCATTTTGCTCTGGATCATCTCTGAGTCCTCACCTGATGTTTGAGGATCTTTGGAGCCTAGAGGGTCTCCTCTGCTTTAGGGGGTCCTGGGGATGACAGTGGCAATTTGGGGGCCTTGGCTCTCAGGCATAACAATGCAGAAGGCTCCAGAGCCCAGCCCTGCATAGCTCTAAAGCAGAGCAAGCTCAAGTCTCAACTCTGACCTTCAGAGGCTGTGTGACCTTGGAGTCACACAAGGTCCTTGTGTGACCTTGCCCTCTCTGAGGCATGCCCCCCGCACACCTGACCTCTCAAACCAGGTAATCCTTCTACCTGGTTCCAGGACGGCAGGGCACGATCTGCACAAGCTCATGGGCACCGGGGTCCTTTTAAAATTGTCTGGCTGGTGGCGGAAGCCACTGTTTCCCACACTTGGATGCACACATATGATCCCCAAAGGGTCCACTTCTTTGTTTGTTTTTGTCTTCTCATTTGTACTGTAACTTGGAAAACTGCTGATAACCTGAGCGATCATCTTATGATCGAGGATGTCCATGTGAGCCTGGTGGCCGGGTCGGTGTGTGCCTCACAATTGCGAGCTTGCTGAGTCAAGAGCAAATGGCCTCATGTGTCGTTCCAGTGAAGATGTCGCTGGAGTTCACTCGGAAGGCAGGAGGGGTGGAGTTGTCTCATCACGTGGCTGGCTGAAAGCACGGGGGTCTCGGGGGGGCAGCCCTGCCGTGTCAGCTCCAGACTCACACGCGAGTGGATACAACACACCCCGCTCTGCACACTCACTGACAGCGAGGTTGCGCGGACACAGTGGAGACCCTTCTCTGTTCCTGATACTAATTGTACTAGATGCTCATCTAGTGATGATTTCTAAACACGGTTCATGCAAAGCGGGCCACCTTCTCATGTACGTGAGTGATGCTTCGCTAGGTTCAGCAGACTGAGTTAAATATGAGATCTGATCATTTCCTGAGCTGACAAGCGAAGACCTGTCATTGCGCACTCCATTTTGGACAACACCCCTGTCTGGAAAGGCATTCTCTGTTTTGGAATGATGCAGGTTAGGAAGCAGGCCCAGAGCTGGCAACCACTGTTACTCTCCTACCCCACATCAATGCTCCCTTTCTTTCGTAGTGACAGGCACCTTATTTTATTTGACGTGCTAATATGCCCAGCTAAAGGATTTTTATTTTCCCCCTTCCTTAGGTATAGAGTTACCAACGCATCATAAGCTGAGGTTCTTAGGTGGGAGGGATTTCTGAGCAGGCTCTTAAAAAAAAATAGTAGATGTACCTGGAATCTATGCTTTCTTCCTTCTACCCTCTTGCAGGGAGCCTAGATGCAATAGCTGGAGCTGGAACAACCATTTGTCACCACGAGGCATCTTGAACTAGGTGGCTGTGTGCTAGGACTATTAACACAGAAAAGACTAAGTATTTCCTGATTTCTGTGACACAGAGAAAAATAAAACTTCAATTTATTTAAACCTTGGCCATTCTGGGTCACTTTCATTAGTCCTTATTGCCATTCCTAATTGATACAGAGTTTATATATAGAAGCAGATCTAGAAGACCATCTTTCTATGTAAACATGACATGGATGGTTTAGATTCAAATAGCATTTACTGTCATATTGAACTACTGTTGATAATTTAAATTTTCTAGTTTCATGATTATGTTAATAATACAGTGAAGGGGCTTCCCACAAAAATGATACATAAGGAATTTGTGTTGACTTCTATTTGTATAAATTCGAAGAAAATTTTAAAAGGAACTGATTTAAGTAAGTAAACACAGGAACCTTTTCATTTTGCTCTTCAAAAGAGGCTCATGCATTATTTGAGCTTAAGAAAGGCCGGGCCTGGGACCCCTCCTTCTCCCCTCACGGGCTGGAGCTAAGGGAGAGAGTCAGGAATTCTCCTTAGCAGGTGAGAAGAACTCAAGCAGAGAAGCCAGGGGGTGGCTGGAAGTGAGGGTGGGGAATGAATGAAATGCCTCCCACCCAAGACAAGACCTTGCAACATCTGTCTTCTCTGGGTTTCCTGGTACAGAGTGGGGCCGGAAAGCAGAAACTCTGAAACACTTTGTAAGAATCTGTTTTCCTAGCATCCCCTGTGAGGGGCAGCCCAGGAAAGGCAGGGGCTCTGTGAGAAACCCCATCTGATGAGATTTCCAACTCCGGGCAGGTGGAGCTACTGGGACCTAGAACAGATTCATCACTCAACTTAGGTTTCTCGAACTGCTGGCCAGATCACGTCTGCGGGTGGCCCCGGTCTCCTCATCTGTGAAATGGGACTGTGGGACCAGCAAAGCATGTTGATGGAGGCAACATGATAAGCTGTGTTCACATAGGAGATATCTAAGTAGGGTGAAACTTTGCATCAGAACCGATTTTGTTTAAAGTCCTTCTTTTCTTTTCCAAAGTGATATTTATTTTTAATTTTTGTTTGCAAATGACATTTCCAGGCTCAACCTATCTGGGGCCCCAGTCACTCTGAGATGAATTGGAGCAAAATCTTGGACCACTGAGTACCTGAGTACAGACAAATTTTGTAACCACGGCTGAGCCCTTAAATAAGCTCAGACGTGAAGGAGGCTTGAACCAGTGGAATCATGAGAAATAGGATCCAAACAAATCACTCCCACCAATCTTCAAAGTTAGGACAGAGGTCTTTGGGAGGGGTTATGAGTGTGCAGAGCCATGTACCAAATCCAATAAAGGTGAAGTTGAATAGAAATAAAGCCTGAAGTTGTCCTACAGGTCCAAAAAGTCAATGGCTCGAGTTGAAGTGGTCGCTTTTATTACTATTATTATAGCTAATGTTGGGCATTTGCTACGCACCAGGCACGTTGCCCAGCATTCAAAGAGGCAGCGGATTCCCTCAGCAAGGGGCTGAGTGCAGCCAAGGGAAGCACCACGGTGCCTGGGGGATTGTGGATGAAGGCTGAGTCCCTTGGAAGAGCCCTTAGGGCACTCCTGGTGTCATTTATTTCTTTCCTGTCTCTCCTGCTAGACTGTGAGTCCCAGGAGGGCAGGGCCTGTCCCTGGCTGGTCCATCCTGGATCTGCTGCTTTGTTTGGCACCTGGCCTGTGTAACACCTGAGTTCATCTTCATTGCACGAATAAATGTGGGGATGACTGACAGCCAGCCTCTTGGCAGGCGCACAGACCTTTAGTGACATATTAACCTCTTTGCTCTTCCTAGACCCACTTTGAATCACATACATGATGTGATTCAGATGTAATAGCCTTATCATCCAAGATGGCAGCCACATGGGCTAAGAGTTTGGGTCTAGGGTCATATTTCCTCTGGCTTTGAGTCTCCATGTGACCAATCTACCAGCAGGAAGACTGTGGGCATGGAGACCAAGCCTCAGAGTCCTCTACAAATAGAGATAGTCAAATAAGAATGTACTCAAAGCCTTGAGCACAGTTCTTGGCATAGAATGTGGCATTCTACGCTATTTTCATATGTTTTATTATTCGTGGAGTTGAAAATTTGGACTTAACTCTAGGATTTTCATAATTCTCAGTTAAATTTCATCTTGCCAGATTCAGATCATTTTCTGAGAGATGTTCAGAGGTCCTGGGTCTGTGACCCAACATGTAGACATTCCATCACAGGTATTCCATGTCCCCTCCCAAACCATCAAGAAAACATGTAGCATCCATGGCTGAAGCCAAGTCACACGGGTTCTCCTGGTGGTGTGGCTCCATTTCTACAAAGGCAAAAGCAGCAGTGGTATACAAATATAATGAAATTGGAGCTGGGGACAGCCCCGGTGGCTCAGTGGTTTAGTGCCGTCTACGGCTTGGGGCGTGATCCTGGAGACCCGGGATCGAGTCCCACATCGGGCTCTCTGCATGGAGCCTGCTTCTCCCTCTGCCTCTCTCTCTCTCTCTCTCTCTCCTGTGTATTCTCATGAATAAATAAATAAAATATTTTTTTAAAAAAGAAATTGGAGCTGGCCTCACATAGCAGGCGAAAAAGGAATGCACATTTGGTCCAAAGATCCCCAGAGAGGCTCAAATAATAGTCAGCCTTGATCGTGTCCAACAGTGTGCACCGTGCTAAGGATGTCATGTGCTTTACCTCCCTGAGCCTTCACAAGTCCCTGAGAGATGACTTCTACTATCGTCCCCATTTTAAGGATATGAAACTGAGGCTCGCAGAGCTCAAAGCCACCCAGGAAGTGGCAAAGTGGGATCTGAACACAATTCTGTTAAGTAGAAGTGTTGAACCTCAGACTTAGAGCTCAAAAGCTTTGATTAGACGTCAGCTATCATCCGGGCATCTTGAATCCCACCTGGGAAGTCGCCCACAGCCGCTCCACCTCCCGAGGGCTCTCCCAGCACCGTGGGCTGCCTTGGGAAACACTGACTTCCCAGCTGCGCCACTCCCTGGCTTCAATCACAAGCCTCTTATGTGGATGAAATGACATTCCCCTCCAGGGACCCGCGCAGCAATTTGTTTGGGCTGTGTTCAAAGCCAAGCGCGGTGGCGAGGGCCTGATTTTCCACCCTGCAGTGACTCAGAGCATCAGAGATGAAATGAAAGGTTTAGAAGGAGCAGAGATGAAGCCCTGCCTCGGTGCAGATGGGTGGCGCTGGCCTGTTTATCGTTCTGAAGGTGAGACATGGGGGCAGCCTCTGAGCTTGACAACAGGAGGCTCATCAGACACTACTTCGTACCCATTTAAAAAAATATTTGCACTTGCTCACCGTATCTGTCGTTGATTAATTTATTCAGCAAGTATTTATCGAGCCCCTACTATGTACAGAACACGGGGCAAGATCCCAGTGAAACGGCAGGACGGCTAGGTCCCTGGTCTGGGGGGCGGGGGGCGCGGGTCCATCAGAACAGCCTAGCAATTAGCGGGTAATTCCAACACACACACGGGGTTGGAGCCAGTGCAGGTGGCCGTGCTATCCCGGGGCCTCGTAGCATGATTACTAGGTAAATCTTAATGCCCTGGGAAAATCCTTATGTTAAGACGTTAAGTGGAAAAGCAGGCTACGAAATTTCTCATGGAGCATAATTCCAACTTTATTATAAAAATATATGTGTACGCGAATAAGGAAAAAGACTCATAAGGAAATGCATAAAAATGTCAACAGTGGTTATCGCTGAGTAGTGGGAATTAAATATTCTTCCCTTTTACCTTAATACGAGGTTCCAGTTCTTAACCACAAGCAGGTATTCATTTCATTTTATAGGTTTATATACATTTTAATTATAAAGTAATTTATACTCATTGGAAAACTCTGAAGTCCCAAACTACCCACCCCCCACTAAAAAATCTGTTATTTTAGAGCAGGGCATGCATCCTTTGGGACACACACACACACACACACACACTGGTGCTCTTACTGTATCACTTTCCTTTCTGTTTGGGTTTGTATCCTGTTTATAATAGTTTGTTTCTTAATTAAAGAAATACATATTTACATATCTGTTTACCTATGCATACCATATATGTTATATATATAGTTTCTGCAAGTTTCCCTTAACAATAGAGTTTGATCATCTTTTTATAACGGTGTGTGTAGATCTCCCCCCATTCTCCTTAACAGCTGAAAGTTATCCCCAAAGTATGGCTGTAGCACAGTGCATGTACTCGGCCCCCCAATCAGTGACTGATGGACGTTAAGGACTTAAACGAACGTCTCTGCATACCTGTATAAACATCTTAGAGGCCAAGTTCCTCTAAATGGGCCTCCTGGCTGGGACCACGGACATGGTATATGTTCTTTAATCGGTTGTCAAATTAGGTTTGAAATAACAACCTTGCAGTCGGGGTGAGTGGAAGAATGGAGCAAATAATTCACAGCTGGTTTTCTTGGTCCCATTTTCCAGATGGAGCAGCTGAGACCCAGGGAGGACCGCTCCTGGCCAAGATCGTGGGGGCGAATGAGTGCCACCGCCAAGTCCAGAAGTCAGGACTAAGTCCCATCCGGGCCTCTTCTCCACCCCCCACCCCCATCCCAGCCCTCCGCTCACCTGAGTCGGGGCTCCAGAGATTTCTCGGTGTCCCTCTCCAGGCCGCCTTGTCTCTGGCCACAGCTGGGTTATTGACAGCACTTTCAATGTGTGGCCTTGTGGGTGGAATGATTGGCCCTTAATTGAATTGAAAACAAAAGGAGATTGAGTTTTATGGGGAGCGGGAGGCCACGGGAGGGAGGAAATACAAATGCAGAGCAAGCATGAAAGGTTCTTGGAGGAAGATCAGCTGCAGGTGGGAGTGTGGGTTCCTCGGGCTGTTTATGGAGCTGCAAAACTTGAGGTCAGTCCCTCCCCTGGGGCCCTCTGTTTGCTCTCCCCCTGCTCCAGCCGGATGCTGTCCTCTCTGGAGTGGCGTGCTGCAGATGCCGGGAAGGGCCCAGATTCTGGTGCTGGTGCTGAAACAGTGGGGCGCTGGCTGCCCCAGGGGAGCAAAGGGGAGCCTGACCCCAGAGGAGGAAGCAGCTGTGCATCTCCGGTCACCCCTGTATCTCCTCCATGGACTCTTTGTAAGAGACTGGGGCAGAAACCAATGCCACCACCCATAGGAGCCTGCTGTGGACTTAACTGTGTCCCCCTAAAATCCGTATGTTAAAGCCTTAACCCTATCAACGTGACTGTATTTGGAGATGAGACCTCAGAGGAGACGACTGAAGGCTGAATGAGGTCCTAAAGGTGCAGTCCTGATCCGAAAGGATTTGTGTCCTTATAAGAGACACCAGAGAGCTCTAACTCTCGCTCTTCACACTCGCGGTGAGCAAAAGGCAGTGCGAGCGCATAGTGGGAAGGCGACCATCTGCAAGCCAGGACCAGAGTCCACACGGGAAACTGAATCCGCTGTAATCTTGATCTTGAACTTCCGGCCCCTGAACTATGAGAAAATAAATTTCTATTATTTAAGCCACCCAGTTGATGGTATTTTGTTAGAGCGTCTGGAGCAGACTAAAATACAGCCCATCGGGGACTCACACTCAGGACGCCCAATTGCCAACCGCTGTGATTGTCTCTCTCCATTTTCATCCGTCCATCCCAGTGTGGCATGGATTTCTATGCCTGTGGACTGACTTCCGCCAAGGCTGGGCTCAGAGGTTATAGATTATTTATTTTTGCTTCCCAAGGCCCAGCTCCATGCCCGGCACAGCCTCAGTCTTCAGGGAGCTTTGCTTAATGAATAGATGCATGTTTATAAATGTGGATAAATATTCATGGAGCCGGGAATGTGGCTGGGATGGCGGGGGATGAGGATAAAGCAGCCTCACCAAGGAGGCACTGGCCAATGGAAGAGGAAGGCATGAGCTACAGCCGTGAGGGCTGCAGAGGGAGGAGCTTTCCAGGCAGAGGTCAGCTTGAGCAGAACCCAGAGGAGGACTGGAAAGTCAGAGATTGTCCAGGGAAAATGGCACATGGCTTCTCATCAGCCAGACAAGAGTGTCAGCAGATGAGAACCAGGAGTGGGCTGAGGCCATACTGGTAAGCCCCTGCATGCCAAGCCCAGGGGTTGGCTTTGACTCTGTAGGATTGGATTCTCAAATTCCTCTTCCAGTACCTCAAGGAACATGTAGCATATTCTTGGGGGGGATACCAAACTGCTGAAAAAACACCGTGCATCTTCCTGGAGTGCAACCTTGCAGATGGATAAGCACATGGTCTCTGGACTTACTACCTGAGTTCAAATCTTGATTCAGATTGCTGGCTGCCTGGTCTTGGGTGAGTCATTTCACCCTTCTCTCTTCCTCTTTCTCTTCATCTGCTTAGTATAGATAACCACACAAAACCTGAACACGAGTGTTTATCCCACTTTATTCATGATAGTCCCAGACTGGAGACAACCCTATTATCTTTGAGCAGGTAAGTGGGTGCACTGTGGTGCATCCACAGAACGGAATACTATTCAGCCACGAAAAAGGAACGAGCCACTGATACCCACGACCTGGTTGGACCTCAGGAGCGTTATGCAGAGTGAACAAAGCCGCTCAAAGGTTATATGCTGTCTGATTCCATTTACATAATCTTCTGGAGGTGGCAAAATTGCAGTGATGAAAACCCATCAGTGGTGTCTGGGGGGTTGAGGTTGAGGGGAGTATGCAACTATATGGAGCAGCCTGGGGAAGTTCATTTTTTTATGGGGATGAAACTCTTCTGTATATCGTGTGTGATGGCCCCTTCTAATCTGTGCCTGAGATAGAATTTCACAGAACTCTCTGCTTTCTATAGAGCACAGGCGCAAAACTGGTAAAGTGAGGTGTAAGTATTACACCAAAGTCAAGCTCCCTAGTTTTGACAATGCTCAAAGACTACATGAAGGCTACATAAGATATTACCACAGTTGGGGCTGCTGGAGGAAGAGTACATGAGAACTTTCTGTGCGATTTTGGCAGCTTTTTGTAAGTTTTAAAATTTTTGAATTAAGGAAGATGAAGATAGTCACCGTTAGTACCTGACATGTGGATGACATGAGCTAAAAAGTATTTGGTGCCAGGGAATTATTCCACACACACTAGCTGGGGTTGTTGTTTGCCTTTGGAAAGAGGGCAAGGTAGGAACAGGAGTCTGGGAGCTTCCCTGCAACTGACCAAATTTCCCGATGGAAATTCTTAAGGGTGAAAGAGGATTCAGATTTAATTTTAAAAGGAAGGAAGGAAGGAAGGAAAGAAGGAAGGAAGGAAGGAAGGAAGGTAGGAAGGAAGGAAGGAAGGCAGAGAGGGAGGGAGGGAGGGAGGCATAGCTCTTGGCTTGTGTAGGAGCCCACCCTTCTCCATCAAGCAATGCCCTCAAAAGCTTTGCAAGTTCCCTGTGCAACATCTGCTAATCCCGTGATGTCAAGGCCCGAGCTTACTGAGCCTGGGAAATCGCTGCTGTGTTTTACTGACTTCCCCACAGTTGGCAGTTTCCCTCGGAATCGTCGTGTTAATCAGAAACACGCCGTCCATATTGTCAACACTTTGTTTAACCACTTCTATAAATTCAGCATTAGTGTTGGAGCGGTCCCGAGTTGATGGATGAAATCGTCAGCAGCTCCAGACAGCCCAACCCCATAAAACAAAGTCCGGGGCGTGAGGCTCTAAAGCAGGAGACACTTGACATTCAGTGGGACATGTGACGTGGTGATGACTCACCTCTGGGCTTGAAAGAATGGCGGGTCCCCTGAGGACCAGGCTCCAGGAGCAAGGGAGAAGTGAGAACACACGGTCTCCTGGTGGGATCCCGGCGGGGAGGTTATCGGAGGGAGTCTCCGCTTGGCGGACTTGGGAGACGCCTGGACTGAAGCCAGGGTACAGGAGGAAATGGGGGACCCCCGGGGAGAGGCAGTCCACGAGACAGAGTGGCTGGTCTGCAGATGGCTTTGATTGGTGAGCGGCACTAATAAAGGTGGGTGGGATGCACTTATCCCTTAGGATTCCACACAATACTAAGAAGAAGGGGTGGAAGAAGGTGTCTCCATCTGTCCATTGGTCCGTCTGGCATCTGCCTGGTGTCATGGGCTGGCCACCGAGTCTGGGGTCTGCCCCCACCCTTGGGCTGGGGCACGCACTGCTGGGAGCCTTGCTTGGGAGATGTTTCCATCTGTGACTTGAGCACCTACTACGTGTCAGGCATCAGGGGAACCATAGTGAGTGAAATGAGTATGGTTCCTGTCCTAATGGCCTCAGAGTAGGTAAGGGAGACAGAATTTGAACAAGTAATTAACTCAGAAAGTTAGGACGACATGTACATCCATGTACGAGGGAGTCCCCTGGCTCAGTTTGGGGGATGAAGGAAGGCTCTTGGGAGGAGGGGATATTTAAATGATGCCAGAAGGATGAGCCAGAGGCAGATCAAGAGCAAAGAGAAGGTTCTAGGCAGAAGGAAAGGCACTGAGCCAGGTAGGACTGTGGACTTCAATGCTCTGAACAAAGATCAGTGAGATTGGAGCCCCGCGCATGAGGAAGAGAGTGGTATGGAGGAGGCAGGGAGGGACAGATAAGGGCAGGGCCCCACGTGCACTTTCAAAGTTCTTGATTCCAGGAGGGAAACTGAGGCCTGCAGTGAGCCAGTGATATCTAGACAGCATCCCCATGCCTTAGCCCATGCCTTGGGAAGCTAACCAAGATGGCGGCTTGCAGCCACGTCCCTGTCTTCTGCTACTATCCCTTCTCCAGATGGAAAAGGCTGGCCGGCCAAGACATGTTCTTCAAGAGTGAGCCAACAGGGATCTCAACCAACTCTTGTCTTCAGGCAGCCTCTTCCCTAGGACGGGGGCCGGGCTCCTGAGTCCAAGCTCAAGCAGAGGCCTCCCCGAGGTGCTGGCCCTCCTCCTCCCACCTCCCCCGTCCCCTGTTCCCTGGGCCAGCAGCTCTCCCTTCCACATCCTGCCCGCCTCGTCCAACTCTTTCCAAGCGCCTGTTTTTCCAGAAACACGAGTTGAGCAAAACAGTCTCCCTCCCTGAACTTGAGTCTGAAATAATAACCCCAAGAAACACACGCTTTCTTGGAAAACCCTTCAGAGCCTCCCGCTGCCTTTGGACACGTCAAAGCTGGGTTTGTTAAAATAATAATCTTTAGGAACTCGAGTCTCTCTGCCGTCAAATGTCCTGCATAAAAGTATCACGCCCCTCCAACCCTGACCCAGAAAACTGGGCCATGAGCTAACGTGGCCCAGTGTCCAGTGTCCAGAGTGAGATCCTCTCCTTCTGTATTTGGTTTTTCGGTCGGCGTTTCGTTTTGGGTGCGGGGATGCATGTCGGGAGGGAGGGAGGGAGGGTAGGGAGCGGGAGGGAGGGGGGAGGGGCGGGCGGGGGAGGTTAGGGGGGGAGGGCGGGAGTGGATCGGCGGAGGGAGGGGGGGGGAGGGCGCGATACGGAGGCTGGACTCTGCGTGATAGTGGGTTTCTGGGGGGGTCGGAGGGCTTTCTGTGGAGAGTGTGCAGGCGTGGGGCGTTTTTTTTTTTCTCTTTTCTTTTTATTTTTCTTCATTTCTTCTTCGTTTCTTTCTTTCTTTCTTTCTCTTCTTCTTTTTCTTCTTCTGAGTTTTCTTTCTCCTTTCTTTTTTCCTTCTCCCTCTCCATGTCCTACCTTCCTTCCTGGCCTGGTCATCCTTCCTTCCTTCTTCTTCTTTCTTTCTCTCTCTCTCTAGATACAGATGAATCTTGCCAAGTCCAAAGCTATTATGATGTGTTCATGGAGAAAGGCTGTTCTGAACACGGCTGCAGTTGGACAGGGTGGGGAGGAGGGGACTGGACAGGTCAGAGGCTTTGGGAGCCTCCAGCCCAGCTGACGAGCTGTGACCAAATCTTCCCCAGTGCCTGCTTGGCAGGGCGGTGAGGTTGTCATCTGCCCAGGGCAATGCAGCCCTCTTCAGGGTCTTCATCGGGAGTGTACAGGAGGAAATTCACATTTTCTAGCTCAGCTGAGGGTGGCTGGACGTGGGCTCTGGAAATGGATAGTCCTGGGCTGGATTTCTGGCTCCGGTGCTTACCAGCTGTGTGACATGAGCAAGGGATCTTGCCTTCCTGAGCCTCAGTTTGCTCATCGGTAGAATGGCAATGTTAAGAGGACCTTGTTCAGGGGTCGGACTTGAGATTCTGGAGGATGAAACCAGTAAAGTGTTTGGCACAGGAGCTGCACCCATTCGCAGCTGATGTGATGCTGAGGACACTGGCTGCCACCCTGCTCTGGGCAGCACCTTGGGATTAGTGAGGGGGTGGATGGCAAGAGCATGCAGGTCCGCAGACAGGCTCGGCTCACCTCTCACATCTGACCTGTGCAATGCCTGGGCTTCACCACTAATAGCTCTTTTTTTTTTTTCTGCCCCAGGAGCCCCTTGCAAGATAGAAATTGTCCTGACATGGGTGGGATATCTATGAAGCATCAGTTACTCTGGAGAATAAATTAAACTTTGATATCATTCTATCAGCAGACAATCCAAGAAAACACATATTCTTTGTGTCTCCTTTTTAAAGATAAAAAAAAACTGAGTCCCAGAGAGTTTGTATCACTCAATGAAAACCACACAGCCAGTGGAAGCTTGGGAATAAAGGGAGGTAATCTGATTGAAGGGCCCCAGGCTAACCACTGACATCCACCACCTCCCAGTGTGTCCTAGAACTTTTATTCCTGTAGCCCATATTGAAGAGGGCGCGGCTCCACATAAGCTCTGGATCCAGCACCGGGTCCTCATCCCAGCTCTGACCATTTCTTGCTGTGTGTCCTTGAGCAGGTTGCTTTCCCTCTCTGAGCCTTCACTCATCTTGCAAAGGAAGATAAATCGACACCTGTTCCTCGGAGGGTGAGTGGGTCCATGCAAAGTGCCAGACGCTAGGGAGCCACTTTGTACAGGAATCAAAATAGAAATTCTCTTCTTTTTCCAGGGTGAATGGATACACTCCTGGCCCAAGCACTTAGAATGAATATTTTTACCCAACCAAATGGAGTCACCTCCTCCCCACTTTTCTTTTCAACCTTTGCTCAGATGCTAAATCAAAGCTGAGTGCTGGTCCCTGACAGGCCTTGCCTTCAGCCAGCCACCAGCAGACGCCCAGCATGCTTTATGGGCTCTCGGCCTCGGCAGTGTGTGCAGGCCTGAAGGACGGCTGGTGTCCTCCTCTTTCCTAGAACCCAGGCAGCTGCCCTGCTTCCTCCTCGGAGCGGAGGGAGGTCTGGGGTGCTTCTCTACCCAGCCAGCAACCCCGTTGCCAGCTTTGGAGAAGAGTACTGGGCTGGGTATTCCATGAGGGGTGGCGATGGGGGTCACATCATGCCCCTGGTTTTCAGCCTGAATTATTATTATTGTTGTCATTGCTTTAGCAGAAGGATGCTTTTTAATTAAATTAAGTTAAATTAAATTAAATCTTCTGGGGATGCGGGATAGATATGGCTGGTGCCCTGCCCACGTCTGCTTGTCACTCACTATTCCACTAACCCTGCATTCAGCACTGCCTTTCCCCGGGGGCCCACTGGGGCCCTGAGGGTGTACCGGGCCTGTGCAGTGGGTCAGGCCAGGGATGTTGGGGAGCTCATTTCTCTGGGAGTAGCCTACACCCGTGACTGACAGGTATCGGAGGATAAATAACCCAGCAACCTTGCCTTGGGTGGGACAGCTCTGGGGTGTGGTCTCCAAGATCTCCAAGACCGAGCGCCAGCGGTCCTCAGCATCCACCTGCCAACCAGTAGGCTCTGTGTTGGCTTCTTCCCTTTCCTGTCTCCCTGCCCACACCCCGCCACTGTGGGGGCTTCGTGAGTGACCCTCCCAATGGAACCACCTGCCCTGGGGTCCTTACCTCAAGTTCTGCTCTGGAGGGACTCGAACTTACACAAATGCATGAAAGGGATCGTGACTACGCCAAGGGATTTTTATGGATTGGATCACTTAAAGATTACAACTGTCCTAGAGGAGGGCACTGTTAGCACTCCCATTTGACAGACGGGGAGACGCAGGTCTGGAAGGCCAAGGACTTGCTCAAGGTCATGCAGGCAGGAGTTGTCAGAGCTTCTCAGTTGAAGGCAGGAGCGGACTCCACCTGCTGACCCCTCCCTTCACTCTCTGAGTTGCCCCAGGCCCCTCCAGCGCTCAACCCGGGATTCTGTGAACATTTATCCTGACATTGGCTCACTGTGTGCACCGGGTCAAGACTCAGGCCCCGTCGGAAATGGGACCAATGATCCCTCTGCACACAGGCCTGATGGGAGGGTTAAAGGAAATACAGCTGGCGAGGTCCCCGGGGTGCTGTGTGTCCCAGCCCGGTACCCTGTGTTCCACCTTCTTGGGACACACTTCTCAGTTACCCTTATTCTTTCTCCATATAAGGCTGTGAGGCAGCTGAGGTTTGGGATAGAACCCAGGTTCAAAACTTCATGTAGCCACTAATGAGTTGTGTGACCTCGGGCAAGCCTTTGGGCTCAGTTTCCCTGTTTGCGAACTAAGGTAACAGTCATAGTAGAACGATAGTTACCTATTCGCGGAGGTGGTGGTGGTTCCTTCAAGGAAGGAACCTCTGCAAGACACTCAGAGCAGCCCTTGGACTACTGACAATCTAAGTCACAGCTTTGATAGTGTTTAATCTTGCAGAGTCCTGGAATCCACAGCAGCAAAAGGGGACGCTGATGTCACTTAACCACGTTGAGTTTTGTTATGAAACTGAGTAATAATGCAAAAGGCATGACTAGAATACAGTAGTTACTCAGCAAATGATGCATTTTCATGTGAGTATTAATTAGTATTAGTTAATAGTGATTAGTAACATTAATCAATAAGAGCTAAATAATAGTCATATTAATGTTAAGTCTTCCCGATATCAGACTCCCATAGATGTGGCTACCGGGTTCCGATCACTTTCTACAGGGTTAGACACACCGTGATGTAAGTGTACACGTTTCACTTTATTGTTACAACTGTCAGGGCTGCCAGATAAAATACAGGATGGCCCATTCAGTTGGGATTTCAGAGAAACAGAGAATATTTTTTCCATATGAGTGTATTGGAATGGGGCATGGGATATACTTACACTAGAACGTCATCATTTCTCTGAAATTCAAATCTAACTGGGTGCCCTGTGTTTTCACTCACTGCGCCGGCAGCTGGAAGAACCCATCTAACAGATGGAGAGGAAACAGCACAGCTAAAACGACTTGCCAGAGGCTGGAAGAGGCAGCCCCCAGCCAGGTCTCCGGACAAGGACCCTTGGGCTCTGTCGCCTCCCGTGAGGCTGTATGTCAAAAAGCAAGGGGATGAGTTGTGTCAAAGCAGCTGCTCTTTTGATCAACTGAACTCGCCCCTGTTTTGTCACAATGAGGGTACAGTCAGTTGGTGTTTTGGGGAAATGGCTCCCATAATCTCCCTTCCCCCGAAGACACGGGAGCCCTTCGGCACCCATGGTTGTCTGTGTACCTTGGTCGCCCGGCGGGCCAGGGGCTCCGTGCACAGCCCGAGCTGAGCTCCCTGGAGCCCAGCTGCGGAGGGAACGGGACCAAGTTTGAGGCTGGCGGGTGTCAGGCAATGCAAGTGGAAACGGAGGGGGCGGGGGCGGGAATCCACCAATTACGTAATGCTTTCCCAGTGTCCAAATATTTTGCCTTGTGTGAACTGAACGCTGAGATTTGGCCAGGAAGGTGGGATGGACAGAGCAGGGACTGGGAAGCATTCTCTTCACAAATCCAGAGGGGTGAAATTGCACTTTCAGGCCCAGCGAGGTGCATCTGGTGTCTCTCATCTGGACACATCTTGAGATCAAAGCCATGGTCAAGAGCAAGAGTTGGGTTCCCCAGGAGATGCTGGGCTCCCCTGGGCTGCCCTGACCAGCCCCAGCTTCAGGTTCCCTTTCCTTTTGCTGATGCTCCAGCCTGATTTCCCTTCCGTTCCCTTACTTGTCTGGTCTGGCTCCCCTGCCTTTGCTTGGAACACATGGCCTCACCTGTGCAGGCAGGCTTCCTTCTTCTGTGAAGGTGTCCCGAGCAGCCCCAGGGACCCAGACACTCAGACCGGCGTAGGTGGACACAACTTGTACTTTACAGACATGGAAATGGAAGCCCAGAGAGGAAAAGGGGTTTCTTCCAGCTCCTGTAGGGAAGTGTGAGCTGGTCTCTGGACTCCAAGACCCGAGTGCTCTTCATTGCCAAATGTCTATTTGACATTGTAACAGCACCGAAGGCTGGCCCGGCTTCTCACCTGGTGGGGGCACCTCGGATACTCTGTTCTGATGGTGCTGAAAAAATATCAGCTAGAAAGAAACAAGACCCAAGTTTTTGTGCCAAAAATAATTCATTTGTTCTTTCTTTTCTTCTTTCTTTCTCTGTCTCCGTCTCTCCGTGTCTCTCTATCTCTGTCTCTCACCATGTCTCTGTCTCTGTCTTTCTCTCCTCATTCATTAGATAAACCCTCTGGACATGTCTGGGTGCTATTATTACCCTTGGGCCTAAGGACATGGAGTGAAGGGGGTCCCCACCAAGTCTTTGAAGACCTCCCAGTCCAGGGGGACAGGCAGACAAGAAAACAGACCCATGAGGGCTCTTAGTGGGCGGCCCAGTGAGCTGTGGAACTGTAAAGACATGCCCTATTCCCTCAGCCCATGGACAGTCAGGGAAGGCTTTCCCACGGTGTGACCTGCTGCAATCCAGTGCTGAAAGATGAATGGGGATTATTTGGGTAAAAAGCAGAAGGAAGGGAATTTTCAGAGTAGGGAACAGCCCATGCAAAGGACAGCTGGCTCCTTCAGGGATGTGCTTGGGATGTGTTTGGGATGAGCTTGGGAACAGAGAAGGTGAGTCAGGGACAGAGCAGGAGAGTGGGGCCAAGCCAGAGGGGTGGCCAGTGTCCGCCTATCTTTCCTGGCCTCAACCCAGAGGGCGCTGGGGCCCCGGTTTTCTCGCTAGGGCTTCACTGGGTCTCTGCTCCTCAAAACCAATTTGGACCAGATCAGAGTCTCCAGCCTGAGGGGTTCCAGTCTGACGACCCGGGGCTAGAGCCCAGCTATAGAGACAGCAAAGCTGCGTGGGAAGAACCTTGTATATGCATTGGCCTTGAGACGAATCTCCCATCTCCTTCCATGTCCCTGGGGCTGGTGACCTAATAAATTGGGAAACAGAAACCACATCTGATTTATTCACTGGTTCTGGGCAGAGTCCCGGGCTTCTCTCTACTGTGGACTCGGCCACAGGCTTCCACCATCCCTTAGGACTAGTGGTAACAGGGACACCTGCATGGCTCAGCAGTTGAGCATCTGCCTCCGGCTCAGGGCATCATCCTGGGGTCCTGGGATCGAGTCCCACATCAAGCTCCCCACGGGGAGCCTGCTTCTCCCTCTGCCTATGTCTCTGCCTCTCTCTCTGTGTGTGTTTCTCGTGGATAAATACATAAAATAAAAATTTAAAAACCTCAAAAAACAAAAACTAGTGGTAACAGCCACCTGTTACCAGGCACCGACACCGTGCACGTGATGCTCCCAGTGACAGCCTTGCAAGGATTGTGAAGTTCCATTAAAAAGGAGAGGAAATGGAGGCTCAGAGCAGTGAGGCCGCCTGCCTAAGGTCACACAGTAAAGAGCTCAGCAGTGATTAGAAGCTGGGCCTGTCTTATTCCTGAGCCACCAACTTTCCCCTGAGTCACAGTGGTTCTTGAATAACAAACTTGGAAGATACACTCAACCCTGGGAATCTGGAGTTCTAGGGGAATATTTAAAGGCATCTAAATAATTCCCCAGCTGACACTGAGACAAAAATGATCTCTTTCCCAAGGAGGAAGGACTCCTAGCTCCCTACAAATACCCTGGGTTCACAGTAAGCACTCCAATGGCAGGACGCCAGCTGTTGTCTGCTATCCCAGCAAAATGCCAGAGATGACCCCAGACTGGAAGGGAGGAGCCCCTGGTGAGGTGATGTGTGGGTGACAGGAAACCTGAAAGTTTCCTATACACACACACACACAAACACACACACTCGCAATTGCAATGCACTCTAGAGTTGATAAAGGCACTGCCTGACTGCATTCACGTGTTCATATAGGAGCCATAGATGAGTGTATCTATATGGTCCCCATTTCCCAGAAGAGGATGTTGAGGCTAAGCAAGGTTAAGGATTCGGGTGGTGGACCAGCAACAGGTGTCATGGCTCAACACATGTTCACTCTACTGTGGCTATATCACATCAGGAATCTTCAGGATGCAGAGACATTGTCTTTACTTCACCTCACCTCATGACCAGCAGCTCATCTGAATCAGGAAATTATTTAGGTGGCCCGCCCATGGGTAGGGACCAGGTCTGTCTCATTCCCGCACAATCCCAGAGTCTGGCACACCATCTGGGGCAGAGTAGGCTCGTATTAAGTACTTAAGGGGTTGAAATGAATTGCAGCTTTAGTAAGTTAATGAGTGGATTAATGAATTAAAATATATAATAGATAGGGGCGCCTGGTTGGCTCAGTCGGTGAAGCATCCAACTCTTGGTTTCAGCTCAGGTCATGATCTCAGGGTCATGAGATCGAGCCCTACATTGGGCTCGACACTGGGTGTAGAGTCTGCTTGGGATTCTCTCTCTCTGTTCCTCTGCCCCTCCCCCCACTCACCTGCTCACTCTCTCTCTCTCTCTCTCAAAAAATATAGATATATAATAAATAGGCATGTGGTCACATGAGAGGACTCATTAATTAACATAAGGTCACTAAGATGTTTGCATGAAACTAAAAATATACAAATGGTAATGGGTGCATGTGGGATGAGTGGATGGTTGGACACATGGATGGAGTGGATTAATGGAGATGCAAACAGATGAGTAAATAATCAAAAGCGACTTACCAGCTGACTGGGTTGAAGGATGGATAACTGACTAAGTGGGTGGTGGTCCATGTAGGTGAGCAATCAGTGTGGCACACCTTTCGGGCTTCCCAGAGAAAGCAGAGCTGCCCCAGCCCTCAGCCACGCAGCACCCGCCTGCCACCTCCATCAGAATTTTGCAGACGGGCTATTTTTGTCCTTGGTGCTGTGAAGGAGAGTGACTTTTTTTTGGGTACAGCTTGTTAGAGAAGAAAGCACACAGAGCCCTTCCTCCCACGGACACCTCTTTAGCTGTGCAAACCCTCCACTCTGTCAGGCATCCAGGAATAAAACCAAATAGAAAACCACAGAAGGTACAGGAAACCAAACAAAAAAAAAACAGAAAAGGGACTCCAGCACGCTTTCCTGCCCTCCCTGGGGAGACTAAGATTCACAAGTCTCTTGGAGCTGAGTCTGAAATCCTTGATCTCCCTTCGCTCGTGCAATGGTTACTTAGTGAGCTCCATGTGTTGATGTCGGGGACACAGCAGTGACCTGCAGAAACACAACCACTGCCCTCATGGAACTTATCACCCAGTGGGGGGACAAAAATCACTAAACAAAAAGATTGAATGGCATCAGAGTAAAGGAATGAGACTCTATTGATTACTTACTGCTGCATAGTGAATAACCCCAGATTTACCAACACTGATGCAGTTAAGATGTGAGCCAGGGCTGCAGTCTCATCTGAAGGCTTGACCAGGGCTGAAGGCTCCACATCCAAGGTTGCTCCCAAGCATGCCTGGTAAGTCAGTGCTGGCTGTCAGTGGGAGGCCTCAGCTCCTCACCATGCACACAGTCCCAGAAAGTGGCATCCCAACCACATGGCGGTGGGTTCCACTCTTGGGTGTAATCCAAGAGAAAGCATGGGGAAGGTCCAATGCCTCCTGTGACCTAGCCTCAGGATTTGCACACGGTCCCTTTTGCCACATTCTATTCATTTGGAGCAAGTCACACTCAAGGGAGAAGTTGAGGGGAGCTTTGCCTTTGGAAGGGAGGAATGTCAGACAATGTGAGGACCGTGTTTTAAAACCACCATTGTGAGTGCCTGGAGGCCTGAATGATGTGACAGGCAGGTGCTGTGAAAGTCTGCAGGAAGAGCCCTCTGAGGAGAGGATTGGCAAGGACAAAAGCCTGGGGTGGGGGGTGAAACAAGCTTGTCCTATTTAGGAACAGGATGATGTGCACCAGGCTGGTGCATATGTATGAGGAGCTGGGGTGCTCTGTAGATGCAGGTGTGCCATGTTGGTTCTAAACTGCAGGAGGTTTTATGGGGTATTTGTGCCATTTTGTTAAATGCTTAAGAACCTCATGCAGGGGGTCCTGTTTTATCCCCAGGGTAGGAGCCAGGATACTGAGGAACAGAGGCATGAAGGAAGGTCACACATCCATGTGTGTATCCAGAGCTAGGATTTGCATCCAGAGACAACAGTCCTATTATCCTCCAGGGGGAAATGTCATATTTAGCATCTAGAGAAACTGGGGTGGAAATGCCCCCCAGAAAGAGAAAGGCAAAAAAAAAAAAGCGACTGACAGAGACAGAGAGAGAACCGAAGACGAGAGACAGAGGTGCCCACAGATATGATGATGGAGAAAGACAGCAAGGGAGGTAAAGGAGGATTAAGAACAGAAAATCTTCAGGCAGATAGGCACAGAGAGGTGGAAGGAAAAGTAAAGCAAGCAATAATGGAGACGTGGAGGCAGAAGGAGGGGAGCTGACATACATGTGCGCGCGTGTGTGCGGTGTGTGCGCTGAGCTGTGCCACGACCCTGGCAACTTATGCCGTCCATCGTGCCTGTCTCCCAGGAGAGCCGGGGGAGGGGAGGAGCTGACAGGAGACAGTGGGATTCCAGTAATTCCAGATGAAATAGCAACCAGAACACTTGCCAGGAAGTCGGGGTGGGGTGGCCAAGCAGAGGGAGGGAACGTCCAAAGAAAGTTCAGCAAATAGCTGTCTGAGTCCCTCCTCCGCACCCCCACCAGCTACTCTAGATCCCGGGGGTGGGGATGGGGGTCCCAAGCTTGAGGCCGCAGTGAGGGTGTCTGGGAGGATAGCGGTGCCCTTGCAGGGGGAGGACGTTTGTCTTCACTGGCCCAGACAACACTGAGGGCTCCCAGGAGTAGCACCCTGCTGGGGACCCCGGAGTGACAGGATGTGGCTTCAAAGATGATAGCCCACCATGTACGCAGGAGAGTGGGGTGTGGGGGGAGAAGGGGAAGGATCTGACCTTGGCCAGGCATCTACTGTGCACATGACAGGTTCATTTCTCCTGCACTCAGCTCTGCACACCTTATGCCCGTTGTCTCATTCCCACTCCTCCCATCCCCTGCAGTATCAGGCTCTCAGCATGGTCCTCATCTGCTGATGAAGAAAGTGGAGCTCAGAGAGGGCCAGGCGCCAGCCCACTGTCACCCAGCCGGTCCACCTTGTGTGGAGCCTTCAAGCAGTGCCACCCCAGATGTCTTCATTGAGCCCCTCCTCAACTCAGTGAGGCAGATAGCAACACCATCCCTCCTCAACTTCTAAGTTCTATAAATATCAAAATTGCAGAATAAGTTGCAGGAACAGGAGGATACCGGTGTATCCTTCCCTTCACATTGCCATGTTTGCTTTTCCTTTCTTCCTTCCTCATGACATCCCATTTTTAAAGAATCCAGACCGATCGTGTTATAGAATGTCCCCCAATGTGTGGGGTGTCCAGTTGTGTCCTCGCCACAGGCTGCAGGCTAAAGCTTTTGGGCACCTGTTGTCACAAAGATGCAGCCTCCCATTCAATCTCCTTCCAGGACACCTGATGCCTCTTGGTCCCATTGCTGAGGTTGTTAACTTGGTCAGTTGGTTAAGGTCTGGTCTGCCAGATTTACGATTTTCCTTGATACCTGGGGAAACATTCCCTTCTCTGGTAAAAAATTTCATTTCACTCAGGGGGTTTCACTATCCATTAATGGTTCTTGTTGAAATCAAATATTGCAGGGGTGGTTGCAACATAGGGATGTTTGAAAAACGTATCATTCTTTTTTTCTTTTTTACACTTATTAGTTAATATGCTTTGGTAAAGAAGGTTTCCCACTGCCCCTCCTTTTTATTTCATGTTTTCCATTAGCATTTTTTTAATGCTCAAATCATCCCAGATTTTATCAGCGGGAGCCTCTTCAAGCTGGCTCTTGTATTCTTTTGCACAAGTCTTCCTCATTCTTCAAGGACTTCCTTATTTCCTGATACAATAGAATGCTCTAGGCTCATTTTGTATTTTCCTCATTTCAACCCTAGGATCTGCCATTTCTCCAAGATGTTCCTTTTGAGGAAGAATGATATTTAAGAACCAAGATATGATCCTGAGGTGCACTCATTGCTGCTGGGCTGTCACTGGTTCTTGGATCTCTCAGAGAAGAGAAGGTAAGTGTGAGTTCATTCTAATACCTCCAATTTAAAACCAACATCACAAGGTTCTTCCTCATATTCCCCATTTCGTATTCCTCATTCCTTGATTCCACTGTAAGAACCCCATTTCCCCAAATATCAAAATATTTGCTCATTTGCTCTGCCTCCCAAGCCTATTGCAGGCTATTCTGAAATGATTTCAAAATCATACTAATCCAACTTACCAATGACTACCTGTCCATTAAGATTCAAGATTTCTTTGACATTCCTCTTGACTTTAGAATATATTCAGTTAAGAAGACTCAATTAAAGTGCTGCATTCAAAGATTGCTTGAACTAATTCTCTGAGTGGTTATAGTTTTGCATTATCTGTCGCCACTTAAAAAAACCACCTGCAAAGAACACAGTGGCTAAAAACAGTGTTTATTATCTCAGAGTGTCTGTGGATGCAGGTGTGGCTTACCTGGGCCCTCTGCTTCAGTCAAGCTGTTAAAGCCAGAGTGGGGTCCATCCTCAAGGTGGAACTGGGGGGGTTCCACTTCCATACTCACATCATTGTTGGCAAGATTCAGCTGCTTGAGAGCATTGGGCTGAACGTTCTTCTCTGGCTATTGTCAGATGCCACTCAGTCCTTGCCATGTGGTCTCCTCTCTCTCAAGACCAGCCCAGTAGAAGAGCCAGAAATAGAGGGTGTCAGCAAGACAGAAGTCACTCCTTGTACAACTTAATTCCAGAAGTGACACCCCAACACCTTTGCCATATTCCATTCTTTAGAAGTGAGTCGCTACATCCAGCCGCGTTCAAGGAGAGATAATCACACAAAGGCATGAGTACCAGGAGGTGGAGACTCTGGAGAGCCAGGTTCAAAGTCTGCCTACCAGGGTTATCAACTTGGTATACAGCCAGGTTCATTTGTTTCTATTTGTGCTCAATTTTAGGGTTTGCGGTCTTTTTCAATATTTTTGATCGAATGTTATCTTTGAATCTGTAAAATATTTATATGGTTCGTGAATATAAATTATAGAAAAAGAAGCCCCAAGAGAAGTCTCTCTTCTATCCCCACTACATCATTGTTCCATCCCCCTCCTAAGTGGTCACTTTCATTTCCTTCGATCGGAAATGAATCTTGCTAGTTTTCCTTTTGTAAATTCATATTCACATATTTTTATCTCCTGTTTTTCTTTGATAAACGAGAGTATACACTAGATACTATGTTACACTTTGCTTTTTCATTTATCAGTGTATTCTAGAGGCAGCTTTGTTTCTCTTCCTGGAAAGTATCTTCATTTTTTTAAATTTTTATTTATTTATGATAGTCACACAGAGAGAGAGAGAGAGGCAGAGACACAGGGAGAGGGAGAAGCAGGCTCCGTGCACCGGGAGCCCGATGTGGGATTCGATCCTGGGTCTCCAGGATCGCGCCCTGGGCCAAAGGCAGGCGCTAAACCGCTGCGCCACCCAGGGATCCCCATTTTTTTTTTTTAGCTTAAATAGTACTCCATTCTATAGCACTGGAAGTGCCATAGTTTATTGAACCCATCTGCTAAGAGTAGGCATTTAGGGTGTTCCTAATATTTTGCTTACAAATAATGCCTAAATGAATAACTGTACATTTGTTGTTCTAGGTTCACAGAGTCAAATCTTCAGGATAAATTCTAGAACATGGGATCGAGAAGTTAAAAGATCAATGTATATATGATGCATGGTTTATCTGTGAGGTAGTGCTGTGTAACAAACCACCCCTTAATTTAGTGGCTTAAAACGACAAGCATTTAGTTAGCTCATGAGTCTGTGGCTCCTCTGGGGTTTCTGTGGATCTGGGCTGGGCTTCCTTGTGCATCAGTGACTGGTTGCAGAACTGCAAGGTTCTCTATTTCTAAGGGTTGGCCGGGGTGACAGGGTGATGGGGGAGACTGGTCCACCATATGTCTCTCATCCTCTGGCCAGCTAACTCAGGCTTGTTCTCATGGCAACAGCAAGGTTCCACCCAAGAGGGGAAATGTGTGAGACCTCTCCAGTCTTAAGCTTGGAACTGACACAGTGTTGCTCCTGACACATTCTATTGATCAAGGTCAATCCTGTGGCCAGGTGAGATTCAAGGGGTGGGAGAAATGGACTCCGCTCTCTGCAAAGTCACGCAGCCAAGGGTGGGTTGGAGAACCAGGATGCTGGAAAGCAGTACCTTTCACAAAAAGTAATTTAGCACACCTGATCACCTTACTAACAGGCCCTGGTGAGGAATTTGGCTCTTATTCTAAATCAGATCTCTGCGAACTTTTCCTATAAAGGCCCAGATCATAAATGTTTCAGATTTTGCGGATCATACCGTCTCCGTCACGACGGTTCACCTCTGCTATTGGAGCTTGAAAGCAACCATATAAAAACCATAAATAAATGACCATGGCTGCTTTTTAATAAAAGTGTGCTTATGAGCACAGACAGCTGGCTGGATTAGATCCACAGGCTGTAGTTTGCTGAATCCTATTTTATGTGCATTGAGAGACCATTAAAAGGGTTTAGGTAGGGGAGTCTTACCTAATCTGAGAGCAAATCTGAGAATTCTCATAGGCTGGAGAATGAATTGGGTGTGGGGAGGGACAGACTGGAAGTGTGGACACCTGTCATGAGGCTGCTGGGGTGTCCAGGAGGGAGATGATGGTGGCCCCGACTGCATGGTGGCAGCAGGCATGGAAGAGACTATTTGCATTGGACTCACATGTACAAGTAGATAGAAGAAAGGGTTGAATGTGGGCAGTGAAATAGGAAGGGGTGCATCCAGGTATTGGGTGCAGGGGGATGCCATTTGAAGAGGTGGGCATGGGTGGGGATCCAGAGGAGCTGAAATTAAAGGCACTGTCTCTGCCTTCAAGGAGCTCATGTCCTATGAGGAGACTAAGAAGTTTGTTTTTAAGTTTTTAAGAAGTTTTTAAGAAGTGTGTCAGAGAAAGAGAGCAGCATATACAGGAGAGTCATAGTAGAGGAAACTGAGGATGAGGGTGGCCAGAAAGACATCTCTGAAGTTAGGCAGTTATTGGCAATGAACCCCAGTGCTAGGACCACGTCTCCAAGGCTCATTCCCCTAGAACAGCTCATTACTCCTCAGCTGCATCTGACACCCAACTCCTCCAAGGAAGAAAAGGGAGAAGCATCTCCTCAGTGGATTTGTAAGCAGGCACGATGACTCAAGTGATAATTCGCCTCCACCAGGCCTGATGGGTATCTGGCTCAGGCCTGAATAGGGTCTTCAGTTTCTGGAAGCTTACAAGAGACAGAATTTCAAGCTCCGGGGTTTTAACATTCTAAGGAAATAAAGTCCCTTGCAGAATTGGAGGATCAGATAAGTCCAGACAAAAATGGCATTGCATAAAGTAAAAATATCTATCTGGATGGCCCCTCCCCCCCCCCCCCACCAAACTGCTCACAACGAGAAATAGCAGGTCCTCAGTCTGATGAATAACATCTCCCCACTTGTTCAGATTCCAGGAGGCCCTTGACAACACAGAGGTGATATGAGACCCTGAAGAGGGAAGTCCGAAATGCGGTTTTCCCCTGCCCAGCTTCCAGGAGAGATGCTTGATGTATAACCACCTGGAGGCCCAGCTTCCTGCAAAGGGGATTCTGCAGGGGTGTGCAGAGCATGGCTTACAGACCCTCGGAATGAAAGGAACAGTTTTGTCCGTTGGGTGCCAGCTTGCTCGCTGCACACTCCTGTCCTAGGAACAATAAGGCTGTTAGGTGTGGCTGATGCAGCCTGGCTTTTCCTACTCCTGCGTCCCCAGCAGAAAGGAGGTGCAGAGAAGCGTACCCTCTGGGATTGTGCAGGTGAGGTTGGAGTCCCCGCTCTGCATCACCTTGGGCAAGCCTCAAAGCCTCTGTTTTCTCCTCTGGACAATGGGCATAATAATGGTGTGTACCTGCGGTGTGGCTGTTGGGAATGAAGCAAAATAGCATGTGTAAAATTGGTGACACCAAGCAGGAACCAAATAAACACTTGCTTTAAGCATCGATTTTCCTAAAGGCCGATCTTTGGAAAAGAAGGAAGTGGCCAAAAAAGGGAAAGTAACATTTACAAAGAGCCTATTATGTGCTAGACATTAAAAAAAAAAAAAAAAAAAAAAAAAGGTGTGTTTTAAGGTTCTAGGTGTAATAAAGCCGGTGGAATAAAAAAAGAGACAAAGACTCCAAAGCCCCATAAATCCAAAACATAACAAATAAAACCAGCATCTGCTCTGGTGTCAAACTCAGGATATCTCTTAGACCAGGTGTCTGCAAGCCAAGGGCTGAATTTATCCTGCTGCCTGCTTTTGTCAATGAGTTTTTATTAGAGCACAACCACGACCACTCATTTGTTTATTGTCTGTGATTCTGGGGTAACGACAGAATTGAGTAGTTGTGACCAAGATGGCCTAGCCTCTGAAACTGAAAATGTTGACTACTTAGCCCTTGATAGAAAGATTGCCGGGTCTAGAACATTCCCCCTACAGATGGAGCTTGCCAGGTGCCAGGTCCTCTGTAGGCTGCATTGTCCTGCCACGTGCTGCTATATTGAATCCTCCCGACCATCCCGGGGAAGCAGGTAAAGTCACAATCCCCCCTCTTAAGGATGTGGAAGCTGAGGTGTTGGGAGGTGAACAGGCTGGGAAGTCAGGGAACCATGCAGAGGGCAAGGTTTGACCTGAGGCTCAAACTGATTCAAAGATCTCTCACTTAACCTTTTTCAGGAGGAAAAACAGATTTAGGGTCTGGTTGGCTCCGTCACAGTGAAAGGGCTGAGCTGTGATTCTCAACCCTGCCACTCCTTAGAATCACCCAGGGAGCTTTAAAGACTAGGATCCCTCCTTTCCCACAACCAGAGAGTCTGACTTAATTTTAATTGGTCTGGGATTGGGGTGGATTTTTTTTTTACAGGTCCCCAGGTGATTGCAATGTGCAGTCAAGGGCAAGGTCCACGGAGCCAAAGACACAGAGCCAGTGTCCCCCAAACTCCAGAACGACAAGGAGACCACCTAGCCTCGGTGCCCATGGGTATCATTGAGCACGCACCCCTTAACCTCATCCCTCCCGTCATCCGTGATGACACAGGACTCGGGAAAGGACACGCCGGTCCTGAGCCAGACCACCCCCGTGACTGTTCTCTCTCCCTCCTGGCACATACATCGGCCTTGCATGGAGCTAATTAGTTCATATAAGGCCGCCTTTAAGGGACCGTGGGGGAAAAATCGCTCTTGAAGCCCAGTAGAATTCACAATACGGTCTCACTTCTTGGGGGCACCTGGGTGGCTTCGTCAATTAAGTGTCTGCCTCTGGGCTCAGGTCATGATCTCGGGGTTCTGGGATGGGCTCAGCATCGGGCTCCCTGCTCCCTCTGTTCCCCCCACCTCATGTCCTCTCTCTCTCAAATAAATAATAAATAAATATATAATCTCAAGAAAGAAAACCGAAAACAGAAATAAAAACCTCACTTCTCTTTGCCAACAGTGACGTCCACGACTGAGGTATAGTAAATACCCTCCCTGGGCTGGTCCCTCGCCGAGCACTGAGTCTTCCTTAATCCTCCAATCTAGGAGGGAGGTTCTGTTATTAACCACATTTTTCGGGTGGGTAAACTAAGGCCAGAAGGGGGCGAGGCCATGTGCCGAGTTTCCTGTTTGTTGGATAGGAGTCGGAACTGGTGTTGGAACACGGGTCTCCCGGCCCCCAGCCCCCAGAACATTCTTCCAGGAGGGGCCTCTTTAAATTGCTGCGCGCGACATCTCCTTGGCTGGGGAAGATCTTTGTTCTGGGAATGCTTGCTGAAAAATAATAGGCCAGGGCACTTCTTCTCCCCCTTGATCGGGCCCTCGGCATTCTCCGGAGAGAACTAAGCTATCAGGAGGAGGTTATTCTGCAGCAGGGCCCCCTCGCTGCCACAGGTCTAATAAAACAAAACCGCAGCCAAATTAGGGGCATATTTCATCTAATGGGAGGAGATATATGTGGCATTTCTGCCTGGCGGTTGACCTGCTGCATTTATGCGCGGAGAGGGGGGTTCGATACATCACGGGGCAGTTATACGCCTGCCTAAGTGGCCTCTCGGGCGGGCGAGGGACCAGAAGAAAAATCTCAGGCCCACGTCTCTATTTGCTTGCACTTCCACTGCCTCGCTTTGGGACCAGCACATCCAGGGAGTGTCGCATCCCCGGGAATCGATGCAAAGATCCGGGTGACAGTCCCCACTGTGGCACATACCAGCTGTGTGTCCCTGGGTGAGCTGTGGCTCCTGTCTGAGGCTGTATTTCCCCATCTGTGAAATGGGGTGGACAAGGATGGGTGACTTCAACGTGGGCTCAGCGTGGGTGGCCCAGGGGGCTGAGCATCCGGGCTCTTGGTTTTGGCTCAGGTAGTGATCTCAGGGTTGTGGGAGCCTGAGTTGGGCTCTGTGCTCAGTGGGAAGTCTCCTCTCTCTCTCTCTCTCTCTCTCTGCCCTCCTCCCTCCTCTCTAAAATACATAAATAAATCTTTAAAACAAAAACAAAAAACCCAAAGTGAGCTCACCAGTGATGCCAAGTCTGGGGGCAAGGAGCTGATTTCTTAGCCTTGGGGGGCAAACAGTGTCCCAGAGGTGACCTCTGGGTCTTTCAGCTCGCTCTTAACCATTAGGGTCATGATACTGTGTCCGTAGAACCCAGGGATGTCCAACTATTGGAACTCAACTAGCAAATCCACACACATACACACGTGTATATCACATAGGTGCGTATCACATGTATAAATATATACATGTTTATAAATTGTGATCATGTACTACTGTAGTCACAGATAATGTCTGTTATAAAACAGATGCAGAAATGGAAATTTTAAAAGGAAAAGCTAAACTATCTATAGAAGTTCTATTAAAATTCCAACATCCTCTCCCACCCCCGGGACGCCCAATCTCTCCTGCCCTAATCTACTTGTGTCCTTTCTAGAGCACTTACCACCTTCAAACAGCCTGTGGAGTTAGTGATTTATAACTTCTGTACTCTCCAGGGTGGGGGAATTAAGCTGAGAAGAATGGGGAGACCCAGAGCCTGCATCCCTAGGACTGGGGTTCCTTCTCCTAATTTGTGTGCTTCCCCAGAAGGGGGTTTCTGAATAAACAGGCTCCTGCAAAACTGGGAAAAAACACGAATGCGTTATGAGAATGTACTGGGAGATGTTTATAGAAAAATCTGGAGCCATTAACCCAGAGATGGATTCTGTTGGAAGCTATATATGGATAATTGCATTGATCCCGTCAAACAAACTTTAGAGCTTTAGAGCATGTGTTTAATGAGACAGAGAGAAGGTGCCAGAGCCTGTTAAGTGTGGTCACATCCCTCGTCTCACTTAATCCTCACGGCTCCTGGAAGAGAGGGGTCCTATAATATTCCCATCATAGAGATGCGGGAGTCGAGGCGAGTCATCCAGCCAGGCAGAGTTTCAAGCACAGGCCTGGCCAGTTCCATGCTCTTTGAGTGTTGCAACATCCCTTGGCTGACACGAGCACGGCCAGGTGCCACGCGCCCCCGGCTGCCCCGGGTGGGCGCGTCTTGGAGCGGACGGTCCGCGGCTCTGGGAGGGAACTTGCTGGAGTCCGAGCTTCTGGGCTGAGCTGCTGGCCGCGGTCCAGCTCTGTGCCGACTGCAGCTGCAGGGGTGAGAGCCCACTGATTTAGGGCCCATCTGGATGGACAGCCGACGGGAACTGGGCTGCTCCAGACGCTCGGGGAGAGCGATAAGCGCGGCCTCCGGGTGCCCCTACATTCCTGGACAGTGACGTTCTTGAGGAAATGGTTGTATGGAATGCCTCGGCAGGCAGGTCCCCCTCTTTCCCGCCCCTCCCTGCTGGCTGTGGCCTCCCTGGGACCCCTAAAATCAGTGGTGACCCCTGGCTCCAGTGACCTCTGACTCCTCCCACCCCAGACTCCAGGGGGCCTGGAGAGTAGGCTTGGGGTTGCTAATCATCTAAGCTTCAGGGACACCCCCCCCACACACACACACACACATCCAGGAATATGGGGATCCCTCCACCTCAGGGGACTTTGCTTGGTCACTTCTGACTTATTTTCTGAAAGTGAGGACCAACCCCAACCCCAATGTTTTCCACGCTGAACAAAGCCTTTCTTAAGCCCTCATCCAACCGTGCCTTTCTCTATCTATAGCCTTCCATAGCTCCCCACTGCCCTCTAATTAAGTCTAAATCCCTTCTCTTTTTTGGCTGCAAGATCTGGCCCCTGTTGACCTCCATACCTCCCTCCTCCTTAACCCCTCCAGCCCCTGCTCCTCTCAATACACCCACCCACCCTTACTCTATCTTTTTGTTCCATGAAAACACGTGCTCCTCAAATGCTCCTGCGCCTTGCTCACCACCAGGCTTTTGCACATGCTGGTCCCACCGCCTGCAATCTCCTCCTGCAATCTTACTCACCGTCTTCTGACTCAGTCCAACCCCATCTCCAGTTCTTCCCTGCAGGAAGCCTGCCCACGTCCCACCCCTGCCTGGCTCAGGAGCCTCCTCCGGGCTTCCCTCAGCAGCCCTGATCCCTGGGAGGCCCGTAGGGGCAGGGGTGGCACCCCCTGTTCACCACTGTTCTCAGCACCTTGCACACAGCCGGCGGCCACTGCTGGCAATGGATAGCAGAGACCACATTCCACAGGGCTCTGCGGTGACAACGCAGTTGGTGGCACTCCCTGGCTCCCGAGCAGTAGTAGCAACAGCTAAGCGATAAGGAGAGTAATAGTACTTTGTATTGGGTCCTACATGGCTGTCAGGGTTCTAAAGCACTTTGCATATAATTGCTACGTTCATCTTCACCCTGAGGCAAGTGCAATCATCATCCCGTTTCCAGATGAGGAAAGCAGAGCCCAGAGAGGTGAAGTAACTTGCCCAAGGTCACACAGCTGGGAAAAGGCAGATGGGAGCAGGCTGGCCTCAGCGCCCGTGTTATCACTGCCCACTGCGAGACCAAGGGGCCAGGACCAGCCTTGGGCGGGGAGCGGACGTGGGCGTGAGGCTTGCCTGCAGCCTCCGCCGAGCTGTAGGAGTCAGTGAGTTTAACTCCATACCCGGCCCAGCAGTCACCAGAATATCAGGTGGTGTCATTAACCACCAGGAGCCGTTGCCCCTGGCTGTGAGCTCCCTGGGGTCTTGTCTTCCCCGGCAGGTGTTCGGCTCAGAACCTGCCTCTGTTCACACTGGGGGAACTCGGCTCCATCTTCCATGCTGGGGGGCGCGGGGGGGGGGCACATATCATATTCACGTGTGGACACTGGTTCAATCTCTAGCGTGACCACTAGTTTGCTGTGTGATCTGAGACGAGTTGCTTAACCTCTCTGGACTTCAAGATTCTTTAGTTGAGAACTGAGATGATAATAGTGCCCTATGAGGGTTTGGGGGAGGATTAAATATGTTAATAGGTGTGAATCCCTGAGAACAATTCCTGGCGCAGAGTTAGCCTTATGTAAGTACTGGCAACAGTCAGGTTCCCAACTGTGTCATCGCCTGCCTTTACCAGAGCAAGTCACATCCCGTGTTCCAATCACTCCTTGGGCAAATGGACTCCCCTCCTCCCCTGGAGAGACGTGCCTAAGACGTGCCTAAACTCACAGAGCAACGTCCAGGAGGGCAAACGTACCAGCTGAAGGAAGTCCCAGCACTGGCCCGTCGTTGGTGCTGTGTGACCTTGCCCAAACAGCTTGTTGTCTCTGGGCCGCTGCATAGGGGGTTGTTGCTCTCCGAGGGTCCGGGCGGCTCTCACCTGAACCTGGGGCCTCCCCATCAGGATTGTGTGGTCCTGAGACGGTGAGGAAGTGGTCTTTGCAGAGAGGACACAGGTTTGGAATGCGAGCGGAGAGGCGGGGCCCGGGAGCAGGGATTGGCAAGGCTGCCTTGTCTGCTAAGGTCCCAGGTACCTTTTGGCCTCAGCAGGCATGTGGCCGGGTGGGGGCAGGCAGCCCGGCGCCCCAGCTGCCTCCCGCGGGCTGCCCTGTGCCGGCTTCCTGCGCCCGAGCAGCTCCCTCCGGGGCTCATTAGCTGGGCAGCCAGCTGGGCCCAGGCGGCTCCATTCCCCCCGGGTCCTGGGGAGGGCGCGCACCGGCACCCACCGCGGCCCAGCCAGCAGGCCACTGCCCTGCCCTTCACTCCGTCTTCCCTGAGCATAGAAGGGACAGGTGGGCCGGGGAGGGGACACCCCGCACCGAGGGTGCAGGGGGGACATCCCCCTCGTGGCTTGGCTTTCTCTAACCCCTTCTCCCCCGGCTCTGCCTCCTGGCAGGGAGAGCCGGGCGGCAGCGCCACACAGCCGGCTCTGCTGCTGGTGAGCTGGGCCGCCCGGGGCAAGCGTCTGCCCCTTGCTGAGCCTCAGTTTTCATGTCTATAAAGTGGGCCTCCTACGTCTGTCTTGCAGGTTTGCCCAGAGGGTTGAAAGAGAGGGCAGTGCAGGCTGCCCTTACTGGGTGGGTGGCTGTGGGGGGGTCTCCTGAGCTGGATCAAAGGTCCTTCTTTGCTTCCTCTCCCCGTGGGCTCCTCCCCTTTGTTCTATTTCTTTGTTCCAAGTTGTGCCTTCCGCAGAGGCCGGGGGCCGGGGCTGGGGCTGCCTTTCCCAGCTGACAGAAGTCACATTCATCTGCTTCTGGGCTTTCACTTTTCGTCCCTCCGGGCCTCCGCCTCTTCCCGCCCTCGCGTCCCTCCCTCCTGCTCTGGCTCTCTCTCCGCCCCCCTTAATCTCCTGTTAATCTCCTAACAACCTTTCCAACATCGGTTACATCCTTCTTATCTTAGTTAAGCATTTTGGTGAACTCAGGGCTTCTTGTCACTTAGAGACTTTTTCCTGCTGCTTAAAGCATCTGCTCTCACATTCTCTTCTCTCTCTCTCCCTCTCTCCTTCCCTCTCTCTCCGCTTTCCCTCCCTCTCTCTCTCTGTCTCCCTCTCTCCCTTTCTCTCTCCCCTCTTTCTTCCTCTCTCCCTCTCTCTCCCCCCTCTCTCTTCCTCTCTCTTCCCTCTCTCCCTCTCTCCCTTTCCCCCCTCACCCCCATTCTCTCTTTTTCTCTCCCCCTTTCTCTCTTTTTCTCACCTGCACACACATGCACACACACACACAATATTGCACATCACCGTAGAGCATTTGACCAGTGGGCTGGCATCCAGCAGGGAGGACGGAGAGGGTCAGCGTTTCTCACCAAAGTAGGACCTTTCTTGCACACCCAGGGCTCTGTGCACACTACGTGCAGAGCCTGATGTCATCGGTCCCCAACCTCAAACCAGGCTCTGTCTCCCCGCCCCCAGGAGAGGAGTCACAGTGTGGTTCCTGGAAGGGCAATGCTCCTTAGCTATCAATTAAGTCACATATGAGTAAGACGTGTTTGCACTTCCAACGTGTCCTCTCCATAGGGAGGAGGGAGACGAGGGTGTCGTGCAGTGTCCACCCCTCACAGAGCAGCCAGCAAGGACAAGGTGAGGGCACAGAGAGATGTGGCAGGTTTAGGGCTCACACAGGCCGGGATTGGCCGAGGCTTCAGGAAGGGGGGGGTCTCAGGCTGGGACGCCGGAAGGGGACACGCCGGCAACGGGGACTGCCTGGGTAAGAGTGAGGGGGGCAGGCACGGCCAGCAGTGTGACCGCAGGGCAGAGGTTTCCACCGAGGGCCCTGGAGATAGCAGCCGAGAAGGTAGACCAGGCATCCAGGGAGGGCAGCTGGAGGCCACCTGGTGAAGACCTAGAAAACCAGACTAAAGCCACCTCCTTGGGAGAAACGTGCCTTGGTGCCCCCCACCTCAAGTCATCCGGGTCCCCCGGGATAGATAGAGTCAGATAGATTCATCTGCCTAGCCCTCCTGAGCCCTGTGCAAGCTCTGCTGCTACCGTCCCTTTGCTCAGATTCTGCAAAAAGTCACTCCAGCCAAGCCTCAGTTTCCCCGTCTGCAAAATGGGCGCACTGACAACGATGGAATATGCATTAGTCTGGGTCCTGCAGAGACACAGAACAGATAGGTACCCATGTAACTCCACATAAATAGGTAACATATTTGTTATAAGGAATTGGCTCATGTGAGTAGAGGCATCCGAGAAGTCCCGGCCTGGTGGTCAGGAAGCTGGAGGCCAGGACAGCCCAAAGTGCCACTCAAGTCCTCATCTGAAGGTCTGAGAGCCAGGGATCCTGATGGTTCCCCGAGTCCGAGTCAGAAGACAGGGGCAGACCAATGATCCGGCTTAAAGACGGTCAGGCAGAGAGCCAGAGTCCTCTCTGACCCCGGCCTCGGGTGGATTGCATGAGGCCCACCCACATTGGGGAGGGCAGTTTGCTCTTCTCAGCCTGTGGATTCACAGGTTAATCTCATCCAGGAACAGCTCCCCCCCCCCCCCCCGCCGAGACTCACCCAGAAATAATGTTTGACCAAATACCTGGGCGCCTCATGGCCCAGCCAAGCTGACACATAAAATCAACCAACCCATAACATGTGTCAATACAATTATGACTGACCAGGGAGGCAACCCTCACAGGGCCAGCACGCAGATACTGGATGAATGTGCCACTTATGCCCAGCAGGTTTGGGCAGGTCACAGAGACCGAGTGTTGGCAAGCTACAGCCTGCGGGCCAAGTCCGGCCTGGCTCCTCTTTCTGTAAATAAAGTTTTATTGAAAAAAAATAAAGTTTTATTGGAACACAGTTGCAACCATTCATCTCTGTGGTGTCTGTGGCTGCTTTCACACTAAAACCACAGCATAGAGTGCAAGTGACCAAACCCACGTGGCCTGCAAAGCCTAAAATATTTACTATCTGGCCCTTGTCAGAGAAGTTGGCCCACCCCTGCCTTAGGCACATGGTACCTCAGTTTTCTTGTTGGGAGACTGGGTACCGTAATAGTACCTTCTTCACAGCATCCCTGGGAGGAGACAGTGCGGCTGGTGAAGGGCCAGGCATACAGGCATACAGTAGGCGCTCCATAACCAGCAAATATCGCTGCGGTTGTGATTGTCTTGTGCTGAGGTGTGACCACCAGCCACGATTATCAGATGAACCTGAGAAGCAGGTTTGGGATTGGCCTCTGGCTCTTCAGGAAATGGACCCTGCCAAGGAGGGTTGAGGTGTCCGGCTGGGATCCTTTCCAATACAAAGGAGCTGTTCCTGCTCATGAGAAATAAAGGGCCAACTGGGGAAGTCACGCCAAGCGTCCATAATCATCTGTAATTTGGACTCAGTCTCTCAAGGCAAAAGGACTTTGTCAAAGGCTTTTCACGGTCCAGTGCCCCCAGAGCCCAAGGTCACTTGGATCGAGTCCTCTCTGACACATATTTATTATCAGGTGGAAATGGCACTTGGGTTTCTCCCAAGCTGTGGGCAGACGCTGTCTCAGGCCTCTGCTGAGCTCCCCAGCAGGCAGCCTTGACAGAAATGTGGCTGCGAGCGAGGCTGGCCACAGGGCAGGTGTGCCCAAGAATGGCAGTGGCCTGAGGAAGAGGGAGTGGGAGCTCCCCGCTGCCCACACAGAGGCTGTGCCATTTACCTTCAGGCCAGATGTATGCCGAGCCTCAGTTTCCCCATTGGTAAAATGTGCATGAGAAGTGCCTACAAACTGTGAACTATGCCGGGCCCATGATGAGTCCCTGACAACTTACAAGACACTATGCTTACGTTTATTAACAACCTCTTCATTTCTGAAGCCCTGGGTGAAAGCACAGCACAGTGAGTGAGAAAACAGGCTCTGTAAACAGGCTCTGCAAACAGGTAGGATTCAGCTTCAGCACTTGACCTGATGCTTCGGAGCTGTGGGACCTCAGACAAACTATCCTTGTAGCTGAGACTCAGTCTTACCCACAAAATGGCTTAATGATATCATCAACCGTGGACAAGGTACAAGCCTTCAAGTGGTCAGCACACATCAGAAATGATCTCAGGGAGGATGGCACGCCCTGCATAATTCCAAAAGGAATTGAAAAGTCTGAGAATGACAAACACCATGGGGACAGGAATGCACCCAGATGGTACTGGTTTTCCCAAAGAAGAAAGAGGTATTCCCCATCCCCTTCCAGTGGGCTCTGTGGGTCAGGGTCAGCCCATGCCTTAGAGGGACCCGGATGATATTCCAGAATAGTTAGTGCCCTGCTGAGCTCAGACAGATCTGAGTTCTAATCTTCTCTGGGAGAAAGTGAATCTCATTTCCTGAGATTCTGATCCCCCCTTCCATTTCTCTATTCTTTGTTTTATCCATATTATACTGAATGCCTACTTAGCGTTGCACCTAGGTTCCAAACCTAGGAACCATCCTAGGTTAGGAGATGTAACAGAGAGGAAGATGGACAAAGCCTCTGCCCACTAAGTGTGTGAGACAGATGACAAATAAGCAAACGGATAAATATTGAGTGTAAGATTATAAATGCTAAGGAAAAATTAGAGCAGGGTGAGGGCATTGAAAGGGAGAGAGAGGCTGTTCTAGATTTGATGATCAGAGAAGACCTCTTTGCAGGGTGACTCTTGAGAAAAACAAGGGTAATAATAGCACTAATCTCAGGATATTGTCAGGCTTTATCCAGGTTACTATATAAAACTCTTACCACATTGCCTGGCACATAGTAGGTACTACATGCATGTGAGTTGAATGCTGGGTGGATAGGTTGGATGGATGGATGGATGGATGGATGGATGGATGGATGGATGGATATTTGAATGCATTTATGAGTGGATGGTGTATAGAAGGGTGGATGGATACATGGATGAATAGATGGATGGATGGGTAGGAAATAAATGGGATTCTCAAATGACAACTAAAGAGATATTAATGAAATGACCATGCACAGAGGTGTGAGCAGAGTTTAGGGACCCAACAAGAAATGTTGAGGTACACAGGGACTAGCTATAAAGGAAGATATTGCCACTACTGGTCTTCAAGAGTAAAGGAGTTAGAAGTGTCCCAGAATCATCACTGTGACCTGACCAGAGCTTGGCTATAGGTGGAAAAGCTCAGCCACTGCCGACACCAGGGCCCAGGGCCCAGAAGGAGATCATAAATACTGAATCTCACTCCCTTCTACCCTCTGATCTCCTGCTGGTACCTGCCATCGATCCTGCTCAACCAGAAGCCAGAGACTAAGGGACCTCGGCTCGTGCAGCCCACAGAGGGCACCCTCTCAGGACTAGAGCAAAGCAAAGAGGGGAAGGAAAAGGATCTGGAGACAAAACGAAAATGACCAGTGCTCATGGGTAGGTGAATAAATGAGCAAATGAGTCTGAAAGTCACTAAATCAGCACAGAGGCCTTGAGACATGTCAATGTTCCTTCTCAGATCATGGACCTCCTTGTAAAATATTCTTCCCCCCCCCAGTAAATATTCTTATTAGTTAAGAGAGGTGAACATCTTTGCAATTAAAAAAATTTTGGTAATTGAACACAGTGATCTATTTCTCAGTCATGTTATAGTCCAATGTAGGTAGGCTGTCCTACCAGTAGTGACGCAGGAACCAAAGCCCTTCCTTCTTGGGACTCCACCATCTTTAATAAGTGGGGGGAAAGAAGAGCTTCCAGGTGCACCCTGGCACAGCGAAGAAGCTATCCATCACTTCGCTCACATCGCATTGGCCAGAACTTGTCACATGCCCCCACTGGCCATAAGAAGTCTAGGAAATGCAATCTTCCTTTGTGCCCAGGGAATTTCCAACAGGTTTGGGGAGAGCACATAGCCCATCTGCTCCACTTTATTTCAGGACTCAAAGCCACCTGATACTAAGAAAGAAATCAGCCAGCTCTGATCTTAGGCGACAAGATTTAAGAAAGTGGATACAAGTCTAGATTTTGGGGTCGCACAGACCTGGGCTTGGACCCGGCTTGAATCCAGCTTGGCTCCTGGCCAGTTGTGTTAGCACAGATAGGACATTCACCTGTCCTTGTCTTTGTCTCAGTGTCTCTAAGATGGAAAAGTGACACTGAAGGCCACTCCCAGGTTTGTTGAGTGAGTTTACAAGGGTAGTTATGAGGATGGAAGACAGTAGGGTGGTGCTGCATGCCACACCAGAGGGACGCATCCAGTGCCCTCCACCCATGTGAGCATCATCCCCTAAGCCATTGGCTCCATGGGTCCAGGCACTTCCTGCTGGCAGTGAGCAGCTGATAATAGCCCTGGAGGGAAGGAGGTATGCCTACGGAGACCACATTTTATGATAGAAAAATAAGGATGAGGGCTATTTCCCTGATTTGTGAATTTCTTTATGTGCAACATCTTACATCGGTATAAAACTGACATCGCATTTAGGTATTCATTTCTCAAATGGCCTTTATGGAAAAGAATATGACTGTGTAGTGGCCTGGGAAAACCAGGCTCTGTTTGCTGCTGCTTCTGCTGCTGCTGCTGCTGCTGCTGCTGCTGGAGACTCTGCCCCCAACTGCAAGTTCTTCCAGGGGGACAGTGTCTTGGGGAGAGTCCTGGCCCCAGATAAAGACCCCAGATTAAGAGTTGTCTAGTGGTATAGGGAAATACTAGATCATGAGCTTATAGCACAACGCCAGTCAGGGAGCAAGGTCAACAGTCAGCTAGTGTTTTCGGGGTGCTTCTAAGCGCCAGTCACCTTTCTAGATGCTTGTGAGGGAGAAGGGATTAGAACAAGCTCTCATGGAGTTTATAATCAAATGGGAGAGAGAAGCACAGATAAAACAAAATAAACTATAGAACATGTTACCCGAGGATAAGTAAATCCCTTCCTTTGGAGGAAAGGTAGGCAAGCAGAGGGGATAAGGTGGTGGAAGAGGTTGGAATCTTGCTGGGGTGGCCAGGGAAGACCTCAGAGAAGATGTGACATCTGAGAGAGTCAGTGTGTAGCAGGGGGATGAGGCATGGGATCATCTGAAATAAAATTGTCCAGGCAGAGGTATGGCAAGGACAAAGGTCCTGGGGTGCATCCTGGAGGCCAAGGAGGGGGAAGGAGCCAGGCAACAGGATCAGGAAAGTGATGGGGCAGATATGACCATCATAAGGGCTTTGGCCTTTTCTAGGGATGGCAGGACTTCTAAGCCCTTGGAGGATTTCGAGCACAGCAATGATGTGATGTGACATGTTTTGAAAGAACACAGCCTGGTATGTTCAGTGCAGACTGAAGGAGCAAAGATGGACACAGGCACATCACTAAAGGCCATGGTCTAAGCAAGAGGAGGTGGTGGTGGCTGTTGAGGGGGTGAATGCTATCGTGGCTTAGCTGAAGCATGCCAGGCTCACAGTAACGCCTTCCTTCCAATGGTTGGCCCACTGATGGCTGGTCCTGCCTGCAATGGTTGCCTCCTCCAGAGAGATCCACCTCCACTGTCCCCCTAACCCAGATATTTGTCAGCCACCCCTTCACAGCAGCCTGGCTAAGGCAAGAGGTGTCAGCCCCCTTCATCTGCCCTGGAGCCAATCTCCACTTTGCCTGGTCACAGTGGCCGGTTTGTGCTGGCTCTGTTTCAATGCGTCTACATCTGTCTGAGATGAGGGGCCCAAAGCAAACTCTTAACGCGCTCTGGATAGCCACAAAATTGTCCCGGCTGGAAGGAACCTCAGAGAGCCCAAGTCTGGTGTCCCTGTTTCTTATAAAACAGAGGGTTGGTGAGGGCAGGCCCCCTTGATCACTGGTCAATTGCACTGCTGACCAGTTGCAGACCCACATCAGGACTCAAGTCTGGGTCCCAGCGCTGTATTCTCCAGCTCCAACGGATTGGCCTCCATCCTTTAGCAGAACTGCCTGCCTCCTCCAGCATCAGGCCTCCTCCATCCACTAGACAGGCTCATGTCCCTCTTCCCTCTACAGACCCGAGCAGATGTGGGTTGTGAGTCACATCTCATGGTGACTCTGGGGTCCACTATGATGACTGTTTGATCATCCACTTACTTCAGTTGGCTGCAGGGTGGCTAGATTTCTTAGCTCAGATCTGCCCCAGAGGAGGGAGGAAGCATCAAGGGAGCAAGGTCAGATACTGGGAACTCAGGCAGGAGCTGGCACCGGAAGATGGGAGGGATCTTTGGGTGTTGCCTGGAACTTATCTCAACCTAGCTGGGCTGGTGCTATCATGACACTTGATTTTCCAGGTGGCCAGGACTCTGCTCCCAGCACCCTTGCCAACCTGTTATCATAGGCTGATTTTTGCCTAGGTAACAGGTGAAAATGGAACTCTGGCACAGGTCTGATTTGCATTTCCCTTATTACCAAGTGAGGCTGAACATCTTTTTACTTGTTTCAGAAGCATTTTTTGTCTCAATTCCTACTACTTCTTTATGGAGTAAAATAATTAGACCTTTTTCTGTGATATAAATTTCAAGTGTTTTCCCCAATTTGTCTTTCTTTTTAGCAGAGATTTTGGCTGTGCTTTTTTTTTTTTAATTGTGTTGAATTTATTGATTTTTTTTTATCGTTCCAGGATCATACTTTTGCTCCATGATTTATTCATTCATTCGTTTATTAGAAAGTTATTTATTGTACACCTACTGCTTGTCAGGTACCAGGAATACAGAATTAAACAAGATAAACAGAGCCCCTGGCCCTCATGGAACACAGAGTCAGGGAGACAGAACACAAGAAAGAACCTGATATTTAGACAAGACACTTTCAGAGAGTGGCAAGTATGGTGATGCTTATGAACAAGGCGGCTTGAAACATCACCAAGGTTGGAGGTAGACCTGCTATAGATTGCATTCGTTATCTATTGCTGAGTAACAAATTATCATACATGTAGCAGCTGCATACAATGTATATTTGTTATGCAACAGTTTCTGGGCGCTCTGTCCAGGGCTCACAAGGCTGCATTAAAGTGTTGGCTCGGCCGTGTTTTCATCTGGAGGCTCAACTGGGAACCAGTTACCTCCACCCTCATTCAGATGTTTGGCAGAATTAAGTTTCTGTGGCTGTTTGACCGAAGGCCTAGGATTTCTGCTGGGTATCAGCTGGAGACTGCCCTCAGTCTCAGAGACCAGTTTATAAGGCAGTGAAGGGTGTGGTCCCTTCATTTAAGGGCTTTTACTGATTAAATGAGGCCCACCAAGAATACCCTTATCTTGATTCCACAGCATTACCTAACCACAAGAGTGATGTCCCATTACCTTTGCCATATTTATTGGTTAGCAGCAGTCACAAATCCCACTGTCATTTAAAGGGAGATGACTACAAATGTGTGCACACCAGAAGGCAATGTAAAATGCTGCAGCCATTGTGGAAAACAGTATAGAAGTTCCTTTAAAGATAAAAATAGAAATACCACATGATCCAGAAATTCCACTTCTGGTTATTTATCTGAAGGAAGCAAAGACACTAACTCAAAAAGATATCTGCACTCCCGTGTTCATCGCAGCATTATTTATAATAGCCAAGATATGGAAGTAATCCAAGTCCAGCAGTGGATGAATGGATAAAGACACTGTGGGATGTGTGTGTATATACATATATACATAATTACTCAGCAATAAAAAGAAAGGAAATTCTGCCTTTTGCAACAACATGGATGAAACTTGAGGGCATTATGCTAAGCGAAATAAGTCAGAAAGACAAATACTATATGATCTCACTGATATTTAGAATCTAAAAAAAAATAGGGGAAAAAACCCAAACACAAACTAGAAAAACTCATAGAAACATCAAGCAGACTGCTGGTTGTCAGAGGTGGGGATGAGGGGTTGGGGATTAGGTGAAGGGGGTCAAAAGTTATTTTATAAACTTTCAGTTATAAAATAAATAAGTCTTGGGGATGTAATGGACAGTAAGGCAACTATAGTGAATAATACCATATTGTATATTTCAAAGTTTCTGAGAGTGTAAATCTTAAAAGTTCTCATCATAAGAAAAAAGAATCTGTAACAAGGTATGGTGATAATGTTCATCAGACTTATTGCCATGATCATTTCACAATACATACAGGTATCATGTTGCACAACACAAAACTAATATGGTGTTGTTTGTCAATTATATCTCAATTTTTAAAGGAAAAATTATTGGGGGACCACCCTACAATCTGTCTGTCACATAGATTTTGCTGATGAAGGCCTTTCAGAGAGATGACAGTTAAGCAAAAACCTGAATAACCAGAAAAAGATGGGCCACACAGATCCATGGGTGTGGAAACAGCAAGTGCAAAGACCCAGAGGCAATTAGGAGTTTGTGGAGAATTGGGCAGCCCATGTGGCTCAGGGGTTTAGCGCCTGCCTTCAGCCCAGGGTGTGGTCCTGGAGTCCCAGGATCAAGTTCCATGTCGGGTTCCATGCATGGAGCCTACTTCTCCCTCTGCCTGTATCTCTGCCTCTCTCTCTCTCTCTCATGAATAAATAAATAAAAATCTTTTTTTTTAAAGGAGTTTGTGGAGAATTTAGAAAGTTGGGTGTGACTAGAATCTACTGATAGGGGAAGGGTGGGAAGATATAATGCACAAATGCAGTGCATGCTGCAACAAAAAGAAATTCAACTAAATGAGTGAGCATTAGGGCTTGGATAACAGGGCTGGAAATCAGGAGATCTAGCCTCAAATCCCTGCTAGCCCCTCACTTGCAGGACAACCCTGGGCCACTCCCTTTCTTCCTTGGCCTGATCCCTGTCTCTGTGGACTGAAGGGGATGGAGTCTGATGGCCCCAGGACCTTCCTAGCATGAGCAACCTTAGAATGTCTGATGGACTGAATGACACCTCCAGGTAATTAGCCAATGACACCAAATTAATTAAGGCCTGGGAAAGTGATTATCTCCACCTCAGGCTTTCTCACACTTCTTGGATGTCATTGAGAGAGCAGGGAGGACCATGCAACAGCAAGGAATGCAAGGAAACCTCGGGTGGGAGGACAGGCGCGGGGGCTTTCAATCTGCCGGAATCAATGCACAGTGTTCTGGGCCCTGGCTGGAGAGCCGTGGGTCTGCACAAATCATTAAGCCCCCTCACCAGGCAGGATACTCAGTATGAGGCCCAGCCCTCCTCATTGACAATCCACACAGAGTTAGTTGGGCCCCATAAAGCATGGGTGGGGGGGCGGGGAGGATCAGATTTCTCTGCTCGTCCTTGCCTTGGAAAAGCAGACATGTAGTGGTGGTTGGGAGTTTGGGGTTTGTTGGGGATTTTATATTTAATATTTTTGGTCAGTTTCAGAGGAAAAGTTGACTTTCAGCCACCCTGATGGAAGGACAGGATGGGCCTCCATCAAAGTGGGACTCTGTCCATATTTCCTGGCAGACTATTTCCTGCTGTGATGGGGCAGGAGAGAGGGACAGTGGATGTTCTGAACACTTGCTTTGGCTGTGCAGTCACCTCAAAGGCATGGAGTTCCAAAAGGAGCCCAGGTGAATGGAAGGTGTTGAGAGTACCTGCTAAGAATCAGAGTTCAGAAGGGAGAGCTGGACTTTCCTCTGGGGTGTCATCCAGCCAGAGGCCCTGTGGTCTGACAGTCCTCCACTGGCAAAAGATTGGGAGTTTGGCAATAAAGCATTCCAGCGTGGTGACAATTGATGTTGTTTTTGGAAACAGCTTTATTGTTTTTGTGCAATTGACACTTTCCAATTGTGTGAGAAAGCAGAAGGAAAGGAGGGAAGACCAGGAGATGAAGAGAGGGAGGAAGTGCAGACGTCAAGAAGTGGAAGGAAGAAAGTAAATGTCATCTCTCGAGACTCTGGACTGTAAGCTCCTTGAGATGGGTGGACTGTTTGGTCCTCAAGGTCTCTATTAAAGAGGGGAGGTATTCCTGCAGGGAAAAATGTAGTGAGCCAGGAATTCTCCTAGGAGGACCATTCATGTCCAATTGGTTGCAAACCATGCCCAATACAGAGAAGGATGCGGATTCCCAGTGTTCCCACATTCCTGACTTTCTAAAATCTGATGCTATGCCCTGAAGGTGGTGGGCTCTGCCATCTGTACCTGAACCCACTTCCTATAGCCTTGGGAGCTTCCAAGGAGGGAGGGTTCAAGCAGAGTGTGGTTTCTGGGATTCATACAAGAAACTGTTGGGTAGAGATGGGCAGGGGTGAGAGATGAGGGTAGAGGGCTCTGTTTTTTATGGGTGCCCTGGGCAAGCTGGTGCCACTTGTTTTTGGTACCTAGAAAGGCAAGCAGCACCTGGATACCCAAATAGGGGATCATCTTCTCCTTATTGTTTTTACCTCTGATGCTAATCTCCTATTGGGATCTGAGATATTCAGTCACACAGGGCAAGAGCATGCAATAGCAGAGCACTCCCAGGCATGTTTGATGCTCACAATGCGCTGAGGGTTTATCCTTTCTCCTTCTCAGAACTGAGAAAAGGGAAGCTCTGGGAGTTGGGGGGACCTTGTAAAGATCACACGGTTACCCAGTGGCAGAGGAAGAATAAGCATGCAGATCCCCTTCTATTGGGTCTTCCTTCTTGTCTCCAGCTTCATTTCTTGCTCATCCCCACGGCTTTGCCTAGCCTCAGTGTAAACCACGCACACCTCCTACCCTGCAGTTCCTCATCTCCACACAGTGACACATGCGGTTTCATCTCTGGAAGTTCTCCCTTTTTGGCAAGTTTCGAGTTGTATCTAGAGACTTAGTTAACATGTCCTCCAGGCTGCCCTCCCACAGTGAAGAAAATGTCTCTCCTGTTTCTGCACTGTATTTGTGCCATTTATATTTATTGTGGTAATCTCCTCATGTGTACCAACAAGTATACTGGCATGCTTCAAAGTAGTAGCTATATCCTATTTAGTTCTGCTTCCCTAGAGCTTCACACAGTAAATATTTGTTGAATGAATAAATGAATTTGAATTTTAAGTATTCTTCTTATAACTTTAGGCTAGAGTAGCAACCACCATACTAAGCTGCTTCCTTCAGTGCCAGGCACATAAACAGAGACACGGGAGTGCCAATGTCCTATCACTCGGGTGCTGAGCTGAACTGAACATTTTTGTTTTTCCTGTTCCCATAACACGTGACACCCTCATCAAACAGACGAGAAGGGCCCACCCCACTCTCCCACTTCCAGGAAAGCAACATGCCCTCTCTTCCTTGGGCTATCACCAGCCATGTGATGAAGCTGCTAGCCTCTCAATAATATCCTTTCTTTTTTTTTTAATTTATTTTTTATTGGTGTTCAATTTACTAACATACAGAATAACCCCCAGTGCCCGTCACCCATTCACTCCCACCCCCCGCCCTCCTCCCCTTCCACCACCCCTAGTTCGTTTCCCAGAGTTAGCAGTCTTTACGTTCTGTCTCCCTTTCTGATATTTCCCACACATTTCTTCCCCCTTCCCTTATATTCCCTTTCACTATTATTTATATTCCCCAAATGAATGAGAACATATAATGTTTATCCTTCTCCGACTGGCT